>NC_141281.1:10482500-11082500 GCF_054856545.1 Hippocampus guttulatus | reverse complement strand
CCACGACATAAATCCAGTCAGTCAACACGTGGGTTGTGTTTACTTAGTTCAATTTAGCGGTAAGGCTCCACTCAGCCAATCGACGGCCTCGCAGCCGGCTCACGTGATCTCGTCGCCGGGCACACCTGCACACGCCAAGTGGGCGCAGCCACCAGAGGAGAAGGTCCACGCCAGGGGCGAGGGCCCTGCAGCCGAGCGGCAGCCATGCATCGCGACAGCCACGCGTACCAGCAACTCGCGTTCAAGGACTCCTGCGCGTACCAGAGGGCGGCGAACCCGGACGACTTCGCCCACAACCCGCCGCCCTGCCTCTACATGAGCCGGCAGGTGCAGGCCGGGTACATGGCGGGAGCCACCCTGGAGCCGGCAGACGGCCTGGTGGAGCCCGCCTACGGGCTCCCTCTGCGCGAGGACCTCGGGATCCCGCTGTTGCACCACCACCACAACCAGCAGCAGCAGCAGGCGGGCCAGGCGCCGCAACACCCGCCGCCGCTTACGCCCGCTGCGGCCTTCGGCGACACGGACGAGCACAGCCGGTTTCACCTTCCTTTCCCCTGGATGAAAAGCAACAAGGCACACTCCCACGCGTGGAAAGCCCAGTGGACAGGTAACGCGTATTAAACACGATCATGATCATGATAATGATGATGATGATTATTAGTGACTCACAGGGAATCATTTTTATTGTCGGTTAACCTTGTCGGGCCATTAATGAAAACCGGGAAGGTCTCTTTTGGTTTTTATTGTTTCGTATCTCGACAAAAAAGTTAATCATTTATAAATATGTTCAATTGAAAAAGTTTGACTCGATGAACTAGCAATTTTAAATTGACACATGCGTTATAATTCACACACTGTCGTCTTCGCTAGTCTTTTTTTTTAACATAGTGAACCTTTTAAATTGTGATGTTTTAAATTACAGCTTTCTGATATGTCATTCCTTAACTATACAGAGAACAAAATTTGACACCAAAAAAAGTGAATTATAATGAAACGAATTTACCATTACCTTCGTTTTCAATTTTTGGCATTAACGTTGGCGATTGATTTAAATTAATGTGAATATATCTTACAGTACGAAAGTACATTGTGTGGACTCGAAAGAAAAGTTTTGTCAGTTGTTTTATTTTAATGCTTTTTAAAAAGTGGCAGAAAATCTGAATTACAATGATATTTTAACTGCTTATTTTTCGATCATCCTTGTGTGTGGATAGAAAATGTACATGTACTTTTTTATATTAGGGACTTTAAAAGATTAAACCGTATTTTTAAAAAAATGGCTTCAAAACAAATTAGCATTTTAAAAAGTTGACTCCTTTACTGTGCAGCATTAATAGTTGCACTGGAAAATCGGTATCATTTATTACATGTTTATACTGTATTCTAAAAATAATGATTTTATTTTATTTTTTGTCAAACATTATCTTCATAAAATAAAAAGAGAATTTCAAATTTTAAAATATGCTTCCGCTAGCCACTATTAACGGTGTTTGTGTTTTGGACACTTTGTCGTGTATTTAGCGGTGTTAACATTAGGTACACTTGACCAATCGAAAGCAGAATTGTCGGTGAGCACCCAAAATGTCGCCGCTTGTCAAGTTAAAAGCTTCATTATTGAATTATGTTGTATTCTGCGTTCTTCTAGATATACCTCAGTGTATGTCAAATATGAATTATGTTTTGAGAATATCGTTTATCTTGGGTGGACCGCTTCCGAAATGATGCTAGCTGGCTGAAATAACTTAAATGATATTAGCAAAAGGGTTGATATCTTTAACCAATCAGATTTATTTAGAATTTTCTTTCACTAATCACGTTTCAAATTCGTCATTCCGGCCACAATAACCTCAACACATTTGTCTTCTCTCATTGTTTGGTAAGAGAAAGACTCGTTTGACAGATAAGATACAATTTGTTTAAAAAAAAGCGTCAAGCTATTTACTGTCGACACCCAACGCGGGTTTACATATTTGCAGATTTTTTTTTCCAATAAATCTTTTTAGATTTTGAGGGTGGGTGGGGGTTCTTAGTCCCCTCCAACGAGCCCCTCATTTCACAGAAAATATATATTGAATGTTAATCAACGTTTTTTGAACATGGAGGGTAAAAAATGGCGTCAATTACATGCAGTATTTTGCTGTTCCCAGGCTGGCCCAGTCTCTTATCCTCACAAATAGTGGGGGTGAACTTTATTGGCAAACCTAGTTTAAATTTACTTTCTAACTTTTAATAGCTAATGAAACACAAATAGTGCAGCAACATATGTAGCTAGACAATATCTCCCCCCACCCCCATTTTATTTTCTTAAATTTTTTTCTGTCTTTGTCATTTTACTAACAAATTATTGGTTCCAAACTGAACCGCCTGTGTTTGTCCAGGTCCGTACATGATGGCAGAGGCCGAGGAGAGCAAGCGCACGCGCACGGCCTACACACGCGCTCAGCTTCTGGAGCTGGAAAAGGAATTTCTGTTCAACCGCTACATCTCCAGGCCGCGCCGTGTGGAACTGGCGCTTACCCTCAGCCTGACGGAACGCCACATCAAGATCTGGTTCCAGAACCGTCGCATGAAGTGGAAGAAGGAGGAGGACCGGCGGCGGGCCAGGAGGGGCGAGCCCGACCAGGACTCGGCCGTCACCTCTGGGGACCAGGGTGAGGTGGCGGCGGTGGCGGGGGTCTCGCCGCCACTCTCCCCAGAGCGCCGCCACCTGGATCAAAAGAATACACTTTTTTGACGCCTTATAAGAAAAATCGTCATGGAGGGAAGTAGGAAGGGGGACACACACACACAACGATAATCAAGGAAAATCCAATGATTTTCCCTGCTTTGCCCAATTTTGAGATGTTTATGAACACTTATCTTGAGCATTTATTCTGCGGTGTGGGGCCTGTCAGAAGTGACTTTTTTCCCTCTCCAATTTGCTCTCTCAGGGTGTACAATCGTGAATCTTAAACTCTTTAATATTTACAATCGCAAATCCTTTCTGCTCCAGTCAATTTCAATGATTGTGATGTGAAGCCTTGATTACCATGATATGGTAACCAAATATCCAAACAGTTAACCCAGCTCCTTCTCAAACTTTCCGCACCATCAGTGCAGTTGTGCCTTGAAAAATAGCACTCTATAGTACCGTAGTTTTTGATTGCAATCAAATAATTAAATAGAACGTGAAGAATTGAAGCAGCTTGTGCATCATGAATTTATGCTGAACTTCACTTCATTGTATTACAACAGACGTTATGTATGCGGTGTGTTGTTATGGTCATCCCACACTTGACATTTATTTTACCCTCGTCATATATGAAGTATAGTTCCTATCTAAGATGGGTCTTCATTTAAGTGCCTGTAACCCCCACACCTGCAAGTTGGAAAACCACTAGTGAACTAAAGGTGCCTCGAAAAAATATGTTTATATGTATAAACTAAGCCTTGTTTTAATATTAAAACACTGTCCGAATACATTTCATGAAGAGCGGAGGACGATGTTCTCCCGCCTCCTGGTGGAGACATCTATAGTACGGAAGAGGATCCTCTTCCTTATCTTTCTAGCGTATGTGATTTTAAAAATATTTTGTAAATACAAGTACAAAAATACAAATCATGTTAGAAATTTTATGTTCTGGTCTCCATTAAAGAACACATTTTATTGTTTTTTTGTCTCTCGATTTTAGTGAACGCGCTGACTGTTGACGTACTGGGCTCCTTTATGCCAGTATTCCTGGGTTCCATTCTCATATACCAAAGATGGGAGATATCCGCAAAAAATCTCTAGGGGAGAGAGAAAGAAACAAACAAAAAAAGCGCAGGTATAAGTGTCGGTATTATGTAGTTTAAAGCGTTGCTTTTTTTTTTAAATCACACAGGAGTGCGTGGTTTTTCATCAGGCACTGACAAGGACCGCACATTACAAGTCCTTGACGCAAGGACCCATTCTACAGGTGATCATCAATTTTCGACCAAATTAGCATTTTCTTATTTTACCTCAGTTGACCTTAACCCAAAAATTTCAAAAGGTAGGTGTGTGACACCATCAATTGTGTTTATCAATGAATGTATTTACAAATATCTTCCTGATATTTCATCCATGGTTGTAATCAGCTTGTCAACTTCCCTTCTCAGACAATCTTTCAAGGAGACATGATGGAAAAATTACTTTTTAATGTTTGTGTACAAATAGTGGGAACTTTGGAGTATGTGACAACTCATCAAACAAACAAACCATGGAGGGAAAACTTTACTTTTAACCAAATACACACCTGGGCTATGTTAAGACCGCAGGTCAGTTCAGATTTATTTGGCCTCAGTATGACATAGATTCCATGTTTTTTCATGTCAATGTGAACAATATGTTAATTAGGATGTCATCGTTGCCTCTCAAAAAATAATGAATACAGTATTGGGTAAAATTTCAGAATGAACCTAAAATGCACTAGAACATTAACAGAAAAAAAATTATTTGACACTCTCCAGACTTTAGAATGCACATACACCTTTTGCACAACTAGCTCAAATGTCATCTGAAAGCCCAATTATAACCACCAGTTTAGGCTACGTAATACATGCAATTTAAAGTTGAGCTGCGGTGTCATTGTGCACGAGGTCCCGAAGACGTAGACGACATATTTTCTTAACCTCCTCAATGGCACGCTCTCTCTCCTCCGTGCACCCATTTGCGATGCGGTTGCGTATCTCCTGGAAAATACTGGCCTTCTCGCTCAAGCGTGTACAGATAACAAACGGGAAGCCGAAGCGCTCCTTGTACTCTTCGTTCAAGCATGACAAGGTGTAGCCTTCCTCTGCGCCCAGCGTGTCCATGCCCGCGTTCGACTGCTCGCTCTTGGACTCGTGGGTCAAGGTGTGGGCCTGGAGGTCCTGGCCAGCAAGTTCCGGGTGGCACCTGAGGATCCCCTCTTTGCCTAGACATGATAAGTTAAGACTTATCATACACACAATGTTAAGTCTCAGAAGACCTTGATCCCATTAGGGACCAAAAATCGTTTTGGTTTGGTTTCTCTTCAAGACCACCATATCCTTCATTGATATTGTGTAAAACATAAACGGTGCCAAAACGCCACCGTTCTTGGTAAAACCCCCAAAACTGCTTTTTCTTGACCAAAATGGCATCTGGAATGCTCACTGCGACCATATTTCCTATTGCAGACACATTGTCAGATAATCATTGACTCACCCGATTCGGACAGAGCGTCGATGAAGTCGCAGATGGCCGCTTCCAAAGCGTCGACGTCGGCGAAGGGACGCTGAGAGCAAACGGCCGCCGCCACGATAGGACATCTCTCCACCACGTTGCCGAAAATCTTCACAAACTCCTCGTAGGGAAGCTCGTTGACTCGGGAGAGTTCCATATTCTCCCGAATGGCTGCTCGGCAACCTGAAAAGTCTTAAGACAATCATTCATCAAAAGTCCAACGTCCTTCTGGACACACATGACCAACCCTCGGCGTCCAATATGACACAAACACGCTACCTAAATATTGAGCTGTGTCGTCATCTTGACTTGGCGTGTCCAGCATCGTCGTGTTGAGGTCAGGCTTCGTCTCCCCAGAGCTCACCCATCTCAGAAAAAAAAAAAAAGGACGCTCCACTTTATTTGTTTCTTGTTATTCAGCCATCCATCCATAAAAATGACAGATCGCAAAAAAAAAAAAAAAAAATTCTCCAAAGAAAAAGAACAGTACTTTTGCAAGGTATGTGGATGCGGGAGATTAATATGCAGAGACTCTCGCAGGTAGTCGTATGCCTTCGGTCCGTGAAAGTGGAGAGTCGCGGCAAACTCCCTCTGTTCTTTGGTATACTTGTGGCTGTGTTTGGAGAGGAGGTGAACTGGAAGATCTGGAATTCAGTCGGCAAAGGCAAATTACTGAAATGTTCGAGCGAGTCTTGAAGGAGGGGAAAAAGTATTGTTGTGACACTAAAGGTCAAGTTTGTATTGGTGGAGTCCTTCTTTTCATTTCCATCAAAGTGTTCATGCAGACATTTTGTTTTGTTTACAGTTCAAATCATGATGGATGCAAGTCGAGCCAAGTAAGTGAGCTTTTAAATGTACCGGTATATGTGTTTTTGTTGTTGTTTTTTTAATCGCAAAACCTGATGATTGGCTTGACTGGCCGACGTGACCGAAATGCTTTGTTTGAATGCGCACGTCATGTGGGTAAAAAGAATGGCTGCCGTAACTGAATTACGATGTTGATGTGACCCGTTTTGTTTTGGGAGGAATTTCTTCTCAGTTCACATTTGAAGGCAAAAAAAAAGAAGGTGTCATTTTCACTTCACCTGAGTATATGTCGAGCCGCTCCTTCAATTCATCATTCAGGATTTTCTTCACCTCGAGATCCTCCAGAAGACAACTCACGGTGTTCCTTGCCCTCCTCTCCCTGTCCTTGGCGTTCCTCTTGTCTCTTTCCAGACTCTCCACCCTCGCTAGGGCTTCACTGAGTTTGACCCTCAGCTCTTCCGGTGTTGAAGCGTATGCGTGGTCCTAAGTCAAAATAAGAAAAATGAGAATACGTGGCCCTCGCAAAAACGATGAGACGTCATGTGAAAAATGAACGCAAATAACCTCTCGTCAAATGCGGACTTAAGAGATCGCCCCGGTAAACAAGCTGCGCTTATGCATAAACAGCCGTAATTCGACTAACAGGTTTTGGGAGCTCTGAGCCGACAAGTTGTCACTCCCAATTAAAGTATGATGTCAAATCAAACATAACGCCAAGTGAATTCAAGGCTGCGTGTGCAGAACTTTGTGCAGTTAGCGACTGTAAGCTTGGGTCAGCAGCAGGCTGTTAACTGGCAAACCGTTAACGGCAGTCAGTTCTCTTCTTCTCTGTTGTCAAGCTAAACAAATACTAAAGGACAAAGTCATGAAAAACAGTCACAAAAAAAAAAAAAACAGAACCGCCTTACATTTTATGCATTTGGTTTCTCAAATCAAGTGATTGAAAGTACACTCGTAGCCGCGTTTGTATAAATTCTAGCTAGCTGTGGGTGTATTAGCCAACTTGTGTTGGCAATGGCCGACATGTGTCAGACAATTCAGTTTTGTGGACACCAACGGCAACTTATTTCCACACAGAGTAGTGGGTGTGAAGTGTCAAGGCAGAGGGTTTCTGTCAACCTTTTTTTGCGACCCTATTATTTCATTGGTCGATTCAGCTCCGGGGCTTGCAATTATTACTCACAACAGCGGGCACCGGTACGGATTTGGGCTCAGGTTGGGTTGGGGTCTCTTTGACAAGCTTGGAAGTATCTGTTGGGAGGGGCTCCCGTGCCTTCTGTGAGGTCTGAGACATCCTGGGAGCCTTCGTATTCAGCAAAAGCGAGAAGAAGAAAAAATCAGCGTCATGTTGCATTGAATGTTGTAATTCTTTCAGGCCAGTGATATGACTACCTTATTATCAGGAGGTTTAAAACAGCAGACAGGAACAGTTCCTTCTCTGAGCCTGACTGTCTGACCTGTTCTGTCAAAGTCTTCCGGTCTGAAGTGCTCACTGCAGAGCATGGTTGACGAATTGGAAGCAAATCCTCCTCTTCTGACAGCTTTTTCCCATTTTCTTCTCAGCACTCTGTCTTTGGGAAACCTACCCAGTAGATGCGTGAGAGAATAGTTAGCAGGGAGCCAATTAATTAAGAACATTAGTGGAGAGTTGTTCAAAGCTTATGTGTCATCCGGTGAAAGGAAAACCCAGAATTGGAAAAAAAATATATAAGAAAAACTTTTATTCATCATCAATTTCTTTTGCTTTTATTCAAAAGTGGAAGACATTTTGAAATCGTGTTTTCTGGGTCGTGTAAACTGATGTCTGTAGTCAAGGCCAACAGTGTTTAACTATTCAATTTAATATATGTGTGGTCAACACCAAGTTGGGCCAAGCCAACGGTAACAATTATAAAATGTTTCTTCTTCTTTCTGTTCCGTCAATTGGATGCTCCCTGTGCTGCCGCCCACACGTCAATCTTGGTACTACCACACATATAAATTGGGTGTTTATAAAAACAGGAAACGCACACCTGGCGATTCTCACATTTGAAATGTGCGTGGACAGACCAAGCAACTAATAGTAACGTTTTTCCTTTCGGCGCATTTTAGTCTCATAGGAAAGATTTATGAGTTGGGGGTTGGTTTCTCCCGCAGGAAGTATCGGACCATGCATAGGTTTAGGCGCGATATCGGCAGATTCTGGCTTGATTCATCCTTTTTAAGCCATAGTTCAGTTTTACCTGTGAAATGAAATCCCACGAGCTCTGGTTTCGACTGTGAAACGGTTGGTACAAGTCAAGGAAGAACACGAATGAGGCATCTTATCGCCGATCCTCTCCACTTCGCCACATTCAAAATGGCGACGACGTCGACGTGTGTTAATACTCAAAAAAGTGGTGTCTCAGTATGTACTTCTGTGCTCCAAACCGTCTCGTTTACGCGTACAAAATAAGATATACCTGGGTGTAGATAAATGGCTAAGTCCAATTCAAAAAACAACAACAATGAGTCAGGATCGTATTTGCACGGGATAATGGTGGTCGTCCTATCCTATGGCAGTCGTCAACCGAGAAGAAGCTCGCCGTCATTGGCTGGCATTGTACTTCCGTTTTTCGCAGTGATTGGCCAAGCTGCTTGTCATATGGTCACGGCCCCTCATCGATGATTGGTCAGTTTGGGCAAAGTCTTGTTTTTTTTTTTAAATCTTTGTTTTAGTTTTGGTTTTTTTTTCAGGTCGAATCACGACCGTTTTATATTTGACTAAATTGGTTGCTATAAATGAAATATTTAGCGATACAAAACGGACCAGGCAAGTTTTTTTTCTACACTCGAACAGAAAACAATGTATGACAATAAAGTGTGGAAAATATTGGGCAACATGGGAGTTATTTATAAATGGAATGTCAGGTAAGTATGTTTTTTTGAAAGATGTGTTTTCTTGAATTTATTTTTTTAGGGCAAAATGTTGGATAACTATACAGTAAATGATAAATGGATCATATCTTGGATGGGTGGCTTTATATGTACAAACGTAGTGCCAGGTAAGGCTATTTGATAGTTCATTTATTTTTGCAAGGGCGAAATATTGACTGTTAAGAATTAATTAAATTATTGAAATACTTTTGGGAAAAATATGGCTATATCACAAATTATTAATAGTACTACGTAGACATTTTGTGAGTAAGTGCATTTTTATTGCTGGTTTAATGCTTCAGCTTGGAAAAATACATAAAAACATGACATTCAAACGTATAATATTTAAAGCTCTGCTCATCTGAGGAGGAGGGGGGGGGGCGAACGTACACGGTGACGCAAACATTAAAACGGAAGAAGATTCCCCCAAAAATAACAAAATCTGCCCCCACTTTATTTATTTTTTTACCCTTCACAGCGACTGTAGTTCCAGTTGGAGTAATCTTATCTTACATACAGCATGTATCTAAGAAAATAATATGAGGTGTGTTTGGTTTAACTTGCATGATGATGATCAAGGATAATGTTTAAAAAAAAATACATTGGAAAAAAAAACTCAGCAAATCATTTTCCTTTGACATTTCTACTCATGATGCCCACTGGCCAGTTTATGCAAGCTTATAAAATGAATGAACATTAAACGGCATACGCAAAGCAAATATAACAACTAGAAACCAAAGAGGAAGTGATCCAATCATGGCTTACATGAAAATGCAGATTCGCGTTCGAACCTTCTCCATCATTTTTCTCATGACAAAAATGACAACATTCAGGCAAATGCAGTAGCTATTTACAATTTGGAGCCTTGGCAAAGGTCTTTGCTTTGCTTTTAGTTTTTTGCTAAACTCTAAAACATGTGGATGTACTGAAATGATTATTTTGGCGGCTCATCGGACGGTTTTGTTTGGTTTTCGTCCTACTGCGTCTCGCCCTACTCCTGTGGGGCAAAAGTGTCCAAAATGCCGAACGCATTGCTGTTGTCGCTCGATGTCTGGTTGACGGTGTGGTAGAGCTGAAAGAAAAAGGCGTTCTGTTATCGGAAGTGGGAGTGAGTCGGTGTCAACAAGGCATACATAAATCAGAACCCCTGACATTTACAATCTAAATTCTTATTATTATTCGATGTAATTGTAATCATTTCCTCCCAACTGTCTTATTTTCTTAATTTTGTCACAGTCCTCATGGCTTCCTGTGCGTGAATCTCAGATGTCTTTTGCCTTCAGTCCAGATTCAAAATCGAATGCGGCCCTTGAGCGTAAAAATTCCCTCCCCTCGGATTAGAGATAAACATACCTTCTCCTCGCCGACCGTCAGCTGCTCCGACATGAAGGCCACCAATTTGGAGAAGGGGGGTCGGTTGCAGGGGTCCAGGGCCCAGCACTTGCACATCATCCTATACCTGGAGAAGGAAGCGTATGCCTTTCTGTGATTCCTCCGCTCTTTCTGTGTCTCGATTACAACATGCTGATGACACCTACACGGACTCGTCAGCGTAGTAAGGACATTCCATCTTGAACCCCCTCTCAATCATGCAATAGAATCCGTGGTCCACCTTTATCCCCGGGTATGGGGTGACACCCAGAGAGAATATTTCCCACAGCAGGATGCCATACGCCCACACGTCGCTCTTCATGGTGTACAGCCCCTGGAAGATGCTCTCGGGCGCCATCCACTTGACGGGCAAACGCACCTGGCGGGCATTAAAAGTCATTTTACAGAAGCGTCACAAAAAGAAAAAGAAAAAAAGAGTGTTTTTCATGCGACTTACGTTGCCTCTCACGACGTAGTTGGAATCGTTGTCGATGTCCCGCGCCAATCCGAAGTCGGCGATTTTCACCTGTCGGCCTTTGGTCACCAGCACGTTGCGAGCTGCCAGGTCACGATGGATACACTGTAGACACGTCATATGGTTACAATGTTGCCTTGAGGTAAAATAGCACTCGAGAAGATTGTACTTTTGAAAAAAAAAAAAAAACGGTAATGGCAGAATTAAATCAAAGGTAAAGAATGAAGCCGTTTTTGCCATGTTTTTTGCCTTGGCCACAAGGGGGCAGTGTCATATAAACAACAAAGGTTAATGTACTGTATGTACAGGTGCTGGAGGTTACGTACATTTTTGGAGGAGAGGAAGTCCATGCCTTTGGCCACTTGGACAGCATAGCTCAACAGGTCATCAAAAGTCAGGGCCTGCAGGTCATCCGGCTCTCCGTTCTCAGAGCTCTCCGTGTCTGCAGATGAATCTGTCGTCTTTGCATCCATAAAGAGTCCCTGGTGCCACCTGCATTTTCTAAAGTCCCGATCCACTGACCTTCACCACGGTCCAAGTTGTCCAAGCCGGAACAGAGGAGGGATGCGTCCTCCTGGCTGCCGGCCGGGGCAGGGTGCATCCGCATGTAGTTGTCCACGGCGCCCTCCTGCACCCTGAAAACACACAACAAGGTCTTGGATGATTTAAAAAACAAACACACACACACACAAACCACTCCAGATAGATGTTCACAACATCCCTACATGGTTGAGTTTTTCCCTGGTTTCAGGTTGTGATAGAGGATCCAGTTGCGATCCCGGGTGAAAGCGTCCACTGCCGACTTGTGGTAGCGCTCGCTGCTGCTCTTCAGATAGTTCAGCAAGTCGCCGTAGCAACAGTACTCGAATATCAGATAGATGGGGCCTACGTGGAAAGGGGAAATTCCAAATTTTTGAAAAGACCCAAAGCGCGCACACACACAAAAAAAATTAATACAGCGGTACCTCTACTTACGAACATCTCTTTGTACGAAATTTTCAAGTTACAAAACGTCTCAACAGGAAAATACTGCCTCTTGTTACCAAAGAAATTTCAAGATACGAAAAGTAAAAATACAGTCTGGCCTGCTACTCGCAGCTCCGAGTTTACTGAACGCAACGTACTCATAGCTGCTCTGCCATTGGCTATTACCGAGGAGCACCCTGGCATCCCATTGGCTAAGAGGGACTACTATCATATGTGTTTGTGTGTCAGTTCTTGACAAAATTCCAGGCAAAAACCTCCTCTGAGAGAGAACATGAACTAAAGAGGGCAACAAAACGATGAGGACTCAGTTAAAAGTGACCATCATTTTTATTCTTTATTCTTTGTTTTTTTACATCATGCACAACTCTCATTTATTGTGCACTAATCGAAATTGTAACATGTATTTGTTACATATTTCGATGCATTTTGATGCTTGAGAAAACATTTATGTCTGGATTTTGAGGGGGCTTGGAACGGATTAGGGCATTTAGATGGGAAACGCGTCTCTACTTACAAAACCTTCTAGTTAAGAAATTTCTTCCAGAACCAATTAATTTCGTAAGTAGAGGTACCACTGTAATGGAAATTGTGGCTGAAATCATCATAAAAGATTGACAGCCTGTCAAGTAAACGTACCCGAACCCGTGCATGCTCCCAGCAGGTTAACGATGTTAGCGTGGTGGCCGATGTGCGTCAGCATCTTGAGTTCGGACATCAGAGCCTCTTTATCCACTTGCTGGTGTTTTTCTGCAAGCAACCGCATTTGTCAAGTCTCGCCGGTTTCTTCGCGCTCGAATTCACTCAGGACACAGTTGCTGAACAACCGCCTACCTTTAAGCATTTTGACGGCCACCTGCTGTGTCACGCCAGCCTTCTTGATGCCGTACGCCGTGGCCTGCACCACCATGCCAAAAGCACCAGAGCCCAATTCTTTCCCTGCAGGACCAGACGGGAACTTGACTGTGTATACAGTATGTATATATACCGTATTGGCCCGAATATAAGACGGCCCCGATTATAAGACGACTCCCTCTTTTTCAAGACTCAAGTTTGAAAAAAGACTTTTTGAACACCACATTAATTTTTCTACAGAAAATAATTACAGTACATCTGAAACAAATGATTATAACAATATATTTGAGAGAAAAAGCATGTTATTTTGCCTCATTCAAATCTTAATATCTGAACATTTCAATACGTAAACTGAAGTGCAATCACATTCGAAAATGAATGGCTTCTGGTTTTTGAAATGTAAATGACATCATAACTTCTCCTCAGCTGCCGGTTAACCTGGCCGATCTTCGACCCACTTTTCTCTAGATTGTCGCTACGTTTCTCCATTTTCTGTTATCTCTTCTATTATTTTCTTCTCTTTTCTTTCCTCCTGCTATTTTTTTCTTCTTTTTGCTACCGCTATTTTTATTTTTATTCTTCGTGACAGGGGTTCACTTTGGCCTGGGGAGTCAAGTTCAGCATTCGCTTCAATGGTATCTGGCGCCATCTAGCGTTGTGAATGGGTATAACGTCTAGACCCCGAATATAAGACGACCCCCACTTTTTCAGTCTTATTTCAATGCAAAAAACACCGTCTGATATTCGGGCCAATACGGTATATATATGCATGCACAATCATATCATATCAAGTGAAAGTATGACTAAAATGATCCGAACCTAATTGCAAGTTCTCCCTGGGAAACTCCCATTTCTGTTCATACTCAAAGTCCTTGAAGTTAATGTAGATGTAATCGTTATCATTGGGGCCCACCATCTGGATCATCTGCAGCTGGGGCTGATACTGCGGTTTCTATTGGACATATTTCGCATGAGTGTGCCGCCTCTTCGGTTTGCCCGCGTGCACGGCTGCCTCACCTTCTTCTTGACCGTGTACACGAGCACCACGCTGACGGTGAGCAAAGCCACAACCAGGATCACGCTGCCAACTTTCAACTCTGTGTATACACCAGGTATTCCATACGGTGGGTTTACAATTTTGATTTGAATATCGTGCGGCTGGAGCTTTCATCAGGTTTTGGTAACATGCAACAACATGCACACTCTCTGACTTTGCGAGACAGATCCATCATGATAACAAAATCAAACCTCTGGATCCCTCCCGGGAAGACCGATAGTACACCAATTGCGGGGGCGTGCACCAGGAGCCAACTGAGTTGGCCAGGCAAAATTTCAAGTGGTGTCCATCCAGCAGCTCTCTCCCGGTTGCGCTCTTGATGATCTTTCGGCACCTTACGTCGGAGTCGACTCGCCAGGTTCCGGGGATCTCTTTCCAGAAGGAGTGACGCTCGCAGCTGGGATATTTTTTTTTAAAAGCAGAGCATGTCTTGCGGGTGGTGATAAAAGACAGTGTGTTGGTAAATTGTGCACCTTTCGTTGCCAGGAAAACAAGACATCCACGTGTAATTTGCCGGCACGGCGCTGGCTGTCTGGATGTCGATGCTGCCGTTGTCCTTGCTGACGCTGAGTTTGAATTTTGGTTCATCTGTATCATAAATAGGGTGCACACAACCCAGCTTCACGGTATTCGTGTATTTCCCTCAGTGGTGGGAAGTACTGAAGATTTTTCACAAGTCTGTATTTGATTACCTATTTTTTTTTCTGACCACTTTTCACTTTTACTGCCCGTGTTTGTCATTCGTCGCAGAGGAAAAAGAATCCATGCAAAAACTGGCGTACGTACGAGACTTCTACTCAAGTACAGGCTCTTCAGTTTCTTACCTACAACACACACAGACACGGACTCGTTTCTGCTTTCTCCGCCCGCCTCCACGTGTAATTTGTATTCTCCTGATTTGATTCCACCGCACAGCTTCACCGTCCTGACAGAACACAAAAAAATATTAATCGATGCTCTCCAGTAGATTTCGTTGGCATTGCGCACATTTATGACATCATCAAAAAGGGTTCAGGATAGCTGCAGGTTTGCCAAAGCTAAATTCCGCGTAAAGGTAAAACGAATTGCAAATTCCTCGTTCGCTCGGATGATATTGTGTAGCCTTATGGCTATATTAGCTCTTTAGCCCTACCTGTGCGTTGTGACCCAATCCTCCGTGTCGCATTTGGACGCCTTGCCATCGGGCGTCTCCCACATGCACCGCTGCAGCCCGGGGTGGTAAAACACGGAGGCTTGCAAACACGCGCTGGCTGCCTCTTGACTCAGCAAAGTTTTTCTCGCATCCAGTTGCACCCTGAGGAAGCCTTCCGCTGAGGGAATGCATGAGAAGAAAAAATAAAAGAACCGGGCTTTTCCGCGGGGCATTCAAGAGCCTTCAAAGTCATTGCATGGATTTTGTCCGGAGTATCAACATTTGGAAAAACAGATTTAATGGTTGTACATTCCAGACAGATGTCAATATGTGCGCTTGTTTGCGATGAGTCGCAAGTTAACTCTGGAAAACGCGGGACGAATCATCATTCCAATTTTGGGATGCGCGTGTGTATATGCATGCGGTGGGACGTGGGCATTCGATTTATTTGAAGTTGCGTGAAAACACGTGAAATTTTCACATTTGAGGCCGTTGAACGCAAAGAACGCACCAGTACATTTGCCTGAGCCAGACCTGCCCGGCCTAAACGGAGAAATTTCAACCAGCGTGTGACAAATGAATATTTCTGTGTCATTTGACAGAAGGCTTTTCGAGAAGACGGCCGGGAACAATTTCCAAAGCGTGACGACCGACCCTGGATGCTGACGTTAACGGACTTGGTTGCGCCATCTTGAGCCCTGCAGGTGTACGTGCCGCCGTGGGCCGCATCCACCGAGTCAACGAACCAGTAAACCATCGAGGTTTTCCCATGCGAGTCAAATCGGCTGCACATCTGGGAAGGACAGGACGTCATCACAAGATGCCGCCTTTTGTTGGCGTGAATTTGCAAATGACGCCGCACCTCCTTGATTTTTGCAGAGCACGGAAATTCGTCGGGTGTCAACTGCAGGCCGTCTTTCTCCCACGCTGCCCTTCGCCGCCCCCAGCGGCTGAACCTGCAGCGAAGCAGGAGAGGCTCCCCGGGACTCAAAATCACACTGGAGACCTCGTCCTGATCCACCAGGTTACTCTCTATGTCTTATAACACACAAAACGGTGTAACTTATTTCAGATTTTTTTTCCCCCCTTTTTTTTTCCCCTTCTTATAAATATCACGTAAGCCCATTGAAAAGCGTTAATCACCATAGTCGTACAGTTGGGAGCATTCACGCCCTTGGCTGTTAGTTGCGCAACACATCACTCGTTTGTTTGTGAATCCAACGCTGGTGATTGTGCTCTCAGTTTTTTCCACATCTTCGACTGCTTTGTCTTGCATTCTGATGGGGGTAAAGTTAGTCATCATCGTAACCAGATGGGCTCTTGCATTTGAAAAGATGCGCGTGACATTTTACCCTGACCACTCCAGATTAGGCTGAGGGAAACCCCCAGACACGCACTTAAAATGGGGGGAACTCTTTCGATCGTTCGCGTGGACCAGCGTCAGACGAGGTTTTGTGGGCCGTTCTAAGGCGAGATGTTAAACCCAGAAAAAAAAAGTCATATAGGTACGCTTGAATGATTCACAAGAACAAGTACTCACTCGTAACCACATGTAGAGCAATGGTCAACGAGCGCTCATCCGTGCATCTGATGGTATACTCCCCAGAAATATTCTCAGAAAGCACTGGCAGGACTATCATGAAATTGGCCTCTCTGTCAAAAAAAAATAAAATTAAAAAACCTCCATGGAAAAACATGCAAAACAAAAATCACAATTATGTTTGTTAGCCAAAACACACATATGGCGCGCTATGTTCTTCAATGCTAACAAAAGAGCATCAATACTCACAGGCCTATATTCTTTATCCTCTGCGAAAAACAACTCCCAAAGCTGCAGCTGTCTGAGTGACTTAATGATTGCGAAACTCATTTTCTTTTGCATAACTGTATCATACTGCCCCCAGTGGCCAAGTTGTGCACACACCAATGCAAAAAACGGTTTACAGTGGTACCCCTCCTGACGAACGTCTCTTCATACGAAATGTTCACGTTACGAAACGCCTCAACAGGAAAATATTGCCTCTTGTTGCGAAAGAAATTTCAAGATGCAAAAAGTAAAAATACAGTCTGGCCTGCTACTCGCAGCTCCGAGTTTACTGAACGCAACGTACTCATAGCTGCTCTGCCATTGGCTATTACCGAGGAGCACCCTGGCATCCCATTGGCTAAGAGGGACTACTATCATATGTGTTTGTGTGTCAGTTCTTGACAAAATGCCAGGCAAAAACCTCCTCTGAGAGAGAACACGAACTAAAGAGGGCAACAAAACGATGAGGACTCAGTTAAAAGTTAAATGACCATCATTTTTATTCTTTATTCTTTGTTTTTTTACATCATGCACAACTCTCATTTATTGTGCACTAATCGAAATTGTAACATGTATTTGTTACATATTTCGATGCATTTTTATGCTTTAGAAAACATTTATGTCTGGATTTTGAGGGGGCTTGGAACGGATTAGGGCATTTACATGGAAAACGCGTCTCTACTTACAAACCTTTCTAGTTAAGAAATTTCTTCCAGAACCAATTAATTTCGTAAATTGAGGTACCACTGTAATTGAATCCATTCTGTTCCACGGGGTCATTAGGACGCTGGAACGGATTAATGGCGTTTCCATTTATTTCAATGGCAAAGTCAAAGTTGATTTGAGATACTCTACAGAAATTATAAATAGATCAAATATAATACAAATACAAAATGAGAACTAATGAATCATTCCTAACATGCCGTATTTTACACACTTTAAAGATAAATTACCTGCCCCGTTTGTCTGTTTGGAAAATAAATAAATAAATACGCCCCTTGAGCACACACGTTTGCCCACATGTACAAGAATGAAACACAAAATAACAAAATGCTATACACGCTTACAATGGTACTAGGAGATGCAAATTTCTCCTGAAGCTGCACGGGCTGCATGTGTGGAAGCCCTCCAAGGAGATGACCAGTTTCGTACCCACACCCACCTCCAAAGAGACCGGAGCGGATGCATTCAGGTAGTGCGCCGGGTAGAAACACTTGATCTGGAAATACGTCATCTGGAGTGTTGACCGCTTTCGATACCAAATACTGTACACAAAATACACTTGGAGCATTTACCGCTTGACTCGGTGTGCATTTCCCTTTGGGTAAGATGCCTTCGCAGCAATGCACGCTGACAGCGCACAGCAGCAGAAAACCTTGAAAGATAGTCATTTAAAAAAAAAAAAATAATAATAATGATGATCGTCAAATTCATAATTCACATATTTTAAATTACATTTATGGCTAAGGTAAATTTTGAATAGTGTTCTTGGTCCCAGCTTAAGGTAAATTTTGAATAGTGTTCTTGGTCCCAGCTCTCTCTGGAATAGTAAGCTAAAAAATCATTTTAAAGCACAAATACCTAAAATATGCATTCTACCCCCCCCCAAAAAAAAAACAAAAAACAAAAACAAAACATCATACTCACCCGCAATCATTAGTGTGTGCGTGAACATCTTTTCATCTCTGTTTGTCACAACGAAACTTCACAGGTTGAGTTTACGATTTTTTTTTTCTTAAGAAAGGGAAGCCCCGCCTGGCTACCTGATAAATGGAAAAAGTCTACTTCCTATTCTGAAAACCACTTAAGTTCCTAAAACTACTATGACTCGCATTTTTTTTCTACCGCATATAATTCTTATTCTCACCGTTGCTATTACAGCCCACAAATACATATTTGAATCGCTGGCTTTGCTCAGATGACCCTTTTAGATGCCCCATTTAATTTGACAAGAAAATTGACAAAACATCATAAAAAATATATATTTATTTTGAATAAATTGTAAAATTCCCACAAAATAATACAAAAGCTTCAAGCACAAGGCCAATTTTTTTTGTAACTTTGAAGTAGCCTCGGAATTCGCCCAAAATGGTTACTTTAAACCAAAATGGCCGACTTCCTCTTGAATTTCGCACACGAATCCTTCAGAACGTCCTGTCTTTTTTCCGTGGAGGTTAAAATGGTTAGTTGCGGAAGAAATATGTCTATTGAGGTTTTGTAAGTCATCACATATTCATAAACTCTGTCAGAGTGAACTATTAGTTGAAATAAACACCTTTCAGAAATTCATTTGTGAAACAGCATACTCAACTCAGCTTCACTGAATCATGTCGCTCGCCAATGTCAACCCATGTGATAACCTCGGCCAAAAATGTCTACCCTATCGTTGTTTCTCCCCCGCCTGTCAGCCAGCCAACATATTTTGCTGTTTGCATGTGTACGTCTGCTTGCAGTTAATTTACCAGAAAATCGTATGGGAGCTTGGCTGATACAGTGTTCAATGGAAATTTCATTTTTTTTTCTTGGTGAAAACTTTTACTCATTTGGCTTTTCATTCGCTTTTGTAAAATGTTTTAAATTCTGAAGAGATTTTTATGGACACCCAGTACAGCAGCATCACTGTGCATCTTATACATGAAGCATGTCCCGTACAGAGGCAGAGGAAAGGCGCTTACCCACAATGCAAAGTGGGTCGCAGGCAGTGCACCGAAGGCAAACCTGGCAGTGAGCAAAAACAACAACAGGCTGCACTTTTTTTTTTTTTTTTTTTAATTAGCAAAGGAAAGCGTCTGCATGGATGGCGACCCTCGCGATCACTGTTCCGTGCGTGCGGTGATCTAAGTCCGGAAGCCAAACATGCACCCCAGTGCGATGACGTGAGTACCGAAGCGCATTTTTTAAGTGGTCCCGACGCCACAGAGGAGGTGAATTTTAGGAGCAAAAAAAAAGGGGGGATCGTTTGCAGGCTAGCCGAGCTGGGCTAGCTCGCTAGCTCTGTGTGGCTCTCTATGTTTGAGTGTCTTCCGGCAGCAGAAGCGGCGGCGGCGGCGGTGCCATGAACAGCGGACTCCCAGCCTCAGCTGCTCCGCTCGGGGGTGCCGGGATACCCAATGTCAAAGTGAAGTTTTGCCGTTACTACGCGAAAGACAAAACGTGCTTCTATGGAGACGAGTGCCAGTTCCTGCACGAGGATCCGTCCATGGCTAGCCTGAGCCCCGTCCCGTTGTCTCTACCCGGGGGTGGCGGGACTGCAGCGGGATATTCCCTCGGAGGTTCCGGGGCCTCCTGCCCCGGAACCTCCGGAGGAGGAACCGGCGTGCCCAAGAAGAGTGAAGCCATGGGGCTTGCGCAGAGCTCTCTGGACGGGTCGTTGCTAGCCAGTGAGTAACGCTTTTACGTCACAGCCGGGACCTCACCTGGGGTAGCACCCGACTTTAAGAGGAGCCTGGTGGGGCTTGACTGAAAATTTAGCCCGGGGATTCATTTGAGGCCTCCTTGTCCCCCAAACGAATTTCAGGGAATTTACCCGTCATGTCTTTCGGCATATCGTCTACTCTGTGCCGTGGACTTCATTGGGCGCCTTTTAACACTGGCGCGACTTGTTGATGATGATGTTGTTGTGAAAATGAAGCTTTAACAGCTTGTTCCCCCACTCGCGAATGAGGCCTGGTAATTTGACAGCTGCGAGTGGACAGAAAGCACTTAACGGTAGCCCCCCGTAGCATCTTAGTAGCCATTTCCAGAAAGAAAGTAACCCCGCCATAGTTTACGTTATTAATCACTAATCAAAACTAATGTTAACTCGTGTGGCGATTAATCATAATCTCGTATGTGTGTTTACATGTTCGCGAAATATAGCTGTGTTGCTAACCTAGCTAAGAGCTAACGTAGCGGTCCACGAGGTAGTGTTTTGTTCTGTTTGCCCTTGTTTGCCCTCATTTCTTGAGGGCAAACAAACCAGAAGGAGTGTAAAGTTATTCTCACGGAACAAAGCTAATGGCCAAATGGTCAAATGGTAAGCAAATAATGAGACCGCTGGTGGTGCGTCGGAATTAGCATGGTCGTTGCTTGCACTTGTGGAACTGTTTACATTTTTTCTAATGAGCGCTGTAATCGGTTACACACAGTCGGGAACGTTGAAACTTCCTCAACGACTTCCTCCACTTGACACCATCCTCGTTCAACATTAAATTACTCGCTTTATCTGTCCTTTGCAGTTCCAGGGATGGAGGGAGCGAGTCTGAGTGACGCCAACCTCACCAATTCCTACTTCAGCAGCAGCTTCATTGGAGTGAATGGATTTGGAAGTCCCGCAGAGTCCAAATACTCCATGATGCAGGTACTGTCCCATATGAACTAGTACAGTCAAACCATTTGCGGTTTGTTCCCCATCATTCTTTCGTGACATTATCAACACCCAAAGAAACAGCCAGCGCTCATTGGTATCTTCCTGTGGTTGGATCATGTAAAAAAAAAAAAGCTGAAGAAAAAGCCAAACACGGGTGGATGTTCCTGTTCACAGAGCTGACTTCACATATGACTCAAGAAATTTGTACCCCAAATTGTATAGCTTTTTATGTTGGTTAGTCAGGGTTTTGCATCTACAAGAGTCTTTACTTGAATGAATATAAAATTCCGATACAAATGTACATACAGTAGCTTGCTCCCTTGTGTTTTGAATCCCTCCATCTCTTCGTAGCGAATCACTACCAGCAGCAGCTCTCCCAGCCTGCTCAATGATGGTGCCAAGAATTTTAGCCACAGCACTCATGGTAAGACCAATGTTGCCTTGATTCCCATTAAAATTGCTTAAAAAAAAAAATTCTCTACGTAGATCCAGTCAACTCCCCGACGTCGTCGCTGTTTAGCGATTTTGGTGCTCTTGGCATTTCTCAACGGAGAAAGGTGAGCAGAAAAAAAGGTGTCCTGAGTGTGGGATTTGTTTGTAAGGCATCAACATGCACATTATTTTGTTTGTAGTCAACATTGTGATGTCATGACACTCGAGATTGCAGATTCTTTGGGGGCGGGGCCAGGTCTGAGGTAGATTGTGTGTAACGACTTCTTTTTCCTTCAGGCGCCCAATCCGACAGCAAGTGAGTTCATCCCTAAGGGAGCTCCACGAATAGCCACCATGGCGCCGTCTTCTGGCCAGGCCTTCCCCTCGCCTCTTTTTGCCCACCCAGGTCTTAACAGCTCCACAACTGCCGCTTTAGCTCCAGGTGGCGTCTCCTTTTATTTATTGATTTATTTAAAACGACCCAGTTTTTTAAAATTTATTTTTCTGAATTGCTCCAAACTTGCTTGAATTATCTGATGTCAGGCATGTCTTTATCGGCGGGCTCATCTCCCCTTCACTCGCCGAAAATTACGCCGCATACCTCACCCGCCCCGCGCCGCCGCAGCCACACCCCGAACCCGGTCAACTACATGGTGCCCACCACGGCGGCGGACCCGGGCGCTCACATCATCCAGAAAGAGACTGTCGGGGGGACCACGTACTTCTACACGGACAATACCCCTGCGCCGATGGCCGGCATGGTACGTGCACGTATATTTTGGAAGACGAGTAAATGTTTTTAATCTGCAAGGTCTCTTTGTGACTTTTATATGTACAGCCGCTGGCTTTCAGTCGGAAAATGGCTACCCAGTTTTCATTTTTCAAGAAAACGGGAAGCTCAGTGTGTCTGGTTTCACCGCAGGTGTTTCCTACGTACCACATTTATCCCCCCACGGCACCCCACGTGGCCTACATGCAGCCCAAAGCCAATGCACCGTCCTTCTTCATGGCAGATGAACTCCGACAGGTACCCCCCCCCCCCCCCCCCCCCCCGCCGCCTCTTCTCATTGCAAATACCGCTCGTGACCCCCGCCGGTTAACATCTTCCGACACCCTCCAGGAATTAATCAACCGACACCTGATAACCATGGCGCAGATCGACCATTCGGAAAACGCAGGTAGAATTCCCGAAGCATCCAAATCTTTTCCCCCCGTGGCGCACGCCGTCAAAAATGGCTTCCTGCGTTGTGCAGACGTACCGTCCGAGGTGGACAGCTACCACAGCCTGTTCCCCCTGGAGGCCCTGCCGCCGCCCAACCGCATGCAAAAGACCAGCAACTTCAGCTACATCACGTCCTGCTACAAGGCGGTCAACAGCAAGGACGACCTGCCCTACTGCCTGAGGAGGATACACGGTAGCTACACGCCCTAAAAACGCCGCCATCCTGGTATGTTTTTTTTTTGTCGTACAGCGCACGTGCGCGAGGTACTGCGAAGGAATGTTTTGGAGGGCTGTTCATGTTATCAGGGATGGCAATTATTTTGCGTATACGTGGAAATCCGCCGTTTTATTTCTTAAATTGATCATTTTTGTGAATCGTCTAAATCCGTTGAGAAAATTTTAGGGGGGGGGGTCAGGTACCTTATCGTCGAGTTTTCACACGCTCTCTCGATCAGTCTTTCCATCTTCCGATTGTAAACAGCGCTGCGATTGGACATGTATGATGTCTTACTTGTTGTGATTGGTCGCCCCGTCCAGACCACGCCCCTTTCCGCTTTTTTCATCACTAGCCATTGCCATCCCTGTGTTATAGGTGCATGTCGTAATGCTGAAGGGAGTCGAAGGAATTCATGGCTGCTTTTTTCCAAATCCTCTCTTGATTATCGAGTTAATAATGTGTCAATAAATATGTGTATGTAGCCAACTCTACGATCCGACACCCACGTCACTCACCGGACCAGGACCCCGCCTCTTCAAACCCCACACACTCAAAAGTCACAAATGCTATCCTATAGCACGCGTTTGGCGTCCTCAAACGGACAAAGCTCCGCCCGTGTTACCTTGGCAAATAATCGGCAAACTTAATTTTGATCGAATTACGTGATGACTCAAAGGCGCAATCGCTTGGAATACTCCATTTTGTGTTTGTGATCGTTCAGGCTTCCGCCTCGTCAACACCAAGTGTATGATGCTGGTGGACATGTGGAAGAAGATTCAGCACTCCAATTCGGTCACCCTGCGGGAGGTCTTCACCACAAAGGCCTTTGGAGACCACTGTGAGTCTTAGTCCGCTTCACTTAACCTGCGGGAATCCAATTGGACAACAACAGTAACGGGTTGTGCAACGCAAGGATTTTATCGGAGCTATTTTTCATCGTTAAACACGCTCAGGGTTACATTACCCATTAACTCATTCAGTAGCAGCCAATTCTGGACCAAGTCTGAAAAGACGTTTAAAAACGTCTTTGGGAGTGAATGAGTTAACAAGGGAGTGTTTTTTTTTTTTTTTTTTTTACACAAATTAAACTAATTTAAACCTTTATTTTTTTCTCCCCCCCCTCCTCCACCAGCTTTGGTGTTCTCCTATGACTTCCACGCAGGCGCAGAAACCATGTTCAGCCGACACTTCAACGACCCGGCAGCCGATTCGTATTTTACCAAGAGGAAGTGGGGTGAGTGGCTCTGCCTTCAAATATTGCCCATGCCTATTTATTTATATATTTATTTTTACATTTTGGTTGGCGCACTTTCTTTTAAGGGAACCGGGTCACCCGCTCAGGCACGTCAATCCAATTAAGGCGCGGCTATCGTTTGTTGTCGCGGGTCGTAGCGCATCGGGTTAGGGACGCATTTCTGTTTTCGATGACGTCATTTCTCGACTCTTGGCAAGAACGCAAGCGAGACCTGCACCGATGAGGAAACTGTGGCTGAAAGTGATCCTTTAGGCAGGTGCTGTTGTCGACCTCTTCAACGGGAACAGTGCTGGGGCACCAAAAAAAAAAAAAAAAACATCCCAGAAAAGACACCAGATTTCGCAAGCGTGTGTCACACTCAAATATTGCAGCCACGATGCTCTTCCTGTTAGCATCGACCTGCTAAAATCCAATTCGGAATGAATTTCTTTGTGGAAAGTGATATCCAAAGCGTTGTCAAGGCTCAAACCGTTTTCGTGAGCTTTTCTTGAGCCATTTGACAGGATCGGTGCTTTCGAGAAGCCGAATAAAGCGCTCGCCGCAACAAGATAAGGAAGTTGTTAGTTTGCCATGTCATCCCTTTCACAAGCTGTGTTTGTGTGATAAAACGGTTTGTGTTTTTTGCGCGTGTATGTTTTGTGCAGGACAACACGAGCCTCCCCCGCCGCGGCAGCACGCCGGCCTGCTGCCCGAGTCGCTGATCTGGGCCTACATTGTGCAGCTCAGTTCGGCCCTGCGAACCATCCACACGGCGGGCCTGGCGTGCCGCGTCATGGACCCCAGCAAGATCCTCATCACGGGCAAGACCAGGTTTGTACTGCGTTGGCGTAAATTTCAGGCCACGACTTTGGGTACGCCCGAATAGTCCTACCAAAATTCTATTAACCCTTTCATGCACCTTGTAACCTGATAAGCTGTCCACCTGAAAGGGTTACACAAGCTAGACCATAAACCATAACCCCCCACCCCTAAAAAAGTAATGCATATCAATCCAAAACCAGAGACACAAGACGAGATCATCCACCGCCATTGATTCCCGTGTGTGCAGGTTACGCGTGAACTGCGTCGGCGTGTTTGACGTCCTAACGTTTGACAACAGTCAGACCAACCATCTGGCCCTGATGCCGCAGTACCAGGTGCTCGCCACAAACCCGAGCCGCACGTCGTCGCCACCCGGGCGACTGAGAACTCGCGCTTTGTGTGTTTTCAGCAAGCCGACCTGGTTTCGCTCGGCAAAGTCGTGCTGGCGCTGGCCTGCAACTCCCTGGCGGGTATTCAGAGGGAGAACCTGCAGAAGGCCATGGAGCTGGTGTCCATCAATTACTCGTCAGACCTCAAGAACCTTATACTGTAAGAAAACCCTTTTGCCGGTTTGGCTTTTAACTCATTCAGTAGCAGCCAATTCTGGACCAAGTCTGAAAAGACGTTTAAAAACGTCTTTGGGAGTGAATGAATTAAAAGCGAAAAACTTTCTTGTCTCGAGTTTTCTTTCCAATCTCCCGAAACAACTCTTGTCCTTTGCTTCCTCTGTTCCAAATCGAGTGCGGTACACGCCGTCACCCAAGCGGCGCAGCCGTCTCCTTGTCGCATGTCAACATGTGGCAATTCTGATCATTTGCTTCTCAAACGCTTCCCAGATATCTGCTGACGGAACAGTCCCGCCTGCGCAGCGTCAACGACATCATGCCGATGATCGGAGCCCGATTTTACACGCAACTGGACGCCTCCCAGATGAGGAACGATGTCATTGAAGAGGACTTGGCCAAGGTAATGTGCCCCTTTGGTTGTTTGGGAACATGCATGCCAATCACAAGAGTAAACAAGGCCGCTCTTAACGTTTCCATCTGGGGCGGGGGGGGCGTAGTGCCAAGTAGCATTTAGCTCACGGCCAAACATGCTAAAACCGTGCGTTGATTTTTTTTTTTTTTCAGGAGGTACAAAATGGCCGCCTTTTCCGCCTGCTCGCGAAGTTGGGCACCATCAACGAGAGGCCCGAGTGAGTCGGCCGCCTGATCAGTGTGCTGCATATGTTGCGATTTGGAAACACACACCAAAAAAAAAAAAGCTGTCGCCATGTGTGAATTCCAGGTTTCAGAAGGACCCCACGTGGTCGGAAACGGGCGACCGCTACCTGCTCAAGCTTTTCCGGGACCACCTGTTTCACCAGGTGACCGAAGCCGGTACGCCGTGGATCGACCTCAGCCACATCGTTTCCTGTCTCAACAAAGTCAGTAATTTTGACATTCAAAGACACTCTGACACTCGCCATGAATGTAATTTGTCGCTTTGAATGAGGTCACGCAGAAACGCCGCCATTTGAATAGTTTAGCAAACAGGAAGTACTTTTTTTTTTTCTTGTTTCCGATTCATGATTATGAAATGTAGGGAAAAAAAACAAACAAGCAACAGCACCTCAAATAGTCATAAAAACGTGTCTCTAGTCCGAACACGTTATTTTTAAAATAACACTTTTTTTGTAAAACATATTTGCTGTACAAATGGATCATTATTTTAAAAATGTAGTCTATTTACTGTCTGGGTCTCAAATTTTCACTGTGTGAAAACCTGAAGCTATTTTTCAGCAACTTCGTCAATTTTCATTTCAATGATATTTTTAATGCATGTCTTTAAAAACGCTCTTATTTTATTTACACTTGTTTATTTGTTCCAACATGTTTAGCATTTATGGAGAAAACGATAACGAAATAGAATAACTCATTATTTTTTATCGAAGTTATCTTAATTTAAACAATTTTTTTATCTTTCTTTTAAACATTATTTTTATCGTTTGTTTTTTTTAACAGTCTCCACCAGTGTTAAAATAAAAATAAATTGGCGGGACGACTCTTTAAATAGTCTTATGTTAATTTGTATTTTATTTTAATTATTTATTTGGTCTTCACTTTGTGTACAATTTAATTAGGTCCCTGATTTATGTATATTTTTAGCCTTGGTTTCTGCATGTAAGTATTTGTTTGAAATGTCTAATATATATACTGTATATGTATATATATATATATTTTGTGTTCAACAGCTGGACGCAGGCGGTCCGGAGAAGATCAGCCTGGTGTCGCGGGACGATAAGAGCGTGCTGGTGGTGACCTACTCGGACCTGAAGCGCTGCTTCGACAGCACCTTCCAGGAGCTGCAGGCAGCCACCTCTGGCTCACTGTAGCGCCGCCCCCTAGTGACCCGGAGGGCGCACTACTATTGCACTACGGCGGGCCATCAACCTTCCGAGCGAGCCTGACGGGTGGCCGAGCTCGCGAGACATTTCAACATCAGCATTTTTTTTTTTTGGCGGGAAGGCCTCAGTCGCATACACTGTCCAACCGGGAAGGCTTTTTGTTTCCCCTCTAAAGTGTATTTTTTTTAAGTCTTTCCTAAAAAAAAGAAAAGGAAAAAAACCCCTGCAAGCTGGAAAAAGGATATATGTAACGGACGCTTGGGATGGCGAATTCCTACCTTTTTTTTTTTACATTTTTGGGGGAACAAACCAATGCAAACCATGCAGTTCTTGTTGAGCAAATTTTCCTGCTTTTATTGTTTGTTTGTGAGCGTGGGAGGGGTTGTTGGAGGGGGGTGTTTTCCAGAGGAGGGTACACTCGGATTTTAATTTAATCCCAGGGTTATTTTTTTATGTGTGAATGTATGGCCTTACAGGGTGTACAGAGAGTCCCACACACAAACGGAATGATGACATGAGAAAAAACATTTTTTCTATTAGAGGCTTTTTTAAATCTGGTAACACCCCCCCCCCCCCCCCCCATTCCCTTCTCCCTCACCTGGAAAGGACAAACCACTGGGGTACGGTGCTTGCTTTAGGTTGATGGACACTGTGGATTTAGTTGTAGCCCACCCCACCACCCTTGTTTTGCAGCAGCCCCTGGACGGAATGTTGCCCACTGTTTTTTATTTTATTTTTTTAGAAACCCCCTCTTATTTTTCTGTATGTATGTGTGTGTGTTGTTGTTGTTGCCAAAGCGGCAGGGCTAACGTTATCTGCGGACCAACACCAGCGTGGGTGAAGGGGAACGACATGTAGGATGATGAGTAAGGTAAAGCCCCCAACACCCGACCCACACAAACACACACCTGTCATCCCGCCCCCTCGCGATGATTGAATGTGATCGTCCGTCAATGTTCAGGATTGTTCACGGTGCCCCTTTTGTGCTGCGGGATTAAAAAAAAAAAAAAGACAAAACTGCTCCTGGCCTCCCCATGCCCCTTCCTAAGAAATGACACCGCGGATCAAACCCTGAAAATTGCTTGCTTGGTGGGTGGGGTGCCGACTGTGTTAGGTAATTTACAAAACAGACACATTTGATGAATGTGGTGCTTTAAAACCCCCAACACACACACACAGACACTCACCCACTTCTCACACACACTCCACAACCGACATTTTAGTCCGGTTTTTTTTTTTTTTTTTTTGCTCCTCTGGTGTTCCCATGGCTCAAATTTTGCAATATTTGTGTGTACAGCAGTATTTTAATAAAGAATACCGAAAATAATACAGCGTTGTCCTGTTAAAAAAAAAAAAAAGGTAAAGACGAGGTAGATTTAGAAAAAAAAAATCTAGATACATTTTGAATAAAAATGCAGTGTTGAGGAAGAAATGTGCATTTTGGTTGTACTCGCAACAAAAAAAAAAATTCTATGATAAAATTGTCAAAATAATAGAATCAATTAAGTGTTTTCCGCATGCTAGGGGGCACCTAAAGCATTCAATTTTCTCAAAAGTCAATTGCGCCTTATAATCCGATGTGCCTTATATATGGATCTATATTCTGATTTCTTGAATCTAGTATTTTAAATGTGTAAAGCACTTTTTGAAGCTGCAGCAGTTGTGAAAGCTCAATCTAAATCAAGCTGGATTGTATTGTCTTCCCTTTGGCTCCGTCTAGTGGATGCCCAGCGCAACTGCAGCCACTATTGTAGCTTTGATTCTTATAATGCGATGCGCCCTACGTATGTGAAAAAAGGTTTTAAAAACCGGCCATTCATTGAAGGTGTGCCTCGTAGTGCGAAAAATAAGCTAGATACGAAATTTTAAAAAAAATTGGCACTTTTTGCACTAATTCCGACTTTATTCTTGAAAGTCATGTGGGTGAGGTTTTTCTGAAATGTACATTTTTTTTGAGCTTGTAACAAAGAAAACATTTTTCAAAATATTTTATTCGTATATTAGTGTTACTAAAATCATTCCTATTCTAGCGTCAAACTAAGCATAAACATATCCAGCATATAATGTCAGTGTGAAAAGGAGGCATTCCTTCCTTTTCACACAGATGAGGTACCAATACAACCATCAACTCTTAATTGTTATGCTAAGCTAAATACAAAGTAATGGAGGGGGGTGAGGGTGCTAGAGGGAGGGGTAAAAGAAGGTCCAATTGGAGTCGGGAGCAGAGCAGCCGCCCTGGTCCGAATCCCACTCGGAAGGCCCGTTGCCATGGAGACGTGAGCCTTCCTTCATGTCGTGCCTCCACGATAGACGCTGCAGCTCCTCTGAAGGTAGGACCATGCCGCTGTCGCCCTCCTGAAGCGCACATGAATTGTATTTCATGCTCTGTGTGTGTGTGTGTGTGTATGTTTTTTCTCTCACCTCAGATCCGTGAGACGCATCCTCGCAGGGCATTTCCTCAAACATGTCCAGAGTGCCCAACACGGCGTGCATGTAACTACACAATTGAAACACACTCATGTCATTTTTCTTCAAGGTCCCATGGCACTTTGTAGTATGTGTAATTATTTGACGTCCTTTTATCAAGAATTGCTCAGAAAGCTATTTTCATGCTCTTATAGTTGGTCTTAAATGCATTTTATTTTGAAGGCGTAGTTGCCCAATGTGGCCGTTTTTGTGGGCACCATGGCAGGCCGTCGGTGGAATTTTGGCCGGTCATGCTATACTCTGAGGTACCCCCCCCCCCCTCCTTTTTTCACTTTAAGTCTACTGCTTTGAACTCGTGGCCATTTTTTTTTTAATTGACCAAATTGACCCCCCCCCCCTCTATTTTATTATTTCAGTCAACAAGATATGGTTTAGTAAAGCCCCCCCATGCCATCAAATTTTTCTGCTTGGCTCTCGACGAAGGCGGACGCTTCTTTGCACAGCTCCCCTGCCCTCCCACCTTTTTTTCCCTGCTCGCCACTTAGTCTTTTGTGCTGTCTTTGTCTAACTTTTTTTTTCCCTAGCCTCCTACCGTGTTTTCATCCGAAGAACTAACCATGGAATTAGTTGGCTGGTCTCTCGATACAATCAACAAAATTTTTTCGACGAAAAGAGCAGGCAGTGGGGAGCCTGCTTGCCCTCTGGGGACATTTGCTGCCGGATACGCCCTGGATCCATGGAGAAAGTGGAGACCGGTGTGCCTGACAGTACTGTCCGTGGAGGACGTGGAAGACATCTACACTATTGGCCTTTTGATAACAGGTATGCTGCTGTTTGGTGTTGGCAGCTTGCTGTTCTATCGCAAAATTCAACCGACGGGAGCGGCTCTGTTGGAAGTGAAGAAGCTGCCGGTCACTCTGGATGGCTTGGCGCGAATGTCCAACACTCAGACTCAAGCGGTGACTGAGCTCAACCGCAATATTGTTGCGGTTTTGGAGCGACTCCGCGCGATCGATAATACCATGGAGACGTTGGAATTTTCGCTTCGAAAAGGAATTGAGGATTTGGCTGATCGGCGCCAGTGAGGAGATACAGACCAAGGACTCAAGGCTGTCTGGAATTGTTGGCGGCCGTCTCTCCAAAACAAACAACGCTATCTGGCCTTTCCCCTGGATGGAAATACGCATGGAGTCTAGGGCCCCCACCACCACCCCCCTCCTTCTCGGCCATGGACTGATAAGCCGGGACTGTCTTCATGATGAGCAGACCTCGACGAAGCAGCTATGACCTGTACACGCATACACATACACAACTGGACAACCACACGCGCATACACATCCTTGTTATCACCGTCTTCATCGCTCCGATTCTTTTTCCCCCATGACGTGGTTCGATAATGCGGAGCGCAACGGTGACCGTGCAGCTGGTCATTCTCGGCCGCGTCGCGGTTACCCCCCCCCCTTCTCATTCATCCCCCCCTTATACATGTTATGTCTTGTGACTTGTTGTAACTGTCTAATGCTTATTCATGTGCTAGGGTCTTTTTTATCCTGGACTTAAATTATCCTCGGAAGAGGATAGTTCGAGCGTGTTTTTTTTTTCCCTCTCCCTACCCAGCGTTTTCCTTTCTGAATTCTGATTGTAATTTCCCCATTGCGGGACAAATAAAGGATATCTTAATCTTATCTTATCTTAAAAAATTCAATTTATTCCCTCTGTGTTATGCTGGTCAAAATGAGTCTTGTGACAGATTTCAATGAAAAAATGAAATTCAATCAACCCATCGTAAGCCGCAGTAAAAACATGCGCAGGAGTAACCTTAAATTGGTGACGGCAAGGGTTTTTTCTCGGAAGGTCTTGCTGCTCTTCCAAGATTCCACGTGAGATCCCAGAGGAATGTAATCCTTCCCATCCTGACAACACAAATCAACCTTGTTAGAAATGACTTCTTTTTTTCCCCCCTCCTCTCAGCTTTCAATCACTTGTTTTGTTTTGGACGGACCCGTTGCACCGTGGACTCGAGCAGGTCTCCGAGGGTGTGTGCCAGGTCGGAGAAGGAGGGTCTCTCGGTGGGCTCAGCCTTCCAGCAGGCCAGCATGGTGCTGTAACTGGACACGCGCAGAAACACGACGTGAGCTCGCGACGCCGCAGCGAAAGCCGACTTCACGTCGCCTTCCTCACATGTCGGCCGTGCTGTACTCTGGCGCCCGCATCCTGGTACCCGCCTTCAGCCTGCGGCAGAACTCCTCGTCGATGTGCAGGCCAGGGTATGGTGACGCCCCTAGAGTGGGTGGTGTTATTTATGACTTAATGGAATCTTTCGGCGGCCCGATGAGACTGGTTAACGCGTTGACCTCACAGTGTAAAAGTTGAGGGTTCGATTCCGGCTCCGGGCGCCTTGTGTTGAGTTCGCATGTTCATGTGAAAGTGGACAAGAATTTTCTTTGTGGAGTGTATCCTGAGCACTATTGTTTCTCAGCAAAAAAAAAAAGTCTGCAATTCTCAATTTTTTAAGAATAAGTAGATTTATAAAAAATCCTAAATTAAATTCGGGTATTTCTTGTGGGATAGGAAAAAAAATGCTGAAACTAATGTCTCTTTTGTGTGTTTTTGCTTCGTGTCTCTGAGATTGCGGCTTTTCACCCGTGGCATTCCCCTTACCCAAAGAGAAGATCTCCCAAAGCAGGACGCCAAAGGCCCAGACGTCACTCTGAGTGGTGAACACCTTGTCAAAGATGGACTCCGGAGACATCCACTTCAGAGGCAGGCGTGCCTAACGGCCAATTACGCAAGAAAACAAAAGGCAACACATCGTTGAATGTGTGTGTGTGTGTGTGTGTGTGTGTGTGTGTGTCTCTCTCTCTCTCTCTCTCTCCAAAACAGCGACCATGTTTAGTAAGGCGTTTTTAGCTGTAAAAAACGACCATGGATAGTAAGTTGTTTTTAGCCCCCCAAAAAATGACCATGTATAGTAAGACGTTGTTAGCAAAAGAAAATGACCATGTACAGTAAGGCGTTTTTAGCCGAAAAAAAACGACCGTGTATAGTGAGTTGTTTTGAGCCCCCCACAAAACGACCATGTATCGTAAGCCGTTTTTAGCTGGAAAAAACGACCATGGATAGTAAGTTGTTTTTAGCCCCCCAAAAAATCACCATGTATAGTAAGACGTTTTTAGCAAAAGAAAATGACCATGTACAGTAAGGCGTTTTTAGCTGAAAAAAACGACCATGTATACGAAAACGTTTTTAACAAAAGAAAACGACCATGTATAGTAAGGCGTTTTTAGCTGTAAAAAAAAAACGACCATGGATAGTAAGGCGTTTTTAGCCGAAAAAAAACCGACCATGTATAGTAAGGCGTTTTAAGCTGAAAAAAATACGACCATGGATAGTAAGACGTTTTTGGACGAAAAGAATGACCATGTATAGTAAGGCGTTTTTAGCTGGAATAAACAACCATGTATAGTAAGGCGTTTTTGGCCCGAAAAAAAACGACCTATAGTAAGGCGTTTTTGGCCCGAAAAAACGACATAGTATAGTAAGGCGTTTTTGAGCCGAAAAAACGACATAGTATAGTAAGGCGTTTTTGAGCCGAAAAAACGACATAGTATAGTAAGTCCTTTTTGAGCAAAAAAAAACCCGACATAGTATATATAGTAAGGCGTTTTTGGCCCGAAAAAACCGACATAGGATAGTAAGTCCTTTTTGAGCAAAAAAAGAACGACATAGTATAGTAAGGCGTTTTTGGCCGAAAAAAACGACATAGTATAGTAAGGCGTTTTTAGCCCGAAAAAAACGACATAGTATAGTAAGGCGTTTTTGAGCCGAAAAAACGACATAGTATAGTAAGGCGTTTTTGAGCCGAAAAAAACGACATAGTATAGTAAGGCGTTTTTGGACTGAAAAAAACGACATAGTATTGTAAGGCGTTTTTGGCCCGAAAAAAACGACATAGTATAGTAAGGCGTTTTTGGCCGAAAAAAACGACATAGTATAGTAAGGCGTTTATGGCCGAAAAAAACGACAGTATATAGTAAGGCGTTTTTAGCCCGAAAAAAACGACATAGTATAGTAAGGCGTTTTTGAGCCGAAAAAACGACATAGTATAGTAAGGCGTTTTTGAGCCGAAAAAAACGACATAGTATAGTAAGGCGTTTTTGGCCTGAAAAAAACGACAGTATTGTAAGGCGTTTTTGGCCCGAAAAAAACGACATAGTATAGTAAGGCGTTTTTGGCCGAAAAAAACGACATAGTATATAGTAAGGCGTTTTTAGCCGAAAAAAACGACATAGTATAGTAAGGCGTTTTTGGCCGAAAAAAACGACATAGGATAGTAAGTCCTTTTTGAGCAAAAAAAAAACGACATAGTATAGTAAGGCGTTTTGAGCCGAAAAAAACGACATAGTATAGTAAGGCGTTTTTGGCCCGAAAAAAACGACATAGTATAGTAAGGCGTTTTTAGCCCGAAAAAAACGACATAGTATAGTAAGGCGTTTTTGAGCCGAAAAAACGACATAGTATAGTAAGGCGTTTTTGAGCCGAAAAAAACGACATAGTATAGTAAGGCGTTTTTGGACTGAAAAAAACGACATAGTATTGTAAGGCGTTTTTGGCCCGAAAAAAACGACATAGTATAGTAAGGCGTTTTTGGCCGAAAAAAACGACATAGTATAGTAAGGCGTTTATGGCCGAAAAAAACGACAGTATATAGTAAGGCGTTTTTAGCCCGAAAAAAACGACATAGTATAGTAAGGCGTTTTTGAGCCGAAAAAACGACATAGTATAGTAAGGCGTTTTTGAGCCGAAAAAAACGACATAGTATAGTAAGGCGTTTTTGGCCTGAAAAAAACGACATAGTATTGTAAGGCGTTTTTGGCCCGAAAAAAACGACATAGTATAGTAAGGCGTTTTTGGCCGAAAAAAACGACATAGCATAGTAAGGCGTTTTTGGCCCGAAAAAAACGACATAGTATAGTAAGGCGTTTTTGGCCGAAAAAAACGACATAGTATATAGTAAGGCGTTTTTAGCCGAAAAAAACGACATAGTATAGTAAGGCGTTTTTGGCCGAAAAAAACGACATAGGATAGTAAGTCCTTTTTGAGCAAAAAAAAAACGACATAGTATAGTAAGGCGTTTTGAGCCGAAAAAAACGACATAGTATAGTAAGGCGTTTTTGGCCCGAAAAAAACGACATAGTATAGTAAGGCGTTTTTGGCCCGAAAAAAACGACATAGTATAGTAAGGCGTTTTTGGCCGAAAAAAACGACATAGTATATAGTAAGGCGTTTTTAGCCCGAAAAAAACGACATAGTATAGTAAGGCGTTTTGAGCCGAAAAAAACGACATAGTATAGTAAGGCGTTTATGGCCGAAAAAAACGACATAGTATAGTAAGGCGTTTTTGGCCGAAAAAAACGACATAGTAAGGCGTTTTTGAGCCGAAAAAACTACATAGTATAGTAAGGCGTTTTTGGCCGAAAAAAACGACATAGTATAGTAAGGCGTTTTTGAGCCGAAAAAACGACATAGTATAGTAAGGCGTTTTTGGCCCGAAAAAAACGACATAGGATAGTAAGTCCTTTTTGAGCAAAAAAAAAACGACATAGTATAGTAAGGCGTTTTTGGCCGAAAAAAACGACATAGTATAGTAAGGCGTTTTTGGCCGAAAAAAACGACATAGTATAGTAAGGCGTTTTTGAGCCGAAAAAACGACATAGTATAGTAAGGCGTTTTTGGCCCGAAAAAAACGACATAGGATAGTAAGTCCTTTCTGAGCAAAAAAAAAAACCACATAGTATAGTAAGGCGTTTTTGGCCGAAAAAAACGACATAGTATAGTAAGGCGTTTTTGGCCGAAAAAAACGACAGTATATAGTAAGGCGTTTTTAGCCCGAAAAAAACGACATAGTATAGTAAGGCGTTTTTGAGCCGAAAAAACGACATAGTATAGTAAGGCGTTTTTGAGCCGAAAAAAACGACATAGTATAGTAAGGCGTTTTTGGCCGAAAAAAACGACATAGTATTGTAAGGCGTTTTTGGCCCGAAAAAAACGACATAGTATAGTAAGGCGTTTTTGGCCGAAAAAAACGACATAGTATATAGTAAGGCGTTTTTAGCCGAAAAAAACGACATAGTATAGTAAGGCGTTTTTGGCCGAAAAAAACGACATAGGATAGTAAGTCCTTTTTGAGCAAAAAAAACGACATAGTATAGTAAGGCGTTTTGAGCCGAAAAAAACGACATAGTATAGTAAGGCGTTTTTGGCCGAAAAAAACGACATAGTATAGTAAGGCGTTTTTGAGCCGAAAAAACGACATAGTATAGTAAGGCGTTTTTGGCCCGAAAAAAACGACATAGGATAGTAAGTCCTTTCTGAGCAAAAAAAAACCCCACATAGTATAGTAAGTCCTTTCTGAGCAAAAAAAAACCCCACATAGTATAGTAAGGCGTTTTTGGCCGAAAAAAACGACAGTATATAGTAAGGCGTTTTTAGCCCGAAAAAAACGACATAGTATAGTAAGGCGTTTTTGAGCCGAAAAAACGACATAGTATAGTAAGGCGTTTTTGAGCCGAAAAAAACGACATAGTATAGTAAGGCGTTTTTGGCCTGAAAAAAACGACATAGTATTGTAAGGCGTTTTTGGCCCGAAAAAAACGACATAGTATAGTAAGGCGTTTTTGGCCGAAAAAAACGACATAGCATAGTAAGGCGTTTTTGGCCCGAAAAAAACGACATAGTATAGTAAGGCGTTTTTGGCCGAAAAAAACGACATGGTATATAGTAAGGCGTTTTTAGCCGAAAAAAACGACATAGTATAGTAAGGCGTTTTTGGCCGAAAAAAACGACATAGGATAGTAAGTCGTTTTTGAGCAAAAAAAAAACGACATAGTATAGTAAGGCGTTTTGAGCCGAAAAAAACGACATAGTATAGTAAGGCGTTTTTGGCCCGAAAAAAACGACATAGTATAGTAAGGCGTTTTTGGCCGAAAAAAACGACATGGTATATAGTAAGGCGTTTTTAGCCCGAAAAAAACGACATAGTATAGCAAGGCGTTTTGAGCCGAAAAAAACGACAGTATATAGTAAGGCGTTTTTAGCCCGAAAAAAACGACATAGTATAGTAAGGCGTTTTTGAGCCGAAAAAACGACAGTATAGTAAGGCGTTTTTGGCCCGAAAAAAACGACATAGGATAGTAAGTCCTTTTTGAGCAAAAAAAAAACGACATAGTATAGTAAGGCGTTTTGAGCCGAAAAAAACGACATAGTATAGTAAGGCGTTTTTGGCCCGAAAAAAACGACATAGTATAGTAAGGCGTTTTTGGCCGAAAAAAACGACATGGTATATAGTAAGGCGTTTTTAGCCCGAAAAAAACGACATAGTATAGCAAGGCGTTTTGAGCCGAAAAAAACGACAGTATATAGTAAGGCGTTTTTAGCCCGAAAAAAACGACATAGTATAGTAAGGCGTTTTTGAGCCGAAAAAACGACAGTATAGTAAGGCGTTTTTGGCCCGAAAAAAACGACATAGGATAGTAAGGCGTTTTTGGCCGAAAAAAACGACATAGCATAGTAAGGCGTTTTTGGCCCGAAAAAAACGACATAGGATAGTAAGTCCTTTTTGAGCAAAAAAAAAAACGACATAGTATAGTAAGGCGTTTTGAGCCGAAAAAAACGACATAGTATAGTAAGGCGTTTTTGGCCGAAAAAAACGACCATGATTAATAAAAAAACACAACTCCACTGCTCTATGTGGTGCTTTGGTTCAGTGGTAGAGTGATGGAGTGCCACACCAGAGGTTGAGTGTTCGATCCCTGGTTGTTGCAACAATGTCTACTCTTTAACCGCCAAATACAACTTATTTGAGGAAAAACCCAAAACAACTCAAAGGTTCATTGCGGTGGGTTAGCTCAGTGGTAGAAAGCTGAAGTCCCAAATTCAGTGGTTGGGAGTTCGATTCCCAGTGTTAGCAACAAGGTCACATTTTTCTAACCACTATTAGCAGCTTTATTGAAGACAACACAAAACAAACAAGTAGTTATGTGGTGTTGTGGCTCAGGGGTAGAGAAACCATGTCCCAAACTAGCAGTTGGGTGTTCAATCCCCAGAGGTTGCAACCATATCCCTTTTTCTTTGACCAACATGATAAAAAAACTACATACTATACTATGTCGTTTTTGAGCCGAAAAAAACGACATACGATACTATGTCGTTTTTGAGCCGAAAAAAACGACATAGTATAGTATGTCGTTTTTGAGCCGAAAAAAGCGACATAGTATAGTATGTCGTTTTTGAGCCGAAAAAAACGACATACGATACTGTCGTTTTTGAGCCGAAAAAACGACATACAATACTGTCGTTTTTGAGCCGAAAAAAACGAGCCGAAAAAAACGACATAGTATATATCGTAAGGCGTTTTTGGCCCGAAAAAAACGACATAGTATAGTAAGGCGTTTTTGAGCGGAAAAAACGACATAGTATAGTATGTCGTTTTTGAGCCGAAAAAAACTACATACTATACTATGTCGTTTTTGAGCCGAAAAAAACGACATACTATACTATGTCGTTTTTGAGCCGAAAAAAACGACATAGTATATATAGTATGTCGTTTTTGAGCCGAAAAAAACGACATAGTATACTATGTCGTTTTTGAGCCGAAAAAAACGACATAGTATACTATGTCGTTTTTGAGCCGAAAAAAACGACATAGTATAGTATGTCGTTTTTGAGCCGAAAAAAACGACATAGTATAGTATGTCGTTTTTGAGCCGAAAAAAACGACATAGTATAGTATGTCGTTTTTGAGCCGAAAAAAACGACATAGTATAGTATGCCGTTTTTGAGCCGAAGAAAACGACATAGTATAGTATGTCGTTTTTGAGCCGAAAAAACGACATACTATACTGTCGTTTTTGAGCCGAAAAAACGACATACAATACTGTCGTTTTTGAGCCGAAAAAAACGAGCCGAAAAAAACGACATAGTATAGTATGTCGTTTTTGAGCCGAAAAAAACGATACGATACTATGTCGTTTTTGAGCCGAAAAAAACGATACGATACTATGTCGTTTTTGAGCCGAAAATAACGACATAGTATATTATGTCGTTTTTGAGCCGAAAATAACGACATAGTATAGTATGTCGTTTTTGAGCCGAAAATAACGACATAGTATAGTATGTCGTTTTTGAGCCGAAAAAAACGACATAGTATATTATGTCGTTTTTGAGCCGAAAAAAACGACAGTATAGTATGTCGGTTTTGAGCCGAAAAAAACGACATAGTATAGTAAGGCGTTTTTGGCCCGAAAAAAAGACATAGTATAGTAAGACGTTTTTTGCCTGAAAAAACGACAGTATATAGTAAGGCGTTTTTGGCCCGAAAAAAACAACATAGTATAGTAAGGCGTTTTTGGCCCGAAAAAAACGACATAGTATGTTAAGGCGTTTTTGGCCCGAAAAAAACGACATAGTATAGTAAGGCGTTTTGAGCCGAAAAAAACGACATAGTATAGTAAGACGTTTTTGAGCCGAAAAAAATGACATAGTATAGTAAGGCGTTTTTGCCCGAAAAAAACGACATAGTATATATCGTAAGGCGTTTTTGGCCCGAAAAAAACGACATAGTATAGTAAGGCGTTTTTGAGCGGAAAAAAACGACATAGTATAGTAAGGCGTTTTTGGCCCGAAAAAAACGACATAGTATAGTAAGGCGTTTTTGGCCCGAAAAAACCCACATAGTATAGTAAGGCGTTTTTGAGCCGAAAAAAACGACATAGTATAGTAAGGCGTTTTTGGCCCGAAAAAAACGACATAGTATAGTAAGGCGTGTTTGAGCCGAAAAAAATGACATAGTATAGTAAGGCGTTTTTGAGCCGAAAAAACGACATAGTATAGTAAGGCGTTTTTGGGCCGAAAAAAAACGACATAGTATAGTAAGGCGTTTTTGGGCCGAAAAAAAACGACATAGTATAGTAAGGCGTTTTTGGCCCGAAAAAAACGACATAGTATAGTAAGGCGTTTTTGGGCCGAAAAAAAACGACATAGTATAGTAAGGCGTTTTTGGCCCGAAAAAAACGACATAGTATAGTAAGGCGTTTTTGGGCCGAAAAAAAACGACATAGTATAGTAAGCCGTTTTTGGCCCGAAAAAAACGACATAGTATTGTAAGGCGTTTTGAGCCGAAAAAAACGACATAGTATATAGTAAGGCGTTTTTGGCCCGAAAAAAATGACGGAAAAAACGACATAGTATAGTAAGGCGTTTTTTGCCTGAAAAAAACGACAGTATATAGTAAGGCGTTTTTGGCCCGAAAAAAACAACATAGTATAGTAAGGCGTTTTTGGCCCGAAAAAAACGACGTAGTATGTTAAGGCGTTTTTGGCCCGGAAAAAACGACATAGTATAGTAAGGCGTTTTTGGGCCGAAAAAATGACACAGTATAGTAAGGCGTTTTTGGGCCGAAAAAAACGACATAGTATAGTAAGGCATTTTGAGCCGAAAAAAACGACATAGTATAGTAAGACGTTTTTGAGCCGAAAAAAATGACAGTATAGTAAGGCGTTTTTTGCCCAAAAAAAACAACATAGTATAGTAAGGCGTTTTTGGCCCGAAAAAAATGACGGAAAAAACGACAGTATAGTAAGGCGTTTTTGAGCCGAAAAAAACGACATAGTATAGTAAGGCGTTTTTGGGCCGAAAAAACGACATAGTATAGTAAGGCGTTTTTGAGCGGAAAAAAACGACATAGTATATATAGTAAGGCGTTTTTGGGCCGAAAAAAACGACATAGTATAGTAAGGCGTTTTTTTTCGGCTCAAAAACGACATAGTATAGTAAGGCGTTTTTGGCCCGAAAAAACGACATAGTATAGTAAGGCGTTTTTGGGCCGAAAAAAAACGACATAGTATATAGTAAGGCGTTTTTGGCCCGAAAAAATGACATAGTATAGTAAGGCGTTTTTGGCCCGAAAAAAACGACATAGTATAGTAAGGCGTTTTTGAGCGGAAAAAAACGACATAGTATAGTAAGGCGTTTTTTGCCTGAAAAAAACGACAGTATATAGTAAGGCGTTTTTGGCCCGAAAAAAACAACATAGTATAGTAAGGCGTTTTTGGCCCGAAAAAAACGACGTAGTATATTAAGGCGTTTTTGGCCCGGAAAAAACGACATAGTGGTATAGTAAGGCATTTTTGGCCGAAAAAAACGACATAGTATAGTAAGGCGTTTTTGGCCCGAAAAAAATGACATAGTATAGTAAGGCGTTTTTGGCCCGAAAAAAACGACATAGTATAGTAAGGCGTTTTTGAGCGGAAAAAAACGACATAGTATAGTAAGGCGTTTTGAGCCGAAAAAAACGACATAGTATAGTAAGGCGTTTTTGAGCCGAAAAAAAACGACAGTATAGTAAGGCGTTTTTGGCCGAAAAAAACGACATAGTATAGTAAGGCGTTTTTTGCCTGAAAAAAACGACAGTATATAGTAAGGCGTTTTTGGCCCGAAAAAAACAACATAGTATAGTAAGGCGTTTTTGGCCCGAAAAAAACGACGTAGTATATTAAGGCGTTTTTGGCCCGGAAAAAACGACATAGTGGTATAGTAAGGCATTTTTGGCCGAAAAAAACGACATAGTATAGTAAGGCGTTTTTGGCCCGAAAAAAATGACGGAAAAAACGACATAGTATAGTAAGGCGTTTTTGGCCCGAAAAAAACGACATAGTATAATAAGGCGTTTTTGGCCCGAAAAAACGACATAGTATAGTAAGGCGTTTTTGAGCCGAAGAAAACGACAGTATAGTAAGGCGTTTTTGGCCCGAAAAAAAACGACATAGTATCGTAAGGCGTTTTTGAGCCGAAAAAAACGACAGTATAGTAAGGCGTTTTGAGCCGAAAAAAACGACATAGTATAGTAAGGCGTTTTTGAGCCGAAAAAAACGACAGTATAGTAAGGCATTTTTGGCCCGAAAAAAACGACATAGTATAGTAAGGCGTTTTTGAGCGGAAAAAAACGACATAGTATAGTAAGGCGTTTTTGGCCCGAAAAAACCCACATAGTATAATAAGGCGTTTTTGGCCCGAAAAAACGACATAGTATAGTAAGGCGTTTTTGGGCCGATAGTAAGGCGTCTTTGGAACGAAAAAATCAACATAGTAATATAGTAAGGCGTTTTTGAGCCGAAAAAAACCACATAGTATATATAGTAAGGCGTTTTTGGCCCGAAAAAAACGACATAGTATAGTAAGTTGTTTTTGAGCCGAAAAAAACGACATAGTATAAAGGCGTTTTTGGCCCGAAAAAATGACACAGTATAGTAAGGCGTTTTTGGGCCGAAAAAAACGATATAGTATAGCAAGGCGTTTTGAGCCGAAAAAAAACGACATAGTATAGTAAGACGTTTTTGAGCCGAAAAAAACAACAGTATAGTAAGGCGTTTTTTGGCCGAAAAAAACGACAGTATAGTAAGGCATTTTTGGCCCAAAAAAAACGACATAGTATAGTAAGGCGTTTTTGAGCCGAAGAAAACGACATTGTATAGTAAGGCGTTTTTGGCCCGAAAAAAACGACATAGTATATATAGTAAGGCGTTTTTGGCCCGAAAAAAAACGACATAGTATAGTAAGGCGTTTTGAGCCGAAAAAAACGACAGTATAGTAAGGCGTTTTTGGCCCGAAAAAACGACATAGTATAGTAAGGCGTTTTGAGCCGAAAAAAACGACATAGTATAGTAAGGCGTTTTTTGGCCGAAAAAAACGACAGTATAGTAAGGCGTGTTTGAGCCGAAAAAAATTACATAGTATAGTAAGGCGTTTTTTGGCCGAAAAAAACGACAGTATAGTAAGGCATTTTTGGCCCGAAAAAAACGACAGTATAGTAAGGCGTTTTTGAGCGGAAAAAAACGACATAGTATAGTAAGGCGTTTTTGGCCCGAAAAAAACGACATAGTATAATAAGGCGTTTTTGGCCCGAAAAAACGACATAGTATAGTAAGGCGTTTTTGGAACGAAAAAATCAACATAGTAATATAGTAAGGCGTTTTTGAGCCGAAAAAAACCACATAGTATAGTAAGGCGTTTTTGGCCCGAAAAAAACGACATAGTATAGTAAGTTGTTTTTGAGCCGAAAAAAACGACATAGTATAGTAAGGCGTTTTTGGGCCGAAAAAAACGACATAGTATAGTAAGGCGTTTTTGAGCCGAAGAAAACGACATAGTATAGCAAGGCGTTTTTGAGCGGAAAAAAACGACGTAGTATAGTAAGGCGTTTTTGGCCCGAAAAAAAAGACATAGTATAGTAAGGCGTTTTTGAGCGGAAAAAAACGACATAGTATAGTAAGGCGTTTTTGGCCCGAAAAAAATGACGGCAAAAACGACATAGTATAGTAAGGCGTTTTTGGCCCGAATAAAATGACGGAAAAAATGACCATGTATATAAGGCGTTTTCAGCTGGAACAAACGACCATGTACAGTATAGTAAGGCGTTTTTAGCTGGAAAAAACGACCATGTATAGTAAGGCGTTTTTGGCCGAAAAAAAACGACCATGTATATAATAAGCCATTTTTGGCCGAAAAAAACGACCATTGATTGTAAGCCGTTTTCACCAGCTCAAAAACCACCACGTATAAGTAAGCCGTGTGCGTGCAATCATACTCACATCTCCCTTTCGCACATAGTCGGGGTCTTTGTAGATGTCCCTGGCCAGGCCAAAGTCGCAAATCTTCACAACTTTGTTGTCGGACAGCAAAACATTTCGGGCTGCCAGGTCTCGATGAATGCACTGAAGTGGGTAGAGTCATGAAAATTTTTTTTTTTTTAAAAAACAGTCACGTGTCTTACGGCTTGGAAGTGTCAGACCTTGCGGGATGCCAGGAAGTCCATTCCTCGCGCCACCTGGAAGCTGAAGGAGATGAGATCCTCCAGGAATAACGGAGAGTTTGTGTCTGCATCGCCTGTCAGAAATTGACTGAGTCAGAATATTACATACCTAACTACTACTAACACAAATAACCGCTGGCTATAATCACCTGCTGTGTTATTTCTTGCTGGCTGGATATCACAACTCGTCTCTCCAGATTTTATTCTGGATACCTGGAGCAACGAATATTGAAATGCAAAAATGGTATTGCAATGAAATTAAATAAATAAATAAATTTACATGAAAAAGAATAAAGTGCATGAAAATTGAAATAAACGTTGATAGTATCTTTCACACTTCGACCGCACACGCTCGCAATCTCACCCCAAACACGCCTCGTTTGCTCTTCAGGAAGATGGACAGGTTTCCATGGCGACAGTACTCCACAATCACCATCAGCGGACCTGCGAAGCAAACACGCACATCTGAACTCCAACCGAGGATGCGAAAACCCCAATCTGAAACTTAGTCCCAATACGAACAGCATTTTAGGATCCTAACCTTGATCTGAATCCTGACCCTAATTGAGGATTAGTCCTAATCCTAAACCTGTCTCATCCTGAACATAATGCCAAAGTGAGTCTCAGCACAACCCAAACCGCATCCAATTTGAATTCCAACCAGGATCCAAATTGTTAATCCTGATCTGGGGCAATTCCAATCCGGGCGCTCCCTCTAATTCTAATCGTGATCCGCTTCATAACCCCGACAAGGATCCGAATTCCAACACCAATTTTGACCCTCGCCCAAATCTATATCCCAACCCTAATCCTGATCAAAATCTGAAACATAACCACAACCCTAATCCAAAACCAGCAAAATCCGAACCCTACCCCTTAATTCAGCACTAGCCCGTATCCCAATCCTACACCTAAAGCCAACCGGAATTTTAACTCCATGTCAAATCCTAACCCTAGTCCCAATCTGAACTCAAACCGCAATTTTGAATCTCAGCTCTGATCCCAAAACCCCAACGCCACTTCCTGGTTCCTAACCTCAACTACAATCCGAATCCCAGCCCCACCAAATTGAACCTAAACATAAAGCTGAGCATGGAATCTTGATCAAAATCTGAATACTAACGCTCAACCTAAAACTAAATCTAAATCTCAATCTACGCCTTGTCCAGTATGTCATCACGATCATCGGCAAACCTCCCGGCTTGGTGCAAGCTCCCAGTAGGTTCACAACATTGAGATGGTGTCCGATGTAGTTGAGGATTTTCAGTTCGGTCATCAGGGCTTTGTGCTCGCTGACTGTGGCGCCCTCTGGTGGATGGGAGGGGAAAATAAAGTGTTTAAAAAAAATAAATAAATACAATTGAATGGCTTGTAGAACTTGCAAAAGCTGTTTTGAACCTTTGAGCATCTTCACGGCAACCGTCCTGCGGCCCGAAGCGTTGCCCATCCCAAACGCCGACGCCTGCACCACTTTCCCAAAGGCTCCGCGACCCAAATTCTTGCCTGGATGGGTGGAAGGGACATGACACTTATTCTCGCCCATCCTGTAAAGTGAGCGTCTGATAAGACGAAACTTTGGACCTCATCAGGAGGACATTTGACTGAACACCACCCTTTGTGGGCTGATTAGTGTCAGTAAACACCCCAGCGCTGCTCTCTTAATTAGCCGGCCCCGAGACAATACAACCTCTGATTAATGGAACGAGAGTCCCTCCCCAATGATCATTTGATAAGAACTATGAGAAAGTCGGCGTATCGCCGATGCCATCTTAATACATCCTCTACTTAACATTCCTGGAAGCAAGCAAACAAGAGAAATCAAGACGTTTAGTTTTTATCGATAAGCCGCGCCCGTACCTAATTTGAGACGCTCTCGAGGGAACTCCCACCGCTTGGGATCATACTGGAGTCGCTCGGACCGCTGCTCCGCGGGGCCGTCTCCCGAGTCCAGTATGATGGACAGGTACTCGGCTTTGTTCCGGGAGCTGTCGGGCTGCACAAGGGAGGTAACGAGTGATCAAAAAAGGCTTTTTGCGTTGGAACATTTCTTTCAGCCTGCCCCCCCCCCCCTCACCTGTCGTAGTTTTCGAATCAGGAGCGTCAGGAGAAGCCAAAGGAAAGTGGCCACCACGCACGTGCACGCCAGAGTCGGAATCTCCATCGACGGACTTTCGGCTGCACCTGACGTGAACACACGCGTTCATTTGGCGACTGAAAGCACACTGCTCTGTATCAAATAGAAAAACCGTGAGTGCTTACCGTTGACCCAAATGTAGGCGGAGCTCTCCGCAGAGCCCTTTTGGTTGCTGGCCCGGCATGTGTACAAGCCCTGGTCCTCCACGGTGATGCGGTCGATATGGAGGGAGTCCTCTTCCGGGGATACGACGATACCTGCGGATGATATGGGAATCAAAAGTGAAGAAAAAAAACAACGCATTTCAACATCGGGTGATGATTTATTCTTGATTTGTTTTACCAGATCCTGCCGACAGAAGGCGTTTGTTCTTGTACCAGGTGACAGTCGGACGTGGGACGCCCTTGGTGGGACAGCGGAGGGTCACCGAGCTGCTAACGTTCACCGTCCAATCCGTCAAATTGTTGAGCAGCACGGCAGGCTCCAGGACTGACCGGAAAAAGAGACTCAGCGTTACATATGAATGCAAATCGAACCTCCCCCTCCTCACCCCTAAATTCATCCTTGTCTTCCCTAACCCAAACCCAAAGCCAAACTTCACTCTTACCTAACCTTGGACACAGGCGCAAGCAGATGCACCTGATATTCAAAATGAAATGCTTTCAGACTCTGTTGATCAGTTAAAAAAAAAAATTAATTAAAAATCGGTTTCAAAGTGGTTTGGTGCAGTGGTTGGGGACTCATAACACACTTTGCAGCCACCAGGGGGCAGTGCAAGCAAGTCTTAAGACACCCGCCATAAATACAGACACGTATGCCATCGCTAAATTGAAATCCCCCCCCCCCCAAAATGCTGTGCCTAACCTGATGGAATAGAGATATCACAGTTTCTTTTGCTGCTAATTGCCGTCCGCCTGTACTCTATACTCGATAAAACCTCAAATTTTATGTACACAGCAGTATATCGTGTAGTCAGGAAAGGACTGGTTGTTTCAAAAGAACAAATCTATTCTGCTCGCTTCTTACTTTTTAATTTAATTAAGCTAAAGGAAGTGGACTTTTTTTTCCCCGCCCCTCACTGGTTACCCACTGTGTGGTAGTGATTCCCCGAGCGGGGGTCCCGAACGAAGGAAGTGGACGTGTCGGGCGCTGATTGTTCGAGCGAGCAGTAGTCCGCAGACGTGAAGCAAAGTCACTTAAGCGAGGCGACTGATTGTTGTTTCCCCGATCTTCCTCCCGGACAACAATCGATGATTGTCCGAGCGGGGGCCCGGGGCCTGACAGTGTCTGATTGGCTGATTGTTCCCGCGGCCCAGCGCGGGGGGCTGTAAATGTGGCATTGTGGGAAGTGCCATTGTGTGCTCTTCCTCCAGATGAGAGCCCATTCCCACGTGAAAGAGGTGCTGAGCAAAGGCAGGGTGGGGCCTCAGGAAGCCGAGGGGACCCGAACTCCCAAACAGCCGCAACTCCGTGAGAGTGACTGTTTGTTTGTTTGCGGCATACGTGCACAAAGACATCAGGATGTCCAGAAATAAGGCAGTGCCGAGGAGGCCATTTTGATTTCCTCATGCGACGGCACTCCAAGATCGAAACCGTTTCCCAGTTAGTGCAACCGAAAGGTCTCTCGGCGCAATGATAAGAATCCAGAAGTGACTCACCTGAGACCCTCACCTGCACCACCAGGTGGGCCTCCTGCCCAGTGAGGCGGTGGTGGGCGGCGCACATGTAGGCGCCCGAGTCCTGAGTGCTCAGGTTGCTCAGCGACAAACGCAGAGAGCGCGAGAAGTCCCCCGCGGACGAGTGGCCGTGCAGGAAAGTGCGCCCGCCCCAGCCGGTGCCCCCGCCGCCGCCGGCGGCGGGATGGAGGCGGCGCCACGACAGGCTGCTGTACAGGTGCTTGTTGGCGCTACAGGTGAGGTGCAGCTCTCCGCCTTCTCTGGGGTCTTCATGCTGACTCACGGCAAAGCCTCCTGGAATGTCTGACGAGATACATATAAAGTGCTTTTCAAAGTGTGGAAGTGTACAACAAATTGTATGCGGGGCTCAGCTAGCCTGGTATAAAACTTCAGCGTCAAAAGAGGATTTGTTTCATTAAAGCAATAGAGCAGGGGTGTCAAACTCATTTTAGTTGTGGGCCAATTAGGAGTTGCGTCTTCCCTCGGAGGGCCGTTATAACAAAATGATCACTTGTCCACAACAATTGAATAGATTACTGTTCTCATTTTGAAATCAGTCAATTATAATAGTTTGTTCAATTATTGTTCAAGTGAGTGTAATCAGGGTAATAAGATTATTGGAAAATCTCAACGTTATTCTTTTACACATGACAATTTGACATTTCGGTTCAGATTTTAGCAAGGTGACACACATGATTTGCTTTTGCGGGCCTCATAAAATGATCTGGCGGGCCAGATCTAGCCCACGGGCTTTGAGTTTGACACCAGGTCAATAGAGTCAATTCATTAGTCTGTCCTTCAGTAATCATGATAACTATGTCCGAATATTTAAACCATCTTTCTTGAGGTAAACATAGTAGTTGAAATGTAAATCGCGGTCAGCGTTGGGTCTCACGCCGAAGCAATTTAGATGACGTAACATCTTTTCGCCACATTGCAACTATGTTATGTCGGTGAAGGAGGCTAAAAATAATCGTCATTCAAGGCTATTTAGCGATTCGTGGCTCCGCCTCGGTCAAATGAGGAACAAGTGTTTGTTTACGAGCGGTGCCATTGGCGAAAGCCGGTGACGCGTCCGACCGAGGTGGCGAGCTCGCCGCCATTCCGACCACCTTTTGATGTCGCCACCGCTGTTGCTGCCAGCGCGAAAAGATCTTTCTATTTACTTTAGCCCTTTGAAACTTCCCGTGGAAACGGCTCGAGAGCTTCCTGATGGCGGATTGTGTTTATCTTACCCGAACACCCCGAGGCCTCCCGAAATAAAGACGAGCTGCCAGTCCAAGGAAATGCGCCGCGCGGGACAGAGTGACGAGGAAGACGGTGGGGGTGGCGGGGGTAGTGGAATGATAAGAGCCCACGGCTTCCTGTTTCGCTCAAGTTTACAGTGGAATTACATCGACCTCATACCCCACGCGCTGTGATCCTCACCCTTCATAAAACACTTATTTTTATATTGAATATGGAGTTCAACTCAATGCCTATGGGATAAAATCGTGCCTCTTGATGACGTCCCCTTCTCCATAAATCCGCCTGGCAACAGGTGACCATGAAAACATGCTGGTGATTTTATGGTTTGTCATGACTATTTGACTTTTTTTTTTTAGGTGTTTATGGGGTTACCCGTGACGAAGAAATTGATGTCCAGGTGGTCCAGTCCCAAGGAGTTGGATGCCACGCAACGGAACACACCTGACACCACAGCCCGCGCCACTGTGACCACACCGACCGTCTAACAGACAACAACAACACACGCACACAATTCATTAAACGACGACATTAACATGTGTGATCATTCCGGCGTGTGATTTTTCCACCTTGGTCTTCCCCTGAAGCACTTCCTGGTTGCGGGTCATACTCAGGATGTGGTTGTGTGTGGACGTGGCGGGGAGCCCCTCGCCCAAGGGGGTCCAGCCAGAAGAGGATGTCGGAGGAGCGCACCTTCAATGAGGAAGAAGAACAGGAGGAGGACAGTCAGCTGGGATGACGTCATTCAGCAGCTGTACATACGTATGTTGACCGTGTGCACATATTGCTATACACGTGAAGTCTTCCTTGATTTTATAGTCTTTTTTAAACACCTTACTGTGCACGGTCATTAAAAAAATGCCTTAAAAAATAATTACGAGACGTGTTTTTTTAAAATATTCTTTTATACGCTTTACTATACATGGACATTTTAAGACAAAAAAACCCCACCTTACGATACATGGTCGTTAAAAAAAAATCCATGCTTGTTAAATAAAAGCCTTACCATGTGGTCCTTTAAAAAATACGATAAAATCTTACTGGACATTTTTTTCCGCTCTTTTAAAGACCTTTCTATACATGACATAATTTTTATGTTTGTTGTTTTTAAATGCCTTATGATATAAAATCAGCTCATCAGCAAACTCTGAACAAGCTTGTTTAAAGACCCTGAATCTTTTAAATTCGGTGTGTTACGACAGGGAGCGATAAAAACACGCAGGAAAACCAACCCACGAGGACCGAGTTCGGACTTTCCTGATCTACCGTACTTCTCTTTGATCGATCGTCTCTGTCCATCCACCCATCTGCTATCGCTATCTATCCATCCATCAACTGCATCTCTCAATCTCGCGCTCTCCGTGTATCAATCTCATCTTCCCGTCCCTGAGGTGTGTTCCAGTCTTTTCTTCTGATTGCGCTTCCTCTTGAAGTGTACATTGTGTGCCTCCCTCCCTGTGCGTGACACACACACGCACGCACACACACGCATCTCCCAGTACTGTGCTCTCAGAATAAAAGTGAGATGTGGCAAGAAAGGTTTGTTAGTCACACAGAGAGACGAGTGGACGAGCAACAATCACTCCACAGCCACCCAGTGCGCGCGCGCGTGTGTGTGTGTGTGTGTGTGTGCTCTGACTGACTACACTTAACTGTTCCCTGTCTGCAGCCCGAAATAACGCCAGACATTTGAAACAACAACAACACGGAAATACAAGCCAAGTTTAATGCAAAAAAAAAAAAAACCACATCAACAACTGATACAAACAATTGCAAAAAAAAAACAAGATGCATTAACAGAGTCATACAAATCTTGTCATTTTTAGGGGAGTCATACGGAAGTTAGTCGTATAAAATTATTAAATATTAGCTTCATATATTACTCGTAGAACATCTTGATACAAAGGGGGCGGGGGGAGATCACACCCGCGGAATGGGACAGACACGCACGTATACAAAACCACGTACACACGCGCTTACACGTCAAGTGGATGACAGACAATTAGGGCCACGTGGATGGGAACAAAAGTACGGAAAAAAAAAAAAGAAATAAAGTGGCGCTATTACAAATACAAATTTTTAAAAAATATATTCCTCATATGATATTTTAGTTATATTACATTACATTCCATACATACGCATGCCCGTACATATATGTACGGATATACATCCGTATATACCTCCGTGTATACATATATACGTATTGTGTACATACAATATATAGATACATATCTTTGTATGTGTAGATATATATACGTACATAGATATGTACATATATACATGCACACTGTACATACATACATATATGGACATTATACAGCATATTTTATTTTCTCTTATTTCATGGTCATAAGAGGGGGGGGGGGCGGGGAAATAAAAAATCTGTGTGGCCCTGATTGTCCGACATGCAAATGGCTCATTGCCGTTTCCAACACACAGACAACTGGGGCAGTTAGAAAAGCAACATCATGGACACTCGGCAGACTTCCTACATGGTAGGTGTCAGTTTTTTGTTTTGTCATCAGAGAACTATAAAACCTTGTGTCCACTTTTTTCTTCGCTTGGTTGGATTTCTTGCTGGAGGATTTAAAAAAAAAAAAAAAAACAAAACAGTAAAAACTCACAGCTTTTCTGGATGTATGTGTGTATATGTGTGTGTGGGTGAGGAGGGGGGGGGCAGTGGGGGTCGGATGGGCGAATGGGGGGGGGGGGGGGTTGTGGGGGTGCCAGGTCAGGACTCGTGGAGGACACGCACCCGTGATAGTACCACTCTAGGACACACAAAAAAAAAAAAAAAAAAGCAAAGCTGCTCCGATAGATGTGGCTGGTGGATGAATGAGTAGCATGGAGGAAATAAATAAATATTGAAGCAAGTGTCTTCATATTTATATATAGATGTGCGTGTGTGTGTGTGTGTGTGTGTGCGTGTATAATTTTTGTCTCAGATCAGTGTTGCGCGCTGCTGGGGCTCCACTGCTCAGCAGTGTTGCCAGTCCAGTCCAGCGCAACAAGCCAAGGCAGGAAGACATCTTCCACGGAGGATGCGGGGATCCAAAGGAGAACACGATTTACAAAAAAGTAAAAAAATAAAAATAAATGGGATTTTTCAGCTTTTGGGGTGAACCTAAAATGCACTCGAACCTTGACATGTGAACTTCATTTGACCCCATCTAAACTTTTGAATGTTTCAGTACTTTTTTTTTTTTTTTTTTGCAGCACTTGCTGTTCTCCATTTAAATGTTGGCATTCATTATGATTGCAATGAAATAAAATTTCATTTGCAGATTTTTAATTTTGGTGGCGGGGAGTGCAACTAAGGATCAGGTTTAAAAAAAAAAAAAAAAAAAAAAAAGGGAAGAATCGGGGAATCAATCAAACACCTGTTTGCCATTCAAAACCTTGCAGAAAATTAAATTAAGTTAAGTTTGCCCGTCAAGGTTCTAGAGCATTTTAGGCTCATCCTGAAATTCCATCTTAATGCCCAATAAATAGCCAAAGTTTTTTGTAAGTAGTGTGTGTGTGTGTGTGTGCACGCATTGGTGATGGGGGACAGTAGTAGAGTTCTGCTTGTGGGAAGGTGTGTGTGTGTGTGGGGGGGGGGGCAGTGGGGGAGGGGGGCGTCTCAAGAATAGATCAAGTCTTTCGGAAGCAGCCCTGTGCCACGTTTGAAGACGAAGGGGACAATCACGCTGCTGGGAAGCGTCTCACGTCGGGAGAGGAAGCCAAACAACGAGAGGAAAAGCGCTCTGATTTTCGAACAGGAAGCCCAACGCGCCTCCTGCCCGGGCCTGATAAGAAGCGCTGCGATTCCCATGGTTCGGACCAGCGCCGGCGGACCCCGCTACGAGTGGGGACCCCAGCCCGAAAGAGAGCAGCTCCTGGGCCCGGCGTACCCGGCCCGGCCCGTTGAGCACGCCGGGCCTACTCTGGCTCGCCGTCAAGCTTGCAGTGCAGCCAGGCTGCGGAAGGACAAGTGAGGCCCAGTGTGAGGATCCAGCACAGGCAGCACATTTACAAACAGTGACCTGAACGTATGGGATCACTATTTGGCAACAGTCTTTCTGCAAATGTAGCAGTGTAAATGGCTCATCAATGAGTTATAGAAATGATGTGAGGGAAAATGCCGTCTATCGTCAAGAAGCGATTCGGAATGGTTTGCATGTGGAGGCTCACTATTTGGCAAGACCCGACAGAGTGTCTGCAAAGGTTTCATTATAAAGGGTTCTTGAAATTAAAGTTAATGATATGGTTAAGAACTCACTTAGAAATCCGTTTTTCACGCTTACAGGTAGAGGTTCACTATTTAGCAAGACCCGAGAGTGCTTTTACAAAAGAATACAATTATAAAGTGCTTCATGAAAATGTCAATATTTTCAGCGCTAGATGTTTATTTAGTGTCTTGCAAGTCTGGGCTCACCATTTGGCAAGACCTAAGAGTTTTTTGCAAACGTACCGTTATAAAGGGGTCGCAAAAGCGACAATTTTACAAACACATTAGATAACCACGTGCTGTTAAGTGACTTGTAAGTGTGCGCTCACTATTGGGCAAGCTGGGTGGGTCATATCTAAGATAATGTGACAAATTACAACAATAACGAAAGCCTTTATAGGCGTGTCTGACATCTTGGGGTACCTCGACTTCAGTCTTTTTCATGAGCCATCGCTTGGCCAATTATTTGGTCTTGAGTTGCGAGCGATGAGGCGTCCACTTTGTTTAACCGTCAGGCAAAAGGGAATATGTCAACTTACAAAAGTCCACGAGCTGAACACTAGCTCACAATGAAAACGGCCAAAGACGGGCGAACGAAACTAGCATCGACGTTGCGGTCGTCATGACCCTTGGTGCAACGGCTATTGGCGCACAAAAGGCGGGGCAACACATGCAGACAAACAACATCGTGCGTGTATCATCAGAAATCACGGCGCCGCTTTGTATCAGACAAAAAAAAATCACCGCTTGCGGTACGCGCGAGAAACAATTTGAGACGCTTATGGAAGGCGGCGAGGCGTTCACGAGCACCGGGGTCACAGTTTGAGTATTTCGATGATGTCACGGGCGCCCTCGCTCTCAGGTAACACTTAACCTCTGTGGCGCGCTCGCGAGCTACACAATACGTCTTTGACCCCAGACAATCACTCTGTCTGTTCTTGCCAAGTGTGCGCGTAGTGTGTGTGTGTGTGTGCGTGTGCGTGTCAGATATAAGAAAAAGCATCAGAGGATGTGGTGTGCAATCACAATAATAAACAGGCCTCTCACCCTGCGTCCTGCGCAGGAAATTCATTAAATCATCGCCGTTTGATTTGGAAGGCAACAAATCGTGCCGGAGAGCACGGAACTGCCCTCTTTTCAAGTGTGTGTGTGTGTGCGCGCGTTTTCCTCTCTCTCCTTTCAAGTCTCACATGTGCTGTGTGTCTGTGAATGCACCATGCACACGCAAAACATGCACGCTTTGCATGAAATGTATAGCTGAAAAAGAAAGACATTAAAGCGAGAAAAAGGGAGGGGGAAAGTTGCACACAATGAAACACGCAAGCGCACGTGGAAATTTTGACACATTCACACACACACATGCACACACACGCACACACATGAAAGGCCCTCAAAGGCATCTGTTCTGGTTACAAGAAGGAAACAGTGTCTGGACACATGCTGAAATAGACAAAACATGTCTTGTTTACACAATCACACAATGCGCGCGCACACACGCACAACAACAACAGCCGAAAGGACGGACGGGTAACTTCTGTTGTACTGTGACATCACAGTATTGTATGTGCGTGGAGATGTGGCGAAAGTGGAGAAACGTGCTCGAAATGTCACAGTCCGATCACACACACACTGACACACATGAAGAATCTACATTGAAAGAAGTCACAGTGGGGGGCCAAAAAAGTCCAACGCGCAAGTCTCACAAAGTCAGGGTGAGCGAGAGAATTAAAAAAAAAAAAAACGTCCCCCTTTAAAATGTCAAAAAAAGAAAGCAGTGGGGGGGGGGCATTTAAAAGTCAAAGTAAGGGGGGAATAAATCCATCTTAAAAATCAAATGGCAAAAACAAACTCCACCCTCAAATTTAGAGTGATTAAAAAAATCAATTTTATAAGCTCAAAAGTTAGTTTGAGATGAACAAAAAACAAAAGAAAAGAAATCCTTATATTTATTAAAAATCGACCTTAACGGTTAAATTAAGGGGGGGATCCAATTTAAAAGTCACAGTTGGTTCAGATGAAAAAAAATTCCACCTTGAAAGAACTGAATTTTTTGGGGGGGGGAGGGGGGAATTCATCGCGGATGAAAATCGATCTTAAAAGTCACAGTGAGGGGAAAAAAATCCACTTAAAAGTTAAAAAAAAAACACCTCAGAATGCCTTAAAAAAAAAAAAAAAAAAAAAGGACCCCTGCGATTGGCTGACAACCGGTTCAGGGTGTCCCCCGCCTACTCCCCGAAGGCGGCTGGGATAGGCTGCAGCACCCCCCGCGACCATTGGGATGATAAAGCGGCTCACAAAATGGATGGATGGAAAAAAAAAAGACCCAAAAATAATTCACCTTAAAAGTCAGTTGGATGAAAAAATATATATATTTTCAAATCTAAAAAAGTAAAGGGATGACTAAAATCCACCTTAAATCATCAATTGGTTTGCGATAAAAAAATAAAAAATTAAATAAAAAAAATCTGCGTTGAAAATCACTGAGGGGGAGGGGGGCGTTTTGAAGGTCGCTACCTTGAAAGTTACAGTCAGGGCGAAATAAGATCAGCCCGAAAATTCACCAAGTCAGTCAATACGGCTAAAGTCCAAAAGTCGGCGGATTCAGTGCGGCGATAACCACAGAACGCGTGGGACGAGCTTTGGATTGGCGCGGAGGTGGCGCCGTGACGCAAAGCGAGCTCGGCGCTGGTGCGCGGGCGTACTCACAGGCCTTTGGGCGGACACGGGTGCCACAGCCAGTGGACGTGCGGGGCGGGGACGCCGTGGGACGTGCAGTGCACGGACTGCCGGCTCCCCCGCGGCACGGCGGCCGCGCTCTGCGACGACACGGCTTTCTCGGCGATCTGGGGGCTCACTGGGATCACACAGAGAGATTGCAAACATGACAAAACAGTACATTTGGGAGACCAAGGTTTTGAACCCGCGTCCCATTAACCCGCCGTGTTTGTTTTTGGAATGTGGGAGGAAACCGGAGTACTCGGAGAAAACCCACGCGGGCACGGGGTGAACATGCAAACTCCACACAGGAGCCGGAATTGAACCCTGCACCTCCGCACTGTGAGGCCGACGTGCTAACCAGTCGTCCGCCGTGCCAGCCCTGTATGAATATGTCGATATTCATTTGAGAAAAATCGGACGCAAGCTCTCGAGGTATTGGATCAGGACTCGGTATCGGCAGATACTTCGGACCAGCGACTCAAGTGCCAAAAAAGCATAATCGGGATATGCCGAATGTGAAATGTCTTACCGTTGACCACGAGTATCAGCGTGAGGTTTTGGTAGAGTCCGTGCTCCTGGATGCGTACGCGCACGGTATATTTCCCGGCATCCTCCTCCGCCACGTCGCGGATGACCAGCGAATGGCCGTCGAGGTGGTAGCGGGAGCACTGCTCGGCTGCCAACATGCCGTCCTTCAACCTGCGGGACCACGTGGGACTTTTACATGGGGGTTCTTGAAGAAATTTTTTTGGGGGGGGTCAAAATTAATGTCGTACCAGATGACTTCGGGAGCCGGGAACGCTCGGAGTTTGGGTGAAATTCGGTAGGCCTTTTGACCCGCTTGGACCTCCATGACAGATCCTCGTCTGGGCTTCAAACGGATGAAGGGACGATCTGAGGAGACGCCGTGAGCGAGAAATGTCCAACAACGGCCAGAAAACTTCTGTGACAGCGCGACTTGCTTACCATAGATGGTGACGGTAACTTTCTGCTGTTTGGTTTTGTTGCCGCTGCTGACGCGACACGTGTACAGGCCGCGGTCGGAGCGCCGCAGCTTGGGGATGGTCAGGATGTTGTAGAACAACATGTGCGTTCTGTGCTTGAGCAGACGCTTGGACGTGGAGCCGCTGTCGCTCGTCTGCAAAACAGACAAACGACGTTCGGAATGCCGGCAAGAAATGCACCAAAGGAGCGCGACGAGTCTTGGACTTCAAACAAAATGGCAAGGGGGCTAAAGAACTTTTTTGTGTGTCCTGTTATGAGAGACACCATATTTTGTGGCGAATAGTTTAACTGGTGTCAAGGTGCTACATTTTTTTCACCAAACTTTTACTCATCCTGGAATTGACCCAAACAAGCTGTTTCAAACCAAAATGTCTGGCTTCCTATTCAATTTCAGGTAAGGATTCATGAAACTTTTTTTGTGGGTCTTGTTATGGTGGATAACCAGATTTCAGGTCACCTAAACTGAACATACTAACCCCAAAATGGCTGACTTCCTGTTCAATTTCAGGCAAGGGTTCTCAAAACTTTTTTGTGGGTCCTGTTATGGTAGATGAGTCCACCAGATTTCATGTCACCTAACCTCCTAACCCAAACCCCAACCCAACCTTACCCCTAACCCAAACACTAACACAAAATGACTGACTTACTGTTCAATTTCAGGTAAGGGTTTTTGAAACTTTTTTGTGCATTTTGTTATGATAGATAACCAGATTTCATGTCACTTCACCCTAACCTCCTAAACCAAACCCCAACCTTAAACTCTAACCCTGACCGCAACGCTAAACCAAAATGGCTGACTTCATGTTCAATTTCAGGTAAGGGTTCTTGAAACTTTTTTGTGGGTCTTGTTACGATAGATAAATCCACCAGATTTCAAGTCGCCTAACCTCCTAACCCAAACCCCGACCTCACCCCGAACCCCAACGCTAACACGAAGTGGCCGACTTTCTGTTTAATTTCAGCCATCGTGAGACTTTTTCATGCATCTTGTTATACTAAACATGTCCACCCAGTTTTGGGTCAACAGTTTCCAGAGTGATTTTTTTTCTCTAATTTATTACTTGTCCCGAAATGTTCTCCAAACTATTCAGCGTTGTGAATTAATGACGACGGCGTGGCTGAAATACCTTTCCAGGGTAGTCCCATGAGATGTTGACCCTGGTGTTTAGTTCTCCGGTGGCGGTGCAGTTGAGCACCAGCCTCTCCCCCTTTAAGGCCCGCACGGGACCGCTGCTGTTCAGATACACGTCCAAGATGTTACTCACTAAGACGACACACAGGAAGAAGGAGAAAGGTGACTTGTCGGAAGAAACGCAAAAGGCGTCTTGGTGGTTTATGGTGAAGTCAGCGGACCTGGCCGGTGGACGATGTAGATGCGCGACTTGTGCGCCACGCCGTCGACGAGGGTCTGGCAGAAGAAGAGGCCGATGTAGAAGAAGGTGGGAGTCCGGATGGTGAAGCCCCGCCTGGTGCTCCACACGATGTTCCTCTGGTCGGGACTCAAGCTGTGGTTGGGGAACTGCGGGGAAATAAACACATGAATAAATAAATTGCACATTAAAAAAAAAAAAAAAATCACAACATTTAAAAGCTTTTTTTTTTTTTTTTTAAACCCAGAGCAAGTTGAAGCTTTCGATTTTAGATTTTCGCTTGGCAACTGAAGATCATTTCCCCCAATTGGCTTTCTTCTGTCTTCTGATTGGCCAAAATGTCGTTTGGCAGTCTTGGGCATGTGTTTCTCAGCCCTTCCAATCCATTTTTGAAGTGGACACAAAATGACCTGCGGTATTTTTGGACTCCAATTTCCGGTCACGCAATAATTCCTGAGAGGAAAACCTCCATCCAGATGCTGATGAATCCTGGCGGGCTCTGGATTCTGCGTTCTTGTCATGTTGCCTAAATCCTTGCGTAACCCCTTGTTGTGTTCTTTGAGGCCACGGCAAGGAAATGTTTACCCGTGGCGGCGAAAAAAGCCTCCCACCCTCTCTCGGGGGAGCAGGTAGGAGCGAGGTGACCCTTTTCCGAAGCTTTTGTTCGCCCTCTTTGCCCCTCTTACCTAACGCGGCTGGCCAAGGTGGGTAAGAGAACGCGGGAGGGCGGCCGAGACATCCGAGGAGTCAGGATATGGGAAACGTGACTACGGGTCCATCTCCTTGCATCCTGTTACTACAGGATATGAGGATGGTTCGGACTGGGGGGGGGGGGGTGGCGCGTCACTTTCACAGCCTTAGCGCGAAGCGGGTGGGGTGGGCCTCGAGGGTATTGTTGTATTGAGCGAAGTTTAAAAAAAAAAAAAAAACACTCCAGGAAAAAAACACTCCAGAGGCCTCTGACAGTCTGTGGATGAAGGGAAGGATGGGAACTATTTTTAGACGGTTCCCTTTGTGGCTACAAGTGTTTTAGAGTAGGACAAACACAGTTCATACTGGACTAAAAGTCTTATTTGCTGCCTTTTTTTTTTTTTTTTTTTTTACGGAAATGACTTTTTTCAGTATTTCTGATTGGCAAACGGCAGTTAGGGGTGATTGAACGCCTCCCGTTAACCTGACAAGCAAATGACATTTGATACATGAATACAAAATAAAATACTACCACCCCCCACCCACCCAAAAAAAAAAAACTCCGGATGTTGAAATCATGTCGGTTTCGAGGAATCTATTTTAAGAACGATTCCCCGAGCGCTTACGAGCAGTCGTGGATTTGTCTTTTAGCTCGCATGAGTCAAATACAATTCCCGGTATTATAAGCGGAATGACTTTATTTCTAATTCTCACCACTTGCCAAGCAATTTTTTTTGGGGGGGGGTTGATTGACTCTTCCTCTTTCGATTCTTCATCATGACTTGAATAGTGGTAGTTTGCTATGGGTGACTTATCAAGAGGAAAATGAACAATTGCTTTCGTAATCGAGTGAGGTAACCGGCTATTTCGGTGCTTTACTCACGCAACACATTTCACTTTGGGATTTTTTTTTTTTTTTTTTTGCGGGATTCATTTATCATAAAGCCAAGCTTTCCCCGCATTCTGCTTGTTTGACAAATTCTCCCCGATTTAGTCATCCAACAATGGGCAAGCCAGCCGGCGTATTAGGTGGCCCGCTCGAAGACAATGGCGCGAGTGCTGGTGGCCCAACCGCAAGCGACTTGGGCTTCCTCCTGCCAGCTGTTTTAAGCATCATGGCCAAAAAGTTGGCGGCCGGGATCGCGACGAGGAGTGAGGCTGTGGGAAGTGATGCTGGCCGGGGGCCAACGGGGCACTCTGGACCTAACGTCCTGTCTCCAGCCAGCTTCAAAACAAAACCAAAAAAAAAAAAAAAAAAAAAAAGATCGGAAAAGGCTTGTTAAGAAACAGAAAAAGAAAAAAGAAAAAGCATGTATGCATTTATGCTAAAAAAAAAAAAAAATCTAACAGCTCATTTTTAAAGAACTCTTCGAATGGCCCAAATCCCCCCAAAATGGCTGCCTCAAGCAAAACGGCAGACTTTCTCGATCTTATCAAGCGTAACTTCTTGAGACTTTACACTTACTTTGACCAAGGTGCTGGTGACATTTGGGTGAGTGACCCTGCAGGGGATGACCAGCGGCTGCTTCTCCTTCATGTACAAAACATCGGGGCTCATCTCTGGATGGTCCACAAATGGCTGCTGACTGTCTGAAAGCCAAATACTGGCGATCAGGGACCCGGATGGCACGCAGCAGAAAACACATGCACATTTATGTGTCTATGCATTAAGCAAAGGTGATCCCCAGAGTTGTATGCCAGGCCCACTTGCTGTTCAGTCGTTTAACGCTATTTATAGAAATTTAAAGGTATGGAGGTGTCTCTAAATATTGCCGTAGGTCTTTCCACAGTGGCGTACAAACCACAGTTGATGCCTGGGGCGAGTGCATGAGTATGATGGCCCCTAAAGGGGTGCGAAGATGTGCAAACGGAAGGATCCGGTTGTTGTACGTAGTATGTCAGGCTTAATGTATCCTGTGACATTTTTTTGATAATGGGGGTGATGGGAGGGGGGGGGGGGCATTGTGGATGCCCAAACCTCGGCCCTCCTGCTTTCTCATTCCCCCCACCTTTGCACGCCCTTGCCACAGTTAGAACATTCGAGACACACTGACACAGACGTGCTATGGATGCTAACCGTTAGGTTGTCAATGACGCTTTTTCATTAAGACAGCAGGGGCATTCCAAACTCATTAGCGCATTTATTTGTACTCTGTTGGTGGTTGCTTCCACTATTGTGTAGTCTTGCGGTGCTCTGTTGTCACTGAACGCACTAACCCCCGCGAGACCCTCCCCCACCCCCATCGATGGCTGATGGCCACTCGCCGTACACAATAAACACGCAGACTGTTAGTAGGCAATTATTGTGCCGCATTGTTTGTGTGTTCGGGGCTGTTATTCAAGGAAAGCTAATCTCTGAACGCCCCCCGAAACAAAAGTACCCCAAGGACCGGCCCCACTGAGCTCGGCTTCCTACTGCCGCCGCTTTGATTCGTGGGCTTGATGGACGCGGAGGCCTGAGTAATGGACGCCGCTTCCCCCCCGCCCCCCTTCCACTCCTCTTCACCCTCAGGCGTCCATCGCCCCCGCGAGGGCAGAGATGCTCTGCACGGGCGAGGGAGGGGCCGATCATCGCAGACTTTCTGCCTCCTCTTTGCTTTGGCGGCAGCCTTCATCTTATCCTCCCACACGCGCACACGCACGCGTGGACACTCACACGCGCACGCACACACACAAATGGACGCATACCTTGTCCAAGAGCCAGTGTCCCCCCCCACCGCCCACCCTTCACAACCCTTGGCCTCCTCCGTTCAAGCACAGGATGCTGGAGCGGGGCAGATAAGGCCGATGCCCTGCATGGGAAACTCTGCCCAGTCTTGAGCCTTTCAACAGCTGGCGCATTACACTCCAAAAAAGAATTATATTTATATACAAATAGGAATAGAAGTATATCGAGAGTAGTGCAAGGTGCTGAACCTGCACTTCAAATGTTTAGAGATCACCGTCACGACTGTTTTTAGCACGTCCTGTTTAGAAACGTCCTGCCGTTGCGGCGCGGGTCAGACGGAGCCGTTTTAAAAAGTGGCTTCTCCCAGTGACATGCGTCATTTTGAAAGAAGCGGAATACACTCTGGAGTGGTCGTTAGCCAATTGCGGTTTGCTTGTGCGTGATTGACAGAAGCGCGACGTTCAACATCATTCAACATCATAACGTGAGAAATTTCACGTTAAAACGTGATAAGTTTGAATTCAGCAATCAGCGAACCAACACAAACCGACCCCTTTCAGTTCAAGTCACTGGCAGAGTGCTTTTGTTTTATAATGCAGACTTTCGAGCCACCTAATTACAGTATTCTTGTATAATCGTGTAAAAATAAATAAATAAATAAAGTTTCCAAGTATTCAAAAAGATCTCAGATTTAAAAAGTAGACGTACACATCTACATTGGGCTCTGCCAATGACCTGAACTGGAAGGAATTGCTCCGTTTTGTATTCCCAAATGCAGAAGTCAAACTTATGTTCCTGCAGAGTGTGAAGGTTAACATGTGAAAACGGGATTTTCACATTATAATGTGAAAATTATCATATTAAAACGTGACATGTCACACGCAATGTGATTTTTTTTTAAATTATAGTGTGACAGGAACAAAAAAAAAAGAGGAGAGAGAGAGTTTGGAAAGGTAGCTAAATGTCGCCGAGTTAGCAACAATGAGTAGCCCTCGCGTTATCGCGACTCTCTTGCTCCGCCCCCGGTTGTCACTCTTACGAAATGACACTGCATTTGCGTGACCCCTAAAACTGCCCAAATAATGCGCAAGTGTCTTATTACCTGCCACATACACGTAAACCGACGCCTGCCGTTCCACTCTGTGTCGGTAGCGGCACAGGAAGGAGCCCGTGTGGTGTGGCCGGGCACCGCCCAGCAGTGTCACGCGACTGCAGTGCAGCCGTTGCGACTTGCCGCAGCGGGATTCTTCCACGCGGATCCGGTCGTGAGGCAGGTTGGGCGGGAAAGACCACGACAGCTCCCAGCGACCTCTGGATGACGAGGCAAATGCAAAAAAGAAGAAAACGAAAATTAAACCTGACCCATTTCAGAGCATTTCATTAAAACAACGGAAGAAAATACGTGGGAAAAAATGAATAAATGAATGAAAATGTCACAATACTATGACAAAAAGTCTGAATATTACAAAAAATGTGTTGCATTATGAAGGGGATTGTAAAATTTAACATATGAGAATTATACTCGGGAATGTCTGCTAGCTTAATGCTAACAGATAATGAAAAATGCCTTAGGCAAACAAAATTAGCATAGACATCACTTTGCTGTAACCCTTTAAGAAAATGGATATTTGAAAGCATATAAAAAGATCCACCAGCAACACATGGAGACGGTCTATATGTTTGTATGGCATATACTCTTTATCCTCTGGGAAAAACGAGTTTTTACAAAAATGTCTGGAAAGTGATTTGAAATAACCCATCTCAAGAAAAATTGAATGCTATACTACTGGATTGTACTTGATAAAACCAAACCGTAAGGAGTGACTTAATTGAACAATTTTGAAGAACCAAACGCTAATTTTCACCCTGTTCTTTGCTTCAATTCAATGAACATTGTGCTCCTCTTTCTGGTGTGAGCACCTTGGTCATCTTTAACATCTACAATACAGACGGGTACGTATATGCAGAGACTCTTCGCAGAGGACAAAAATATACACCAGTGAGTATAATAAATATCTGTTAATAGATGTTGCTGTAACGTTTGTGTTCAACTAGTGACGTCACCGTCACCACGGATGTGATTTGTTAGCATTTATCGAAAGCGACTGTGTGACATCGACCTGCAGCTGAGCTCCAGGGTCTGGTTGAGCTCCAGGACGAGCTGTCCTTGCGTCCCCTCCAGCACAGGCACACCGTATTTACCGTTGCCCTCCACGTCTGCACCTGTCGGGACACGAGGACAATTTCAGGCAGCAGCGGCAACAGCCATTTGCCATAATTTCAAACAGGCGGCAACCGGGCAACCCTGAGCATCTTCCCGCGCCACCCCCAAAAGAACCCTAAACAGGAAGTGGTCGGGAAAAAAACAGCCAATCGCACATTAGCCCAGTGAGATGGACGGCAGCGGCCGGTCATTGTCGGCAGAATGGCTCCCCGCGGATACCTCATTCACTGCAAAGTTGCCTTACTCACACTTCCGATAGCGTTTCCTTCTCTTTGACATTGGGTGACACATACTCCCTCATGCACACTCTCATATACGTGCAGAGCTTGACTGATGAATGAAAAGTCAATTCAAAGTGTAAAATGGCGTTTTCAAGTTATTTTCAGCGTTTCTTCACATTTATATATTACACTGTACTTTACTTTTAATACAAAAATGCAAATCATCATGAAAATACACATCAAAATCCTTAACTGCTAAAATGTTTTTAAAAAATAATAATTCCAAGGTTTCGTCATGCAGTGTCTCGATGGATGACGATTTCAAGAACAAAATGAAGTCTAATTTTTAACGCTGACCATTGAGGAGTTTGAAGTAAATATCAAATTTAAGACAAACATAATGCATGTAACGTTAAAAGACATGGCAGATATATATATTTCGGATAGATGAAAAACGTCAACATGTAAACCAAAAACAAAATTAGAAACTTTAGAATACATATTTAAAAATGTAAACAATATAAAACCAAAAAACATACATCTATTTAAACATTACAACACTTCAAAAGGGAATTTAAAGTGGCAAAAAAATAAAAATCACATGAATACAAGCCCCACCCGGCCCACTCCGGAATCTTCATAATGCCGTAAAAGTTGCCGCAAGTCTGCAAAAGGCGATCCAGTGATGCCGACTCACCTTTGGCAAAGAGCGCGTACAATCCACAAAACAGAAACGCGAGCAGAAAGTTCATTGTGTTCGTCCAACGACCGGTAAAGAAAGACGTTTAAATCCCTTTGGATGCGGATGAAGATGACGCAGAAGGGGAGATAAGTGACTTGAGGCACTCCTGCGCGACGCGTTGCCCTCGTTGGGACTTTATAGCGTTCCCACAGTGGGGGCCACCGGATGGCGGCCTTCCGTGACGCGCGCGTACCGGCACACCCAAACCATGCGCGTAACAGGCACCCGGACCCACCCGGCCCTCAACTCGACTCCCGGCTTCCCTTGAATACTCCGAACGGGGGAATAAATCACACTGACTGGCTCTTAATAACAAGCTGCATGTGCACATTTGCTCATCTTTAATCCACGAGGTACCTCGCACGTAGGCACGCTTGTTGTTGTGCTTTTCACCTCGCATGTGGAAAGCAGATACACACTTGGGAAATGCGCTCAAAAACACACACAAAAACAATTTTTTCGCTCACGTACACGACCCAAGTGAAACTCTTTGACATCCATTCGTGAAACTATCACGTGCACACAATTTCAACGGTCTGGACAGAATGTTCATTCATTCACAAAGACGAGTGCAACACTGTCATGCACGCAAGTGAACATTTTTCATTTATCACTTTTAGACACTCTGGTGAACAGCTGTCAAACAAGATTTTTCTTCACTCACATTCAAGAGTCACTTTTACATACACAAAACAGTTGGGTTAACAATATACCCAAAGTGGGTCAAAAAGGAACCGATCCAACTTTTTTGGGGGGGGGGGGGGTATTCATTGGACACCAAAATTTGGGTCCAATGACCTTCATTAGTCCCACACTGGGGAAATTTGCAACCCACATAAGAAAGGGAATAACCCTAATTCTTGGGTTTTTCATTTGATTCAAAAGGTCGGGTCAAAATTCATAAAGCACAAGACATTCCCAATGTTGTTTTGTCAACCAAAATTTGGGGTTGTTCAGACCCCCCCCCCCCCCCCAAAAAATTGGGTTGTTTGGAATAAAACAAACCAAAAAGTGTTTTTTGGGTTTCTTAATTTGATCCAACATCACGGGTTAAATAAATAACTCAAAAAGTTGGGTTGGTCCCTTGTGTGACCCGATTTGGCGCAACTGGTTTTAGAGTGTACACTTAAAAATTGATCAAAAAGGGACTTGACCCCAATTTTTGGGTTATTCATTTGATGCCAAAAGTAAGTCCAAATGTACAACCTTGAAGCTGTTTTGGGAATTTAACCCAAAATGTTGGGTCAAATGAATAACCAACGAAACAAATCCCAAAATGGATTGTTTTGAACGACTCAAAACTGAGTTGTGATTCATTTGACCCAACTTTTTGGGGTCAGTCCCTTTTTTTTGGACCCAATATGGGTTATTTTTGACCAAACTGTTTTTAGAGTTGAAACGCTCTCATACATCGATGTTTTCCATCACTCACGCCCATGAATGAAATGCTGTCTTCCAAACATGCAAAAAAAAAAACAAAAAAAAAAAAACATTTGACATTTGACCACTAGAGGTCGCTGTAAACTTAACGACAAGGGCTAAGGTTGGATTTTATGAAGACTGAAGTTTTTTTTTTAAATTCAAAATCACCACAGTGCAAAAAAGATGAGTGACTTGTGTTTTTTTAAAAAAAAAATTCATTCCGCAACAGACCCTCCAAAAGTGTTTTCCTGGTTCTTGTTGGCATCGGGTCAGGCCTGACCTCGGGTCTGCTGACGGATCCAGTCGGCAAATTTGACCACTTGCGTGTAGACGCCGGGACGGTTCTGCCTGGCGCAGCCCTCGCCCCAGCTCACGATGCCGGCCAGGAACCAGCGATGGTTGCGCTCCTGACACACCAGTGGACCCCCGGAGTCGCCCTACGAGTACAAAGAAGTGTTCAAAACAAGAGTTCAACCCGATATCACTAAATCGTGCTGTCGTTGAATGTAGATTTGAAACAATTTCAAAAGACATATTCATGTCTAAAAATATTAGATGTTAAAAACTTTTTTAATATTAAAAAAGATAAATGTACACAAAAATTAAATCCGCAATTTTTGTAGCTCTCAAAAACAAATAAAAATACCAATGTTAAAAAAAAAAATTATCTCGCCATGACGACTTTAAATGTCATTTTATTTTATCAGGTGAGCCTAATACAGTGTCATGCTAACTAACCACCCCGCCCCAAAAAAAACAAAAAAAAAAAAGTATTTGAACATTTTAAAAGAAATAAAAACTAAACGTATAGAAAAATAGTGAACGGATGTCCGTTTGCATTATTTACAAATAAAACTCACCTGGCAAGCATCCACCCCGCCCTGCAGGTTCCCCGCGCAAAGCATCCTGGGAGTGACGGCGTCATCGTAAAATTTGTTGCAGGTGTTCCTGTTTATGATTCGCACAGAGGCCTCCTGCAAGCGAGACGCCAGCTCCCCTGGCATCAACACGCACACAAATTTCAATTCACGCCGGTTTCCTCGCAGTGGCTGGCGGGCTGGAATGGATTAATTGCATTCCCATTCATTCCAATAGGGAACGATCAAAGTGTTTTTTCGGGGGGGGGGGGGGGGGTTTCACTGTCAAAAAAAATCGTACCATCCTCCGTGAGGACGCCCCAGCCTGTGACGAAGCAACTGGTCCCGATGGCGAAGGCGTGCGAGGGTGCCGGCACGCACACGGGCTGCACCAGCTCGTTGAAGAAGACGGGGGCGGCGAGCTCCACCAGGGCGATGTCGTAGTCGGATGTGAGCTGCTCGTATTTTGGGTGCGGGACGATGCGGCGCAATGGCCTGCTGGCGACAGACAAGGCGCTCTTTCCCGCCGCCATCAAGCGCGTCCCCATGTAGGCTCGCCATGAGCGTGGATCGGAATATCTCCATAGAAAGTAAGGATACATATATCGTACAGGATATACAATTATTTCTTCTTCTATTCTTAGATTTATATTTGTGCTTACTTGATGGAGTCCGAGTCCTGGAAGCAGTGCGCCGCCGAGACGAGCCAGCGTGTGGCGAGCAAGGTGGCGCCGCAGATGTGGCCGTAACGTTCCATCTGGAGGCTCACCTGCCACGGCCACGAGCCCGGAGATGCGTCAGTGCCCCCGACGATCTTGGGCCTCTTTCGGAGCCGGACGCCGCAACCTTTCGGGAACACGAGTGCAGATGTAGTCATTTTGCAAAAGGAATCGCTGCTTTGGATCTCACCCCCTCGCCCCCACTCATACAAATAAAAAATGATTTTAACATTTCATTGCACAACCAAGATTGAAGTCAAGATTTAATGTGTGCTGCAGTGCCCCCAAATGGCCGAAAATAAGTAAATAATTAGAAGAGAATACATTTAAATCAAGCAAAAAGATACTTCAAAAATTAAAAACCAAAAAAGTAAATAAATTAAATAGGGTTAGGGTACAAATAAACAAATACAAATAAAACAAAGCAAAAATAATAATCAGCAAAAAACTAAATCAAGAATAAAATGTTATGAACATAACAAAAATAGGCATATATTAAACAAAAAAATAAAAGAAAAAGAAATCAAATGAAATCTAAAATCTATAAACTATACATCTCCAAGATCTTAAAAATATAAATATTTAAACCAATATTTACTGCAATGCTTTCAATAATTCTGTCTGATCAAAAATTTGCATAGAAAAAAACACAAAAAAAATGAAAGCATCAAAATCATCTGTCACTTACCACACCGCAGCTCATCAGACCCGTCCTGGCAGTCTTTGAATCCGTCACACTCGGGGTTGAGCTTTGTCACGCACTTTCCGTTGGCGCATTTGTACAAGGATGACGAGCAAGCTTTGACGTCTGCGGGAAGGGACAAAGACACCCACAAATCCAACGGCGGGAGAAAATGATGATTCTTTCCCACGAATGCTCACATGCTCTGGTGCAGTTCATCTCATCGCTGCTGTCTTGACAGTCCACAACGCCGTCGCACACTGAAGACTTGGGCAGGCACAATTTGTTGGGACACGTGTGGTAACATTTACTTCCTGCCAACATAGGAAATGATCAAAAAGGTTCACACCGCGTGTGTGTGAGTGTGTGTGTGGACTCACTGCAGCCGCTCTCTTCGTTGCTGTCCGCGCAGACGCCACACTGGCTGCTTTGAGCGTGACACTGGCCATTAGCACACAACACCTGGCCGGGCCTGCACGACGCTGGGCGCAAACGACAACGCTGAGACGACAGTGGACAGTTTGATAGTTGATGATCACTTACAGCATTTGGCCTCGTCGCGTCCGTCCTCGCAGTCCCTGACGCCGTCGCACACTCTCCTCAAAGGGATGCAGCGGTCGTCGCTGCAGCTGAAGTGACGCGGCGGGCAGGCTAAATATATAGAGAACTATTCATTTAAAGGGTGTTGTGCCTTTAAATGAGCTGCGGCAAGACGGCGACTTACAGCCCTGCGGCCAGAAGGCTCGGTGGCGCAGATAGAAACCCCGGTGAGTCACGGCTTCGTCTGAGTGGAAGTGGATGGAGAGGGGAGAGGAGTAGACCCGACTTCTGCCGTTGTCCGATACCTGGTTGCAAAATCTGGACCAATAAGAGAGGCGATAAGAGTCACATGATCATTTGAATTCATCCTGCCTGTTCGATGTCGCGGCGAATGTGCCAGTTTGAGAAGTTAAAAGAATGATACATATTTAGTTACTTATCCTTACACACACACACACACACACACACGCGCACACACACACACACACACTTATTCATTAATCGATAACATTAAATATGTCAAAAAAATGAATTGTTCAATTTTTAATTGAATGTTACTTTTATGATTTAATGCTGCAGTTTCAAAATACTTTTTCATATGTTCAACATAAATACTTTTTAAGTATGAGTTATTGATTTCTCCTCTACATTAAATATATTAAAAATGATGAACAAAGTTCTTTCTGTGTTAAAGTGGTTGCGCATTTCCCATTTTCCTTGGTTGCTTCCACATTGCACTCAAGAATAAATATTTCTTTCATAGACGTTTTTGGGGATTTGCTCATTTTAAATTTTAAATGGTTTTTAAACCTTGAGGTGTGGCAGTTCGTAATTTAATTCATTCAGTTCCAGCCAATTCTAGACCAAAATTGAAAAGACGTTTAAAAACGTCTTTGGGAGTGAATGAGCATTAAAAAAAAATAAATCTTTTTCACAAATTATCTGGCGCAGTCCCGTCACGACTCACTTGACGCCGCCCACGTCCAGCCAGTCCTTCTCGCAGCCATCCGACGACTGCTGGATGTCCAGAGTCACAATCCTCACGGCGATCAGATACCCGGGCAACGGTGCCTGAGTGCGAATCGTTTCAATGACAAAAAAAAATAAAAAGAAAAGAAAAATTCTCGCTGGCGCAGACAGATAGGACTCACCCGCAGCGTCCATCTGCAGTCTATGTTCGGAGGGTAGTGATAGGGATGATACGGTGAGGAAACGGAGCCATTCCAAGAGAACAGTGATCCTCCACAACCTAAATAGAACAAAACCCACAAGCCACAACAAACCCATCGTGTGTTCACAAAGTGTGAATATTCGCCACAAACAATTCATTTGAAGCTCAACTATTTTCAGGCACCTTCTATTCATTGCTGTTTGATTCGATTCGTATATACCAGGGGATGCAAACTCATTTTTGTCGAGGGCCACATTGTAGTTACGGTTTCCCTTGGAGGGCCGTTATGAATTTTGGGAAACCTTCCAAATCAGGGGTGTCAAACTCATTTCACATTGTGGGCCACATACGGACTCGGCAGATGGCACGTGGACCGAACCATTAAAACATTATATCATACTGTGCTACGAATCACCAAAATCTCATCTCTTTCCTTTGTTTTGGTCTCAAGAAGGATTGATTGGCGCTTTCATATCATTTGCTGCGTTGGGTCTATCTCGGTGAAAGACTGAGACTGCTGTTTTCTTCCGATCAAAACAATGTTGTCTTCTACTGTGATCAAAACAGTGTGCCCCCTAGCGGATAATACAGGAGTTGCATTTCATTTAAAATATTCATTCTGTGTCTTTAATGCATTTTCTTTCACTTTTAAATAATCCTGCGGGCTGCATCGAACCTCCTTGGGGGCCGGTTCCGGCCCACGGGCCGTATGTTTGATACCCCTGTTCTAAATGTTTCATCACCTCCACATATTACATACACGGCACACAACAAATTGATGGATAACTAGTTTTACAATCAGAAGTCAAGAATAATGACTGTTAATGTGGATTACATGTGAAAATTTGAAATTTTGGCTCAGACTTTAGCAAACATGATGGAACTTGACATGTTTGATTTGCTTTCGCGGGCCACATAAAATGATGTTGCGGTCCAGATCTGGCCCCCGACCCTTGACTTTGACACCTGTGGTCTATACGAACCTGCCTTGGGGACAGCCTGGAAGTACGCTTTGAAGACGGATCCCTCCCTCTGCCGGCTGAAGGAGAAGGTGAGCAGCATGACGTTCCCCGAGGACGTCAGCCTCATGGCGGGCGAGGAGCCCGGCGTCGCGTGCGGCCCGCACCACCTGCGGCCACAAAAAAAAAATAAAATGGTGGGAAGAAATCAAACTTCAACAGGTGAGAGAGCGTACCTGGCGATTATCTTATTCTGCAAAGGAAGCAGGAAGTCGTAGGCGGACATCATGTGAGCACTGCAGCTCGGCGTGGCGGCGGCGGTGCCGCCGTGAAGCACGAGGACCACCAGGTGGACCGCATGACCCGACGGCACACGGAGGCGCCACTGGTAGTAGAGTTTCTTGGGACTCACCAGAACCAGGGTGCGGTTCACGCCGTGTTTAGCGTACAGGTCGAAGGACACCGCTGCAGACAAGAAGCCAGGAGCAAGTATGAGCTTTGATTAGTTTGAAATTTTCAAAATGGAAGCCTTACCTTGGAAGCCGAACTGCCACTTTCCGCTCTGGAGGCCGGTTGGATTCTTAAATTTATCGGACTTTTCTTCCCAGTCATCAGGATCCAAACCTACACAGCAGTGTCAAAACTGATCTGTGAGATTTTTGGGACACTGTGACATCATAAATAATTGAAAACAGATTTCAAAAGCATTTATATATGACTTCATGAGATTTGTTGCAAACCGATTTTCTGACATTCCCAAAGCAACGAAAAATTGCATCTTACCAGGGTGTGGTGGCAAAATAATGACACCACTATAAAGTCCTCACCAAGGGAATTCATTTGAGATATGACTTGATGTCCCACATGGGCGGACGCAAAACACCATAACGGTGACTTTCAAAGGATGGTTGTGCGTGTTTAAAATGCAGTTGGAAAAGATGTTTTTGGCCAATTGTGTAAGTCCAAGTCATCATGTATGGTTCGTTGTAATTCCATTTTTGACTTGACTGGTGAATTTTTGACTCTGGCGAAGAGTCTTTTGCAATTTGAAAAACGCAGTGGCTTGATTTGATTTGACACGAACGATTTCAAGCGACATTACCCAGAAGGTGTAGCGTGACGTCGTCTTGCTTCAAGTAGTACCGCTGCTCCCGTCGTCCATCCCGCATAACTTTGTTGCTGCCCGGCAGCAAGCGCTGCAGCCTCTCCGGGCTAGAATGCTGTATCGCCGTGGCGATGTGGCCCGGGGCAGAGAATTGACTCCAGTAGAACACGTTGAGGCCTTCTGTGCCTTCACTGACACACACACAAAGCATTCTTTATTTGCGTCATGACGCTCAGGTGTCCCAATACTTTTGCGGCAGCGCACCTGAAGGCAGCAATCCCTGAGCGCAGGTAGTAAGAGCTCCACGGGGAGGACTTGTAGAGTTCGGAGAACTGAAAATTACATTCCAGAATATCATGTAAAAAAATTGGACATATCGGTTTTTAGTTTTTCCACAGGCCTCCATTGCAAAGTTATTTAGTTCGGCAGGTGACGGTGAGAGCTGTTCCTAATATTATGGCCAGGATGCCCTTCTTCCACTGTGTGTGTGTGTGTGTGTGTGTGTGTCGCACACAGACAACATTTGTATTGAAGTCTTTTGCTCTTCCTCTCACTATGGCGGGTTTGTCCTCAACACTGAAAAGAGTCTGATCCCTGAGGACTCTTTAGACCCCCCTTGGACACTCACATATACACACACACACACACACAAAAGCTCCTGTTTCAGCTTTACATTGAACAGCAAGGTCAAGCCAAAGAGGAAGAAGCGAGACAAGGAAAAGGGAATAGTCAGGCGAGTGCGAGGGCAAAACGACACTCACGTAGGGCTTTAAAGAGCGCGCCCGCAGGTGAAACGGCGGCGAGGAACAGTCGGCGAGTTCTGCGGAGAAGCTCAAGTTGGGAAACTCCACGCTGCAGCCCAGGAAGAACACGGAGGAGGGCGGGGCCGCTGAGGAAAAGAAGCAGAAAAAACCCCCCCAAACATTTACAGTCATCTCTTTCTATGAAAAACAAAATTGTGAGTCTGCCTAAATTTGTAAAAATGTGTTTTTGAAGAGAAAAAAAATAGCAGACTATGATATTGTATCTTATAAAAATATACAGCAATGAAACAACTGATGTCTTACTGATGAATGATGATTCAAATGTGTTCAACTGACATATAGCATTTTATTATTTTTGCTCATTTGTTCCAATTGAAATGAATGGAAAAGGTCGCAGCTCCTCAGTAAGCTGCAGTAATAGAAATAAATCTTGCCAGAGGATAAAGAATACATGCATGCGAGTATTGGCATCTGTCTACATGTACTGTTTTGCGTTCAAAGTTGCTTGGAGAGTGATAACTTTTTAGGGCCCAACTACCTGATTTTTTTTTTTTTTAACAGTAGGCCTACACGGATTCCAATTTTTGGTGGGGTAAAATTCCAATAACCATTTAATCTGCCAATTAATTAAAAAAAATTGTAACTAAAATCTTTTTTTTTGTCCCTCAATGCAAACAACGATATTACGTGCAGAACATTTGACTACTTTGCAATACTTTGTCCTTTAGTCTTTGTTTAACTTTATGAGAGAGAGAAACAAAATTTGCCAATATTTTGCTGATTTTAAAAAAAAAACATTTATTTGAATGTCATCATCTTTGTCTGACATATTAATATGTTAATGTAACGCGTTTATGACGCAGCGACATCAATGCTAGTGGTTTGCCATTTCTTTTGCGTGAGCATGAAGCTAGCGGGCTTCAGGAAGGCAAAGTGAAGTGTGTTCTGTATTTAGACATCAGCACCTTCAAGTCTCTTTTATGATGAGGTGCTCTCACAATGCAAAGCGTGACTCACATGTCAGATAGCCGGCGGCTAAAGCCATGGCAGCAACGCACGACAAAACTGGCAGCAGTCCAAACGCCCATCTTCTGCGGCAACCAAATTCGGGTGGCGGACCTGGCTCCTCTTCAGTCTTTGTCGGTGAGCTTGGAAGCTGGGAAGGCTCCTTCAGGACCTCTTCCTTCTGTGGGAGACACAGTTTAAGGTGGGCTTGATTATGAGTAAATAGTCAGGGTGGGGGGGGGGGGTCTTACCGGCAACCCAGAGGAACCGGAGCGTCCTTGCCCGAAGACGCAGTACACCTGGCAGCCTTCCCTCCTCATCGCAGAGTCCCCGGTTCCTTCCGGTGAGGCAATGAGAGAGTACGATGACACCCCCTCTGCCCCCCACCCAGACCGAAATCTGACCCTCTTTTTCATTCACCTGCTCCGCTTTTGAGGTGTGAGCCCGAGGTCCACAATGCATTGCACGGCCGGGGAGGGGGGTGGGGGGACAATGGGGCCACTATGTACAAACCCCATTGACTGACATTGTGTGCAAACGTCCCCCTTGTGGCAATTGCGGCAGGTTGAACGCACCGCGGGGGTCGGGGAGGGAGGGTTATATTCAATCAACATTTATTGTGTAACGTTCCACGAACAGTAATGGTATTTTCAATCCGGTCAAATTGGCGTGGGCAAACTTTTTGAAACTGGCACATGGGCCGGGTTGTTTGTCGATGAAAACAAATGAAATAAAAGCAAACTGAAAAAAAGTTTCAATTGATGTTTATTTCAGTAAATATGAATTCATGCTCATTTCTAATACAGTTAAAGTTTGTTAAATTATCATAAATTAATCCATTCATAAAATACATTGTAAAATTTAGTTATCTTTTTATTTCAGAAAATTATAAAAATATATTTTTCTTAATTTTACAAGCATGGTTTATTGGAGTACTTGAAAGCACCTTTTTTAATGGGATCAATAACTTAAAAAAAATAGAATACAGTCCATCATAACCAATTTTAGGGAAAAAAATTGTTAAATTAAGGGGAAAAATATATATACTACTTTCTTGAATATGTAAATATTTTGTGGGCTGGATTAAGAAGCAATACTTTACCCAACAGTGAGTTTGCTTGTAGAGTTTTTTTTTTTTTTTTAAATGAGCGGGGCTGTCAGCTGATGTGGCCGTAGATCCACGACGTGAACTTGGTGACCCTGACATAGACCCCGGGCAGGCCAGGTCTGCCGCAGCCCGCACCCCAGCTAACAATACCGATCAGGAACCAGCGGCCCCCGCCTGGCGCCTGACAGGATAGCGGCCCGCCCGAATCCCCCTGGCCAATCACAGCAGAGTACAGAAACCGGATCGCATACATTGAAACAGTGTCATTTCGGAGGCTCGTGCGGAAGCGGGGCTCACCCTGCAGGCGTCGCGCTGCCCCGACGGGACCCCCGCGCACAGCATGCGCGGCGACACTGGGCCGTAAGTCTTCTTGCACTCGGTCTGGCTCATGACGGACACCTGGGCTTTCTGCAGCACAGACGGCAGCGACTTATCTGCGGGGGAGGAGACATATACGGTGTGTGTGTATTATATATATGTACATCCATACATATGTGAATATTTCCTCACCCTCTTCAAAGCGATGTCCCCAGCCTGTCACCCAGCAGCGGTGTCGGGCAGTGACGGCATGTGAGGCGGCGGGCAAGCACACGGGCTGCACCAGCGGGCCCAGGGAGGGCGGCCACGCCCTCTTGAGCCGCAACAGCGCCACGTCGTAGTCCAGCGTGCGAGCATCGTAGTACTCGTGCACCACGATGCGTTGGATCTCCGCCACGTGCCCAGCGGAACCCTGCGTCAGCGCGCCCAAGTGGGCCCGCCAGCGGCGCGGGTCCGACAGCCTGCGTGGGTTCGGATGTCAATTTGAGGAAGCTGCCAGGTGACAGAAATAGGGAGACGGAGAAGCGACCTGTCTTTGCTGAAGCAGTGCGCCGCTGAAACGAGCCAATCGGGTGAGAGCACGGAGGCGCCGCAGATCAGGTGACCCGAGAAGTGCAGGCTGACCTGCCAAGGCCACTCGCCCTCCTCGGAGTCGGTCCCGCCGACGATGCGGTGGGCCACCGAGTGGTCGGGGAGCCCACAGGCTGCGGATGACATCATCGTTTTATATTAGTCACTATAAACACCAAAACAGCCGCACCTACTGAGACTGTGGATGTGCCACTTCGAAACTTAGAAATTTTCCACACTATAAGGCAGCTAAAAGTATTCAATTTTCTCAAAAGCCGCCAGTGCACCTTATAATCCGATGTGTCTTATATATGGATCAATATTCAGATTTCTTGGACGTAGTATTTGAAATGTTCTGCAAAGCGCTTTGTTAGAGCTACAGCGGTTGTGAAAGCTCGATATAAATAAAGCTGTATTGTATTGTAGTGTATTCCCCTTTAGCGTAACTCCACCTAGTGGATGCAAAACGCAACTGCAACCACAATTGTAGCTTTTATTATACGCACCGAATAATGCAGTGCGCCCTATATATGAAAACAATTTCAAAATAGGCCATTTATTGAAGGTGCGCGTTATCCTCCGAAGCGCCTTATAGTGCGGAAAATACGGTATACATTTTTTTTTTTTTGCAAGTAGAAATGAAGTAGAGTATATCCATTTAGTTTACTCACCACAGTCGAGTTCGTCGCTGCCGTCCTGACAGTCAGCGATGTCATCACACCTGGCGTTCTTTTTCTGGATGCACGAGCCGCTGTTGCAATGATAGCTGACGGCTGAGCAGCTTGTTTCTGTCGCACAGCAAAACACTTCAGAGCCACAGGCATAAAGATATGATGCATAGTCTTAAAAAGGACATCTCACCCTGTGTGCAGTTGGTTTCATCCAATCCGTTGGCGCAGTCCGTCTCACCGTTACAGACAAACAGAGGATGCAAAGGGCTGCTGCCGCCACAGTTTTTGGTGGGCCTCGCTGTAACGAAAAGACAAGTGACATTTTTTTTTCAACATTATGCAAGTCGTTTCTACACTTTTCTCATTTTTTTTAATGCTCAATCTTTTTGAAATATATTTTTAAAAAAGTTCTCTATACGAGCTACAATAAAAGTCATCGCCAATTCAGAACAATTTGACTCACAGCAGAAGACCTCGTCGCTCTCGTCCTGGCAGTCGTCCAGCCCATCGCAGCGTCGACTTTTCTCCACGCAGAGTCCCGTGGAGCACAGGAAGTGACTTTCCGGACAGGCTGAGGGAAGGACGAAAGCGGCAGAAACAGAATTAGGCACCCCGTGCAATAACCTTAGACTCCCTCTTCACAGATAACAACAAACCCCCTTACGTTGGCTGATGTTGTAGCTGCTGTATGTCACATGAAAAGGTTGCGTGGCGCTTCGGGACGTGCAGCGAAATTCCACCTTGGCGGTGCACTCTCCGATGCGAAATATGCTCTCGTATCCCACGTAGCTGCCGCAGTAACTGTTGACGACAACGTCATTCTACGGCTTCCTTGAGCAAAACTAATTTGGGGTCATGATTTGGCAGCTGGAAAATGACTAGTTACTGTAAACGACATGCAGGCTCAATTTAGCAAGCAGTTGTATTAGTCCTTTACAAAAGGATAAATCACTTCCCCTCGATGTGGCCTCACTATTTGGCAAGCAGGAGGTCACGCTCTGGGCTTTTATAGATTAATAGAACTACCGTGTTGTACTCGAGTGTGACTAAATAATATGATAACCAGTTGAAAGGCTAAGGCAAAATTTGGGCTCACTATTCAGCAAGCAAAAAACTAGTAGCTCAGCAATATGTGGGCTCACAATGTGGCAAACATATCTGTCGTCATGTATTGACCAAGAGCAGAGATTAACATTTAGAAAGTGCTAATAACCCACTTTGGATCACTATTTAGCAAGCAGGAGGTAACACTCACTGTTATGTGATGATGAAAAATATTTTTTTGCTGTGTTGTGTAATGTTTAAATAATTGAATAACACGTTTAGTGGCATTTGGGCTCACTATTTGCAGCATATCCATAAGATTTTTTGGAAAAAATCTGTTATTCTTGCCCATACATCACTTCGTTGACCCTCCACCATCCATGCTCACACCCCTTCATGTCTTTTGGTTTCAGCACATAGTTTCGAAGCTGCAGCGCAACCCCCAACGCAGCGTCAGGAGTCTAGAATAAAATTGAAAAAAGAAATAAAGGTAAACGATGGAACACCAGAGCGTAAGGAACGTATGTCGGAGCGTTACCTGAAAGATCCACGTGCATGAGCAGTGGGGGGGCATAAGGCTTGGGTGGAAGGGGCTGTAGACCTGGCCTGTCGCATGCGGTTGTGACGCGATGCGAGAAACGCACACTGAGGAGGGTAACAGTGGATATAAGAAGTCACATCCCTGTTCAAAAGCCATGTTTTCGTGGCAGACTTTTCGAATCCACGGTACATGTGTGTTAAGAATCAAACAAGAGAGATGACCCACACTCTTCTGCGATGGCCTCAAAGTGTCCTCTGAAGCTCTTGGTTCCGCTGGACATGGTGAAGGACAGCAGCATGACATTGGAAGTGGACACGAGGGAGATGGAGCTGGACAAAGGCGCACACAGCCTGCAAACAATGAAGACACACATGGAAAAAAATAATAATTCACTTTTTCCCCCCCCTCAGTATTATTCTACCCTTCTCCTGTCAAAAACAAAGAAATTTATTCTTGGTAGTGGACTACAGCAGCCTCGGTTTTCGGAAGCTCTAGTTTTCATATTCAGTTTTTGATGAGGAGGTGTAGTAGTCACCTGTGGAGAACTCGCCCCCTCATGGGCAGAAGAGCGTCGTACACAGTCAGGGCGTCGTGGACGCAGTCACTGGGCTCGATTTGGAAGGAGGCGACGGTCAGCCGGATGAGAAAACCGGGCACGGCGGTGAGCTTCACGTGGCACCGCATGCCACCCCATGATGAAAAGACATTCAGAGGGACCCTCGCACCGGGAAGGCTGGCGTAAAGTTTGTCTATACACTGGGATCCTGTAATATTCATATTTCAAAGTTTATTTCTTATATTTTGGTGTGCAGTAAAGACTATGTGTGTACTCTAATTGAATTAAACTATCGACCTAAAAAATAAAATGGCAAAAATAAGTCTTGAAGAGGTGAGACAATGGTACTCATAGCGCAATTCCGAATTCCTTATCACTAAATTTATTTCAGGTGACAAAACATCCACCTACCTGCTGCATTGGAGGTGTAATCCGAGCGTCGGACAGCTGCAGAAAAGAGCAAACCCGTCATTTTCTTTTTTTTAATAAAAGGAAAAACTCCACACATCACCAACAGGGGGCCACCATTGACGAGGATGGAGTCGATGTCTACAGGGAGGTCCAGGAGGTAGCCCACCGATGAGCGGTTTTTCAGGCTGGTGTGAACCGAGTCCCTGAGGATGACGGCCACGCATTCCTCACACACCGCCGCGCTCTTCAGGTGAGGGACTTCAAACACCATCCAAAAGTGCACCAGCACGCCTCCCTTGTTGTTGGTACTGAGGGATTACAAACATACAGTATATGACAAGACCATATGAGTTTATAAAGACATTGTCTCAACGAGCTGAGTGGGTAGGATATTGATGTTTAGAGAGTGTACCTGAGGTCTGAAATGATGGCGTGCTTGTACAGGCGAGTCACTGAGGACATCTTGTACACGCCGCTTACCTGCAGGAGCAACAACAACATTTAAGACAGTCTGAGTGCACAAAGTGTATTATGCACAGTACAACACCCCGGATACCACATGCTGTATTCTGGTCGCCATGGAGACAAACTCGTGGGATCCGGCCTGGCGGTACTCCGGGATGAACTCCACATTAGCCACGCGGAACATCCCAGCAAAGTACACGACACTGTTGCCCTCGCGTCGAACTGGGATCAATTGAGCATGAGACTTAAATGACCGACTATTTGCACATCTTGGTCAGCACGCACTTACATATGAAGACCCAGAGCAGCGACCACAGGACAACCACTAGCACAAAGACCACAGCCGTGATGATGACCGCCAGATGCCGAATGCTCAGCAGGTAAGCCCACAGCCTGGACAGACCTTTGGGCTTCCGCCTCGTCTTCCTGTACATCCTGCAGAGTTTCTGCAGCGTGTGGTCCACCGTGGAGACCTCAACCGATACGTCAGTGAACTACAGAAACACATATAGGGCCATTAGTTACACTTTTGAGATGGCCTACTCTTGACAAGGATGTGATTAATGATGTAGAACAAACAACCGCGAAATGTCAAGCAATGCATGTTCAAAGATCCGTAAACACTTTGTACAGTAATAGAAAATGACAAAAGATGTGATTGTAATGCTGCTTCATCCCCACTCCGCCGAATTGAATTACTCTACTACACATGTATTATTCATTTGGTGTCATTCCATATGCAGCAGGGTAGACTCACGAAAGGGGAGAAGAAAAAAAAAGTCACATTCAATGAGAGAAGGGAACATACAGTGAAGAGAGTCTACACAAGTCTTTACAATGGGGTCAAGGATTGACCCCTGCGGAATACCCTGTGGAGTAATATTTAATTGCCTATGACACCAGTTTCACCAGCTGACATAAAAGCAGACATGTCTATCGTAACAGGACATGTGAAAAAGTCTTCACCTAATTGTGAAACATGAAAATGAGAGCAAGAAAAGTTTCCAAACTTCCTTCCACCAATAATTTGACCTAAACCCCTTTGTATGTAAATAATAATAATTTTTAAAAAAAGGTCATATGCTCTTACACTGACGGCGTCCTGTTGAGATGCGTCGACATCTCCGCTCTCCTTGCACTCTGGGCCCATGACATGGGCATCCCCATTGAAGGCCACTTTATCTCCTCATTTCCAGTTTTCTTGTTGAAAGATCAATTTTCAGTAGGGAAAAAGAGCAAGATCCAGCACGCTGCACAGTCAGTCGGCATGTGAAACAAGACCCGAGGCGTCAGGATAAACGCACGTATCCCGTTACCGTCATTACAGACTCCCTTTGGCACAAAATGTCTCCCCCAGGGAGAGAGCCTGGAACCGTGTCTTTCAATACAAGAGTTTTATTTACAATGTTATTCACAGACAAGGGTGTTCAGCAGCAGAAGTCCAAATAAAAACAACAACAACAAAAAAAAAGGGTCCAGCCTTTGTGAAATAAAATACGAGTCAACATAAAAGCAGATGAGGCATCATTGTCACAGAGACACAGTTGAGGGGTACCAGAACAAAACAGTCGGTATTTTAACACTAGTCGCCCCTTCTTCATCCAAGGCACAGTCAACAACATGTTACAAAACACACACAAACGAGTACATTCAAAGGAATGGACGGATGTCTGGTTCACTTCCTGAAAAAGGCGCTGCGGGTGATGCTGTAGAGTAGCTGGTAAGGCTTTCGCTTGGGTGGCTCGGCCAGGGCGAACACCTGCTGCTGGGGGACGCTGGTGGGGATGGTCACGTGTCGCTGGTGGAGCGGGTGGAGGTTTTGGTGGTGCGGGGGCACGGAGCCGGAGTAGCCCACAGCTGGAAGGAACATTGAAGGGGCGAAAAAAAAAGCTCAAATATATTGATGAATAATCAAACATGAATATTATGCTTGCTTACTGTGCATTTTGCCCTGTTTTGCTCTTCTGGCGTTCGCAATCGACTGCTTCTTTTGCTCCTCGCTGATTTCTATTCCTGGAAACAAACCATACGAATCAAAACACGATGAGAAGCCCTGACCTGCATTGACAACCTAAATTCTTAAGCGTGTTCCTTGATATTATATGGTTTATTGATTGAAATTATTTATTTTTAATCTTCATTGACTGAGTAAGGATCAGGCTTGTCTGCATTGTAAATCAGGTCCAATTTGTCCAGCAGGTGGCAGCGGGTATAAGGGATCAGCCAGGAACATGCTGCAGAATAAGTAGAAGGGGGCGAGGGATGCATGGAGGGGTTGCGGAGTAGTAGCATGTCGAGAGCATATTTGAACCAGCGGCAATGGAGAAATCAAAACAATTAACCGGTGGGTAGAGTCGCCATTTTTAATTCAGGCCTTACATGTACTTTTCCCAGTTAAAATCTGCAGTTGAGCAGTTGTAGGAGTAAGTTGTGTAGGTGTAAGTTGTGGGAGGCTCACCCATCTCCTGGTCCTCCTTGACCCGCTGCCTCTCCTTGCTGAAGGCCTGCAGCCACCTCTCCTTGTCCTGGAGCTTCCGACAGCACAGCACGCACACAAACTCAAGCGTGTCGGCGTGGCGCAGGCGCACGGCGTTCCTCAGGGTCAGACCCAGGCCCGGGTCCCGCCCGTCGGGAACATCCAGCACTTCGGTGAGGTCCATATCCAGCCGCCCTCGGTAGTGGAGGAGGTCCCGGCGCAGGACGTCCTTTTTGCAGAAGACCAGCTGGTGGTCGAACAGGAAGAAGCTGCGCTGCTGCATTTTGCCCTGGCGGAGGATTCGAGTCAGCTCTCCAGAGTGGATCAACTCGGAGCTGCGCACCAGCACGTCGGGTCCCTGCGTCACCAACGACACAGTCTTAGCCGAAAGCAATCGGCAGGCGGTTTGGCTTAGTTTCGAACGTGGTCGTCACCTCCCAGCGGAGAATGGCCACCTGCCAATGAGCGATGGCGTCCACGCTCTCCAGCCGCCGCTTCTTCTCGTTAATCAGACTTGCCACATTCTTCATGGCCTCATAGGCATCGCTCACACCGCCGTGGTCCCTGCAAGCACCGGGAACAGCAACACAAATTAAGTTGGGTGAGCAGATTTACTTATTTATAGTTTTACTAGATGCTAGTTAACGTGGGTTCGCAGTCAGGGATGTTCAAAGCCACACAGCATCACATCAGTTTGACTTGAGGGAAAACTCCCATCACCATGTTGTTACATGTCTAGACCACAGGTGTCAAACTCTAGGCCCGGGGCCAGATCTGGCCCGCCACGTCATTTTACGTGGCCCGCGAAAGCAAATCAAAGATGGCAACTTTACGATGCTTGCTAAAATCTCAACCAAAATTTCAAATTCTCATTTGTAATAAATAAGAGTGATACTGTAGGCATTTTCTTGTGACCGAACCACTGTTATTCTTGACTTCTTCATATGGTTTAATTCATAACGGCCCTCCAAGGAGAACGACAACTAAAATGTGGCCCGCAACAAAAATGATTTTGACACCCCTGTCTTAGACGAACGGGGATTGCGAATTCAGCAGCAGTAGACATAATTTAAGGTATTCATAGCACTGATGCATTTGTTATATTAGAAGGTGCACATATATATTTTTGCAAGCGACCTTGCTACCAGTCACATTTTTACTAACATCTTTCCGCACGCTTGAGAAACTGCTGCACGCACCCACCACTGGTTGAGTTGAGGGAGGCGGACAGGATGTGAATTCCAAAACGTGATCATCGATGACACAATTTCAAGCAGGAAACGTCATTAAGCAGTGGCAAAACTGACCCGTAGGGTCTACGTTACATGTGATCAAAAGGTGAGTGGCTTTACCTTATTTTAATTTATTAGACAACAGTTAACTTCTTTTTATACTTGTCTGACAGTCAAAGATGTGGAAGAAAAAAAAACCCTGCAAGCCTCCATTTTCTGAGACACACACGACTTCAAGCGTCACAGGATGAGTAGTTTTAGTCATCTCATTTTAAGTTCAATTTAGTTTCGTCCTACACAATGTTTCGCCCCGAAAAGTTATTAAATCATTGACAATAAAAAAGTTTGACCCAAGAGCACTTTGATTGTATTTACATATTCCCCGCAGGAATTGCATTGTATTTAAGTCACTGCTAATCAGCCAATTTATGTTCACACTTCACTAATGTCAAACAATATATTCAAGTATTTCGATCGCGAAGCTTGACACGTGATTTCGAGCCCTATTGTGTGATTCATGTGATCCACTAATGTCTCTGCAGCCTCTTGTACTAAAATGAGTTTACGACCCATATCCTGTAATATGCGTTTGTGTGAAGTGATAAGATATGCGTGGGACAAGGAGGCATCAAGGCATGTTTAGCTGACCCCTTAAAAAAAAAAAAATCCATTCCTCCGCTGTAAGGAGGCAAGCAGTACCTGTGGTCTTTGGGGGTGTACTTGAGCAGCTCCCCCAGCTGCAGAGGGTATTTGCAGATCTTCTGCACAGGAGTGAGCAGGAAGCCGGCGATGGAGATGTCAATCATCTGCTGCAGGAGGCGGCAGGCCTCAAAGAAGTGCTTGTACCGGCCAGACTTCATGAGGCGCTGCAGTTCGGCAGAGGCCGCCGGGTGGGTGTTGCAGTACTCAGAGTAGATAGAAAATCCCTCGCCCTTTGGGGGGGGGGGACAAAAGAAAGAGAGAGGGTGCATGAAAGAGTTAGGTTCGCCTCAAAAAAGGTTAGGTCCTCTACATTTTAGTGTCATCCTAAAATTTTACCAGCAAAACCCAATATCGTCTGTATTGACCTGCAAGAGAAAGCAAGAGCCGATTTCGCTGAGATGAGGCTGCTCCTTGTTGTACTTTTTCTCCAAGTCGCGAAGGAACTGCCTTTGGAACTTGTAGATGTCCTCAATGTTGCTGAAGATGGTCTTTAGTTGGAGCTCGTTGAACATCTCCGGGTGCTTGCGGCACTGACGGATGTAACCCTGCAGAGAAAGAACATACTCACATTTTGAACTCTGGAAGCAGTTCAGACACTGGCCTACAGGGAGCGCTGGAAGCTAAAGTTGAACATTGAAGCAGGATGACGACGATTTGAAGGAAAAAGACCAGCGTGACGGCTTATATGAATAAAAGGCTGGGCGCTTGCATTAAAATAAAACTTTGGATCTCAAGAATAGGTCGGCCAAGTGGTCAACATTGATTCTGCTTATAAAGAAAAAGGCGATGCCTGCGCACCTCGCAGATGTCTTTCAGGTGTTTGATGTAAATGCGTTCTGTGTTCATGATCTCCTGCACCACGTTGGTCCTCATCTGCTGCCTGTGCTGACTGCTGTGCGTCTCGCGGGGAGCCGGGTCCTCCTGGTCGGCCATGCTCTCCACACTCCCCGCGCTGGAGTCTTCCTGGTTCACGCGCACCTGAAACAAGTGGACGGGAACATAGAAGATATAATTCAAAAAAAAAAAAAAAAAATTATAATAATAATCTCTCTCTCTCTCTCACACACACACACACTCGTATGCATACATATTGCACGTATGCATATCCATACTATACATAGAAACACACACATACATTTAAAAAGCTTCTTCGACAGTTTGCATGCGCAACTAAAAAAGTACAAAAGAACAACTTTCAGCACAAAAAAAAAAAAGCCTCAGAGCAACTTTATGTAATTTGGGCAACGTTTAACCAGCTCTTGCTTGGCATCTTTGAACAAGCAGCAAGCAATTACATAACAAATGTCTATCTGCCAATCAAAAAAGAGGCTAATTAAAACTCAACTGTCACTCAACACTGGTTGTCACAGAGACCAGTTGAACCCAGAGCGGGTGGTAGACTTACTTGGACACACGCGCGCGCACACACGCGCACGCCCACGCACACGCAGCGTTAAGATTGGCTTTTCTTTGGAGTAAAGCCAGTTTACAAGTGGAGTGCAAATAAGCGGGTCAGGAAGTGCACTCACCCGGACAAAGCTTGAGGGGAACCAGGCCTCCTTGTCGGGCCCCCTGCCCCACCACCAGTCCTTGTGCGAGGCATCCAGGATGCGGATTACGTCGCCTGCCTTAAAGGCCAGCTCCTGCTCCTCCATGGTCACATGGTCCCACAGGGCCTCAGCGTACACGGCGTGGCCCGAGCTGATCCACTGCGGCGACGCACATGACAAGGCCGATGAGCCCGTGTCGAACACGAAAGATTACGGCCAAACATGCCAAACATGTCGAACACGCAGTTTATCCTCACGTCTCCTCTCGGGGGCGGGACGCACTCGCAAAGCCCCCGCGGCCGCGATCAACCCTTATGTCATAAAGTCAACGTGAGAGCGTCGGCGAGCTCACCTCCACGAGCACGGAAAGCTCCACGCCTGGCTCCAGGTACGGCGTGACGTCGGCGAGCTCGTCGAAGCTCCCCTCCTCCTCTTCTTCCTCGCTCACGCTGTCGTCCAGCGCCGCCGAGACTTTGGACACGCCGTCTGCGGAGCAAAAAAAAAATTGAAGAGTTCAAGGCATTGATTCACATTCTTCTCTCCGATGCAACTTTCCCTACCGCTGAGCACTCGGTGCAGTTTTCTCCTGCCTACGCGGTCCAGCCCGATGGGGGTGCTCTGGGAGAGGGTGGGGGCGCGTAACCTGGCCGAGACTGCCTTGTAGGGGGGCACCTGGTGGGAGGGAATGGGTGGCCGTGACAGAGGCTGTCGGGGAACACAAGATGAGGGGTTACATCAAATATAGAAGTGAAATGTTTTGTTCTATTATTTGAGCGATTTTCGCACAGCGACTCAAACAAAACCACGCAAATGGTAACCTGATTTGCTGTGTCGGCAAAATGCATCATGGGAGGCATTACTTTTCCGGGGGCCATCGGTTGGTTTCAAGATGCATTTTGGGCTACATTTAGGGCACTAAATAGGGGATAACCCGGGGGTCGGCAACACGCGGCTCCAGAGCCGCATGCGGCTCTTTAGCGACATCTCGTGGCTCCCTGGAGCTTTATAAAAAAATGTTTGAAAATGGAAAAAGATTTTGATAGTAGGCTAATATAGCTCAAATAGATAGAGATACATGTTACAGCTCCGAAAAAGGAGAGCTGTGGTGTTGTCGTTTTTTTAAAACATACACTTTATTTATGCTTTTAACAGTCTCGACAAACACAGACACGTCTGCGTCTGACTCCGTGCCTTCTCTCTTCTCGTTCGACTCCAGAGGCGTTCAAAGACAGCCTCAGAAAAACGGAAATTAATGATCACTTCACTGACACTAAGAAAAGCGAAAATAATGCACCAAAACAAATATAATCAAGCGAGGAAGTCACAAAATAAATTCAATGGGGCGTTTGTGAACACACAACAAAGAAATGAATAACAAACAATTCTGAGACAGTCCAGTCTCCTACGTACATGCAGCATGTGTTTCCTTCATTGTACGTTTTATAGAAGGCTTTAATTTTTTTGTGGCTGCAAACATATTTTGTTTTTTTTGTCCTATATGGCTCTTTCAACATTTTGGGTTGCCGACCCCTGGGATAACCTATACAACTATACAATGGCATGACAGCCTCCTTTTTTTTGAGAGGGGGGGGGGGGCAGACATACGCACCTGTGCTAATGAATTGAATGAAAATAATAAATCTGCCACATTTTGAGCCAAGAAAGATAGAGAAAAAGAGTGATTCAGAACACAGCCTCTTTGACATATTCAAATAAGAGAAACGTACAGAAGGAAGTTGGTCCTCATCGACGTCGGGGGTGTACAAGTTCTCCACCCCCATGACAGAGACGGGACGCTGTTGCCGCTTGCCTGGCACGTGCCCGTTCACGCCGCACTCGTCGCCGCTCTCGCACACGCCGTTCCTGATACATTCCGGATGGAGCGGGTGCGTCCTTTCGTCGGGGTTCACCTCGCCCACCTCTTCGGGGATGCAGTGCTTTCTGGAGAGGAGCTGCCCGTAGTCCGAAATGGGCCGCGGTCTCGGGCGCCCACTCCGTCGCCGGGATTTGACGGCGGTGGCTTCTGTGGGGGGCGACGTGGGCGATTCCGGGATGAAGACCGGAGAGAGAGCAGAGGTGCTGCCGCTGGTTTCCGACGAGTCGGCATCCGGTTGCAACGCTTCCTCCCTTTGCTCTTCCGCCGTGACCTGAAAAATCACAAGAAATAGTGACAGGTCAATAACCCGCAATGTACAGAGATGTCGTGCAGTGTGCCCCAACCGTTGGTCCGTGGAACATTTGGCACTGAGCGATTGAACAAAAATGATGTATTGATCAGTCGGAAGGAGAAAAAGCCAAATGATGAAACCGACACCCTCCAAGAAAAAGAAAGCTGTATTTAAGAGACAATATTAGCAGTCATACTTCAAATCCGGTTTATCGCTAGAGGCGATTCTCTGGTACCAAGCCTGTTCTGCTTAAGATGTGTTGGAAAAGCTCGCAAAAGCACGAAATGCCTTGCATCAGTTTCCAAACGTCATATTTAAGATGCGAGATTTTCTGGAATGGTTACGACCAAAATAAAAATTTGGGACAGAAGGAACACAATAATGTATCATGGGAGTGTCTTTGTCTCCCTTTTTTCCAAGTTGGCAACGGCTCACTGGAAAGCAACAATTTCATGGCTCCGCCCACATGAGTTACTGCACCTTCAAACTCAATTTTTTTTTGTGAGAGGGCCTGTGTGAGAGCAACGGGCCACCACAACTTCTACATGAGTCTGCTGGAGTTCATTCAACTAAAAGCGCACCTGCGACCGTGGTTTTTCTTCTCTACATGTGAGGGCATTGCAGAAAGTATACTGAGGAAAAAAAAAAATTGATAGTGTGGGGGCACAAACAACGAAGCGTGACATAGTTGGCAAACAGACCATACCGGTCTGTCAAAACATGAATTCATGTGAAACCGATCTGTGACACCAAAAATATCGGTGACTGCTGATGTTGTGCACGGATGGAGTGCATCTGTTCATCAGAAACAGAGCAACTGCTCCTCGAACGTACCCAAGAAGAGTTTTGATTGGATTGAGAATCATGCGCAAAAATACTTGAATCAATATAATCAGGTTTCCCAGGGGGAAAAAAAAAAAATCTAATTCCTATCAAACAGAGCACAAATATTCCGCAATGAAACGCTATCATGCTATATTTCATTTCACGTGCAAATATTGACCTGATCAGCTGGCAACAATCAAACCTCACCTTTTGGTTCTCCCGATCTGGACCGGGACCGCCGCCGCATACACAGCGGAAAGGCACACAGAGCGCAAGCACCATTGTGAAACACATGCGGGCCCGTATCTGGACCCAGCCGCCGGATTTTTAAAGTCACCGAAGCATCCTCAAAACCACACACACACATTCGAAAATAAAAAAAGCTACTTTACAGACCCAGAGTTTTTAACTCGCTCAGCAAGGACTCAAGTGCATTGCTACTGGACTTTGCGCCGCCGCGCTGGACTGAGTTGTCGAAGCCAAGCGCTCGTTTGGACCTGCCCGCCCACAATTCTGGTCCATTTGCGCAAGTGGCTGCTAATCATAAACAAAGCCTAATCATTAACCAGGCCTGTTCCTTCGAGGGCAGGACAGCCGGGTCCAGCATGTGACCCCGGCGCGAGTCAATACATCACATGGAGGACAAACAGCAGACAGAATGTGCATGACAGTGACACCAGAACAATCCTATTTGTAATAAATGTGGGGTTTTTTTCAATATCTTGAATTTGCAAAAAATATATTTATTTTTCACTCATGAAGGGTTCGGTGAATGTGCATATTAAGCACGTCATTTGGTGCGGGGCTGGTCTTAGCTTGATCAAATACGGCAGACGGGCCGGAGTTGTGAATGTGAGCAAGAATGGTGCTTTCTCATTCAGTACCAGCCAATTCTAGACCTAGTCTGAAAAGACGTTTAAAAACGTCTTTGGGAGTGAATGAGTTAAGTGACTTGCCCGAAATGGTCAGGAGCTCTGTGTACCTAATGAATCATCTCCCAGCTTACCTCATTTTGCGGCTCGGCTTTTCGATCATCAGGAGGCAACTGGTCTTCCGACACAAAACCGCAGTTGGTAATCTCCAGGAATCCGTCTTCCGTGGAAATCTGATGCTGGAGCGTGGCAACGTCCTCTTTCGGCGGCGCGTGAACCAGTGGGGCGTGAACCAGCGGCGTGTGCCCGGCCGACAGGACCCGAGGTCTGACGGGTGAGGGTCGGCGCCGTCGTTCGCTCGTGCTCCGGCAAGGGACGCGTCGGGAGTAGTCGTCGTGGAGACGGCTCAGGGGCGACATGGGAACGGGGGGTCCCGGCGAGGGGGAGCGACTCGGCCGGCGCAAGACGTTCACGTCGGTAATGCTGCCCATCAACTTCAGCATTTGTCCCTTCACTCTTACCGGGCTCCTCCTGAGACTGCCGAGGTCCACCGAGGAGGCGCTGGAGGTTCTCTGGATATTCAGAGTCCCGTTTGACGTTGTAGTCCTCTGGGGGGGTGGCTGAGGGGACGACGTGGGGGCCTTGCGCCGGAACGGGATTTTAAAAACCTGAAGGTTATCCGCGCTCTTGCTCAGTCGACTCAGCACGGTCGCATTCGATGCGTTTTCCGCTTGCCCGTTGATCTTTGCTTTCTTGTGGTCGGTGCAACCTGCCGCGTGGCTCTCCTCGTCCATGTCCAACATGGTGATGCGTCCCGCTCCGTACGCTTTCCTCATACTTCGGGAGAAGCGGGTATTGCGTTGGAGGCCCTCTGTGATGTCCTCGTCTTCGTCGATATCAGAGTCGTAGCGACTCGCCGTCAAATTTCCTTTTGACGGGTACTCGGCGGCGCTGAGGGTGTGCCTGTTCTCTGCTTCGCGACTCGACGAGGACGCGAGTCCACTTGCGCCACGAGTCTGAATCCCGTGAAGCACGGAGGTGCGCAACTTTTTAAAAGAGTCCACCATGCCGAGCGCGGGGAGAGCGGCGGGACTGTCGGTCGCGGGAAAGGAGCCCTTCCTGGAGCTGGAGAACAGCCTCATGATTCTTGAAGAACCGGGCTTCCCGGAGGAGTCGCCCACGCCGTTCGGGTGGCCCTCGTTCGTGGCGGCGGGGCCCACGGTGACGGGCTGCAGGTACGGGGCGAGGCTCCTCTCGGATTGACCGTGGAACGGGTACGAGTCGCTGAAGGGGCGACTCCGAATCGGAGGGTCCACGATGCCGGAGGAGGGGAGGCGAGGGAAAGAGTCTTCGCTGATAGACGAGACTCTGTCCTTTGGTTCTGCCTGCGGAAGAAAACACAAACTTTTATGACTTTTTTGGGGGTTTTTTTTTTTAACTCATTCACTCCCAAAGACGTTTTTAAACGTCTTTTCAGACTTGGTTCTAGAATTGGCTGGTACTGAATGAGTTAATAACATGCGGTACCACCGGTTCTTATTTACAAGACAAATACAACCATTATATTATCTGCTTGACTGGGTAAAGCTCCAGAGCCACACTTGATCACAAGACATCCTTACATAAGACTTGTCTCGCCCCACCTACACAATCGAACGCTATTGCATCATGTCGATTGCATTTTTTTAAGGTGAATTTTTCAATTTTTTCACAATTCAAAACAATTCCCATGTGTCTTCTAACTTTAAGTTCTATAGCGTCTCCTAACTTTTTTTTTCTCAATACCATTTAAAACTCATTCAGTACCAGCCAATTCTGGACCAAGTCTGAAAAGATGTTTAAAAACGTCTTTGGGAGTGAATGAGTTAACAGACCCGGCAACAAGTCCTCCAGTCACCACGCCCGCAACATAATTGGAGAAACGCGCCGCCGCTTATCAGAAGCCAACTTCTTGCTTCCGTGTCGTCAGTCAAGACGCTTAAAAATGAGCGGAGCTTGGCCGTGCCAAGCCGTAAAGTCATGGGTGGGGAAAAAATCGTTGCGGGGGAGGTACGATGCAAATGAGAAGCGCTGCCAAGTTCACAACTGCTCGACCAACACGTTGACGGAAATAGACCGTGAACAAAAGATCCATTTGATAATGTCAACTCACATCCAGAGGCAGGCGTGTACACACTATTAACCCCCCCTCCAAACATTTTCTATACATTCCCTGAATAACTTTTTTACAGTCTAAAAATAGAAGAATAAGCCCAGCAATGAAGCAATGCTATTTTTTCTCCCCTCTCACTTGTGTTGCAGCTACTGCAGTAGCAAGTATTGAGCGAGCACTTGGGAAATGAACACACTCACACAGATAATGCTTGTTTACAATACACTGGATGACTAGCATGACCATCACTTGGAACATGGCGTCCATTTAACGCCGGTGCTGTGATTTGAAAGTCAGAGGGGAGCCGAGGAGGCCCAGGTTGGGGTCTTCTATTGCGCGCCTGTGTGTAAGTGTGTGTGTGTGAGTCACAGTGGGCAGTTAACGCAGCTGGCCCTTTGAAGCGGGCCTCTCCGAGCATGACTAAGCGATGAAAAATGCTAATCCGTTGTGATTAATGCGATAAATTGCCATGCTTCCGGCACGTTAATGGCAATTTCACAAACATCTTTGATGCACTACACAGGTTTTGTTTTGGTTTTTTTGTCCACGGGTTTCTCCGGCATATAACTTTTGGTTGGGGTGCCATTTTGTAGCGGCAATGGTGTTCACTCGGCGTGGCTGGTGCTGCAAAAACATTCGGAAATTTCTTCTAAGAGTGACGCGATAGAACATGGGTGTCAAACACAAGGCCCCGGGGGCCGGATCTGGCCCGCCACATCATTTTATGCGGCCCACGAAAGAAGCTCAAACATGTCAAGTTGCATGATCCTGTCTAAAATGTCTACCAAAATGTTTAATTCTCATACGTAATAAATAAGAGCTATAATATATATAATATATATTATAGCTCTTATATATATATATACAAACCCCTCATGGTAGGAACAACCAATAGCTGAATCAATGGTTATTTCTGGCTTCTTTATATGGTTTCAGTCATAACGCCCCTCCAAGTGAAACGGTAACTAAAATGTGGCGCGCGCCAAAAATGAGTTTGACACCCTTGCAAGAAAAGAACCACAATACTGCTCGCACTTTTAGTAATTCTATTCATTTCATCATAAAATAGGCTAAATGTACAATCCACAACTCCCAGTTTAAGATGACTGCATTAATCTGACACCTAAAACAAAGAGTTAAGCATCACACGGTATTGTGAAGCCCCCAAAATGCTAAAACAGACCACATATTTTTGTTGAATTAAAGTCTGCGGCTTCACGATATTGGTATCAAAGTCAGAATATTTCTGTTGTGACAAAACTACTCAAGACAATGTTCAAGTGCCATTTAAAAGGATCACATTTAGCAAAATTAAACGAGTTTTTTTCCTCCAGGTGTAATATGAATTCCTAGTAAGAAAACGTTAAACAACAACGGTGGCGCACGCACGCTTGCCTCAATCGGAGCCAGGAAAACCTCGCGTCCAGTACAAGAGCCGCATCACAGGTCCGGATGACTCCTCCGTCACCCCTGGCAATGAGCGCGGCGCTGTCGCTGCCGAGCGCCGCCCGCCGACTGACACTAAGCACCCCGCTTCCCAGGAACAATGCGCCACTTTCAAAACTGCCCTCTCAATTGTCGTCTTGTGCCGACGCCGAGGAGTGACGAAGAGCAGCGGGATCTGTTTTCCTGTCCGCTTTCGAAAGGCGGGAGAGGGACAGGAGATAGGAGACAGGAGATAGGCGAGGAATGTCAACAAGTCAACTGGGCTTGTTTTCTTGGATTTGGATCCCGGGACAGACGCTCGACTGACTGTTCTCCCTCAACCCCTCGGTGCCCCAAAGCCCGCGTTTGGCACCCCAAATATTACTCGAGAGGGCATTTGATGCACCCCAACAATTATTCAGGAAAATATATTTTTGGGACACGCTGAGGAAAAGGAAAAGGGAAATATCCATCCGTCCATCAATTTCCAAATCCGCTTATCCTCAGGAGGGTTGCGGGCGTGCTGGAGCCTATCCCAGTTATTTTTAGGCAGTAGGCGGGGTACACCCTGAACCGGTTGCCAACCAATCGCAGGGCGCACAGGCAAACCACCATCCGCACACACGTTCACGCCCAGAGACAATTTCGCGTGGCACATTAACCTGCCATGCATGTTTTTGGAATGTGGGAAGAAACCCACGCAGGCACGGGGAGAACACGCAAACTCCACACAGAAAGGCCGGAGCCAAAATCGAAATTGGCACCTCTACACTGTGAGGCGGACGTGCTAACCAGTCCCCCACCGTACCGACATCACGGGATATATACAATAATTAAATTGGGATTTTACAAGAAAAACAGGGGAATAAAAACCCCAATTTTACAAGAATAAGTAGTACGATAATGAGAACAAAGGCATAAGGAATAGTTTGACTTTCTTAATAAAAATATATTTTACCATTTTTTTTCCAAACAAATATTCAAGGTAAGGATTTTGAGTTTATGATAGTAAAATTAATAAAAAGAATATGCAAAATTTTACGTCTTTTTTTAAACGGGATTAAAACGGAATTGAAATGTAAGATTTCTACAATATAATGATTATGTGACAAAAAATTTTTTTTTTTTTAATATACATGCGCACTCTGGCGCATTCGCTTTGTTTTTTTTGTTTTTTGCATGCTGCTTTTCTTTGCCGAGGTCCTGGTCTTGAGTTAATGAAGAGCTCAGGGAGGAGTCGCACGCCCAATTCCCTTTCCCACCCTCCAGCACCCCTCCCGTCAGGTTCACGCAGCCAGCTGGAGCCAGCCTCAGATTAGACTCCTGGAGACAAGGATGAACATGCATGCAGATATGTAAACATGCACGCACTGGGGGGGGGCACATGCACACTTGGTTCGGGAGCAACCGAGCTTGCGTCCATGTACCGAGCGGAACACGTCCATCACTGAGTCCCTTCTTGTTAAGCTATAAAATATAAAATGCCCCCAACAATCTGATATCTATAACGATGGGGGGAGAAAAAAGGGAGAAAAAACTAAAAGCAAGCCACGAGTAAACTCTGAGACGGAGGTCACCTCTGCAGAGGTATGTCTCTCGCCTTGGGCCGGGGATCAAATTCATTAAGGGCGGAAAGAGCTGAGCATTAGAGCCCAGGGCCTCCAGACGAGGGCGGATCATGGGAAAATGGGTGCTTATCGTTTTCCATCGCTTTTTCCTGAGCCTTTCTCAGCATCATGAAGGTACCGGACGACATACTTGTTGTCTTGTCGTTCAGTGATCGCGCAAATTGTCATTTGCCATTCAAATGAATGGAAATGCCATTAATCGGTTCTGGTGTGTGCGCCTTGGACACCCGGGGCAGTAAAATACAGACGTAACACACAAAGAAGGGAGAAATAAATTATTCAGTACGGGGCAGTAATATTCATTGAGTGAGGCAATTTTGCATCGGGTATTCGTATCAAAATAATTCATCACAAAACATTTCTTTTACGTTTATTTTGAAACCAAACCCCAACTGTCGAGTTATTATGATGGACTGGAAAATGTAAGAAGAAAATAATAACGCCCTGGTTGAATTCACAGTATTCAATTATGATACGTCACGGTTAGTCAATTGCGTAAATAAATAAATATGTGGAAATATTGTTTTTAAGAGGTACTAAAACAAGATTTTATTTTTACTTTTTTTTGTTGGAACGCGTAATTTTTTTTCTTTGTTGCATGTCCATTAAAAATGATATTCTTCTAATTTGTTTTGGTAACGTGTATCTTATATTTCATTTAAATTGTCAAATTATTTTGTAATCGTTCTCCATAAACATGTTTCTGTCAAATCCATGTAAAATGTACATTCATTTTAACTGGATGGGAATTCATTTTCGCAATCAGTTCAAGATTGTGATTGTTATGACAAAAAATTATGATCAGTCACAACATTTCAACCATGTCAACACGAGTGGGGGGTGGGGGGGATTACAAAAATAAAATATTCCTGGAATAAAATCACAGGTTCAGAACAATCATATTCAATTTAGTATATTTTATTTTTTCTTCCTATATCTATACATATATTGAATTGAATACAACTTTATTGTCAAATGTGCTGTATGTATGTGTAACATAAAGCACAGATGAAATTTCTTGCCTCTCAACATAAAACAAGAGGAGCCGCTGCGGGTGTCCGCACCGCCATCAAAAGCAAAAGTTAACAAAAAAATGACAAAATAAAACCAGACAACACATGAGACACAGACAATCGTGCAATCTTAAGCACTTTCCTGCATCCACTTTTGGCATCTGAAGCAGTTATAGACGAAAGAGGAGCGAATCAAAGTGTGCTTTTCACCAGTGGATCAAAGACGTCATGCTGCAATGTGCACTCGTCTGCTACAAGCTAAGCTTGAAAGCAACAAGAAGCTATATATACCTTTTTACATTTGTTGAATGCTACATTAAACTCACACAAAACTTCACAAACAATCATGAAAACAACAGGACTCATTTGGCGCATTTAAAAATGCCTTGTTAGCGATTGTTTTTTTTGATTGGGTGTGCAAAGCTCGCTTGAATAAACATTCAAAACGCTCAAGACCAATTAGCAGATGCTAAGAGTCAGCTCATCCTAACACACTGCACAAGTCCTCTGTGTGTGTGTGTGTGTGTGTGTGTGTGTGTGTGTGTGATATTCCCCTTCCATGCCATTGCTAAAGTGATTAGCACAGCTTTGCTTTCGAGTGTGGTTTCATCTACACATGATAGCCTAATCAGGCAGACAAGCGGGCTATTCGGCGCTGACTTCGAGTGACACTCCAAAGCTTGCAAGCGGCCCACCAGGTTGCAGCCAGTAAGGTGGGGGTCGGGACTTGGGACTGGGGGCTGAACTAGGCCAGTATGCGCTCCACTCTTTGGGGGGGGGGGGGTAAATATGAAGAGAAAGGCTTTAGCTACCTCCAATAGTGCCCATAACGAATGTGATGTTTTTCAGTGAGACCAGCGCAGAAGAATTTATTATGAACTAGCAATAGCATAAAAACAGAAGCTGTACACCCGTCCTGCAACGGTAACTCAACATACCTTTAAAAAACAAACAAGTACACCGCAATGTCAAGTCACTCAAGTTCTACACTGTAGTATCTGTGACTATGAATGTGCGGCTTTGAAAGACAGGCTCTCGAGTTATTCAATTCATCGTTTCAAACTCCCCTTTACCAAGCCAACATCAGATAGGAAAGGTTAAGTGGTTTTAATTTCCTGCTTGTTAGGAAGGTACTTTACATCCTTTCACGGTTAAGAATGTTGAACGGTTACTTGACATGTTCCGTGTGCAGTGACGAAATGTTTTACAAAGCCGCGTTTCACTCACTTTGACGTGGACTTCCCCATTTCAGGATGTGCCATCGGGAAGGTGAATGGCAGAAGTCCCCGCCCCCTACCACGCAGAGAGCGTGGGAAGCTTGGCCTGCACCGGGGAGGGATGTCTGTGCTCGCGCACGGACGGCGCAAAACAGCGTGCACCTGATCCGCTGTCATAGCGACAGACAACCGGGGAATTTAATACAATACACGGACGAGCCCTGTCAAGAATCAACACCGATACTGAGGCCGGCTTTAAAAATAAAAAAACACCTACTATGGAATTTGAACCCGTTGAAGGAACTGAAACAATTCAAATTCATGAGCGGCAAACAATTATGAAAGAGAAAGTCGACGACAGGAAGTGGACGTTGCGTATAATCTGTTTTGCATACCAATTATACTTTCCTATGAATGATTTTAATTGATTTAAAAAAAATTATGACAGTGATAAATACTCTCATCTTTTAAAGTACTCTACTTACCGTACCTTAAATTGGGCAGCGGGCCGTTATCAGCTGATCTGAACTTCCACCACTGCCAAACGTGGTCCGGACCTTTCTGTGCATCATCTTGAGAGGTTTACCACCATGCTTTCTCTTTCATAAACCCCCCACAAGAAGCAGCTTTCATGACATTGCGAATTTTAACTCATTTTAACTATCCTCATGAGTTATTGTTAAGCATCCTTGGGTCACTTGAAAGGCACTATAAATCAAAGCTATTATTAATGCTATTATTGTATGACTGTCTTCTCTAAAATGTATTCATTTTGGGGGGTTTTTGGTGGGGCTATTGAATGCAAGGAAAGGGATTAACACTACACTCGGACCAGTGAAGAACTGGAGCCAAAGTGCCTCGTTCTTTCTGCCATTGATTCACTTTCTTTTGGCCTATAAAGCTCTTTGTAAGCACCCTTACACTACCTCCCACCCCTTCCCACATCACTATAACAACCAGGACTGTAATGCACCATAACCCCTGCCCCCCACCCCCCACACACACACATGAACACAGGAGTCGCAATGATGTCGCGAAGATAACTGCGGTAACACAAATTCAATTAAAAAGTTCTCTTAGAAACACAAAATGGACGACTTACCGTACTCATAGTCTCTGATGTTCCCCCTCCTGACCCTTTTTAGCCATAGAAAAGTAGCCGGGCTTTCTCTGAAGCGTCGCTCCCCTCGTCCATGTCGAGTGGGAGTCACTTAAAAAGAAAACAATGCAATTTAAAAAAAGAAAAGAAATAGTTTCTACTTCATTTTTCCGGCTCCTCGAAAAAAAACAAAAAACCGGGGCTAGCAGTAGCAACTAATGCTAGCTGACGAGCACTCGCCAATAAACTTCAGTCGCGCCAACAAGTTCCTTAAATTCGACTTTGCGAGAAGATATAAGTGCCTGAAACGCAAAGTTGAAGTGATTAAAAGTATTTCGGGTTGGTGGTGGAGGAAACTTGTTTCGTATGGCAGCGAAAACTACTGTTTAAAACAAGTACGTCTCGAAGAGGACGAAGAGCATCTTAATGCACTTGTTGCAGTTGTCTCCAAAAAGAGGGCGGGGCTGAGGAGAGCCCGGAGGGATTCGATTGGTTGACCGCCGCTTGACTGTCACGCAACAGGCCAACCAAGCGTCGGATGATATGGAAAGTCGCGCCCTCTTCTTACTAAAGCGAGCAAATGAAGTGAAAAGGTGGGGCGGGGTCCAAGAAATGCTTTCGGAATTTGATTAGCTGATCGGCACGTGACTGTTCGCTGTCGGCCAATCACACGCTGGCTGGTGGCGTAGCAGTCACGCCTCTTTCCTGCTCTTAGGAAATAAAGCTCAGTCAAAAGACTGGACCTTCCAGTTGGTGCGTTTTTTTTCCCCGTCAAATTGTTTCACGGGTTTTCATGCTTGCCCATCCCAAAAAGCAAGGAGAAAAGAGGCAACATTTAAATGCTTTATTATTAGGAGTACAGTCATCGTTTGAGATACACCTTTTCATTTTCATGGGGATCCTACATACAACGGCGGGTAGTCCATTCAAAAAAAAAATAAACAGACCAAAATATGTTCAGCTCAACATGACAATAGGGAATATACGACCTCTCAAAATAGTAAAAACATTTTATGGGGTTTAAAAGATACAAGTTTTATATTGCTTTGGTATTGTAAGGCAAACGTAATTGATTAAAATCAAAATGTACATCAGCAACCGTGTCACCCGCGTAAACCTTAACGCAGCATTGTGAGAAAATTGCAGGGAATGAACATCAACATTTGCAGGGGTGAAGGTGAACCTTGACGCAAACCATGATGCTTACTTACATTATTCAGGACAAACTCCTCCACTCAAAACTAGGCCCCGAAAATGAGGAACCCGGAGAAGGTGGTGTCATCATCTTCATCAGCAAAGAGCCCGTTAAAAAGTTCGCCCCCGACGACTTGCAGCCACACTTTGTCTCCGGGCTCCAGCTGCAGCACGGTGGCCCCGGCCGCCTGGTCTTCGCCGCTTTGGTAGCTGTCTGTGGTGTGAAGCACCTTGGCACCGTTTTTCACCAGGGCCACTTTCACATTCCTGGAGAAGACGGTGATGTGATAGGTGAAAAAGTATGCGCCGGCTGCCGAGCATGTGAACCTTCCGGTTTGGGGATCATAATGGTTTTGTTGGTTGTAAATAATCTTGTCAAACCGGATGGGCGTATGAGCCGTCGGGAGTTTGCTCTGTGCGGTGAGTCCCGCGGAGAAAGCGCTTTTGGAGATGACCCAAACATCTCCCTGCTCGCCTTTGTCACCCTTGTCTCCTCGAGACCCCCTGTCACCCCTGTGACCCACTCCGCCTTTTGTACCTGGAGCGCCCACTTCCCCTTTAGACCCCAACCTACCCGGAGGACCCATTGGCCCCTGAATTCCTCGATCTCCACGAAGACCCGTTTCTCCCTTCTGACCTTGTGGTCCAGAAAATCCCTCTTCACCTTTGGGTCCTTGGGGTCCGGGTACCCCAAGCTCGCCTTTATTTCCTTTCGGACCGATGGGGCCTTCGATTCCATGGGGGCCCATTTTACCAGGTGGTCCTTGGTCTCCATTGTCCCCCCTTTTCCCCTTGAGCCCCGCTGGACCAGGTGCACCTAGACATTGAAAAAATCTGAAGTTCTGTGTTCGAATCTCAGCTCGTGCCAAGTTTGCATAGTCTCTTACCCCCCCCCCCTGGCCCCCCTCAAAATAAATAAATAAGTACTTACCAGGCGGCCCTATGTCTCCCTTTTGTCCATCCTTTCCCGCTGGTCCTACCGCACCGATTCCACCTTACGGGGGAGACAAAGTGTCAGAAACGCAGCGGCCAACAACAACTTCAAACTTGGATCACTCACCCATGTCCCCTTTCTCGCCTCGCGGTCCGTCCCTGCCGTCTCTTCCGGGGGCCCCGTTGTGCCCGGGGTCCCCGGGGATCCCCGGATAGCCGCAAACGCAGCCCTTGGCGTTCCCGTTCGGACCGCCATCCTGCGCAACACACCGAACTCCCAGTAGGAGGAGCATGAGAGTGACGCTGAAGCTCGTCGTTAGCATTGCCAAAGCGAATAACGCGCGATGTGTTTTCTTCAAATTGGTTTCATGTGATCTGGAGAACTAAAGTGGAAAAACTGAAGCTCGGCAAGAACTTTGGACCTCAACTCAATTGGGTGCCTGAGCTTGTTTTTTTTTTTTTTTTTTTTGGCTTACTCATTGTGAGTTACAGAGTGTGGCGCTAATATTAAACTACGAGGACCAGCCAGGCTTGAAAAGTCTTCATCTTGCTCCTGTTAAATTCAGCCATATCGTTTTAACATGAGAATTTGTTCATCCGTGTGTATTTATTTTACTTTGCTCGTTGATTAATTGTAAATCAGAGGTTCTTGACACCAAATATCACTTTGAAAAAAAAACCCCCAAAAACAATTAAGATAACCATTATGAAATTACAAAAAAATAAATAAATTGCAAAATTTAAAAATTAATCAGTGATTGTATTTTCACTTGCCGATGCAGCACTTCATCCGCTGCCAAATGACACTTTTGTCAAGAGGTGTATCGGATTCATAACCCTTTCATGCACCCTGTAACCTGATAACATGATAAGCTGTCCACTGGAGTAACCGCTTTTCCCTAAAAGGCTTCAACACCCAAAACAGTCCACCGTCTTCTGGTCTCTAGTTTTTTTTTTTCCTTGACTTAACCAGGACGGTGTCATCAGTGCATCCGCATGAAGCTGCTGTCCTAATGCTGTTGTCGTCCGGCTGCCTCTTTATTATTAAATTGTACTCAGCAAGGAGATACGAGCAGGCGGGCGAGGAGGGATGAACCCCAGGGGAGGGAGAGAAGACAATAACATCACCGCGAAGTGAACACAGTCCTGCTCCGTAGCCGACAGTGGAATTAGTCAACACAGCCTCGTTCAGGTTATTGTGAGTTAAAAAAAGAAAAAGTGCATTTACATGAATGTCACTCCTAACCGTGAAAATGCATACATCCAAAAATTGTATTTGAATTTTTTTTAATGCACAGCCTATATTTTTCAACCATATCTTCTTCAATGAGAGAGAGCATTTAGTGTGAATAAAATTGATTTTTTTTTGGGGGGGGGGTCTGCATGTCAAATTTTCCTTGCAAAGAAACACATTCATTTCAAAATCTATACTTTTTATAAGATAAAAAACATCAATTGATATTTTTAAAATTCACATTCATTTTTCAAGTTGTGGCTTTTTTTCTCTTCAAATCAGGGCAAAAAACAAAACAAAACAGCGGCTCATTATTTGATTTTATACACACAAACACACTTGCATATTCAGTTCATGTACTTTATTTCCTTTTCTCCAGTAAGCCTCCAGATAAAATATATCTTGGGAAAACAAATACCATAAACATAATACACACACACACACACACACACACACAAAAAGAAAGTACACGTTTTGAGGCGAGTGTAGCAGGACTTGGACCTTTGTGGTCTTTCGTTCCGTAAACCAGGCACCACGTGAGGCTAACCGAGCACACCGTTACATAATAACCAAGCACTGTAAAACAATCACCCGTGGTAAATGTCATTCAAGAAGCATGCTTTTTTTTTTTCTTTTTCATTGCAGCAATGAACACTGATGGCTTGCTTGACATTTTAATCAGATGTCAGCGGGGCTAAACGGAGGACTTGGGAGTGGCATGTTAAAAATCATCAAGTGAAAGGGACGAGCGGCGCGATCGGAGCAGGAAAACACAAAGAGCGGAAGACGTTGTGGTTGAAAGCAGCAGTTTCAGGGTGGTTAGGGTCAGCAGAAGGCAGAATAGGCTACGTGACTCGAGTGTTAGTAGAAACGAGGAGGGAGGTACAGGAAGCGGCGGCGAGCTCGTCTTCTACATGATTTGACGGTGCATACCGTAGCCCGTCATGCCTGACTGAGATGCTCCGCGGTTGCTGCCCATCTGGAGGCTGATCATACTCCGGCCTTGGCGCAGCTGCTCCTCGGTGAACTCTCGTCGATAGCCCTGCGCTTTCCTGCGTAGACAGAGTCGGGGGGGGGGGGGGGGATGACGGCGCTGACGTGGAGGAAGAAGACGAGGGGATGGGAGGTTTTTAACCTGTGGAACCAGTCCGGGTCGCCTTTGTAGAGGCCGTCGTCATTGGTTACGGCCACGCTGCCCAATGCCATCAGGGTCCTTTGCACCGCGGCCATGTCCTTCCCTGCAATGGACGATGGGGACAAAGAAGAAAAAAAAAATTAAAATATTGTCTTATTATTGAACTGGGAATTTTTTTTTTCAAATTATTATCATTTAGAAAAAATGCTCAAGAAACTCCAGGTAATTATTTTCCTTTAATCCCAATACAGTAAAAAATATTATGGGTCAATGTGACCCACTGCACAGTTAATCATAAAAAAAAAAACAAATGAGCATAATTATTGATTCATGAAAAAAAAAGTTATATATTAATAATAAAATGTAGAATAAAATTCTTTGAATGACTTCTTAACTGGGGTCTATTCAAAATAGCCTTAAAAAATACATAAATAAATAAATTTAAAAAATGCACCTTCCCAGAGGTCTACGGTTTGGAATATATCTGTTTTGGTGACCCCGTAGGCCTCAGCGGCCTGCAGGAACTGAGATATTTTCTCCATTTGCTTGAAGGCCATTTGGGACTCGGAGATCTTCTTGACCGGCTCCTTGCCTTTAGGATAAAGGCTGTTGATGAGTCGACACAGGACCTGTAAAAAAAAAAAAAGAAAAAAAAATAATACAATTTTTAAAAAAAAGTCCAAATTGGAAAAAAATAAGAAAAAATTCCCAGATCTGCAGCTCCTCCAGATATTTGTTGTTTAGTGTCGCATATATATATTATATATATATATATATATATATATATACATACTTATTGGCCACTTAACTCATTCACTCCCAAAGACGTTTTTAAACGTCTTTTCAGACTTGGTCTAGAATTGGCTGGTACTGAATGAGTAAATTAGATACACGTTCAACTCAAAACTGATTCTTAGCCACTGACGGCAAAAATGTCAAAGATCCATTTTTACTGGGCTGCAAGTCAAACATCCATTTGAACCTGACTCGTCGTGAATGAGTTAAAACTTTGCCTTTAACAAAAGAGTTAGATTTTAATAATTCAAATCGTCGGTGTTCGTGCACTCACCGTCCCATCCATCAACCATTTCTGGAAGCCCTCTCTGCCAGGCGGCGGTTTCTCCACGCTGCCGCCACATTGGGCCACGATCCAGTCAACAAGCCGCTGCTCCAGGTCCGGGTCATACTTCTGCTCGATCTTTTCTTGGACCTCTCGGCTCAGGCCGTAACTGGGGCCCCTGTTAGCCATGACAACGCTTCCCAGACGTTTCACCCGGTGAAAACGGCCTGGAGGGAAGAACACATCGACAATGATATTTATATTACAATACTGTGATATTAGTATATGTACACCTTTATAATCCACGTTGAAAATCTGGTTTTGTTTCATTTTTATGATTAAGAATGTCTTCAGATTTCACTATATTCTACACAAATTCTAGACAACTGGAGGTAGCAAAGCAATGCCAGCATGTTTATTATTGTGCAGGCACAATTCCTCCCTCCTCAAATTTTTTGGATCCAAAATTCCTTTCCAAATCTTGAGATTTTTACTTTACACAGATGACAAAGCACCTTGCGCTGGTTGTAGCAAAGCAACCCCAAAATATTGTCATTTTTTTGTGTTGCCGCTTGTTGTAATCTCAACCAAGATGACCACAACATTCAAAACGCCTCTCGGGTTGCACAAAGATTCGACATGACCTAAAATAATTTCGATTTTTAAAACCAGAATTATAGTCGCAGGTCTCAGTTGGCAGTGGTGTTCGTCATGAGAGCCATTGCTAATATTTTGACCCTTCTGTGGAACTAATTTGAGGTGACCACATTATTAGGCACACTTTTCAGCATGATGCAGCACAACCACAATAGCAAACGTATTACAAAACATAAAAAACCAGCGGTAATATTATCTCTCCATTTTTTTTTTAAAACGCCATAATGTGGATGTGCAAGTGTACCTAATGAAGTGGCCTGGAGAGAAGGGTGTGGTCCCTGGCAGCTGTCCCATCCGGGAACACATTATTGCTATGGCGACCGTGTCACACCCGTTTCCGGCATACTGGAAAACAAATAAATAAATAAATAAATAAAAGGGAGGCATGCGCCCGTCGCGCACAGAATGCTACATCGGGTCTATTTTTAGCACCTTGTTAAAAAAAAAAAAATCAATGACGTCAGCGCTTTGTGGTGCATTGTCAACGATGGCTTGCATGTCATTTTCTGTGTTCAAACGTCGAGATGAAATGAGTGAAATCCAACCAATGTTCAGAAACTGAAAACTCAACACCGCGCTACACTGCACACAGACACACACACACACACACAGACGCAGTTGACTTACAGTTAAGCGGAGCTGTTGCGTGTTCGCGTCCCGCCTTGTCAGAGCAGCGTGTCAATTCCGCAGAGGATGCTGGAGTCCTGGAGCATCCATGAAGGGAAGCAGAAGTGCGTCTGGGTTGGGCTTGGGCGTGTGGTGGGGGGAGGCTCTGTCACACTTGTGTCCGGGAGGGGTGGCGGGAGGGAGCGGGGGTGGACACGCCTTTTTATAGATGCACACGAGGGAGGGAGGCAAGAAGGGCGGTGGGGCCTATGGGAGCCAGCGGTCACCGCAGTCCATGTAAGCTACTGGAAGCCTCACTATTGATGTGCTCATTGATTGTTTTCGCCCCAATTGTGCGTTTTGGTCCAGGCGAAAAAATATGAATGGCCACTTCTTTGGATACACGTGCAGAGTTTAATCCGATGCAATAAAATGTAAACAGGAAAAAAAAAAGTCTAATTTGTATTCACTGTGAAATAATTTCCCCCTCCCCGTCATTTTAAATCAGTCGACCATCAAGAATGCGAGCACACTTGACACACCGGTCGGCGCGGTGAATCGTGGAGAGCGTGTCTGCGTCACGGGAGTGTGGTTTGTGGTTTGAATTTTGGCTCCTGCCTTGCTTTTCGGGAATTTGTATCGTCGACCAGAGCTTCGTTAGTTAGCTTCATTTAAGACTCGAAATTGCCAAGTCGATGCGAATGGTCGGTTGTGACTGTCAATGTTTTTGTAGTTAACGAAAGATAATGTGAACGAAATAAAATAAAAACAAAAATGCTTTTGGGAAAAGAAATTATTTCAAGCAAACATGTCCTCCGCTTTCAACTTTGTCAATGAATATTACGCGTGAGCTTTGGGGATTCATTTTATATATATTTATTCCTGTATTGCCGTGTAGAAGAAGGAAGGTCAAACAGTCGTTTGAAAATTGTCGTTTACTTTATTACAGAATACTTTGTGACAAATGCTCCAATAATTTAGAAGAAAAAAAAAATAGTAAACCTAATAAAAATTTAAAACAAAGATTTTCAAAAACTAAAAAGGACAAAACTGCTCTAAAAACTAATTAAAACTAGCTAATTAAAAAAAACTAAAGTAAAAATGAAATAAAAACTAGGTGACCTGGTCATGGGTGGAGAAACTCGGCATGGGGGAAGTGATGTAAATTAGAACAGCGGGGCTGATATGCTAACATGCATCATCAACTTTTTCTTTTTGGGGGGTGTGGGGGGAGTATATCTTGCATAGATGTACTTTCGGGTCCTGCATGAAAACACGACCCTAAATCTCAGTCTGTGAAAAAACGATTGCCTGTGACGCCAGTTTCAGATCGATCAAAACTTAAGCCGCCTTAGGACATGTGGAAAAGAATCTATGAAGGTGGAACTCAAATTAGCAACTCTGAGACAATTTTTTGAAAAAACCAAAACAAAACATTGTGGTGCTTGTGTTCAATAAAACACACCGTAAAAGCTAATATAGCTTAAAAAAAAATTACTAAATCAAATTTAGGAAAACTGAACAAACCCAATGGCCTAATAATTTGGAACACAGTGTTGTACGTTTGGGTTGAGGGGAGACCATTCCATTTGCTCCTGCCTCATAAATAAGCTTCCAATCAGGCTTTCAAGAACAGGCGCCCTCGAACGCCCTCAATTGATGTTCTCGACCATGCGCGAGGACACGAAGATGACAGACGGAGCGAGAGAAAAGGTTAAAAGTGAGTGGCGCCGCCCCATTGAGCACAGTCCGGCGAGGGGCCAATGACATGTTAATGATCAACAAGCCCAGCTGGTTCACGCCGCGGTAAAGAACGTCATGCTAGAACGGAGGCGGACAAAGTACGGGCCCGCCGGCCACATCCAGCCAACCTGGCATTTTTATTTACCTGATCAACAGTCCTGCAAGAACCCTCGACATCTTACCTGTTGAGCTGAAAAACATGCATCACATTGGGATTCAATGATAGAAAGAGCTGACAGTGTGCAGAGGTTTTATTGGGCCCACCTGGGTGAGAAAAGTGAAAAAAAAAAGGCACAGGAACTCTTCTATACTGTCGTCGTTAAAGTGGAAGAAGGAAGAGCAGGAGTAGAAGTGAGTGACCCGTCTACTACTGAAATGCAACTTAATACGAAAGGGAAATACAAAGATAGAGGACAGTAGGTCTTTTTTCGGGGGGGGGGGGGGGAAGGAACTTGCCTTGTTTTGGTAGGAAACAGTCTTTGGAGGCTAAGCCCCTCCCAGCCCACGCCGACGCCCTTGTCATCACACCATGGTGGTCAACTTGTCTATGAGGTCGTCGACAGTGTAGACCATGAGCTTGATGTCTTCCTTCTCCGACATGCGGTGCTGGCCGTGGCGCCGCAGGATGACGTCCACGTCGGCGCCGAGTAAGCGCTCGGCCACTTGCATGGAAATGTGCCACGGAACGTCCTCGTCCTTCAGGCCGTGAATGAGGCGCACGGGGCACGTGACCGGGAGGGGGCTATGCAGCACGCAGTGGTTCTCGGCCTCGTGCAGGAAGTCCATGCTGAACTTGTACACGCCTTCTTCACTGTGCTTGGTCGGTACCGTCCATTCACCTTTCTCCTGAAACTGCATCTTCGTCTATGCGGCACGACATTGGCGAGTCTCAGACAAATGCTTGAAAAAATGGCTAGACTGCACAGAAAAATAGTCCCACCTCCAGTGGAAGAGCGTTAAACGAGGTGACGATGTGGTCGGCGGCGGTGGAGATGCCCACCAAGGCGGCAGTCTTCTCCGGACGCGCAATAGCCGCCAGCAGCATGAGCCAGCCTCCGATACTGGAGCCCACGAGTATCTACAAGGAAATAAAAGCGCGGTTGACTACATGATGCAACAATCCATCACTTGTACCTGATGGCGTGTCCTTTGAGTGTACGGGACATGTTGCAGACAATTTCAAGTTTGAGGCAATGCGGTCAAACAGTGACACCTTGTGGCGAGACGGTGAGGTTGCATTTAAAATGAAGAACCCGCTCTTTAGTTATGTTACACTTTCTTTTTGTAACTTGAGTTTCCAGCAAGCCACTATGTTTTTGGAATGTGTGAGCTCTCTTTCACATAAAAAAAAACAAAAATTCAGTTCACAATCAATATGTGTGGACCTCGCTTTGAGAATGTGAAGCACTTCTCACCTGTGGGCCCTCTGCAAATTCATCCAGCATAAAAAGGACATCTTTTTTCCATGTGCCAATGGTCCCCTCTGCTAGCACCCCTTCTGAGGCCCCGTGTCCGGTGTAGTCAAACCTATGCGAGACCAAACAGAACCAAATGTCAAAGAAGCTTAATGAAGACTAAACGTTGCTTTCACCCGCTCGTGGTTGGCTGACTACTGTTAAAAAAAAGTGCGTGCAGACGATCAAGTTGATCAGTGTAGCCAAAATCATGATCACGGTTAATAATCGATTAACTGTGAAGCCCAAGCTTCATTCAGGCAGACTTTGCCTCTTATTTGGAGTCTTCTTTCTGACTATGTGATGTCATACAATAGTCTCACATTATTTGACAGCGAGACTGAGAACAAGTACAGAGGTTTCAACTGTGTTTTCGTAAGCTCCAGTTTGTTTCAATGTGTTGTGACGGAGGGATAAAATGACATAAAAATGTGTCCTAAATGGGTCTTGATTGTGGTCTAAAACCCTGCGATGAAGGAGTTCGCCGTATACCACACAAGGGTTCATTTTTAATGGCTCACCTGAGGTACGAGTGTCCAAGTGACTGGCAGAATTCTTCCAGCGCCTCAGCTTTCTGTCCATTCATGTTAGACCCATAACCAGGCAGGAAGACCACCCCTGGACTTTTGCCTTTCACCCTCCTATAGGCGAGTTTGGGGAGATCCGGCCTGGTAGCATACTGAACCGTGGACTTGTGTCTTCGGTCTGCTGGTGGACACACAATTGTTAGTATTGCAAGTTATGTAAACATGGAGGGAACATGGTGGAAGAAAGGCAAACTCCTCATGGTAATTTCACAGGATGAATGGATGTTAATCGTTGATGACACTCAAATTATATCTGACTGTGATGTAATTAATTCAGAGTCGAGCACATAATGTACAGTCCAGTATTTTTAAAACGACGCACTCGTTCAAAGCCACACCCCCCTCGTATACGTTTAAATGGCCACCCGAGCTAACACAGGCCGTCTTTACCAAGCCGAGTGGACAGTTTAAGAACCGGCCAAACCTTTCGAGTGTGTTTCGGACGAAAGTGCGAAGCCGCCATGGCTTAAAAAGCGAGAAAGCCCTCTGCGACAAGACCTCAGAGCGACAACTGCCATACTGGAGCGCGAGCCACTGACGGGGAAAGTCTCGCGAGAAGTGCCCGCGCGGTCGCATTCACGGAAATCACTTCGGATTCGCACACAGCAACAGAGATGTAAGTTCTTATAGATCCCGCCTTCAGCGGGTTGGTCCATTGCTGCTCGCGCGCCATATTGAATGTGTCGGCTCTGCCGATACCAGAATGCAAGGAAAGAAAATAGTTTATTTATTCTTCATCTGGGTAAGCTATTTGAGTAAGGATTCTCATTTGCAGTGCGGGCCTGGCTGAAGACACCAGAATAAACCAAAGCAAAAACATATATGACAAACTACATATTTGTGATAGTTACAGCTCTATGTTTAGATATTATGTCATCGTACATGGTGAATAAAAGGTTCATCGCTAAATTAAGTAAGGAAGAATAAATTACGTAAGTTTTATTATTTGTGTTTTCTAGCCTTTTGAGGCAGAGAATTACATATGGTCAAAAGTAATGTGGACTTTAAAGACAAGAACAGAAATGAAAACTGTTGGAGCGGGGAATAAAGGTGGTAGTAAGCATGGTGAGCAGAGAGCAAATGGAAACAAAAAATGTATACCTGTTATTCAGAGGATTAAGTATGGTAATGTTAGATCTATGCATTTTTATAACATGGCTTACACTTAAAAAACATATTTAAAACCCAAGGTATTGTTGGCGTGCCTGTTCGAAGATAAAAACGTGAAAATTGAGGAGAGTCAGAGTTAATTACCGGGGAATTTAGGTAATAACGCAGGTGAGTCATCCAAAAGTGGTTAATAAAAGACATGGCGAGACTAATACAGGTAATAACAAGATGTAATAACGAGTGCTTGAAGCAGGGTTCGCTAAATGACGACAGAGGTGTTTTGTTGTTGTTTTTTAATGTGTATGAATGGCTGCGCGTTAACTATTATGTGGAAAGAAGCTGCGTCCCTGGTGAGTTTGCGCCTGTCATGTGAAGAGTGGAACAAGACTCAGAACGTCACAGGCGGAAAGTCACCGAGCGGAGGAGCGGAGCGGAAGCGGGAGTCGGGGGTGGAGAAGCCAGTCCGCCATTGTGGAGGATGGCAGGGGGGGTATTCCCGTAAAACGCTCGTCACGTTCCCGTTGACTCACTCCCCCGCTCCTCTCCGTTCGCTCCGACATCCACCTCGTTCGCAGGCCAATTTATTCGTCGATAAACGGCGACGTCGTCGTGTGCTCCTGGGGAGGGGTGCGGGAGGGGTGGTGGGCTCCGCCGCCGACACCTGAACGTGCGCACGGGCGAACGGACAGTGTGCTGAGCAGCCATCGGCCCCGCTTCCTGGAGGATGTCTGCGACCACAGTGGACCACCAGCAGGTCTGTTTCGGCCCCGCTTTTAGGTTCGGTTGGTGGGAGGCAGGCCGGGAAAGTTTGCCTCCAGCAGTTCAATCCTAGTGGGGATTGCCATATCAACAAAAAGCTACGATATGTGGTAGCTTTTTAGCCGCCCGGAAACGCAGGCAGGCCGACCCGAGGTTCACGCTGGCGCCGGCCGGTTGTAGCCGATCGACGTTGTGGACGCCTCGGCGTTCGACATCCGCTTAATACGGAGAACCAAGCAGCCTGAAAGCTGCAGCTAGCCCATTGACATGTTCATCCACTGAAACAGCATCATGTATGTGCTAATGCAGTCATTCCCAACCAGTGAGCCGGAATAGGTCATCAGGTGTGCCTCCTGAAGTCATCCAATTTCACTACTTTGGTCCGAAAATGGTTTAATCTTTGCAAACAAGATGCTACTGGTTCTATCTTTGTCAGCAACTTACATTGACAGGCAGGATGACGAAATGCTCTTCCACGAGATGGCAGACGTGCGCAATGAACCTGCCTCTCACTTTTTGTGGCATATTTGTTTGGAGGTGTGCCTTATGGAAAGCGCGCCATCACTGTTGTGCTAATGCAATCTTTTTCACCATTCCAGAGACCTAAAGGACAGGGAAATAAAGGTAAATAACTGTAGAGGTACATTATGTTCCAAAACGTGCATGCATTTTCCAGCTTGCGCCACCACACGGATATTACCAGAAATGAAATATTCATGTGTATTATGGTCTAACGCCGCTGTGATTTCATGTTGCGTTCTTTTCCAAGCAGTGCAAAACGGATCAATGCATCAAAAGGACGGAGTGAATGATGATGACTTTGAGCCTTACATCAGCAGCCAGACAAATCAGGTAATACGGGACAATTAAATGGTTGCGGCCACGCGCCGCAAACTAGCTTCGAGCAACTGGTAAAACACAACCCGGTGCCATTAACTCATTCAGTACCAGCCAATTCTGGACCAAGTCTGAAAAGACGTTTAAAAGCGTCTTTGGGAGTGAATGAGTTAAAAAGTGACGCCATATTTGCATTTTTAAATTTTTTTATGTCAATCCTGTGCCATTGCTTGATCACGGTTGGGAAACGGAGCATTAACGGGTTGCGATGTCTTCACCATGCAGGGCAACAGCTACCCACCCATGTCCGATCCCTACATGCCCAGCTACTATGCGCCGTCGATCGGATTTCCGTACTCTCTGGGAGAGGCCGCCTGGTCCACAGCCGGAGACCCGCCCATGCCCTACCTGACCACCTACGGACAGATGAGCAACGGCGAGCCGCACTTCATCCCCGACGGCGTCTTTAGCCAGCCTGGTGCTCTGGGCAACACGCCTCCCTTTCTGGGCCAGCACGGTTTCAACTTCTTCCCCGGCAATGCCGACTTTTCCACTTGGGGCACCAGCGTGTCCCAGGGTCAGTCCACGCAGACCTCCGTCTACACTAACAGCTACGGCTACGCGCCCAGCTCGCTGGGCCGCGCCATCGCGGACGGACAGGCCGGCTTCAGGAGCGACGCGCAGCTCGGTAAGATGCCGGTGTTGAACAGCATCGAGCAGAGCGTGGCGGGGCTCAAGCTGGGTACGGACATGGTCGCGGCCGTCACGAAAACGGTGGGCTCGCCCTTAGCGGCCGCGGCGGGGATGAGCAGCGTGGCGGCCAATAACCCGCCGCCTTCCGTGAGCTCGTCGGCGGGTAAAACCGCCTCGTGGGCGGCCATCGCCAAGAAGCCGGCCAAGCCTCAACTCAAGGCGAAGCCCAAAGCCAACATGGGGATGGCGGGCGCCGCCGTTCCTCCCCCGCCCATCAAGCACAACATGAACATTGGCACCTGGGACGATAAGGGCCCCCCGAACAAGCCGCCGCTCGCTCAGACCATGATGCCGACCGCGCCTCTGGTGCAGCAGCCTCTTCTCGCCCAGCCCCCGGCCTTACTGCAGAACCCTTTGCCCCATCAGCCTCAACACCAGCACCAGCCCTTCCACCTGCAGTCCCTCCAGTCCCCGCAACACCCTCAGTCCCTCCCGCCCGGCCCCCTGCACCTCTCCTCTCACCCGGGCCACCCCCCGCCGGCCCTCCATCAGCATCAACCCCAACAGCCCGGCCCGCCGCCCAACCGCTGGGTGGCGCCCAGGAACCGCGGCGGCGGCGACGGCTTCGGCGTGGGCATTCCGATGAGCGCCTCGTTGTGCTCGGGCGAAGTGCACCCCGTGCTGGAGAAACTGCGCGCCCTCAACAACTACAACCCCAAAGACTTTGAGTGGAACTTGAAAAACGGACGGGTTTTCATTATTAAGAGCTATTCGGAAGACGACATCCACCGCTCCATCAAGTATTCCATCTGGTGCAGCACAGAACACGGCAACAAGCGTCTGGACGGGGCCTACCGCTCGCTGGGTGGCAAGGGGCCCCTGTACCTGCTGTTCAGCGTCAACGGCAGCGGGCACTTCTGCGGCGTGGCCGAGATGCGCTCGCCGGTGGACTACAACGCCTACGCCGGCGTCTGGTCTCAGGATAAGTGGAAGGGCAAGTTCGAGGTGAAGTGGGCCTTCATCAAAGACGTGCCCAACAACCAGCTGCGACACATCCGGCTGGAGAACAATGACAACAAGCCGGTGACCAACTCCAGGGACACTCAGGAGGTGCCCCTGGAGAAGGCCAAGCAAGTGCTTAAAATTATCGCCACTTACAAGCATACCACCTCAATCTTTGATGACTTTGCACATTACGAGAAACGCCAGGAAGAAGAGGAGGCTTTGAGGAAGGTATGGTCAACACGGAGAGCAAGACGGTAGCTCTGAGACGCCCCCTAATCGGATTGACGGCGGCGAAAACGTTCTGGTTGGTTTGGTTTCGCAATACGTTGCGCATTAGTCGCCATGACTACCACGCGACTTCTTCTACTTCCTTATGTGACTTATCATACCCTGGAGTGACTTACCGTATTTTCCGGACTATAAGTCGCACCGGCCATAAAATGCATAATGAAGAAAAAAAACATACATAAGTCGCACTAGAGTATAAGTCACATTTTGGGGGGAAATTTATGTGATAAAATCCAATCCCAAGAACAGACATGTCATCTTGAAAGGCAAATAAAAATAGAGAACAACAGGCTGAATAAGTATGTTACAAGCTAACGTTACAGGACGCCAAAACAACGAACGTGCCTGGTATGTTCACGTAACATATTAAGACTTATTCCGATAACTATTGCATTAAGAACATACTAACAAGTTCACCAAACCGTCGGTGTCCCTCCACATTACAAAATCCAATGAAATCTTCATCCTCTGTGTCTGTTTGAAACAAGTCTGCCAACTCTGGAGGTAGAAGATGTGACGCTTCCTATTCTACGTCGCTTACGTCACTCATTGTCGGTTTATCAACACAGGCCTAGAGCGCCCTCTTGCGGTTTAGTGTGAAAATAACATGTGAAATGATATAATAATGTGTTGATAATTTCACACATAAATCGCACCCCCGGCCAAACTATGAAAAAAACTGCGATTTATAATCCAAAAAATACGGTATGTTTTTTTTTCTCTACAATGCTTTTTTTTTTGGGGTGCAGTTTATACTCCGGAAAAATACGGTAAATATTTATGTTGTTTTTAACCGTTATACTCAACCTATAAAAGCTGACATGAATGACACAAGTGAAAGTTCTTTATTCGACTCAGTTGTAATCAATTGAGTCTCATCACTGATGGCACTTCGATCCTCCACGCTGGATGGGATGCCAAATGTTAAATATTCAATTCGATCCAATAACGATATCAAGAACACAAGCAGGGCTGCAACGAATGATTATTTTAATTCATCAGCGAATCGGTGTCCAAAAAACATTTCCATCCCTTGGTTCAAAAAGAGGGCGTTGGTTCAAATTGGGAGCGTAGAAAAAAACAAAACAAAACAAATTACGATTCGGTTACCGTTGACGTGTCACGAAAAAAAATAGGCAAAAATGTCGATCGTTGTTTTCCAACGTAAAAGACTTGAATTGGATTTTAACAGATAATAACGAGGAGCCGTGGTCACCTCAACTTGGCTTTGCGTACTTGACACCCTGCATCGCAACCTGAAAAGTCGACTTATAAGATAAGAAAACCTTTATTAGTCTCGCAATGGAGAAATTCCCAATTCACAGCAGCAAAGTTATGAAAGGAAGAAGTAGAAGAACAAAATATAGGAGCTGCTGGAAAGGCAGCCACTCTCGCTGCGCCATTTTGAAGTCAAAATAACACCGGAAGAGCGCAAATTCGAGGGTTGACATCACCTTCCCATCAATTTTGCGCAATTGCAAATCACACAACAAAATACAGACACCTGATGATGTTTTATTTTTTCCCCCCCAGTTTGCCTCATTTCCCTTTGTTCCTTTTCTGACTTTCAGGCTGCGCAGTCCCTTTTCGGAGTCGTTCAAAATAGGAACTATTTGTCTGTCTGACTGTCTCAGAGGGAGCACTTCCCCTGTCGTACGTACTCGTGCTCTCTTTTCACTGAGTCACCGCCTGAAAAAAAATCAGCTGATCCACCTGCTCACTCTGGTCGAAGTGGAACTTTGCGACAAGTCATGCTAACTGCCGACCGGCAGTTAGCATGACTTGTTAGCTTGTTAGCATGACTTTTTAAAAAAAAAAAAAAAAAAAAAAAGCCTGACACTACCGACAGCCATCTTGAGAACGTGATGAGCCAGCCCCCCCCCCCCACCCCGACAGAGGAAGTCTACCCAAAGGAGGGGGGGGGGGCCTCAAACTAACCCGCATTCCTGGCATTCCCTGTTCGGAGACAAAAGCAGATGCAGGCCTTTGAACGGCAAGCTGGTGGCGGTAGCCCGACTCGGTGGTGTATACATTCCCGTTTTTAGCTAAAGTCGGTGACGTTCAAACACCCGCGCGAGTCAAATACAACAGGAAAGCTCACACCCCTGTACTGGCTTTGCGCCATCTCCGTTCAACGCGAGCCTCTGTTGATATAGCCCAAGAAGCCGTCAGATTGGCAGCTCCATGTCCACGCGGGGCCGTTCACACAGGGCAGTCATAATCGGGCGGAAAATCCCCCGGCTTTAAAATAGCCAATGTGAAAAGAAAACACCACGCTCGATAATGTTACCGCGCTAACGCTACAACACCCGTCTTATAACATCCATATGGTCACTCGTACGTGGATACAATCGAAAAAACGAGCGCATGCCGCTGTCCCCATAATAGAGACATTGAGTATATTAATAGTTATGATGCCCAGAGGCATGAGCGTGGAGGTCAGCGCACAAAAGGTTTCATTCAGCAACCGCGTCCTTTTACAAGCGTCACCGCAGCAACCGTTCAACACTGATTATGGAGACCCCCCCCCCCCCTAAGAAAAATGGACATATCTTCATAATTATCAAAGTAATGAGAGTGAAACCTTGAGTCAAGCTAAGAATTGGAGAAAGCGGATTAGCTATGTAGTCATTAAACGATATTGGCGTACAAACCTCAGGTTGCTCGAATAGATCTCACAGGGGTCGGGTGACAACGAGGATCTCTAAAGTGGCCTCACCACGCGAAGCCCCCCGTTCACACGCTGGCTGTCAAGTCAGACTTTAAAAAAATAAAAAATTCTCCCACTCAGCCCCCTTTGTTGTCCCGCCTTTCTCTGCATGACGAGCTGATACGCGCAGCAGACGACGAGGCGCTCTAAAGTGGCCACATCAACCCAAAATCCGGTCCATATAATCAGACCCCGATGTTTGGTGAAGTCCTTTTCCGCATCATATGACCTGAAGAGTTTCTGTTGGATTTCCTAGTATATTCGGACATTTTCTTGCAAAAAGCTCATCGATTAAAACTTTGAAGACAAAAAAGTGAAAATAACTCAAAAATCTGAAAAAAACCCACGTTTTTTGAAATTTGCATAAAAAAACACATGAAGCCATCTCTGAATGAAATTTACAATTTACCAGTGTAATCAATCTAATCAAATCATTTTTTGGGGGGAGGGGGGGGGGGGGTGGGGGTCAAAATCAGAATCGTACCGCTGCATTTGCTTTAGCGGTTCCACGTTATTGGTGAACGTGTTCTCCCAATTTCCGACGAAAGCTGTCCCGGCAGAATCAAAACAAGCCCGCAGCTGTTTGTTGTGTCGACGCCTCCCAATGACGCCTCGTCTCTTTCTCTCGTTGGCAGGAACGCAGTCGAAATAAACAGTAACCTCCAGGCCAACGAGACATCCCACACTAAAATGACGTAGGACCTTCAAAACAACGAGAAAATGAAGAGTTGCTTCACCACGAGGACGACGACGACGACCAACCGATCACGGCAACACTCGGCATGTGGATTTCGAAGCCACCTGCTTCGGAAGCACTTTCATCCCTTCACCGTTTCAAATTTTGTTTGCAACTAACTTGACTAATCAGCGTAGTCGCCATGTTTTTTTTTTTGTTTTGATTTGGAAATCATTTGAGCCCTCTCTCGTCTTGGGATCGGTATTCGGGTGAGTTAATTGGGGGAAACCGCAATCACGCCAATCGTAAGCCGTATTAACCCGCATACCGAAAGAATGCGACGGACGGGCTCATCTTTTGTTTTGTTTTGTTTTTTTCCTTCTTCTCTTGTGATTCTTAAGTGCTTTCTGTCTGAGGAGAATGTGGCCGATTCACTAGCGACAATAAAGAAACGGGCCGTGTTTAGCGGAAAAAAGAAATTCCCCCCCAAGAAATTGTGTTCGTCTTCATTTGGAGCAAGTTGAATGAGTTGACAAGGATGCTACACCAGAGGGTTTATAAAACATCACCTTGATGACTTCCCGCTCGGATTCACTTGCAATTAGTTTTTGTTTAGTCAAATTGGAAGCCGCTAAAGACAACAAGAAGCGACAGCTGCTGCCATTATCCGCCTCGGCTACTTAAGCTTTTATGAATCATTTTTAATTAGTGGAAATGATGTTAGCACAATTCAAATGTAGTCTTAATGACACACACGCACACACACCACAAAGCTTCCATTTAATGTCAAATGAAAAGACCATTGTGCTAACAAACTGCCCAAAAGTATTAATAAATAAAATGGTTATGAGCAGAAATTAAGTTTTATTAAAAATGGAGCAGGGGGAGTATATTATGCCAGTGTTGTGTGTTATTTATTTTTACAAAAGGGGTTTTATTCTTCAACAATACCCAATCGCTTCAAATAACATACAGTAGATGTGGATATATTGTTTGATGCTATTTACATCGAATCCGATTTATATACATTAATATACAGTATACTGTACACAATTCTGTATATTATTTTAGATTTTTATTCTAAAAATTGGTCTAGCATATTGTTTTTGGAAACCTAATTGCATCAACCATTTTATTGCATTTTATGTTTTTAAAAAAAAATCTAATTTAAAAATTGCCAACTTTTCTTTTGTTTGTTTCTACAGGATAATTGCATCCTAATGTATTTCAGATTTTTTGTATTCTTTTTCTCATTTATTTACACGCTTGATTGAATTTGTAAGTTGGTCCAAATCTTTTATTTTTAACAAACCAAACCATAATAGAAGCAAATATATATATATATATATATATATATATACATGAATTATACATACTCTTTACATACACACACACACATATATACATATATATATATACACACACACACACACAAATATATATATATATATATATACAGTATATTTACACATATGAAAATACTGCAACATTATTAAAAAAAAGATTATCACACCCAAATCAATACAACTTAATGTATGCTATTTAAATAGTGTAATTTTCTTATTGTAAGTGTATTTTTTAAAGTGGGTCTAACATTTTACGGTTCTTATCAACGATATGCATCCATCCATCCATTTTCTACCCCTTATCCGGGGTCAGGTCGCGAAATCCAATTGCTCCAAAAAAAATGCATTACGTAATTTCTTAAACTGTTTACCGTAATGTAGTTTAATTCTGTAACATTTGGCGGTAATTCCAGGCAACAAAGCCCTTTGTGTCCACTAGAGGGCGCCAATCGTCAGCTATGATGTTCCTGCTCCCAATTGCCTCAGTGGTCCAACGAAAAGCCTCGCCAATAACCAGCAAAGCCCTCCAACTCCCCCAGAGCCAATTAAACCAGGACGAGAAGCACTTGTTGTGCCTCCGCAGTTGTTTTTTTTAAAGATGGCAGCTCTACGAATGCCAGCTCGCCAAATCTGTGCAGCGAGCGCGGGAGGAGTGCGAAAATGTCCCATTATGTGTGTCTGGGAGGCGGGACTGAGGGGGGGGGGGGTCTTGTTAACTTGTGCATCGACCAGGTTTTCTGGGGGAAAAAAATAACACTCTTGCCGCTTTTCGCTTTTGTCTGCGAACACCACAGGCACATTCGAGCAGGGGGGGACTTGCTGTTTATTCGGCCAAGAGTCACGCAGAGATGTGTATAAGAAGCAAATTAATTAGAGACCTCTTGTGGGATGTTGTTTTTTTTTCCAATTAAGTGAATTAGACAGTAAAACGCAGCCGTAAGCTTTTGAAGCTTTTTTGGAAAAAAAAAAAACATATTTCGAAAATCAATTGCAAATCTGGAAAGCCCTCGTCAGGTCTTTGAATTTGAGTTGATGGTAGATGTCTATTGGCTAAATAGGTCGTACCGATAATGACGTCACACGTTGCTACTTAAAATTTTTTTTTTTAAAAAGGTCGAGTGGCGGTTTCCCAATCCTGAGGTTGCCGGTTTGATCCTTGCCCATTGCGGCCATGTTGATGTGTCCTTGAGCAAGACACTGAACACCCCCCCCCCCCCACCCCAGTTGCTCCTGATGCTGCGTCATCAGCCAGTGAATGAGCTAACAGTGGAATTTGCTTTCAGTACCCGAGGTAGAAAAGCAATAACAATGATATTAAGAAGAGGAGTGAAAGCCAGCACAAGGTTAACGATAATGACTTGGCACTGCCTGCGGTTTCAAGGCGCTAAATTAGGAAGTAAAAACCAGACAAAATAATCAGTAGGCTTTTTATTTTGCGCTGCGGGAGAAAGAGCGAGGAAGGCAAGAAAAAGTGGGCTTTTGATTGACAGCTCGCCGCCGTTTGTGAGGCTGTCTGTTGCTATGGTTACCCCATTACAAGCGCCCGACAGAGAGATGAGACGCAGCCTTCTTCACCATGCCACGCGCGCACACTGGAAAGACCGTTTGTTGGCTAATATTTGCGTTAAATCGGTCAAATCAAAATGTTGGATTATGATTTTCATCAAGAATATGTCCCACGCGCGAGGCTTTTCTTTACACAAAGGAAGCGTTCGTTTTACACGGCTAATTTGATCGAGCGCGCGCCATAGCATTTCAACAACATTGTAAAGCACTTAGAAGCGGCGTTAAGGTTTAGCGACATTGTAAAAACGCATCACGTTTAACTTTTTTTGTGCGCCTACTCAGTTTCATTGCGTAAAAACAAAAAACAAAAACACAATTACGTTTTTTTTGTTTGTCTGTTGTCGTACAATCACATGTACTCCACAAACATGGTTGACATACGGCCTGTGTGCAGCGACACACTGAAAAAAAAATCATTCAGACACTCAACAAATACAAATAAATGCTGTGGCACTTAACACATACCACAAATATGGCCGCCGTTTGGAGCCCGCACAGTGCCACACTGAAGAAAATTGTCGCTGAACACTACAAATACAAAAATCTCATTGACACTCTTGGGGAAAAGTCACACAGCAATATACCCCACAAACATGGTCGACATACTCATATTATTCAACGTCACATTAAATTTAAAAAATCTCAGCCGGAAACACACTCCACAAATATAGCCGACATACATAAATTGCGCACTTGAAAAGTCGCATGGCAAGCAACACTCTTCACAAACATTGCCGACTTGTACGCATTGTCGCATACATGCTTTGGGCACACAAAAATGTTTTTCATGTGTTGCATCGTATCACACACTCCACAAAGATGGCCGACATAGCGACGCGTTCCATCAGAAAACAATCGCAGCCTCCACAAAGATGGCCGATATGTGCAGTCTCTTCAGTGACACGATTAAAATAAGTCACACGGCAACTTACTCCACTAAAATGGCCGACATCCATTCATTGCGCAGTGATGCACGACAGGAAAACTCCCATGTAGACGCTCTGCGCCAAAATGGCCGACATACATGTATGGCAGTGTTTCACAAGATAAATACATAAATAGATACAAAATAAAGTCCCGTTCTCCCAAAATACCGCTACGGCGGCCGGTATTTCGGTTGTGCTGTGTCGTCAACAACAAAGATGGCCGACTTATAGGACATGTTGACGTATTTTGCGCCGTTGTTTCAAAGCAGTCATGCTAGTTTGTGAACATTGTCTTGCTTCGGCCATTTATTTTAAACCGAACACACACACACACACACACACACACACACACACACGCAGACTTTTGGCATTTGGTTCTGAATAGAAGCGCGAGTGACCTTCTGCGTGAATCGCTGGCCTTTTTCCTCCCTCCAGCAAACTTCACACTGCGCTCAAGTGCAATAAAGCGGCACATTGATTTTCTTTAGCTTATTTTCTCTATAGCGTCTGCAGCCGCGCAATCCATACGTGCTGAACCGGTGCGAGGGCTTTTAATGTTGACCCCCACTGAATGCTGCAACTCCAACATACCGTACTTGGAGCGTGTTGAATGCATTGCGTGTTGGCGCGAGACGTGTTCAAGGCCTCGTGGTGGGAAAATGTCTCCTGGCAACCGAGACAAGGAATTAAAGTCATGCATGGAGCATATATATACGTTCCGCCCGGTTCTTATCAAGAGGTTTGGTGCATGAATGAATCCGATTTTCCTGAAATTATGATTACAAATTAAAAATAGAGGTAGAATCATAATTTTTAAAAAAATGATTATAAAATTCGACACTAACAATGCACAAATTAAAATACCAAGAATACATCAAAAAGTAAAAGGAAAAAATTACATTAAAATTCACAAGTAAAAGATTAAAAGTACGAAAAATTTGTATAAATAATAGAATCATTACAATTGTAATACAAATTATTTTAAAAAACTGAAAATAAACATGTATTGTATTATTATTATCATTACAAAATAAAATATGTACAATGAGAATGCAAAAAATATGAAAAATATTTAAATCGTAAAATGATCAACAATGTTATTACAAATGATAAAATACAATCCAAAAATACTAAAATAACATTATTCTTACTATTTTTATTATTGTTATAAAAACAGTCAAATATTTTTTTCAAATGTATAATATAATTATAAATAGTACACTAAAAATAAAACCAAAAAATCTATGTAATTTAAAATATGTTAATAAAAATAAAATGAAAAATAGGAAAATGAATGTAAATAAAATGATTCAAAAAGGTATCAGCCGATAAATGATACAATACACAATTAAGTTAAAAAATGGAAATAAAAGCAGATTGAAATACACAATTATTAAATGTAATACTAATAGCAATTAATACTAAACATTACTATCAATTGAATATATTTTAAAAAGTGATTACAACTTAAAATGAAAATAATGTACGATAAAAATACTAAAATTACAAATACTAAAAACACAAAAGAACAGCGACAATAAATATGAAGAGACAAATCACTAAATAATCAAAATATTAACAGTCACATTGAAATTAAATTTCACAATTAAATCTGTCATATGAGCGAAATACATGCGAAATGTATTTCTTTCTCTCAATTCTGTTGTTTCCATTTCACATTCATACAAGTGACCACTAGATGGCGATAATGTTCCAAAACTGCCAGGCAGCTCTTGTTCTGCTGCTTTTGTTGACACATTTCAGGCGTCCTACCTTCAACAGTTTGTCATTTTCGACAATACGTACAAATATAATTTTTTTTATAGCTAATTTGCTGTTTCGGAAAAAAACACAATCTCTCCTTGCTTTGTGTGAAATTTCATTAAGCTTTTTTTTTTATACGAGTGTATTTCAGTCCCCCCCAAAATTCTGACGAAATGACACATGACGAATATGCCAGAAAGTGCCACTGCTGAGACAACACACGCAGGCCTTTGTGTGCATGACTGCTTAAAAAACAAATAAAACCACGGCTCTCTTAAGTCGGCAAGTCAGCAAATGGCCGGGTCTTTCTTTTGTAGCAGTGCTATTGATCTCAGCGCACCACCTCCTCCTCCTCTTCCTCCTTTTTCTCCTCCTCCTCCTCCACCCACGCCCCCCCCCCCCCATGCTTGCTATTCTTCATGTGCACTGTATACATACAAAGCTCAAGATTCACTGCACACCTCGCCTTCCTGCGCCCGACGCCTCGTTTTCTCTCTTTATTCTCAGGGAGACACACACACACACACACACACACGTGCACATTCGCCATGTCAAAATAACAATTAGGTCTGACAAGAGGCCAATGACAACCTCTTGTCAGGAAAAAAAAAAGATGGGTCCAAGCTAAATGCCATCAAATAAACTGTACTGCCGATAAAGCTACAAATAAATAACGTCATGTTATTACATGTTTTTAATTGCAATATGAGTCACATTGCCGTGTCCTGTGGCATCAATTAATCATGTGGTCTTTGAACATAATCCTTGTGCTGCCGTCGAATGGAAAAACATTGACGCCTCACATTTTCGGGATATTTTGACAATTTTGAAAGACGAGCTCATTTAGTTATTAGTGAAAATATCTAGAAATACAGCTAATATATGCCCAAGGTGGCCCTTTCAGTGTTTTTGTTTTTTGGGCATTTAAAAAACAACAACACTATTATCTTATAAATACATATTTTACATTTTTAATAGTTTGTCATTCTTTATTACACACGAAGCACATTAAAGTAACATCTTTTAGGTACCAACATAATCATGCTTTCGCCTCAGCGAGAGCAATCTGTCGTGTTTCGTATTTCAGACAAATACAATATCTACCAATTAGAAATGTGATATTTTTGTACAACGACAGTTACATAGTTATCGACAAAGATTCATTTTTGAAAACAGAGCATAGGATGAACACGGGATGGAAAAACGAGACCAAGATTGTTGAAAAAAAGAGACGCCCCGGGCCCATGTATGTGTGTGTGTGCGTTAACCCTCGCGTGACGCTCACCTCCAGTCTTGCCATCAAGGTCAAGAAACGAGGGATGCTCAAGCCACCCGGGCGGCTAATGAAATTGTCCCACGACAGGAATGTAGGCCAACATACGACGCCCGATAGCTCTCCCTTTATTAATTTTCAAGCTGCGTGCCACGCGACACGGCTATAATTAGCCAGGTATCTCCCGCCTGGAGAGTGGGAGGGGAAGACAGGAGACGGGCGGCTTCCTCGTCTCACACATTGTGCGGGCAATTAAGGAGCTTGTACGGATGTGTTAAAAAAAAAAAAGTGACAGGAAACACTTGTACGAGTAAGGCAGAGGGGTAGTAGCGGACTGGTGTCAAGATAGTACATTGAAGTGATTTCTCTCCGCTGAGAGATGGAACATCTTCGGATGGTAAAGAGGAGCTAAGTTTTTCAAAACAAAATCTTCTGGAAGCCAAATTTATTTTTGAGGATGGCGTCGGATGAATTTTAAGCGATGTTGTTTTGGAAGGTTTTGAGATTTATGCTTTCAAACGAGGGCCCAACCGATTCTTCACCCATTCGTCTGGAACCTGATGACATGATAAGCTGTCCACTGTAGTAACCGCTGTGCCCGAAAGGGTTAATCAAGCGGAGTTTTGCCCCCTCCTGTTTTTGATATGCGGGGTGCAAAAGCAATCAAGGGACAGCTCGATCTGAAAAGTGGAACAATTCGATTCAGTTCGATGATGATTCGATTGGATGTGGTGGGGCTCAGCCCAAGAGGGTCGGATGCAATGACGTCATCGGTTTTGTCAACGTATCTCAATCTGATTTGAAGAAGAGCGATTCGAATTTGGTTTGATGTCACTTGTGTCTTTTAAATCATAAAACGATTTTCTGATTCATATTATTTGTTTTTTTTTTGTTTTTGGCAGATTTTTCTCTCTGGTCAAAGTTTCGAAAAACAATCACGTTTTCTTCCTGTAATTCTCATCTTCAATATGAATGGATTTAATTTTTTTTAATTACAAGCTTTAAGGGACTAGAAAATAACTACTAATTTATTTTTTAATTATTATTATAATAATTTATTAATCAGTCATCGGAATTTTGTTTGCCCGGATATTGTAATCGATGCACTGGTGTCTTTTAAATCATAAAACGATTTTCTGATTAAATTATCACAGGTCAAAATTTTGTGAAACAATCACATGTTCTTCCTGTAATTCCCCGTCTTCAATACAAAATTGAATTTTTAAAAAAATTAAAAGCGTTAAGGGACTAGAAAAGAAATAATTATATATATTAATTTGATTAATCAGCCGATTAATCGGCTGTCGGAATTTTGTTCGACCAGATATTGCAATGTGGCCTAAACGCACGCACACACACACGCACGCATGCACGCACGCACGCACACACATTTAGAGTGTCAAATTTCCTTTTTCCTAAACACAGCGTGAAGTCACAAGTCGATTCTGTGGACCTTAAAGCGACATTGGGGGTCTCTTAACCCTTTGAGGGACAGCGGTTACTACAGTGGACAGCTTCTCAGGTTACGGATTATCATTATTGGTGCACGAAAGGGTTAAACTATAACCGCGAGCAGCCGGTGGGCGCCAAACGCCGCGTGTTCACCCCTGCTGGCTAATGACAAAATAGCAAGCTGTGTGCTGCTCGACGGTTTGCCCAATCGGTGTCAGACTTGCAATTTAAAGATCGCTTAGTCCGAAATCATGTCGGCAATTACATCGGAAGACCCAAGGTTACCCCTTAATCAACGGCGCAAACGTTCCCCCGCCCTCCAAGACGGCCAATCAGAGGAGAGCAGACGGTCGACGGCCGCAGTGTTTACACTGCCGGTGGTGGCTTGGAGGTGTGTGTTGGCTCCGAACGTGATTGCAGATTTGAGTCGGCGCGAGTGCGAGAACGCTAATTGCAGCCGTTTGTTTTGCTGCCGTGGCGGTTAGCGGGGTACAATCAAGTTTAGCGGGGATTTCGTCGAGCCCAAAGTGTGATGAGTTGAGGGATAAATAAATAAACCCAGAGAAAATCAGTTTGTGCAACGGTGCGCTCTGACAACAACGAGGTGCTCGGAAGACGCAGTTTGTATTTAATACAGAGTAGAAGGAGATTGAATGAGATCAGTTTTTTTAAATTGACAAAGACTAAGGACATTTTCAGTACAATGATAAGTTTTATAAACAAAAATTTAAAAAATATATATTTTCGTTTTTTTGTTAAGTTAATGACAATGCCCGTTAGCTTAACGCTAACCCACAATGCAAAACGCTACAGACAGGTAAAAAAACAACAACTAGTTGTCGTGTTGCAGCAACTGGAATTTTACCATAAATGCTGAAACAACACACGTAGACAATTTAACAACACCCACAGACATATATTCTTTCTCCTCTGGACAAAACGACAAATCTTATTGCAGTGTACAGAGTCATTTGTACAAGTGTCGAACACACTGCCATTGTGTGGCCAAGTTGTGGTGTGAAACAACACCACACATAACACGGCGTTCGAACACTGCCGTTTATAATGAATACAGAGCAGCAAAAGTTTTCTTCTTTTGAACTGCAGCCATTTGCGTTTTTTCAATTACCCGCTGAAAATTAAATCTCCCGGTGAGCTACACAAACACCCTAGGCATTATACACCACTGCCTCCCTCGCAATCATCGCCGCCGGCGCTGGCGGTCGATTATTTGCGAAATGGAATGCTTGATTTGTGATTGCCGCCTGTCTCTTAATGCCATACCTTTATGCAAAAAGACCTCGCTTCCTCCATAAGATGCTTGGCTCTTGTCCCCCCCCCCCCCCCTCCCCACCACAAGCTGCACGCTCAATCTGCTGAAATAATTTTGTGATAGCGACAAGAGCCAATAGAGGTCTAGGAGAGAAACAAATGCCTCGCCCCAAATAGAGGATTCCCCCCTGCCTTAATAACAGGTGGTTCCACTAGGTTGCCGTAGAAACCTTTATCATTGCTCCGCCCATGCACAAGAATTGGTTCTATTCAATGCCTTCTCTAAAATAAATACTCAGAATAAACACCCCCATTTAGCAGTCACCTTTTCATCAAATAAACGCCACTGCTCTGAGAGCAACACAATGGCGAGGCGCCTTTTCCACAGAAACAAAAATAAATGCCTCACCTCAAATACATGCCTGCACGTTGACTCACTAAATCTGTCTGGGAAAAAAAAAGGATGAATAATAAGGAAACATGCGTCAATTAATTGCACCGTTATTCACAACAGCAAAAATAACGCCTCACCTCAAATAGATACCCCCCCCCCCCTTTCAGGAGTAAAACAGTCTTGTTAGATAAGCGTAATTACATTACTTCAAATAAATGCCCGGTGCTCTGTGTGCTAAGTTGAGTAAGTAAAATAATAGACACCCTGCTTCAGTTAATCGCAAGGTGTGTGCTTTTACTGAAACATAGGCAAATCAGCTAAAAGTTAGCTATTTGCTATTTGCTAACTAAAACGCCACACCTCAAATACATAACGGAAAACTGAAGCACTATATTGGCTCGATTTTTTTTCTTCTTTCGTGTGTCCCGCTGGTCAGCTAAAAAGAAGAAGCTGGCACTGCGTGAGCAGCAGGCAATTAGGGCGCTGCGCACAACATGGCGCACCCATGCATACGAGGGCTACTCCCCGCAATTATGGCAACATTAAGGGGATTCGAGCGCAACGCCCGATTCCTCGGGAGGCCCATTGGAGGCGCGCACGCCAGCGGGACAGAAATAAAAGAAGAACGCAACGCCGCACCACACGCGCAAGAGGATGGCAGGAATCATAAACGAATGCAGAGCGGAGGAGGAGTGCATGATACAAGTGGAACCTCCACACAGGAGGTGCCTACATAATCAGTCTCTCTCTCTCACACACACACACACGCACGCACGCACACGCACACACACACGCATAGGTATGCAACAACCCACACACTGTGCGGCAGCATCACGGAGGGCTGGGTGGACGGATGGAAAATAGAAAGATAAATGGATCGATGGAAGTGTGAATGATGATGGATGAAGAAAAGACACAGTACATGGATGGATGAATTGGGTGGCATGATGGATAGATCAACGGGTGGGTGGACTGATAAAAGTTAATGGATGGACAGATTAATAGGGATGGACCGATGGACTGATGGAAGAACTGGCTGAGATATCGCAAAGATAACAGACAGAGGCTAGCTAAAATGGAAAGCTAATAAGATAGCTAAGATAAGATAGCTAGCAAGCGCGAGCGAGAGATAAAGAGATAGAGATAAGCTGGCTAAGATAGCTAGTAAGAGCGAGACAAAGACAGAAAGAGAGAGAGAGAGAGAGAGATGGGTGGGAAAACCGAGACACAGACAGAGGCTAGCTAAAATGGAAAGCTAGTAAGCTAGCTAAAATAACTAGCAAGCAATGACGAGTTGATAGATAGATAGATAGATAGATAGATAGATAGATAGATAGATAGATAGATAGATAGATAGATAGATAGATAGATAGATAGATAGATAGATAGATAGATAGATAGATAGATAGATAGATAGATAGATAGATAGATAGATAGATAATGATTTTTCCCATAGGCCATCTCCCTCCACATGACTGGGCATGCTCAGTTAATTCCCTGTGTTGACCTGCAACCCAGTAAACTATTGATCAGCACTCTGTGTGTGTGTGTGCGCACGCATGCGTCTTTAATGATGCGTTGGCTCGCCGCAGAAGGGCACACAGTGCGAGCTAGCTAGCGTCGCAGCGGCAGAGGGCACGGCGGCACATCAAGGTCAAAGGAAGGCTGGCAGTGCAAAATAATCCTGCACAAAGACACACACCCACGGACACACACATTCATGCATTAATATTCAGTGTAGTGGTTGTTGTTTTTTTTAAATTGTCCTGTCTCAATATGTTTTTAAATACCATTTAGGCAATGCAGTGAGTGATTGTCGCTAGGCGGACTATTTGTGCCCCACGGAGGAAGAATAAACAGCTTTTTTTCCCCCCGCCACACCTACTAAGCTGGCTAGTTGTAAATTATTTGATAGCTGAGTCACTGTTCTGTATTACATAGAAAATACACGTTAGTAAAGAATTTCAAACTCTGGAGGGTCATGTTGCTTTTGAAATAAACACAATTCTGGAATATCGGATGGGAGATATCTTGTCACGTCGACTTTTTGCTGTTAGTTAAATTAGAATTCTCAAGACAAACTGGGGGGGGGGGGGATCTAGCTATAAGTACGGTAGGTGTATCGCAGAGTAAGCAGCCCACAAATTATGATTAATCAGGAAAATGTACAATGTAAAAACATAAGGTGCTAAAAAGTTCTTGCCGGAAGATAAAAACAAAAGTGTCAAATCTGAATCATGGGGATGATCATTGCGAGCACGATCATTAAAGATACAGAGGACTCGCTCTTTTAAACACATCAAAGTTGTTGTCGTTACCTTTTGGTGATAAGGCCAGGGTGCATTTTCGAGCCCCTTAATTGGCCCGGCCAGATTGTTCCCCGTGGCGCACTTTATTTAGCACATTTATTCCTGTTACTATGGAAACATGTACGCACCCGGCCTTGTTTTATGATACTTTACCTCCCGGAGACTTTTAATCATTTGCCATAGGGGATCGCCGTCGGTATTTCCGCTCTTGGCTGTACACCCACACAATTAATGCAACCCGAGCGGAGGGGAGAACTTTTCAACTGGACGTCCTCGCTCCTTTCATTTCTATTGTTCGTAGTTTTGAGGAAGAACAATTGCGGATAAGTAGATGAGGCTCCTGCTGGAAAGTGCGATAACGCTTCGGGTTGCGTTCCTCAAGTTCCACATCCACAACGCGGCGACGTTATTTCATTTCTATTGTTCAAGTTTGGATTCCGATTCACTTATCTCACACACTCGTCGACTCGCAAAGTAGTCCATTAGCGCGGCCGGCGCTCCGAGCCTTTGGAGGAGCAAATCGGGTCAGGCCGGAAAGCCGTGAAAAGCGAAACGAAATCATTTCATCAAAGCAAGATGGAGCCGGGCGGGAAAACAAAGACGTGGAGTTGACATGCTCCCCCCACCAGCGCATTTCTAATCCTCAATCTCCTTTGCAGAGAGGGCTTCTTTTCGGATTTTTTTTTTTTTTTTTTTTGCGCCGCATAATGTGTATTTATTTCATTTTTTCCCTTCCGTCTCACCTGGGGACACTTAACCGGCCTACCGCGAAAAGTCTCCCCGCGTCCCTGGAGGGACCCCCTCAACACTGCTTCTCCTTTCTGAAATATCTCGCCGGCCGCACTCCACCATTACGCCATTAGCAGCTGCTTTCCAAAATGGCTGCCGGGGAGCCGCGAGTTGTCCGGATCCAGATTAGGATTACGGAGCTGCAGCGAGTTTTAACCCCCCCCTCTTGGCAGTTGCCAATATCGCAGGCATCATCACGCTCTATCTGTCAGGATTATGCAAATAAAACATTCAAATATGAGGAATTTGAGCGTTGGTCATTGTGAATGACGGGGAAATTTGAGTTACGAGTTTTTTTATGAGGCGTTCACAAGTTGATAGTGTGCGCCACGCAGCATGGAATGAAAGGAATTATGACAAGTGCACGTGCAACATTAAATGCCGCATCCACTCGTTTCCGCCGTATTCTCCTCGGAGACGTTTTCTGCGATCAATTATTGCGCCTCGTAAAAAACGAGGCGGGCCGCTGAAGACGTCGTAACGTTGAACGTTAAAAGTGCGCTGATGGTTAAAAACGTTGAAGGTTTTAAAGGCGTGCAAATCAAACGTTTTTTTTTTTTTGTGACACCCGTTTTTATTACCGCCATGGCAACAGGCCGACGAGAAATCCTATTTTAGACGAGTACATGGCATTAATTACTATTGTGAGGATAAAGTCCAGATTTATAAAAAATGAAATTGTAATTTCACAAAATACTCAATTTTATGAGGTCAACATCAAAATGTTACAAGGAGTAAATTTTCGCCAAAATATTTTTTTAAAGAATATATTTTTTAATTCAATATAATCTTTACGCCCTCACCCCCAAAAATACAAGAACATGTTTAATTTTAATATAATTAAAATAATATATTTAAAAGTATAATTTTCCAGGATGTAAATATCCAAATGAAAATTTTAAATTTATAAGGACAAAATCAAGAAGGAGGTGCGACAAGAAGGACAGACAAGAAGGACAGAATCTATTGGGGGCGGGAAAAAGTCGGCATGTTACGAGAGTAGCCCATCTTAATTCGACTTTTTACTCTATGCTAACACATCAGCGGAAATATTGTGCGCTAACAAGTACTATGTGGCATCTACGTGGCGTCATTACGGCCAACACAACAATACTTAGAGGCATATATTCTTTATCGTCTGCGAAGAACAACTCATTTGACTGCGGCTTATGAAAGCAATCGCGGACATGGCTCGCCGTATGTCAGCATCATACTGCCCCCAAGTGGCCAAGGGATGCGTACCAGAAGTCCACTTCATTTCTTTTCAGTGTATTTCGTGATGTCATGAAAGTCTGATTTTAATCATCGTGGCATCTGAAGGTATGGCACGGCTCGGTCACCATCATGTGATTCAGCAAAGCAGCCGGCCTGGCCTCGCCGTCCATATTATCGGCGGCGCGTTAGAGCAGCTGAGGGGCGGGGGCGGGGGGGGTTGCGAGCTGCACACGATTGTGGAAATTGCCAGCCGCAGCGTCCGCAATCAGGATCAAACCGGTTCCGGGTGAGGGGGGGAGGCAGCAGGAGGGAAGTCAGTGTGGATTTTTGTCGAGGCGAGCGACGACGACATTGGCCCAACATCCCGGCGCCTCGTCGTCTCCTTAATAATTCATCAGGCGTGTGGTGCTCTTTTTTTTTTTTCTTCACATGCCCTTTGGTGACAGTTACTTTTTTTTGGGGTCATGTTTCTGTCAATTGGCTGAATTTGCAAGATGTTCACATTTCAAAAGAAATTCAAAAAAGATCTTGGAAAGGAAATCTGGAAACGCGCAAGCTTGGGATGCACCGTTACCACATTTTTCTAACCTACCATGAGTACAAGCACACCTACTTGCATTTGAACAAAGCTCCACAATTCACTTCAACGTAGTTCCTCGGCCACCACAAAATAGCAGGAAATCCCCGCTTCTGCCTAGATGAAGCTTTTCAGCTCACTACGACTTAGTTTGATGACACAGAGACCCCACAACATGGAAGCAAAGCTATTGACTGTTTACCACATCAAAATGAGCAAATATTTGGGTTTTTTCTCTCAGTGTATCTCCTCGGTTTACCTCGATTTAGTTTCCTGGCACAGAGAGCCCAGAATATGGTGTGGAAGCACGACTTGTTTCCAAATGAAACTATCAAACTCACTGTAACATCATTCCTGAGTATGACAAGATTGTCAAAATGAAGTTCCTCAACTCAGAAATTCGAATTTTGCAAGTGACCGCAACTGACAGTGTTTTATTGTGCAAACATTTTCCTTTGCCGCAGTGGCTCAAACCCGCGAGGGTTCTGCACGGGACGGGCGGAGATGGGCCCGCGGCGTTGGACTGAGGTCATCGACTGGAGTGCTGGCGCGGGAAGACAAACACCTGCCGCTGAGGCGGGGAGCCACGGATAATTAAAGCAGAGCAATGGAGGTGCGATGAAGGGGTAACTGTAGCGCTGACAGTCGGGCAGAACGCAATTAGCCACCGTGTTCTCTTCCAGCAGAATTGCATTATGTTGTTGGTTTTTTTTTTTTACACTTAATTTAGATGAGCTGAAATGAAAGAGGAACAGCGAGGAGAGATAATGAGCGCAAACTGATATGCGAATGTTGCAGGCTGACTCGGTGGCCGGTAATGAGCAGGCCGCAAAGCAGAACGCGACACAGTGACCGAAAGCAATCGCCGCGTTGTGTGCCCCTTAACTCAAAACCTCAAAAGTGAGTGTCCATAAGAAAGTTGTATTCCCCCCCCCCCCCCATCTATTTTGTTTACTTATTTTTAAAATTTCATTCGAAAAAAAATGTTTTAAAATGCTAATGTTTTCCTAGTCATTTTTGTCAGTGTAATATTATGCATTTTTGACACAAATTCTTTTTTTTCTTCTTTTAGTTATAATAGAATAGAATCAAATTGTATTGTACCAGTTGTATCAATCGACAAAAATCATTTCACAGTTAGCCATCCAAAAGGCAAAAAAAAAAATGTGACCACTGTTTTTAAAAAATATTTTTTTGACTTCTGGTCAAATTTGAACTTCTTTATTTTTTGCTCGGATACAATAACCATTCCATCAATCGTGAATTGTCAATTTTCTCAGTAAGTTGCAACATCACTCCTGCAACGTGACAACTATGTAACTAGGTTAAAGTCTCACGCATTCAAAGTCACAGATACTGCAGTCGAACGTGAAGCATACCTACTTGTTCCATGCGCATGTGATTGCATTGAATAAAGCAAAATAAATTTGCAAGCAATTATTCGATTAATTGATGGGATAATCGGTAGAATTCGCTTCCCGTGCTGTGCCGATTTGAGCAGTGTTTTCTTCTAATGACTGCGTAATTACGTCGACTTATGTCTTTAGCGACGTTGACTTGTTTCCGGGGGAGGAGATTATTTCCATGGCGCAGACTTAAGCGTAAGCCCTTCGCAAACCACAAGCACTGCACTTCAGTCCCGAGTTGGGATTTGAGCCAGGTCTAATCAGATTAAAGCACGGTCCCCATCCCACCACCATCCTCCCTTTCCACCGCTCTTGCCTTTTTGAAACGACACGCTTTGGGAGGGGGGGCCGTAAATATTTGCGTTGCATGCAATTGGTGTGACGATTTCTCTTTGGAGGGGGTCACAATTTAAGGGATTCTCAAAATGTGGTTAGCGCTACCTTGTTATTTGTGGGCTACGTTCCGATTCAGTTTGTTCTATTTCCGGTTTTGTGGTGAGAGTTCTTCGCCATACTGATTAAATCTTTTCACGGCACGTTTGAAAGACCTCCCGCCAGGGTTGATGCGAATGGCCAAGCAAACGAGGAAGCTAATGTTGGTGGTCGGCGAGGATGGTTATGGTAGTCACAGATGACATGGATGTGGGGGGGGGGGGGGGGGCGTTCATTGTCACCATCAGCTCTCACTAAGGCGACGACGACAGCGGTGTTGCGTTGAGGTCCGACCCTTAATTCACAAGCCCGCCACGGAGCCTCCGTCCGTTACCAGGCGGACGGCGGCTCGCTAATGGAGCCTGACATCCTGCTCTTGCTAACAGGCCAGGCAAGGTAAAAGCTGGCAGCGGTGCGGCGGCATGTTAGCTAACGCGCTCAACGCAACCGCAATGATGATGTTGGAAATAGAGTAAAGTGATTTGTTCCGGGCGCTTCAGAGAAGTTGGAGGGGAGATGTTTTAAGTCCGATTTTAACCTTTCCAACTGAAACAATGGCGCAGTGTGGTGTCTTTTCCAGTTGAAAAGAATGGAAATCTGTTCCCATATATGTTAGCATAAAGCTAGCAGTGTTATTCTTAACGCAAAGTTGTACTGTATATACTATTGCCCGACCAATTAATCGACTGGGCACTTTAAAAGTTTTTTTTGGGGGCCATTTTGTTCCACATTACAACAAATGACAAAGATAATGACATTCAATTCATTTGCTCATTTTGACATGGTTAATGGTCAAATATTCAAGTAAGGAGTAAAATCACTCAAATGATGTTTTACTTGTTTAAAATTAGGACCCACCCCCCAAAAAAAGAGCTACAGTCATTGGAAGAAGTTTGATATTTAAGGAGTGTCAGATTGCTATTGCTAGCTGGACAGTGGACACCAATCATTTCGAACATTCATAATATCAAATGTTAGATATAATGCTCGTTGCATTTTTCACATTGATAAGAAATAAAGTAATAAAACAAAAGTGCATGAGTGCGTACACCCTTGTTAGCTCTCTCGTACTCTCTCTCGCTCTCTCTCATGCTTGCTCACTCTTGTCGTTCGTTGCTTGAGACTCAGGCGGCGGAAGCAAAAAGCTGCAGTGATAAATAGGTCAGAGAGCTTTTTGCTACCCCTCCTCCCCACAGACCCTCCAATGGTTTCAGGCCCTGCTTGGTAAATTGAACATAATTAAGACCCAAGGCAAAGGTTGCACTTTTCCTCGCAGTCGACCGAAGCAGTGAGTCGGCACGGCCGCGCCGCCATTCATGTTTGCTACGGCATGCCTGAGCATAGAGGAGGAGGATGTGGGTAGGGGTTGGTGTGGGGGCGGCAGCCATGACAGAAAAAACTCCCGGCGCATCATAGCATCTCTATTTACTGTAGCGCCTCCTCTGCCGCTTATTCTGTGCGCATTAAAGGAACTGTTTGACATGGTGTGGAAACGCGGCATATACCGTCTTGGCAGGGCGATATGCAGAAGCACTATCCTTCATTCAGACTTTACTGTAGTGGATTGTATGTGTCCGGTAAAAAACACAAAGACTCAGACGGGAAAGCATTAGCGCCTACAGCACCTCGGCTATCACTCATGAGCTGCTGGATCATTATCATTGTGTGTGTGTGTGTGTGTGTGTGTGTGTGTGTGTGTGTGTGTGTGTGTGTGTGTGTACGCGCATACAAATCCAGTATATTAAAACTAAACAAACACGATAATTCGAATAGATTTTGAGGCACAGAGAATGAACACAAGGGCGCATCTAGCAAGAGCTATTAGCAAGTTAGCTAGCAAGTGTCGAAGAAAACATTGTTTTCCCGCCGTCCTGTAATTTCGACCTCACACCTCATCATGGTGATAAATCAAGTCAACTGACGTGTTATCACCCCAAAACAAGCCGCGGCAGCCTCAATAGACACGGAAGGAGCATCTTCAACAGCGGTCGACAGTGAGAAGCCCATTGACCTTTCATTACGCTGGGTGTGATAAGGCCAAATATCTCCACGGCCTAAATGTCAACTGACTGTATGTGTTATAATTGTTACTTTTTCCCGCGCGCTAGGTTTCAATGCGGAGTCGGGGTCTACACGGGACATTTCTCCTTCATTATGATGAGTATTTTTAAAATTAAAGCAAGGGATGCAAGGACTCCAGAGAATGGCGCACTCGTTAATGCCTTCTCATTAGTAGTTTATATGCACGGCCAAATAAACAAATGCTAATAAACTCATTATTCTCCACACAACTAATTTGGGGAGTTTTGAATATTCATGTTAGTGGCGAGAAGTAGCGCAATTATGCCTTAGCCTGGTTTCTTAAAAACATGCACTTGTTGTTTTCTTTGAAGAAGAAAAAAAAATCGCGCATATTTAAATAGCAGTTAATGGCGTGGTACCATGAAGTTGGAAGCTGTGCTTTAGCTGGAGACGCTAATGTAAATTGGCAGTCTTCGTTTGACGAGCTCCAGAAAATATCAGTTCACGAAAAGCCAAAGATGAATTAGAAAGCTACTGAAATAAAACTAGCAAGAGCAGTAAGCTGACAAGCGACGGGGAGCTAGTGGCTAACGTGAGAAGCTAACATACCACCACCCAAGCATTGAGAGCAAGTCAATCATGACTTTTGGCTTGAGTGTTTTTCTACTGCGATTGACAAGCAACCAGTCCAAGGTGACCCCCCACACCTCTCGAAAATGGAAGGATATGTTTGATAGCAATTTTTTTTTTCTCGGTATGCACCTTCCGTATCCTGACGCTGAGTAGTTCTGACCTAAGCAACCTAGCTGTGCTCTATCCAATCAGGCTAATCATTCCCTTCCCCCCGTCTTCGTCTTCTCGAGGCTAATGGGCTTTTCCTTGCTCTGGTGACTTTGCACTTAATGGAGGAGCGCCGGGTGCGATGGTTACTCACTAGAGCAGAACCTTTTTCGTACAGAAACGCCGGCCAGTCTTTTTTACGAAGGAATAAGCAATGTCATATTTAGCCCTTCTTATTTACTGACGAGTGTACGCGTGCCACTGAATGAATATGCATGGGGATCCCAAAGGGCACGCCAATGAATGAATATTCACACTTAATCTATAGCCCACGGCGCACATGCATTATTCATCACTTGTTCTTTTTTGGGGGGGAGGGGTCTAATTTAATTTCCATCCTCTGTTCATTTCCCGCCACGCCGAAGAGATAGGGGCGTTAAGCTTTTTCTTTGGCTTTTGTGTGGTCAAAGAAGTATTTTCGAGGAGGGCACCAATGAATTTTCATTTTTGATCAAACGTACTGGCGCTCATGTGTGATAGAACTTGCAAAAATACTTGAACGTACTTGCAAATACGATCGAGTGTCTCCGTTTGATTGTCTTGAAATTACGTTCGAATGAGTTTGTCGGTCAAAACGGGAATGCATCCTAAAAAAAATAAAAAATAGAAGACGAAGGTATGGTGTTTATGAGACAAATACAGGCAATTGCTGACTATGCTGCCTGAATGTGCCAAATTCCCGCCTGGGAAAAGGTGTGCTCACACTTCTCCTAAATGGCTTTTGGGCGAGAGTGAGGTGACACTTTAAAAGCTTTTTCTTCGACGCAAAAAGCTGCTTTCCACACAATTGAACCAACAAGTCAAACTGCATTAGGAACGTGCAAATAGACCTGAAAATACAAAATGACAAGTTAAAAGAGCCAACATCCGCCTGTCACAACAACGCGAAGATGAAGTCAACCTGACAGGAAAAATATAGATATGAAACGCCCCAAAAATTTGGGAGAAAGGTATGCCTCAAAATTCAAAAAATTTTGAAGTCGAGATGTAGACAGCGATGCTAGCCTCTTGCGCTTGCTAGCAGCCGACTGGCTAGCTGCCAATTTGCTTTCTACTTCATGTTTTGTCCCCAGCCAAGGTGGCTTTGTGTGACTCTCAGCCAAAGACGATTTTGCATAACTTTTTGCCCAATAAATAAATAAATAAATACAATAAAAATACACATTTAAAAAAATTGAAAAAAAAAAAAGACTGCTTTACTATGACTGCTCTGTTAGCCTCTCGTGCTAGCCACCAACTTTATTACTGCGGACTGGTATTGACATAACACTCATAGTTTCGTGATTGACCTCAGGACTTTGATTTGAATCTCTATTAACTTGTAACAACACAATATCTATTTATTTATTTATTTGTTTTAACAAACGCTGTCTGAGTGAAAATGTAATGTTAGCTTCTATGGCTAACTGCCATGTCTTTGTGCACCGATTTGTGAGACGTGTGGTGCATTTGAGTCCAACTGTTTGTGATGTTTGAGAAGAATGAACACCAAGTGAAGACAGAAGCTTCTGTTAGCTTATTGTGCTAGCCACAGACTGGCTAGCAGCTATGTGATAAGCCAGCGTTGTGCTTTTCATCCTTTTATTTTTGATATTTGAATCTGTGTCTGCTGTTTGACAAGAAGCAACGTTGAGTTGAGATGCAAACTGCTCGGTTAGCTACTTGTGCTAGCCACTAACTGGCTACAAAGCATATGCTTGTCAGGTTAGTGGTTTTTTTTTTTTTTTTTGACTGAAGATATATGCTATGTAAACTTCTCGCACTAGCCACCAACTTTTTGTTAGCTGTCTTAGCGCTGTTATTGTTTTATGTTGGGGGTCCTCATTTAGATTACAGGTAGCATAAAGTGATCATCATAAAACATTAAAGTTATCATGCTATAATTGGATATTAAACGTGTATTTTGCGGCGTGGCATCAATAAGCTTTTGTAGTTTCCAGTGTGCTGCTCCTTTATTTACTTTTGACTCACTTCAAGACAACTTCATTGATTTAGTCTCGGCAAATAGTGAAGAATGACTCATTAGCCCTTAAAGACCCACTTTTGATGGTTGATATTTGAACATCATTGAAAAAATAAACTAACTACAATAAATAATACTGTGTCATCACTGCGTAATGAAGGAATCATTATCCCCCAAAATGATGACAATCTGCACAATCTGCTGGTTAATATTTTCCCGTAATTATCACCACGAGTGTTGACTCCGAGGTGCCAATTTGCACGGCGCTCCTGTGTGAATATTTGAGAGGTAGCGCACCGTTTGTTCGCCGCCACCTCCGCCCCCGCACCCCATCTCTCTCCAACGCTTGTGCGGAGTGACAATGTGACCTCGGCGTAAACTCACTCAAGCCTGAAACGTGTCACCTCCAAATCAAAATCCGTCGTTTTCTTTGCGGCAGACGAGGGGATTCTGTCAGGGATCATCGCAGATTCCGTTTTTATTATTCTTGCTTTGTTCCGCCGGCTCAGAAGGAATGAGGATAAAAAAAAGATGTCAATGTGATTTCTTCTGGGTGGCAACGAGATTCGCAAATAAAAAAACAATTTTTGGGACGTTTGGAGCTTGCCTGCTGTGTTGTGCCCACTTTTTTTTGTGTACGTGTGTGTGTGTGTGCATATTATGGGGGCTATATCAGGGTTGCTTCTTATTTTTTCCTTCATCTGCTTGCCTGTTGCAAACACTGATGTGTCATCTCCAGAGAATTTCTTTGGGGCGGGGGGACATGCAAAAAAAGTTATGTAGGACAACTTGGTTGACAGCATTACCAACGATACCAAAAAAAATACAAAGAATTGGAAAAGGTGGTGTGAAGGCTAATGCATTAAATATGCATTCGAGGAAAAATATTCCAATTAAGAAAAATTAAATCCCACAAAATTATAATACTCCCAAGAAGTGTTTTCCACAAAATAAATTTAAATAAATAAATACAAATTGATGAAAAAAATATTTTGGAACCCCCCCCCCACCCCCCACAAATATGTGAATCTGTAAATGCCTGTACAGCAGTTTTTAGCCTTTGTTTAAATTGTCAAGAAATTTTGTAATCAGGCATCTCTGCAGACACCTATTTATATGTTTTTTCTGTGTTTGAATGCTGTCTAGTCGTCAGACCGGAACTGGTTTTAAGCAGAAGCACAGTCACAAATCACACCTTCTGCTCATATTTCAAATGGTTATAAAAAAATAAAAATAAAAAAAACATTATATTTGGGGTTTATTTTTTTTTATTGCTGAATTTGAATGTACTTAGTTTTTTTTTTTTGTATCCTCAGACCGAGCAACCACTTTGAGAGCCATTTGGGGGGATTGTCGGTGAGGGCAAACCTGAGCATCAGCATGTCCTAATCCCGGAGATGCGTAATCCGAGATTAGGCATCATGATCATCTCTCATGAGGGGCGGGGCCTAGGCCATCGGGTCGGTTTTGCCATGATTGCTTGTGTCGGAGCTCAAAATGGCCGCCGAGAAAAGTTGATTTCTGTGTGTGCGCGTGTGAGGTCAATCTCATCACCGTGCTCCCTGGCACATGGTGAAGCCGTAATCCTAAAGGGTCAGAGTTCGGCTTCATGCTGTTCGCCTGTCTGAAAGGGCAGATGGGATATATATACACACACACACACACACACACACACAGCCGGCGTGCTTTGAAGGGCAGATGGGACCGTTATCATTTCACCCCCCCTACAATGCCTTCAATCAGACTCCATCTCCTGCGCAGAATATACTTCTACTGTATTCTCAATTCTGCCTCCACATTTTTCTTGACGTCGACTGATAGCTAAAAACAGAGTGCTGCTATCTTGTCTCGCAGTCAGCCATTTTACAGGCGACTTTCAACGAGAACGCTCCGTGGGACAGGAAGTGTCGTGCCAAAAAGGCAACACGGTCCTGATTTTGTCTGCGCAGATCCCAGAGTACAAAAAGCTTTGTTGTGGAAGATAGCATCGTGGTTAGCCTTGCTAGCTGTGACTCTTTTGACTGCCGCTTGCCTTGCCCACTGGTGTCAATTTTTTTAAGGCCAAAATGTTATATCTGATCATACGCAACAACTGTGTGCCGACAAGAACCTTTTTTTCCTATCATAGTTGTACAATACAAAACGTGCCATTACACTTGAGTAGCTAGCTAGCTATATCAATACAATAAAAGCACAAGTATGATAGAAACAGTCGTTGAGTAAATCAACTTAACTTTATCACTCTGTTGTCGTCTACAAAAAAATTAACCGCTGCCATCATGTTTGATCGTGCAAAAATGTGACGTGACCGCCATTATTTTTAATGGGCGCACCCCATTTGTGGATGTGATGCGCTTCCTTCCCCAAAATGGAGTCCGACGGCGGTTCATTCAGACGACCGCTCCGTTCCCTTTTGTGTCCCGCGGATTTGTTCTAAATCGAGGGGAGTGTGTGTGTGTGTGGTGGGTGTGGTGGGGGGGGGGGGCATAATCCAGCGCAAGGAGATTATACGTGTATTAAAATCCTTTCAAATTGCAATGTTTTAATAGCACGTTTGCGGCGTGCATGCTAGGCAAGAAGATTAGGAACATGTTGGGACAATGTCAAAATGCTGCACTGACAATTTGGGAGAGGCTTCGCTACCAGCGGTATTCATTGTGACAATCAGTAGACTGTGCCGTAGAATTTTGGACGCGGCCCAATTAATTGTCATCACGATGTGATAGCACAGGAGCGCATTTCCTCCAGATATGCTACAATATGATGTGATTCAATTGTTTTCTAACTACAAGGTGATACCATAGCATACAATTTCCTGAAATTACAATGAGATACAATTATTAACTCAAATTGAAATCCGGTACCGCTTTGGCCAATTTTTATTAAACGATTCAAACAAAATGAAGTTAGCTGAAACAAGTTATTCCATTTACGATGCGATTACGGTTCACTCAAATTCACTTACGTTGATACAATGAGATACAGGAGATATGTTTCTCGTATTCTTTGGCATTCGACTCAGCATGACTTAGATTTGTTCTTGGTTTTACTGTTTGGTGCTTTCTACCGCCTTTATTACCGATTTGTCTTACTGTTTATTGTGCATGTTAAATTGCTCCATGTACAGCACTTTGTATGCAGCGATGGCTGTTTGAAAGTGCTCTATAAATACTGTTGACTTGACTTGATGTTTCACCGAAATAGTCCTCATCACTCACTCCAACTGCGATGTTAAGCGACAAGGATTCACTCAAAGTAAGATACGATTAAAGACGCAGTCGATACAATTAAGTTCACTCAGGTTAAGATCTGATACGATTCACTCCATTTACGACGTTTTGCGATTGAATTCCCTCAAAGTAAGACACGGCGCAAGTCGCTCCATTCAGATTTGACTCGATTCATTACAATTACTACGACTCCCTCAAATTCAGATCCTGATGGGATTCATTCCGGTTACGATACGATTCACTCAAAATAAGTCAATTCAATTACGATATGATACGATTCACTCAAATTCCAATTAAGGCACACTGAAACTAACATTGAATACGATACAATTCCGATTCATTCCGATAACGTTCACTCTGATTCCGATGCAGACCGACTCACTCAAATTAAAGTCGCATGACAACATGATTCCCAATCAAGACAGGATTCAATTCACTCGAGTTTGGATGGGATATGATCGGCTCATTTATGACGGGTTACGATTGACTGGAATGAAGATCCGATACAAATTAGGACACGCCGTCACACGATTTCACTCCAGTTAAGATGCGACTCATTACAACACAGTCATGTGCTGAGTCGGACCATTTTCGCCCCGGTTCGTCCACACAAAACAATCTACAACGGTCATTGACACTGCTACATTGCGCTCGGCCACGACCATTCATTTCAAGTTTCCATAACCCCCCCCCCACCCCCCTTAAAAATCCATCTCTCCCAATTCCATTTTGTGTAATAAAATCTCGTCACGCTACATCTGAGGTCGGAAGCCAGCCTCGGCAGGCTCCTCACTCCCGACGAGGTTTATCCGCGGGTGGACTGTGACAGGGTTGCCCCTCAATTACCGAGTATCGGCACCCCTGTCTCGGCGTCTCGTCAGCCCCCAACCCCTTGCTCCCCGCTCGTCTCCCCCCCCCGCTTATACCCCCCTCCCCCACCTCACTGGAGGGTGCTGTCGAGGATAATGGGGGAGGGGCAACGAAGAGAGACTCACGCTGGCACGTATCGTTACAATATTTTGTCATCCGGAGGCTTTCTATGAGATGGGAAAAGCGTAGAGTCACTCTGGGTATTGAGATATTGATGATATCGTGACATAATTACATTGCCTTTCCAATTCATCTTTAAAGGATGTCGTCATTTGCTTTCTGAAATCAAAATAATGATTTTCTGGCAAGGTCCGGTATCGATCCAATGAATACAGGGCAACTATTGCAGTCACCAATACTTGTTAAAACTCCTAAGGTGAATACATCCTAAAATTGCTAAACGGGAATTCATTTTCATTACTCTGAAGTTTTACAGACCGATGATCAAGTACGTTCCAGATGATCTGATTTCTTCTAAAAGTGATTATTATGTGGTGTGGTGCTGTGTTAAAACTGATTTTTTTCCCCCCTCTCCCCAGTCCGCTTGGAAAAGAATCGCAGCCGACAAATACGACGTTTCACCTGTTTGATATTGATGCACAAATGATCATAAATTGTAATCCGCAGCACTCATGGTTTGTCTTCTTTTTAGCAAAACCGACGATGAAGCCAACGGTCTTGACTTCTTCTAATGACTTCATGTTTTATGCATCCACCTTAACTAATAAGGTCAACTAGCAGCGAAAGGGCTGACAGGAGTGTGTATGTTGGAACAATGGCCACGCGCCGCGCACAATGGGCAGGACGCGGAATGAGTCAACACGGAGGTGTGCGGCCAGCTGGAGCCCTCCGCCCCCGGAAGGTCACCAACCGCTCGCCGCCTCATGAAAATGGATGGCACATGGGGCAGGGGGTGGAGGGGGGGGGGGTGGAAGTTGCTTTGTCAAACAGATAACCCCGACGCGTGGAGGCCAACTCGGTGGCTACCTTTGTTTGGAGCGGAGGCCATCCGGAGCGTCACGTTCGCAACGGTGAAATGAGCTCTGACCCCCTCCGAGCAGAGGTGGCCGCTTGGCTTACACCGCGATGGAGTGGACCGATGCACCCCTCAACATATGGATTCATATGGAGACAGTCCCAGCTAAGTTCAATAAGACGCAGTGAAATGGGTCATTTGTGACAGAGGATAAATAAAAATATAAAATACCACAAGTCCTATTTTAAGTGTTGCTCCACCCTTTGTGTTCAAATGCAGTGATCCGTCGCTATTTCGCGGTTCGTTTATCGCGGCTTCAGTGCATCGCGGATTTTTTCAAACATTCATAAAAATAAAAAAAAGTATTTATTTATTTTTTCATATACATGTAGTACATTACTGTATATGTTGCTCTATGTGACTCGCTGTTGTTTTGCCGACTGACTTTGCAGCTTCTCGCGGACCGTTTGCGGACTTTTTGCGGACTTAAAAAAAATTTTTTTTGGTATGTTTACTGTATTTTGTTATTCATAAACTAACCTAACTTATACATGTTTAAATCTATTAGTATACAGCATTAAGTTATGTTAATTACTTCAAAACTTACTTCTAAATGCATGTATACCATTAAATTTGGCCTTATAAATATTATGTAAATGTACCTCTTGCTACTTTGCGGATTTTCATTTATTGCGTTTTGGTCCCCATTAACCGCAATAAACGAGGGATTACTGTATTGCTATTCGTTAGCACAACAATGGCGTTTTGCATTGCTCGTTAGCATTAAGCTAAGGTGACTTTCCTTAGACAAAGCAAATTCATCATATCACCAATACAGGATGAAAAATGTAGTTTTACCAAAATAAAATCATGATTCAAAAAAATTTTTTACGGCAGGATTCCACTGTCATGTATGTGTTACTGGACCCAACGGAAGCAGAGGGGGACTTAGTTTCACTGCATGACCGACATCAGCGCTTTGCGTCATGGTGGACCCTCACTTGGGTCGCACTATTCTGCTTTGCAATGAAAAAAAAAAAGTGTGTTTGGTGGTGGGGGTTAATTCCGCTCGCTGACCCGGGCCGGTGCAAAAGTGATTGATTTGTGCCGAGTGTATGATCTGGGGCGCCGCCCTTTGATGGGCTGCTTTTGTAAGCGCGGGATACAAAAGGCGCGTGGAGCCATCAGTCAGCCGCATTCATTGTGAAGGGTCGCCGCATTCTGGTTAGCAGTCACGAAAACCTCGGCGCTGTCACCTACCATCCCCCGATAACGAAGAAGCTTGCATTTGCTGTCCACTGTCGTGACCTATACGCAAATTTCACATCACATTTTGGCGACTGACAAATTTGCCCATAATGTGACTGAAGCGCAACGCTATTTGTTTTTATCATGTGTGACGGGCTTAAAACATTTCAAAAATGGCCCCGCCCGGCATATGCTGCGCAGTGACCTCCTCGGAATGTCACGGAATGTCCGCCGGACGCGGAAAAGAACAGATAAGAGCTACAGTAGCCACGTTATCCTTCATACCCCCCGCCCCCCCCCCCCACCCTGTTCGACTAATGGCGAGAAATGACAAGATGAGGGATTTGAAGACTCTAAAGGGCCTCTGGGAGCTGATTAGTATGCACGCACAGACACAATATTCCTGACTTGTGAATGTGCTGCACCGGCATTTTTCGGCTCCTATATGGTGCCCCCCCCCCCCCCCCATTTCTCTCCATCATGTATGTGCTTGAACCCCCACCCTGCCCAACCGAGGAGTGAGCAAGCGGCAAGCAGGAGAGAAATGAATTGAAATCCAAACCGCGACGCAGGGCGGACTAAGTAGGCGAATTTCAGTTGTCGCAGAATCGGGGGGGGGGGGGGGGGGCTGCTGTTCCGTTTGGCTTTAATCAAAACGGCGGCCGAAGAACTCCGTTTGGTTCCCCCGTGTCCTTCCCGCCATGGCTCCATCTATCCCGGCGAGGAAAATGTCTACGCTTTCAAGTCTGTTAGTATTTTCGGGCCGACTCATGACGGACATAGCGACAAATTTCATGATGCTGAGCGAAATTGTTTTTGGGGGCTGGATTAGCAAAGGCAAAGCTGCTCATAAAAAAAAAAAACTTTGCCGCCATGTACCCAACCACGTGCAATGACGAACAAGAAAATTCTTCACAATTTAATCGTATAAACCACAGATGTCAAAAGCCAAGGCCCGGGGGCCAGATCTGGCCCACCACGTCATTTGATATGGCCCGCGAGAGCAAATCATCTGTGTCAACTTCCATGATCCTTGCTTAAATCTGTACCAAAATTTCAAATTGTCACACGTAATAAATAACGGTGAGATTTTGCAATAATTTGGTGACCCTGTTTATACTCACTTGAGCAATAATTGAAGAAATACTTAACTGACTTCGATAATTGTGAGTCATCTTTTTTTTTTTGTGTGTGTACAAGTACTAATACGATATGATGATTAAACATTTATTTGGGTTAGGGGTACTAACGGCCCTCCGAGGGAAGATATAACTCCACAGTGGCGCGCGATAAAAATGAGTTTGTCACCCACGGTATAAACGGATCAAATTTGGAAGCAGTCGGACAAAAAGCTTTGGGGACGAGTTTGGCTTTGAGTAACTACTAGAAATTGGCAAGTTGGCCCCGAAAATTGCCCATTCGATCCAAGATGCCAGACTTCCTGTGTCTTTTTCGGCGTGGCTTCATGAGACGATTTCGTGGGTCGACTCATGCTAGACACGCGACCAAATTTGATGCAGCGTAATATAACAGTCAGTTTTCCAGTTTTCAAAATATGGTCCAACAACTTTGAACCAAATAAAATCTATCAGAACACGTTGAACTAAATGGCTGTTTCGAACGAAAGAATCAGACTCCCGCTGTGTTTTTAAGCACGGGGTCTGGAGACGTTTTTGTGGGTCTACTCATAATAGGCATGCTGAACAAATTTCATGTTGCCTCGTAAAACTCTCTTGGGGGGGGCAAAATATTTAACCCACAAATGTCTCCACATCTACAACAAATTTGTTGAACACAAGTGTCAGACTCCCTGCGCGTTTTAGGATAAGGGCTCTTGAGACTTTTTTGTGGGTCTACTCATAATACACATGCCTACCAAATTTGATGTCGCTATGTTAAAACCGTCTTCGGGGGCTGCATTTTCCAAGGCAGAATATCATCCAATGACCAAACAATTACCACGTCGCCATGTCCATCTGTCTCGTCAACGTCCTTTCCAATTTGCGATCAGACAACATTTTTTAGAGTCGTTCGGCTTCGAACGCGCCCGGCAAATGTCGGAAAAGGTTTAACAGAGGCAAGTTCCGCGTGAGCTACCGGCGAGAGGCGTTGACCGGAGGCGACTATGGCGAGAGGACTCAATAACAGTGAAGGATGCTCCAGTTGAGATCCGAGACCTTCTCCTAATAGACTCCGCCGTGCGGGGGAAATGCGATTTAGGGTTTGAGCTGAGCGCTTTGGCACTTATTTTTTTGCACACACACACAATGATGAAAAATGCGAAAAGGAACCCTTGACGTTTTTCTCCAAGATGACTGCTGCTTCGGAGCGCTCTGACACATGATTGCTGTCAGTCACCAGGATTTTCCTTTCATCCCGTCAAATTATGATGGATCGGGGTCCGGTTACGTGTGTGTGTGTGTGTGTGTGTTATTGTACTCCCTTTTAAACACATTTAGGCAAGTGGCACGCAATACAGCAAAGGATTGAACGCAAGCTATCAAGCGACAAGGCACACATTCTCATCCTGTCGTATCTGTGTGTGTGCGCGCGTGTGTGTGTGTGTGTGCGTGTGTGTGTGTGTGTGTGTGTGTGTCTGTGCGTGCGCACGTGTCGCCCCTCCCCGCCTCACTCTTCCTCCCGGCCAGCACTCTGAGAGCAGGTCCAGCAGGACGACGGCGGCCTGCCATCTGTGCAGGTATCCTGCATGCAAGCCTTCACCGTTTGTGTGCGCGCGCGCGCGCGTGCGTGTGTGTGTGTGTGTGTGTGTGTGTGTAATCGTAACATTTCTCCCAGAATTTGCATTTCATTTTACACTTTGTGCTTGATATTTTAGATTCATTATACTGATACTGTATGTTTTATTTTTAGTTTCTCAGTATATTGAACTTCTTATATTCATTTTATTGTTATGAAAATATTGTTTTGTCATTACATCGGTTATTTTTTTTTTACGTTAAATGTAGCATGTATGACAAAATGTGTGTTTTATAATTAGTATTTTATTGTCATTGATTGATTTCATTGTATGATTTTGTATGATGTATTTTTCAAATACCTTTTGAATAAAGTTGAGTTAAGACTTATGTATCATTATTATTTTTTCTATATTTGTTGTGGAAGCGCTATACAAATAAATATTGTATCTATGGGGGGGGCCCAGTGGTCGAGTGGTTAGCACGTCGACCTCACAGTGCAGAGGTGCAGGGTTTGATTCCAGCTCCGACCTGCGTGTGTGGAGTTTGCATGTTCTCCCCGTGCCTGCGTGGGTTTTCTCCGGGTACTCCGGTTTGCTCCCACATTCCAAAAACATGCATGGCAGGCTGATTGGACACTCGAAATTGTCCCTAGGTGTGATTGTGAGCGCGAATGGTTGTTCGTCTTTGTGTTCCCTGCGATTGGCTGGCGACCAGTTCAGGGTGCCCCCCCCCCCCTCGCCTACTACCCATGCCCCACGACCCTCGTGAGGATAAGCGGACTCAAAAATGTGTGGGTTATATTGTATCTATTTGACGATACACTTGTTCTGGCATACAGATTTATATTGATTATTTGAATGAATGATTACATTTCAGATTGGCTACCGCTCCACAAACCTCCATTTTTTTTACGAGACAAATTCTATAATTTGTTTTACTGTTATTAAATTTGACATTTTGTTTTACATTTGTTATGGTGTGCCTTGTTATTTTTTTTACACGGGTACTCTATATGAATTTTGTTTTTTGCAGTGCTGTAGAAAATGGTTTTTGTGTGCGTGCGCGTGCGTATATTTTGTTCTGGTTTTATTTTCTTCATTCATTTGATACTGTATCTGACAATATTGTCGGAAAAAAAAACGTTCCCACTGTCCACAGGCCTGTGCGCCATTCCAACTTGAGCAGCAACCATGTCGGAGGTTTGCAGCGCCGCAGTCTGACGTTTCCGAGGTCAATCGATAATGCGGTTTCATTTAAATAAACATTCACGCGGCTCCCTCTAATTAATGGAAGCTCATCTGCAATTTGTCAGCGCGTTCTTTTGACGTCGCGATGAAGATTTCCTTTTCCGCCAAATGAGCCCCCCTCTCCCCTCCCCCTCTCGATTAGCGGCGCATTCTGGCGGCTGCCGCCGACCGCCGACCCCCCCCCCCCCCCCCCGCCCCCTCGCCGCCCGCTACCCGTGTCGACGTTTGCGCATCGAGAGGCACGCTCGAGCGTCGCCAGATTAAAATCGTTCACCGCGCAGCAAGGACAATGAGAGCGCCCGTAAAACGGATGCGGAGGAACATGAAAAATAGCAAAGGGAGCGTCCGGAATATCTGATGTATCTAATCTACATACAAGCAAACTGATCAAATGCTTGGACAATTTCTCAGGTCGTCTATCAAACGCAACACGACAGGAACAGGGACGGGGGGTGGGGAGGGTTCACGCCCGGGAGCGCTAATGCTAAGCGCTAGTCAACGGCGAGGACGAAAATGTGACGATGCGCACACCGTCGCAGCGGCAGCTCGTGACCCAATTTCACACGGATACATAATTCAGCCAGCTTCCCAGAGAGAAAGTATTTTGCTAAACTTACTCGCCGCAGACCGCCATTTCGACGGACGCCGCTCGGCGAGGCGACCTCAATAAGTCAAGTCCGTTGACGCGCAACGCGCCGTGATATGGTTTAAAGATTAAAAGATGGTTGAACGAAAGGACCCGACCCAAATGTCAGATTGAAAACAGATCAAAACGTGTTTCAGTTGGAGTTTGCTTTCGGCCGGGTCGTCAAGATTCCCCCCCCCGTACTCCGCCCAGAAAAATGTTTATTCTTCACAATCTAGCATCACCCATTTGTCAAGTATGCAAAATGGACCAAAACTGGCTGCTTTAAACCAAAACAGCAGACTTCCCGTGTCTTTTGCGGAATGTTTTTGTTTTTGTTTTTTTTGTGGGTCTACTCATGACAGACATGTCGACCAAATGTCATATTGTGAGGTCAAACTGTCTTTAGGTTCTGGATTTTGAAAAAAAATATATGGTCCATAACAATTCTCAATAAACGCTCTGGCCACAAGCGAAAAAATGGAAACTCAAATTCTTCTCAATGTAGCATTTCTTTCTCATCCACATAGTATTACATGGTTTCGAATGTGTTGCAAGTGGGCAAAAAACAAAAAAAACAAAAACTGGACCCCTGAAAATCGCTTGAGCAACTACTTTAAAACTCATTCAGTACCAGACAAATTCTAGACCAAGTCTGAAAAGACGTTTAAAAACGTCTTTGGGAGTGAATGAGTTAAATGGAAATGGTTTATTTTTGAAGGACGCTAAAATCAGCGCTTCTTACCAAAATGGCAGACTTTGAATCTTCAGTTTTGGGGATATTTTCTCAGGGGCCGTGGTCACACGTCATCTACAAAAATCATTATGCCTGTTTCAGTTCTTCCAAATACAATCAATTTGGTCACGATTACAACCATCGAATAAGGCGCTTCCATACAAATGGATATCGACCCACTTTTAAACAGCCGTAATTACATCCTAGTGGCACGTGAAATTTGCCAGTCGAAACCAACAGTAGCCATTATCTGGATCGCCCTTACCGCCGCGAAGAATGCATCGATAAGCGCGTGAAGCGTCCTGGCATTTGCGTGATTACACACGACTCAATGGAAGTATCACGCGGGAAAGAAAAAAACACTTTTAGCCGGTTAGCGTGAGGAACTAACAACGGATTAAAGCGTCGTAACGAGGAGAGCCGTGTCCTTATTTGGGACACCTGAAATGGGCCAGAGGCAGAAGAGCACTGGGAGGCTGCAAGGGGAAGTCAGGGGGCCTGAAGTGTGCTATCATAGGCGTCTCTTGTGCCTGCCTGCTTTATTTGCGGCAGTCAGGTTAATGAGTCCACCAGCCCACTTGATGGTGAGAGGCCTACCACAAAGAGCCGCCTCATTAGCGCTCGCCTGGCACGCCGCGCCCAGACAAAAGCCGCATTCACGCTCGCTGAATGCCTTCACGCCGCTCAATGCCGCCAGCCGCACGTGGTCGTGGTGGTGGTGGAGTGTGGGGGTGGGGGCCATGCCAGGACATGCCCCGCACTCCACCATCCACCCCGCGCGCGTCCTGGACACTGTCCAGCCATGCCACGAGCCCTCTGCACACATGAGGGGCTGATAGTCTCAAACCAGGGGAGAGTGCGCACACAAACACACACTCACATTAAAAGTACACTGTACATTACATACAGTATGGGGCCAAGGTGGGGCACAACATTCTGACGTCACTGCAGCCATCAAGGCTTTATTTCTGCGCATGCAAAACTTCCGACGTTCCGTGCCGTTAACTTCCGGTTCTGTTTTATGTCTTGTCAAACGTCTGAAATTTTGAAGGTAAGTTTGCTCACATTGGTTGCTAGCTGGCTAGCATGCTAACTGGGTGGGTGATTCGTCCGTAATACCAAAGACCACTTATTTACCACGATTTGGAATTTTATTATTATTATTGTATTTTTTTTTTTGTCTTGTACGAAATCTGTCGTTCTGCATAGTTTTTCATGTGACATCATTTAATCCAAATTATTTTGTGGACCACCAAGCTGCGACCGCAAGCGCAGTTTGACATGCATGCTCTCCAGGCATCACATGGTACGATGCGGCTCATGATTGATGCATGGGCAAAAAGCAATGGTTCAGCACCTCCCCATCAGGGAAAAAAAAAATAAAGAAATAAACCCACTCCATTTCTCCTGAGTGGCGTAAGGGTCAGGAGATGTTAAATATTTCCTTCATAGGCACTTGTCTATTTTTAGCAAACAGCTGAGCTGACTGCAGTGATGTCAGCGGCGGTGCTGATGGAATGCTTTGTCGCGTATGCCGCAAATGTGGATTGAAGGGGGGCTGCGCAGGGTAGGAGACGCAGGAGCCGAAATGCCCGCCAGTCGCACGACACCGGAGTTGCTCAAGGTAGCCGTTAGCATCAAAGCTAACCGAAAAACATGGAGGTATGTACAGTATTTATAGTAAGCCTCCAGGGTTGTTCCCCGTTCCCCTAAAAGAGCAAGGTTGCCCGGCAACCGCTCGTGTTGCCATGGAGACGCACGTGTCGGCGTTAGCTCAGAGGCATTGACGCCGCGCGCGGCGCGCTCTCATTCCGACGCTCGGCGAGTCAGACTAAACATACGGCGCTCCATCACCCCGCGGTGTTCGATGCACTCGTGGCAATGGAAGTGTGCACGAGCACACTCTGGTTCACCGCGTCCCAACGCTGCATGACGGCAGCGTATCCTGCTGGACTGCAGTTCAGCGAGCATCAAATAAATAACTATATATATCTTTTTTTAAGCACATGCGGCTTATCTTACTGCGAAACAAAGAGCATCGGGTTAAAAACGACATGGGAAGAGAACTTTGTAAAAAGAATTTGGATTCAATCGCAACGATGAGCGGGCGGAAGAGAGAGAGAGAATATATATTTATTTTTTTGGGGTGGTCACTTTTGGGTAACACTAATTTAATGTGACACGTTGTGATCCGTGACATCAAGCAAGACGCCGCAACATACAGTCAAACCTCGGTTTTCGAACGTCTCTGTTCTCAACCAAATCGGTTTTCGACCAGAAAATTCAAGATTTTTACACCCGAAAAGCGGTTTTCGACCAAAAGCCGAATACGGCACTTGACTCCTCTCGGCTCCCCTTGCACGAGGAAGTGACGCTTCCTCGTGCAGCGTTCATTGTGAGCAGACGTGTTGGTTGTGATTTACGCAAATCTGACTGTTTTTACGTTATTTCTGCATAGTGTATCAAGCCCCTAATCATAGGCGAATAAAAAAGCTTCGGATTTCGAACAAATCGCTTTTCCAACAGCCTCCTGGAATGGATTCTGATCGAAAAACGAGGTATGACTGTATTTCAGTTTTCATTATTTGGAATAGGACCAAAAAAAAAAAATATTGAGTGACAGTCTGCTCGATACCAAGCACTGCATTTCCTGCAAAACAATCATTCCGGCAGGTATGAGAACAGCAGTTTTCTCTGCCAGCTTTCTATCATGAACGGAAGACATTGCGACTTAAAAAAAAACAAAACAGCAACAACACAGCAAGAGCCCCTGTTGACCCCCATTCCAAAAAGGGACGGAAAAACATTTTCAAAACGTGCTGATTGGGTAAGTCAGAAATCCGCTGGGGCATTCGGAAGGGTGGCGAACAAAAATTATCGGGGTTGCATAACCAAACCAACGTTGCAAACCAACGCAGCACACCACAGATTTTGGGATTTGCCATCGTAATTACTGACCAGTGCTAATCTCGTCTCATTAAATCGGCTCTACCCCTCAGGTCACGATTAGTACTCGGAATAACTTTTGGCAGACATCCGACCATCGATAATTTGCTCACTCACGGAAGGAAGGTGCTCAAACTAGGCCTGATTATCGATATGTGTGCATACCTCACCGCGCTTCTAACTTTTCGGCCAGCACGTTACACAATCGACTGAAAATCTGCATGTCTGGGATCTCTGGATGTTGCTCCGGCTTGACATTTTGCATCACAGAGAGGAAGAGGAGGTGGTGAACCAAGTGCCCGATATGCACGTATGACCTCGGCTAATGTCGGGGGAGGGGGCGTATTATTCTGCTTCAACCACATAAACAAAACAAGAGGTACTCACTTACAGCGGATCCCCATGGGCTAGCTAAGACAAGACAAGTGACTTTGAACTAAGCGGGATGACGAATTCAGTGAGACGTCTCAATTCATCTCAGCTCATCAGTACGGCACTAATAGGAGTTGTTCTGCACAGAGGATAAAGAACACAGCTGACACTAATTAAACTTAGCAATAGCCGAGTGGACTGAAAGGCTAATTTACGTAGCTGTTTCAAATACACTTGTTAACTTGATAATAAACAATACATAAAAAGAATAATCATAAATATTATGGAAATTGCATTTAAATGCACGCATGATTGGAGAAACTATCAATTGTTGTTGTATTTAAATAGAGAGCCAAATTTTCCAGCGAGGTAGGAGCAATAGTTGCCTGCTTGGGAGGGTGCTGGCCAAACACGGATGACCTGGTTGTGTTTGCACGCAACCACTACATCAAAAGCATCACTCCTGACAGTTTGGGCATTGCACTCCCTGGCTCAGATGCATCGAGTCGTCATTTGTCCAGCGCAAGAACTCACATACGTGTTTTTTTTTTTTTGTAGAGTAGTACCCAAACACATTTTTGCAACAATACCTTCCAGGAGGGAACAACCACAAATGATGTGCTGAAATGCATGCATTTGGTGATTTGGAATTATAAGACACGATCAATGAATGTTATTTTTACCTCATTGTGTCTATGGCGACATCCAAAATAGAGGAATTCCTCGTGTGTGTGTGTGTGTGTGTGTGTGTGTGTGTGTGTGTGTGTGTGTGTGTGTGTGTGTTTATTGTTCCACTCCCAAACAATGCACACATGAATGGCACCAGGGCCCTTTTGCATGGGTGCGGGTCAGCGGGCATGCCATTCGGGGTCCCCATGAAAACCCCCCCGCCCCCTTACTATCCTTCCTCACAATAAGCCGAACAATGGGGTCACCCTCCCTTTGTCACTTGCTCACTCGCGCGCACGAACACACTCCACCATTTGAGGGAGGGGGAGAAAAAAAACAGTTCATAATCTAATATATACAGTATATACACACACACACACACATACATGCAAGCGCACACACATTCAGTATGTTTTCTCAATCTCATAAAAAAAAAAAAAAGGCATTTGAACAAGTTTTGATACCCACTATAGGTTAGCATTTGTGGTTGCGGAGAGTGACGTCACCGACATAAATAAATCAATAAAATAAGTGTTATGGTGGGATTTAATCCATTCAGACTTTCCTTGGCTTTGCGCAAAAACCTGCTCAAGAAGTACAAACAAAAACATTTCTGAAGTTAAAATAGCACCCCATAAAATTGGATTTTGCTGATCGTTCGGGTGCGCCCGCCTTGGCCAGCTGAGGGCAGTATAAGGCAGAGCTATGGACACACTGTGCTGTTAATTCCTCTTTTTAGTTTCTCAGTACGACACAAATATTAGTTTGCAGAGGATAAAGAATATGTGCCGAAGTACTGTTGTATAGTCTGTCTACATGCGTTTGTGTTCCGATGTCCGTCGCTTGATGGGTCACGCCGCCGCCATAAAGATGCTAATTGTTAGCTCCTGTGCCTATGGAGCATTCCACTGTATGTTAGCACTAAGCTAACTTTGTAATTCTCTCATACCATAAATTGAAATTCAAAAACTTCAACCGAGGAATGCATTTTCTACATCCGCCGCACTGCACTCGGACCCGACGGCATAAAGTCAAACGAGTACCTGCTTTTGTCGCTTGCGCTCCAATTTGCATACGATGCGATCAAGCGCATCCCCACTAATGGACCCCCAGAAGCTTTTAAACGTGATTAATTGCAACCGTCGACTGCATAATTCATAATTACTAGATTGCATTAAAACTCATACGTTAAAAAAAAAAAAAAAATAGAAGGCCTCAAATAAAACGCGGGGTGTGCATTGCGTGTGTGTGTGTGTTGGGGGGGGGGGAGAGAGCGAGAGAGAGAGAAAGAGAGAGAGAGAGAGAGAGATCGCACTCATTGTGATGCACACGACATGCCCTCTTTCAGGCAGCAGCCATGCTTTGCAGCATTGCTCGCTCTCTCTTTCTCTCTCTCTCATCGGGAGCGTCAACATCCACAGCCGGGAATACATTTTTTAGCTTGTGGTAGTAGTTAACATGGGGGAGGGGGGGGGGGGCGAACGGACGGATAACCCGACGCTGCTCCGGTAAGTATCCCGCATCCTCCTCGGGTGCTTTTTATGTCAAGCCAAGTGCCACCGTGTGCGCATGTGCTGCTGCTGCACTTACCATTGTTATTGCGGCACGATAGCACAAATAGAGCCGGTCGGCTGCGTAGCCATGACGCCGATAAATGTTGAAGGACGAGAACGGGGACGGTTTGAAGTAGAGGAGGAGCTCCGGGAGAGGAGAGCGGGGCGGTGGGGGGGGGGGGGGGGGGAGCGGAGAACGCAGCCGGGCGGAGGTGAAAGGCGAGCGGCTACGATGGGACGAGGTGCGCCCCCCCCCCCCAACCCCCTCGATCAACCCCCCTTTTTTCCCCACTTCCACGATCCCCCCCCCGGTTCTGAAGTGGACGTCTTAAAATGGCGTTGCCCTTTGTTTGTGCAACCCCCCCACCACCCACCACCACCTTTTACACGCGCGCGCGAACTCACGCGCACGCCCATATCACCATCACTACCAATTGCGATCGTTTACTAATTAGGAGAGCTCACGGTCGAATTAGATTCTGCGAAAGCATTCATAAATAAATATGTTGAAATACATTGAATTTAAATGTATTTTGTGAAAATGATAAGCAGCAATTCTGCGCATGCGTAGCACGAGTGAGATGTTTTGTGCGTGCTTGTGTGCTTTTTTTTCCTGGTGGAAGAGAGCAACGTTGCGTAACAGGCGCACGGGCCCTTTTTTGGAAAAGGGGGGGGGGCTGACACACACGCAGGCACACATTCACGTGCACGCAGGCACACAAACATCCATTGCTTTAAAAAAAAATCGTCCATTCCCGTCGTCATTTTGGAGTTTCAAGGACACAGGGGTGATAGCTGGTGGATGATGGGTAATATAGAGGAACATCTGTTTGCCTAGTGACGTCATCGTCATCAGCACCCCCCCCCCCCAAGCCCTTCCTTCTCTCCCCCCTCCCTCCTTCCATCATCCCAATCCTCTCTTGCGCTGAAGGCAGATGCCTCATTTGTTTGGCCGGAGAGTGGCCATTAATCCCAAAGTCAGGAAGGAAGAAGGAGTTCAGCACGGCTCTCTTCTGGACTATATCGAGTTTCTTTTTTTGCGTCTGTGTGTGTTGATTTTGTTGTCTTTTTTTTTTGCGTCTGTGTGTGTTGATTTTGTTGTCTTTTTTTCTCTCCCCCCCCCCCCTCTAGGTGCAACATGAAGGAAAAATAGGACTTTTACTCTTTGCAAGGATCTTTTTTTTGCTTCTAAATTTTTTTCTCGGAGCAATGAAGCAAGATTCTTGTTTCTTTTTTTGGGGGGGGGGGATTGGAGTCGATGGCGAATGGAATGCAGCAAGAGGATCACTCTTTCACACACACACGCGCGCGCGCAGACAGACACACACACACGCACACACACACACACACACACATCCGGTCTGCGGGTTACGTCTCTCCGTGTTCACAGCGGACCTTGATTTAATGTCTTACAATTAAGGCACGCGGTGAATGCCAAGAGATGATCCTCCTCGTCTTCTATCGGAATGTATTTATGTCTTTACCTTTTCAAGACAAATAAATATGTTTTAAAAACAGTTTTTTTCCCTGTGTGTGTGCGCGCGCGCGCGCGCGCGTGTGTGTGTGAGAGATAGAGAAGGAGAAGGAGAGCTGTCCAGCCTGCGGTGCTGAAATCAGAGTCTTTTGTTTCACTCAGCACAAATGCCGACACTCTCCACTCCATCTCAGTAGCGCGGCTCAGCGTTCCACGTCCATAAAAGAAATTCCACTGTTTATTTTTTTTCAGTCTTACGGTCATTTAATATTCGAGTGCAGTGTCAGGTTTTTTTTTTTAAGTGTCATTGCTTTACAATTCATTTTACGTTTTACATGCACTGTGGAAGGTATTTTTTAAGCCGGGTTCAGTAAATTTTTATTTTTAAATTTGACATTAAAAAAATGTAGTTTAAAAAAAATAAAGTCGGGGAGGGTGACAGGATTTGGCCTCAGCGCGACCCCTGGTGGCGACGTGAGACGTTGCAGCATTCAGCTCGTCTTCAGGACGGGAAGTGATCAGAAGCGGTTGGGGGCGGCCGGAACAAGGATAAAGTCGTAGAGTTTCAAGAACAAGACTTGTTGCGATTTTGAAGGAACATAAGTAAGTATACATTGAGATGTATCGATATTTTTGAGGTATAACATTCCGAAAATCAAGTCTGAATGTTCGGAGATGAGTCGAAAAGGACACCTAATATTTCATCTGAAATCGTCGCATTTCCAGGAGTGAATTTAAAAATAGGACTATTTTGAGTTTCAACTTTATTCTTGCTTTCTCGATTTTTTTCCCCGTATAGTTGCTCTTTTTAATCACTAAAAAGATCATTCACTTAGTATGACCTCGTTGGAAAAATGCGACTTTGCTAGTTATATAAACAAAAGAAAAAATAAGATGCTATTTTAAAAATATTACGTCTTTAATTCTTAAATATGACTTGATTCCATGAGATTAAGAGTGCATTTTACTTATGGATTCTAACAAGATGAACGTTTTTGCCCCTTAAGAAATCAACTACAATTAGTATTTTCACTTTTTTCCCCCAAAAATTCATTTAAATAGTTTGTGATATTTTATTTATTTATTATTATTTAATGTATTTATATATTATATTTATATTATTTTTAACATGATCGCACAGCACAGAAAATACAGAAAAATAAATACATTATAAAAACTAGGCAAACGAAACACCTTTCGGCTCCTAGACTTTGATGTGGCCCTCAATGCAATTCTAAAAACTAACAACAACAACAACAACAAAGAAATCCGCAAAACAACAATTGACCTTGCATCATATTTATTCGGGAATTTAGGAATTAAACAAACAGAAAAAAAATCGTTGACCACCCCTGATATCAGCAATAACCTCCCCCTTAATTAACAGAACGAGTGTGAGGGAGGCCATCCAATCACGTCTTCCCTCAACTCATTTTCTGTTCATTTCCTCCAATTAAGAAAGCAATCAACAAGCAGACTGCAGAAAATGGCGTCGGAGGGAAAACAATTGCACTTCAATTAAAATCCACACCATTAAGACGAAGCGGAAGACGGACGGACGAGCGGAAACGCTGCAAGAATTTCAAGGAGCCGGATTTTAGGATGCTGCGTCACGATGACGTCAGGAATGACGTTCCGTGATCGTTTCCGCCCGGTGTAAAATAAATAAATAAATATTCCCCGGCAGCCGACGTCGCCAGCGCGGCAGCGCAATTTCCTGCGAGTAGGCCTACAGCGCCATCTCGTGGTATTAAAAGTGCTCAATACCACAAATTCAAAAGGCCTGAAACGTCGTCACTGAATTAATCGCTCCTGGGTTGGACCGTACCAAAGGCATTTTGTCAAAGATATTACAGTGTGGAATGTGAAGATGTCGACCGCAAGTGAGCAAAAGTTACACTTGGAACTCACTTTTTTTATGATGTAATTAAAAATTCAAAACTTGAGGTATACAGCCAAATAATTGTTGTTACTATTATTATTTTAGGAAAAATGGGATAATCTCTAGGCAATATTTGGGGGAGGGGGGGGAAAGGTGTCTTGAAAAGATACGGCCTCATCAAAGTTGTAGCATAAAGACAATGTTAGAATTTGCGGATTGTTCGTCGTTTTTTGTCAAACAAAAATGTGCAATATTTAATCAACTGGTGCCAATTCGGAAAAAGAACAATGCCATTTTCAGATGCGGTGACATTGAAAACACCCTACAACATTTTCTTGGGACCAAAATGTGCGTCGACCAGCGTAATTAGCTTGAGATGCTTCTTGCTAACGTTAGCTGAACTTGCCACGACACGAGACCGGGCTAGCTGAACAACATGTCAAATTACTTATATAAAATGCCATTTTCTTTTTCCTGAAAAAGACAATCACGTCAAAGAAAGTCATGAGAAAGTCCTAATCTCGCAGAGGACTGGCGCGAAAGCAGCGGAAGGAGTTACGAGGCAGGCGGAGAAAGTCTCGGGAACACCTTCATGGCCAATGGGCTCAGCCTAATGAGACAAGATGGGGCCGGGGCGCGACGGTGTGCGGCGGCCATTACAGCCTCGGCCTGTCAGCACTTTGGTAATGAGGACGGTGCGGCGACCGGACACCCGGCGAACATGAATATACATTAGTATGACATGACGCAAACTTAGTCAATGTGACCTCACACCACGGTTGACTTCAATGTAGCCTGAAAGCGCCCACACACACAAAATGAATTAATCCGTTCCAAGGTCAGTGTCATAAAACACTTGATTAACTGTACATGGGCTGCCTTTCTTTCTTCCCTCAGATACAGAGATCTTCAAACAACGAAGATGACCTCCTTCCTTGACGTCAAGAACCTGACTTCGTTTATTAGCAAAATGCTTGAAAAGCACACATATCTCCACAAGGGGGTGCTAATTACCCGGACGAAAGGAAAAACCAACCATTGCGGCCGCACATATCCGCATACCAGAAACTGCCAATCGAAAAGGCACAAACGCAACGCTGTATTACCTAATGGTAGCGAGTATTAGCACGATACCTTGAGTTTTCTGCGAGTCAGGAAAAGCCTCTTAGAACATCAAAACTTTAGTTGGGTTTAATCAGAGGTGGCAGGTGTGTGCTGACTCCCATTTAACATGAGCTCAGATGTGATTGATTTATTCTAAACGGACACATTCAAGTCATATGAGGGTGTGCGCACTTGTGCAACATCATTCTTTTCATTCTTTGCCTACTCAAAAATAATTACTTTTCTCCAATTGAGTTGTACGGATTATAATTCGCGGTAATGTTGGAATAAATTTTGGATTGATTCCATTTGTAAGACAAAAACCTAGCATTTGAACAAGGGGGCGTAGAATTTTGATAGCAATGTCATATCGACAGTCAGACGTTGCCTTCAGGGACGGTCTAAAATCAGAGCTCTTCGTACACAATTGAGCAACTGTTCCACGTCTATCGTTTTTCTTTTCTTTTTTTTTAATTACCAGGAAAAGTTACGGCCCACAAGAGAGCGTAAGGACACAAATTAATAATCGTTGCACATCTATCCATCTGTCAATCTCCCGAGCAATCAAGCTATCAATTCAATCCAATTGAGTTGTAGGACGCGTGATAGTCCACAAGATGGCGGAAGGACCACGAGTATGTTAGGATGCAATCTCGCCGTGGGTATCCTGACCACACACTGCGTAAGAAGACAATAGAAAAGTGGCGATTAAAAACACGCTAGCACTTGAAAATGAAATGCCACGTCGGAGAAATTTGTTGTTGTTGTTTTTTTTTTTAAACTTTGGTCGGTTTGCTTTTGTTGAGTGTTGAAGCGCAAGTCCAAGTTGTAGATTCGGAATGATGACCGGTTTGAAAATAACAGCGGAGGGTTAAAAAAGTGTTCGACATGGCGTAAATGGCGAGAATGAAAACGTTAAACTGACTTTGTTGGTGTGGGGTATAAATGGGCGAACCCTCTTTAATAAACCCCCCCTTCGGAAAATAACGGACAAACGAGAGGGAGATGAAGAAAAGCGAGAGAGAGAGAGACAGAGAGAGAGAGAGAGAGTCTCCTCCTCTTCCTCAGCATCTCCGCTGACAAGTGTGACAGCGTCAAACTCGCAGAGGGCAACGCCGGGGCGAGACGTGTTGTCAAGAGTTTCCCCCCCACCCCTCCCCTCCCACCGAGGCGCGCCATGGACCGGAGGCTCAACTTGAGCGGCGACATCTTCCACAAAACTCTGAGCGCCGTGTCGGGCAAGAAGATGCACGACCCGTACCGGGGCGGCGCGGAGCTACCCGCCCGCGAGCGCCAATCCTCGCCGGGTATGGGCTGCTTCGAGCGGGGCGACTCGGACCCCATGCAACCCGGAGGATTGGCCGGGGTACGGGCGGCGGCTCTGAGTTTGCCCACCGGCTCGCTGTGCATCAAGTACGGCGAGAACGCGTCGGCGGCCGCCGCGGCGGAGAGCAGCGGCGGCGAGCAGAGCCCGGACGACGACAGCGACGGCCGCTCGTGCAGCGACATGCTGCTGCTGGGCGAGCGCAAAGGCAAAGCGGAGGGCGGCAAGAAGAGCAAAGAGCAGAAGATACTGCGGCTCAACATCAACGCCCGCGAGCGGAGGCGCATGCACGACTTGAACGACGCGCTGGACGAACTCCGCGGCGTCATCCCGTACGCGCACAGCCCGTCCGTGCGGAAACTGTCCAAGATCGCCACGCTGCTGCTGGCTAAGAACTACATCCTCATGCAGGCGCAAGCGCTGGAGGAGATGCGCCGGCTGGTGGCTTACCTCAACCAGGGCCAGGCCATCTCCGCCGCGGCCATCCCGGGCACCACCGCGCTGGCCGCGCCGCCGCCCGGCCTGGGCGCTTACGAACCGCCGCCGCCACCCCCGCCGCCCGGCTACCCGGCCTTTCCCTCCAGCGCCGCCGGGGTGGCCGCCGCGTCCTCCTGCCCGGACAAGTGCGCCTTGTTCAACACGGCCGCATCCAGCTTGTGCAAACAGTGCACTGACAAGCCTTAACCCGGCCCCGCCTGAGGTTAGAGACTCCATACCGACACTTTTCTAACATTTACAGTCAATACTTGATCGTGTACATAAAAGCCGTCCTCGAAGTGCTGGTGTGAATGACTACATTGGACTTCTCTACGTGGAGATTTTTTTTTTAGGGGGGCCGGGGGGGGGATTTTTGGAGAGGTCGTGACAACTTTTTACCCCACTTTTGAGGGGGATCAAACCTGCCACCCACCCACCCCCATTTTGTTTTTGTTTTCTCGATGCGGAATGTCACAACAATTGAGTCATATTTATTATTATGTTGCAGGGACACTGTGAAACAATTCCACGTGTCTTTTTTTTTGTGGTCATGTATTCTATTGTCCATTGCACACGCTGGTCTTTTCCATTTGATGTTAATAGACGGGATGGTTGTCAGGTCGAGCTGTGTCGATAGACTCGAGTTATTCTTTGAGCAGAAGGCCCGTTTGTTTGTATTTGAGTGTTGGGGGGAGGGGGGGGGGGGTCGGGGAAAAAATAAGCTTTATTAAAATATTTTGAACAACAGAAACGACCGAAATGCTCATTCCTTGCCTTTAAAATTCTGAGAGGGTAAATTTCTAAACAGTTTAAAATGTAGAAATATATATATTTTTTGTATTAAGAACGCTTCTCATTTATTTGGCTTTTGTACGGACATTTTCTTTAGATTATTCAATCCTATTTCATCGATAAAATATTTTTAAATGGGAGAAGAGAATGTGCTATTTACGATGAAAAAAAAAAAAAAAAAAAAAAGCTTTTCAGCCGCGTGCCATAAAAACGATTTCAGCACCGCGGACAGCGTCGTCGTCTGATTTTTTCGGATTTGTGAAAGACAAAAGTGGGAATTTGGTGATTTAAAAATCTGATTCGAGTGAATATGGCACGGCCGTGTTAACAATGAGAGGCTTTGAGTTTGTGATAAGCAATTTGGACAACAGGGCCCGCCGATGCGTCCCACTTAATCCCGTCACGCTCCCTCCTTTCTTCCTTAACACTTTGAGAAACACCATTTTTTTCCAAAGTACACACACACACGCACACACACACAAAATCCTTTTTACTTCAGCGTTTAAAAAAATTAAAACGACAGGAGCGTTTTACCCGTGCTAATATTTACATTATAGACCGGAAGAGATGATTCCCTGGAGGGAGAAATGGAGCCAAGTGTGTGTGAGTGTGTGTGTGTGTGTTGCTTGATTGGCATAACTGTAGGTACGTGTGCTCTGATGTGTTTCGAATTGGCCCTTACTAAGAAGAAAGTCTTGGGCCCAAGTGTTCATTTAAAAACAAGTTAGAGGTTTTATTCCTAAAAAAAATAAATAAATAAATAAATAAAGCATATGGTGTAAGAAAAAAAAAGACATTTGACTTCAAAACAGGAAAATAAAATGAAAATCGATTGCAGGAAAGTCTTTGAAAACTGCTCATAAGCAAACATTTCCAGATGATGCGCCAAAGTTGCGTAAATAAAGTGAGTGTTTTTTTCCAAATACCGACCCTTATAAAGTCACAATATTATGAAGACAAACAGCATATTTTCAAAGATGAAGTCATAAAATATCAAGAAAAAAAATCAAAGAAAATACAAAAAGATGACGTTCTACTTTTTTTTGTGGGTCCAATTGACCTTTTTGAAAACTTTTAAAGTTGAGGATAAAAGTATTCTCCTGCTTCCTCACACACCTGACAACAAATTTTTGGTAGGAATGATTGCGAACGGCTACCAGTTTGATCCACACATCTGAAATAACAAATTTTGCTTTCGTGATATTCTCAATCATTTTAATGATCGCGTGAGTCATGAAACATTTCAGTGGGCAATCATTTCCGCAAATATCCGCATGTAAATGATCACTTTGACAACATTCCCCGGAAAGCACAATGTCCCACCACTAGACGAAGATTATTGACTGTACATTTCAAGCTGCGTTTGTATGGACTAAACACATGAAACAACTGCAAATTAGACTGAATCCGAAACCCAACTCGCACAAAAAAATAGCCCCAAGCAAGCAAATTAACAATATGGCGTCACTTATACAGAAGTGAAATTTTACATAACATCCATCCATCCATACAGCCATTTTCCCACTAGGGACAATTTGGAGTGTTCAATCAGCCTGCCATGCATGTTTCTGGAATGTGGGAGGAAACCGAAGTACCCGGAGAAACCCCACGCAGGCCCGGGGAGAACATGCAAACTCCAAACAGGGAGGCCGGAGCCGGAATTGAACCCGGTATTTCTGCACCGTGAGGTCGACGCGCTAACCACCGGAGCACCGGGCTGCCCATTTTACATCACATTTAGTCGCAATTTTTCTAGTGATCCCAGTCATTTTCAACCAAGGTGCCGTGAGGTGTCAAACTATTCACACAAAGGATGGAGCAACACATGTAGACAAACGATAGTGTAATACTGTCAGGCATATATTCTTCATCCTCTAGGAAAAGCATTGCAATATTATTGTAGCTGACAGAGGCACTGAGAGTAATGTTGCCTCGGGTCGTCTTTACCCCAAGATCAGAAATCAGGGCCTATCACGTGATTTTTCCGCCGATCAGCATTGAATGAGAAAGTTACAGTTACTCAAAATCAAAAGACTTGGATTTGGGCTCACATCCAAGACTCAATGACTCCATCTTGAACCACGCCTGATAATACCCCGAAAGCAAGCGCAAAGGTTTTTTCTTTTTCTTTTTATACCCGCTATAAAATGTCCAATTTAACATATCCTATTGGTAGAAGAAAAAAAGGGATGATAAAGACCAAATCTACATACAGCGCATGGAATTGAAATGTCCTATCAGCGATGAGGGACATCCTGGCCGTGTGGCAGGGAGGAAAATAGCAACGCAAAGATATATGGTGAGGAGATATATGTGGCGGCATGGCGCCGGGCGGTGATTTAGCGAATGACACCCAACCGTGAGCCATGTATTGCGTTGCCTCGTAAAAAAATACACAAGCTGAGCGTTTACACGTTGGGCGCATTCAATTCATGTCTGTTCCTTATCGGGTATTCATGTTTTGAAGTTGACCCGAGGCACGTCATCCGGTTTCCAATTAATCCTGGACGAGTAGGATCCAAATGTAACATTGCAAAAGTGTCCACATCCGCCGATAAATGGGGATGTGGCCGAGTTCTGAATGAACCGATCACGATTCGGTGCACACCTGCTCTCCCATCATGTCTCAGATTAACTCCAAATAAAGATCATATGTTCTCGTAAGCTTTTTCAGACTTTTTTTTTTTTGTGTTTTGTTGACTAGCAAAAGCCCGACTATGTTGCTACGTTGAACAGTTTATATAATTCCTTCCCACCAGGTCAATCCGAAGAAAAACAGCCCTGTGTTAGGGTGGAGGGAATTCGGACAACTTCTGCGACAACGCTAGCAAAAATGTCAGGAAAAGCCTACTAGAACACCTAAACCTTCAACGGCTGTTTAAATGGTGGCAGGTGTGCGCTGACTCCCGTTTTTTTTAAATACGCCTTTGAATGCGATTCAGTCATTTTGGAACATTTTGATTTATCCTATTTTTTTTTATTTAAACATGAAAAAAAAGATACTTTTTAGACTCATTTTACCAGCCTTATAACATACTTATTTTTATGATGTGGATATAAACACACTAAAAGGTTCGTTTGTAAGCGTACGAAGCTTTAATTAGCAACATCCCATTAACTTCCCACTGCTCGCTTTCGCGTTGCCGCCATTTAGCTGCCCATTCGAGACAATTGCGCGACTGACTCATTTCAAACGTGTTTTCATAATGAGCAACTAATCTACTAATATGTGAGGTCAGGTAAACATATGGTGTTTTTCTCAGGGGGCGGGTATGGGGGTGGGGGGGCACAGTACGATAAATAACGCACGATTATCCGCTCCGTAGGAAATGCGATTGTTGGGTGACATCTCAAAATATTCCATTTGCAACCATATTAATCAGATGAAAATCCCCTAATCCTTGTTTACTCTTTGTGCTGTAATCGGATGCGCTTTTATTCCGGCGGGATTAAAATGTGTCATAGCAGTAGAGTGCAGTCACTTGTGGGGTCAAAACAGCACGGTGGAGCGAACCCCCCCCCCCCCCCCCCCCCCAAAACAACAAAAACACGACAAATGGTGATTTGCTCTTTGAAATAGTTGGTAAACTCATTATTTTCAGAGTGATAACCCATAAATGGATAAAAGAAATTTGATTGAAAAGAAAAATGGTTTTAAAATCTGGGGTTGACACTATCAATGCAGCAGTAGCATTAGCAAAAAAAAAAATGTAACATCATTTGTCCGTCTATTTTGTTTTATTCCATTTTTTACCCCACTGCAAGATTGATGCTAGTTTTGTTAGCCCGTATATGGCTTTTTGCATTGTGTGTTAGCATTAAGCTAGTGGACAATGTGGTTCGGTTCACGGGAGATATGGACCAAGCTGGGGAATGAATGAATGAACGAATAAATTGAATGATTTTAAAAAATCAGTGTACGGCATGTGTCAGTTAAAACGCATTGAAAAAAAATAAGTATCCCTAAATTTCTTTAAAAATAGGGATAAGCCTTTTTCACGTAAAAACGTTTTAAGGTTCATTTGCCTTTATTTGATCATAAATCGAAACCACCAGACCAAAACATTTATGTAAAATAAATCTGATATTGTTTATTGTAATAAAGATCAACTTATCGCTTGTGGTGTTTAAACAAAAAAAACCCTTGGAAGAGAACCTTGGAGAAAAAATAAATCACACCATAAATCGTAATCGCAATATTTAAGTAAAGATTATTTTTCCAAAATCATCACTATCGCTACTATGTACGGGAGCACGTGTGAGAAGGTCGGTTGGGACGGGGGGAGGAGTGGGTGTCACTTAGCCTGATCAATATGCAGATGGCGACCCGCTCAGAGTTCATTAATGCTGAAGCGAGGTGGATTTCATCTCCTGTCTGTGATGTTCATTAACTTCGGCCTCCGCGTTGAAATAAAGACACGATGATGACACAATAACGGTGGGAGTCGCTCGCGCGCACACACAGACAAGACCTGACCAATGGAGAGCCCGAGGGGCCATAATGCATCCGCAGGCGTGCCAGGTTATGACGCTGACATGGTCTTGTTTACACGTCCAAAAGTGCCCATCAACTGATCGCCCGACACGTTTTTGACGAGAATGTAATCTCGAGATTAAGACGCATTACCGACAAGGTCAATAACGCCAGGAATGGACAAATAAAAAATGACAAATAGAGCTCGAGGACCTCCGCCAAGGCTTAAAACGTGAGCAAATAGCTAAAAACCATCAAAATACAGCGATCTCATCGACTGCATTTTTATGATATCACAAAATGACTAAACATCATTGATCATTATGCAGAAATGCCTGAATTTGTGAAAATGTATCCTTAAAATTGTCTCTAAAAAAATAAAGATAAGTGTCCACATAAACATAAAACAGAGAGACTGACTTACATTTTCATTAAATAATAACATTATAGCATTTCCTTCGAAAAGCCTGCGAATGTTACCCACTAACAAAGAATGAAAGAAAGAAAAAAAAATCAAATCAAATACCGGCTAGCATATAGCATCGATATGGCGATGTAACAACACTAATAGTGCAGCAACACACGTAGACAGACAATATATAGTACAGTAATATACAGAGTCTAGAATGGATTAATAGTATTCATTTCAATAAGTGAAGATGATTCGACATATTATAAAAGTATTTTGACTAAGGCCTGACCAAATACGAATCAAATTACAATAACCCCTTAATCATTACGGAGGCCACCTCTGAATTGTCGCTCTTCCGTCTGTAAAATTGTTATTTCCAGGATTCTCTACATTTTGCCGAAACGAAACCAACCACACCTTTTACAATTTAACCCCAATGAAATGAAAGAAACGCAAAAGTATGAAAACAGATCGTGGTTTAGCGTATCCTAGCTTAGCCGGCTAGTGGCGGCTCCATTGTCGCGCCACCAGCGCAGGGATTTAACAGCCATGAATGCCAAGCAAGGGGAAAGGCGAGCCAGGCCGAGCGTAACCGTGGCGGCGCAACGTCCTTGGCTCCTCGTCGGCCTTCACCTCGCACCCCCCACCTCGCTCACCCCGCGCGGTGAATTTTATGGCTAATTTCCGGCAATTTATCCTGGCACTTTTCCGAAGAGACATTCCTGCGGGAATAATGTGCATAATTTGCATAAATCATTCTGATAGAATGCATATCAGCGTGTATGACTCCACCCCGCCTCCCCCCCGTACACACTCCTCGTCTGACGCGCCGGCGTTTACTTTGTAATCAAAACTGACTCCAAAGCAGGAAGGGGTCGAGGGAGGGAGGGGGGGGGTATCGTTTCGGTGAGTAATTATAATGAATGCAGAGTTTCTGAGACAAAACAATAACTCTATTCTCCTCAAAAATGTTCTTTGGTTATTCCTTTGTCTGAGGGCAAACAACAGTCTACAGCACAGGTGTCAAAATCAAAGCCCCGGGGGCCAGATCTGGCCCGTCACACCATTTTATGTGGCCCGCGAAAGCAAATCAAGCACATCAATTTCCATAATGCTTGCTGAAGTCTGAACCAAAATTTCAAAATGTCATATGTAATCCACAATATGTAATACGTGGAGGGGACTAAACATTTATATGGTTTCCCGAAAGAAACGGCGTTCCAAGGGAAACCAGAACTACAATGTGGCCCACGACAAAAATGAGTTTGACCCCCTGGTCTACAGTCATACAATTTCGTATCACAATGAGAGTTGTTTTTAGGGTGGAAGAAAATAAACACTGGGAAAACACAGAAGTTGTCTTTTTTTTTTTTTTTTTTTTAAATCAGAAAGGTGCACCTGGAGAAGACAATGCGGGGTTCGGCACGAAAAGGTCTGCTGACTACAATTTTACAATCGAGGATTTTTTTTTTTTTGCAGCAGGGATGAGTGAGTTTAAAAAAACAACAACAAAAAAGCCCCAACTATTATAACCTTGGTCAGAAGTCGAGCAAGATTACCGTCCCCCCCCCCCCTTTTTTTTTTCGGGTGTGTGTGTGTGTGTGTGCAAACGCAGCAGCCATCTCTGGTTGTGCGCTCTGCACTCTCCCGCCGTATCGCCGCTGACAAGTGGACAGCTGTCTGCCGGGTGGATGTTAATCACAATAATGCAGGGCGGGCTAATCAAGACTCTGATGGCGCGCTAAATGGCACACCCCGGCGTACGCGCCCAAACCAGTCGCTTGTGGAGGGATCCACGCGAGAGCCCCCGCCCACCCCCCATTGGAGAGGGTGGGCCATGGCCATGATGATGAGGCGGGTGCACAGCCAGCCAGACAATAATTACTCTTTGACTGCGCTGGCATTAGGAGTCAGTCAAAGCAGATTAATTTCGACTGATAGCATTGGTACCTCCTAAATGCAGATTCTCCTAATAAGAGTGAAATTGCAGAGAGCGGCCGGCTTCTTTGTTGGCCTTACGCGAAGAGACAAGGTCTTATTCTTTTGCATAAATGCCCGGTTGTCCCCTCCGGAATATCACCGGCGACATTAGCACGCAAACGCGTCTTGTCTGAAGCCTGCGCCGGCCGGGGCCCCTTTCGCTAAATAACCCGAGAATTAGCCCGAGCGCAGAAGACGGCATCCGTTTGTGTGCTTAGGCCGAGCAAACAAGCCAATTTGCGGCACGCCGAGGGAGCGGCTAATCGACGCAAACGTATTCCCCTCCGTCTTTCTACACCTGCGGGATAACATGCTAGAGGTCTGCGCCGGTAGCTTTCAATTACAGTTATCCAATTTGGGAATTGGAAGTTGTCCTCCTCGACTAATACGGCGACTGCCGTCTTGCTTATGCGAAAACTACAACTGTATGCATGTCACGGCGGTTAACTTTTCCACGAAGTAGAGGTTGATTTGTATACTTCTTCGTCGACCATTTAGAAGACAAAGAAGAAGAAGAATGGTCGTCATGGCAACAAGCTTTCGGTTTCCACGACAAGGGTTTACTGGGCCAAAAGATGCGTTGTACGTTAAGCTACAATACGATGAAGGATTCTGGTTAAGGTAAGCCATTTTAAACTAAAAAGAATAACTCACGTAGTTACTAAGCCTCATGTGCTGCCGCTCATATTCAATTCTGAACACAGCCTCGAGTAAGCAGCTCATGCTTCAACCGTCTGCTGTCCGTGACGCACAGGGCTCCGCAACTCCATTTTTTTTTTGCGGCACTCTAAATAACTGAACGGCTCGCTCCGAGTTTGCGATCGATCTCGTAAGTGTCTTTCCGAAAGCTGAACGTTAGCCTGTCCACATGCTGGCGAGCGCCTGGGCATCAGTTCTGGGCGCAGCAGCTCGTGTAGGAAAACAAGACGTCTCGCCACGCTGCCAAAATTGGGCTAAAATGCCCTCCCAGCTGACAAAGAAAGAGAACGTGACTGTACACCGAAAGAGGTCAGGTCTGACCTTATTTTAGAGTCATGGGTGAAAGACAGAAAAAATATTATGTATTAAGATAGTATATAGTCATATATTACTCAACAAAATAAAAAGCATGTAAACAGGCGAATGACGACTACAAAGTAATGAACGTTACCGTCAAAAATGTTCCATGTTCATCTTTCGAGAAACATCCTGGTCATTCTTTCCTAGCGCGGCCGACTATGATCGACTAGCCAAAGTGACACCCAGCGACAGCACTCGTCAGAACAGACACAAAATGGCCGCCCGATGCCAAAACTCATCTTGGCTTTCACTTCACATCAGACCAAAGCTCCTGGCAGGGAGTCTTTCCAGTGAATCCACAGATTAAAAACATTTTAAAATCACAAAAAGGGATTTTTCAACTTTTCCTTTGTTGTATTACCCTCTCAGAGTACGCGATCTCGCACTATGAATTGTGGGTAATTTTCTGGGCAGCGCTTTCAAGGTCACGTACTTGGCTGAACGAGAGACGCGCTTTGACTTGTGTCATCTTTTTGAGCCTGGGAGCCAAAGAACATGATGGAATCAAATAATGAGAGTGCAAAAGGCGGCGATGAGCACGACTTAGCGCCTTGATGAGGCTAATTAAAACATGCCAGGACGCGAGGGCCCCCACCAAGGATCAGCGGGTGCTAATGGGTACCGCATAGGCCCGCGGATTTTATGTCATGAAAACGTCGCGGCCATCGGAGAAAACCAGGCAAGGATTTGGCCGCGTCAGCAAATGGAAATTGGGCCACATTCAATTAAGCTAAAGACTTTTTGCACAATAAAAAACATTTTATTATTGGACAATTAACAGGACGGCTCTGCGGTCGAAGGTCACACGTTCTGGTGGTATTGGCTAACGTCCTTTAATGGGAAACCAGGCCGCTTCCAATTTCAGATGCTCACGAGATGTTTAGTCATGACTTGAGGCTCGATTTATTAAATCCCTTGTGACTAATTCAAATTCTGTTTTTCTTATACAACTGTGACAGATGAAATAAAAATACATGACTTAAAATGTTTGGCTACATTATTAAGCATCTTTGTCTCAACGTAGAGTTTGAATTATTTTACTGTGAAGTGTGTTGTTTACATTGTTTCGGATATTAATGACGTTGTGAATGGTAAATTCTACACCGACAGCAGTTAGCACAGCAAAAGTCCTGCAAAGAGTTGGCCAAATTAGCACAGCTAACGTCGCCTAGAAAAGGATGCTAACAAATGCTAACTGACAGCAGTTATCGCAACAAAAGCCCCACGAAGAGTTGGCAAAATTAGCACAGCTAAACGTCGCCTAGCAAAGGATGCTAACAAATGCTAACCAACAACAGTTAGCACAACAAAAGGTCCTCAAAGAGTTAGTCCAATTAGCACAACTAACGTCGACTAGCAAAGAATGTTAACAAATGCTAACGTCTTGAATCGCTCTTTCCAAACATATTTTTCGCAACATTTGCACTCCGCCCTAAACATGAATTGACTTACTTTACTTTACAGAGCGTTTAAATGTCATTGGACCTCGAGACTTTAACTCTGGGACATGATTCCAAATCATTTAAAAGGTATTTACCCCAAATTTTAAAAAGTTACGTTGCTTTGAAAGGTTTCCCGTTGGGTTTGATTTTATCATCCCATCCATAATCAAGACATTTGAAAACAGGCTTGCGTCCGTAAGTCAATTCGCATTTGTGTTTAACCGAGCTTCAGTTCTAACATCCAACCTGCCTTATGGTGCAGAAAAAAAAAAGCCACGGCGTGGAAATGACAACGCTGATAGGCTATAAAAGCACTTAATGACCCCGTCGCTCACCTCCCTGACTGTCGCTTACGGCTCCGCTTCACAATTCGTCACCTCCTCAAGTCAAGAGACAAATGTCGTCGCTTGGAAACGCCGCTCAACCAAACAAGAAATTAAATTGTCCAAGGGAAACTTACAACTTTATTCTGGCGATATTATGACTTTTTCTTTAAAAATTAACATATTCTAGTCAACATTTTTTCCTTATAAAATGATGACTTTACTCTCACAAAAACGAGAACCTAATCTCGCAATGTTATGACATTTTACAAAAATTATCATAAAAATAATAATCCAAATCATTGTAGGAAGATTACAAACATTTTTTCCCCCCAAAAGTTACAATTCCTGATTTCAAGTGTTTCCCCCGCCCCCCCCCCCCGCTTTATTCTCCTAAACAACAATGGTAAATTCCAACTTGATTCGAGTAAGATTAGAGGAAACAAAATTATTGTAAAATTACAACTATTCTCTCAAGGTAACAACTTTTTTTCCCATCATATTTTTACGGGAAAAAAATAGTTTGTTGTAAAAAAAAAATTGTTTATTGCATGATGCCAACTTCAAAAAATACAGATTTCAGCAGTATCCTGACTTTTTGACCTTCCAAAAATTGGGACTGAACCTGTCTCAAAAAAACGTTTTCTCACCTTTTCTTGAAAAATTCTGACAACCCCCCCCCCCCCCCCGAATTCAAACATTCTCATTAAATTATTTTTTTCTTTGATACCAAATCTAATTTGTTCTAAAAAAAAAAAAAAGCATCTATTGTTGTAAGACCGCAACTTTATTTGTTTGTTTTTTCCTGTCATTCTTCCATGCAAGCAGCGGCGAGATGAAAAATGTGAAAACTGTGATGTCGCAACGACGTGAGATTTTGTCCGCCACTCCCGGCGGGTTTGTTTGATCTGTCACATTTTTAATGACCTTTCCGGAGGCGAACCCCAAATTTGCATGCTGGCGTAATGAAAAAAGGTAAGAGCCCAGCATATTTCAGCGGGCCTGTCAAACTCACTCACGCCCCTCGCCAGAGCGTTCGGGGAACTTCATTCCTGCCGACGTGCGTTCTCACGGCCGAGCGGAACAAAATTAGCAAAGTGTTTGGCCATGTTGATAGACACGGGGCTTGTTTTGCCTTGAACGTGAAGTCTCCTTGAAAGTTTCATCCATCCATCCATCATTCCTAGGAACAATTTAGAGTGTTCCATTAGCCTTCCATGTTTTTTTGAATGTGGGAGGTAACCGGAGTTCCCAGAGAAAACCCACGCATGCACAGGGAGAACATGCAAACTCCACACAGTGAAGGCCGGAATCGAACCCTGAACTTCTGCGCTGTGAGGCAGACGCACTAAGCAGGCGAGCACCGTGCCGCCTTCCTGGAAGGTTTCGTTCTTGGAAAAAATAAAAATAAAATACTCTCATAATATAATAAACATGGCTTGACTATGGGATTATTGCAACAAATTATTAGTATTATTAGTGAAAAATGTAATTGGAAAAAAGTTACAAAAATGAAGGCTCTTAACCCTTTCGTGCACCCTGTAACGCGATAATATGATAAGCTGTCCCTGAAAGGGTGAAAATATGATTCTTGGAAAATCCAACCATATTCACAAAGAGTATTAATACAGTAAATATGGATTTATTTTTTATTATTCCGACTGTATTCTCATAACATGTATTTTTTTCTCAAATAAATACGATTGAAAAAAAAAACACTTAAAAAAATTCGCTGTTCATAATTATTTTTTGAATGTTTTTTTTTTTGTGGAGCTTTTGTGACACAATACTTATTTGTTATCTCGCACTGAACAAATATCCTGTCTAAAAAAAAAAAAAAAAAAAAGTATTCCTTAAACTAAAAGCTAAATTTGAAAAACAGCAGTTAAAATTACATGAAAACCTACGATAATGAAAAATCCAGTGAATGGCTAACAACGAACAACAAAATTCCTGAGGGGTTCCGCATTGCTTCACCCGCGCAAAGCGTTAGCATCAACACGTAATCTTTTGGCGTCCCCTTTTTGGGATCTTAACCGATCCGGCCCATCGACGGTGGCTCGTTCCCATTTTTTCCATTGAACGTGAACCCTTCTTGAAAGTCCCCATTTTGCAGCAGCCTTTTATATAACAGCGAGCTTGTTAGGAAGATTTGGTGGGGCCCACTGACAGCGACGCGCGCCGAGCCTTGGCAGAGGTGACACGTGGGACGCGCGAGTCCGCTTGCCCCACCGCGCGAGAGCAATTAAGAGACGTGGCTTCCCCCGGACAGGTCTGGACTTGGCCGCGCGGAGGACGGAGAAGTGGACTCCGGACTCGTTATTGACGTGACACGCGTGTCCCACGCGGCCTCTCCGAGTGACAATCAAAAGAGTCGCGGCGGTAATCGGCGACATAACGCGCGAGAGTCAGCACGTCACAATGGATTTTCCCGAGAGAACCCATTTAAAAAAAAAAAACGAAGTTACTACAAGGCAGCAGAGCGCACTGGTTAATTAGCAGTGTCACTTTAACTAATTTTTACAGCTAAACATAATGAGTTCAGTCTATTAATTAATATAATCACCCACTACGGCGCTGGCCCGATTTCACGCGCCATGTTACAAATTTGTTTCCAGGGACGATTTCTGCGCTAACGATGTCGTAATTAAAAGGATGGGAGGCTGGCGCTTGTTCTCGCCGTCTTTGTGTCACGTCTAATAGCGTGGCAAAGTAAACCTCTCAATAGACCCGCACGGCGAGCCAACCTGGAAATGAAATCCAGTTTTTAAAAAGGGGACGTGCCAGAATGGTGGCATCGTGACTCCCGGCAAAATGGAAATAATTACCTTGCACTTCTTTTTGGGAAATTTTTGGAATACATTTCAAATGACATAATCACACACATTCATTCATTCTTGTATGTTGACGATTTTATCGCCGTAAAATTCCGACTTTTTTTCCCCTCTTGCGATTACTTCCTTGTGTAATGTGACTTTTTTTTCTTGGACAATTATTTTATTCTCACAAGATTACACTTTTTTTTCCTCCGCCACGACGAGTATAGCCACAAAGCATCATCATTCTTAAAACATACAATTTTCTAATTTTGTAGTCTCATAAGATCGAGACTGATTTCTTCGAAATGATAAAAAATCGTGCTTGTGATTTCCCCCCCCCCCCCCCAGAGACTCATTACGGCTTTAAATTGCCAAAATTCTCAAAAAATAGAAGTTTTTCCTCAGGCGATAGCAACTTTTTCCACCCCTCATAAGATTGCAACTGATTTCTTGCGAAAACCTTTTCCCTATCTAATTATTTCTTTCACTCAATTTAAACACACAAAAAAACAAATAAAAAAGCTACATACTTGGAAAAATGCATTATCATCCTCATAAGCCTTTTTGTTCCATAAAATGTTATTCTCATGAGATAACTGTGCGATTTCTGTCACAATATTACCCCCGCCCCCTCAAAAGAAAAAAAATTCAAAAACACACCTGTCGTAAGAAATCGGCTTTGTTCTCATCATTGCTACCTTGTGGCATTCTGCTATTTTCACTTATACTTTCATTTTATTCTGGATTAGATTTCCACCACATAAAATTAAGACTTTATTGGAGGGGGTGGGGGGGGGATTTCGAAAAAATTTGACATTGAGTCGTGTGGTGCCATCATGGCGACTTTTTGAAAAACTGGCCAATAATGACTGCGCAAAATATTCTCTCACTCTTGTTACACTGAATATCATTGCCTGAATATTAATTTGTGATTGACAAAATTCATGGCAATTCATTATTTGCCCCATGTCATCAAAACATCATCCAGTCTAGTAGGCCCGCGAAGAGTCGGACTCTGAAGTAAGCCTCGGGAGTTCGAAGGCCGCCGAATGAGCGAACTAAACACGGTGGCGGCGGCGCCGCCGCCGCTCTCCCCCGGCTGTGAAGGTGACACGGCGATGCTACACGCAGAACAAGCCCTTTTGATTAATCACGGGATATTTACGAGCTCACATCCAATCAAGGGCCGCCTGATCAGCGGGGTTGGAAATTACACAGCAGAGTTAACCTGTCACCCGCCACGGCGAGAAGTGCAACCGTCGACTTGAAACGCACGCGCGCAAACACGCACCCTGGCTCCGAAGCGATTGTTTATTTCCTGCAGAAACAACATAACTGCAGCTGGGGAGTCGGCACGTGTCGTTTGATATAAAACCTTGTGGCGGGTGGAGGGGAGCGAGGCATTTATCTCAAAGTGCCACTCGTAATGGGATAGACGCTAAGTTAACAACTATACGCCACACGGAGAGGTGTATGAAGTGCTGCATGAAGCACACGTGGTATAAGTGGGCTCTTGTCTTGAAAAAATAAAAATCATAATAAAACCCAAACAAAAGTACATTGTTGTGGATGTGTCAACATATCCCACCGAGCTTGATGAAGCTAATTTTGACGCAGTAGGAATGGGGGAAAAAAAAAATGACAAAAAGTATTCAACCATAGGGAGAAAAAAAACTCGTAAAATTCAGATTTTATTCTTATAAAATTGTAATTTTTCTTGCACTTGAATAAAACTAATACTAAAACTAATCAAGAAAACTGATCTCAAAGCTTTTGGAAAAAATTTTGCAAATTTTTTTTTTTTAAATCTGCTCTTAAAAATAATAACAGTAATAAAAAGTTAGAATCAACTGAATTTAAAGAAACAAGAGTCAAAATAAAATTTAGAAAACGATAAGAAATCCCAAACTATTATCACCCGAGTGGAGATCATGTCAAACAGCCCGTGACACCACGAGCAACGTAACCTTTGTGCTAATCCGCATGCTGTCCTTCACGGTTAGCGCTCCTACGCCAGGCACCCGTGCTGTGTTTGCGCACGATGCTAAATGTCACTCCGCGCGGGGGGGGCCCCGTCTCATTTCAAAACAATTTCAACATTTTCTAATGTGTCGCCCAAAGCGTTAATGTATGTCTCCCTCAGCATCGCGATAATGCTAGCGGCGCGGCGGTGGGTCGGGAGAGGAAGACGACAAAGACTTGATAAAACACTTTTGTTAGCTTCTGCGCGATAGATCACTTAGCACCGACGCGCGGTATCTCTGGACAAATAGTCTATTAGACGGGAGCGGTTTTGTCAGTCGCGCCATCGCCCAGATATTTCCTGGGAGTGACGAGTCGTATAAGCCGCCAGGAGGGAGAGTAATTTCCGTGTCACATCGCTTTAGCCCGACCCCCTGCTGACAATCGCCAAGACGAGGGCGCGCTTACTAAACTTAATCACATTTGCCTTTTTAATGGCATCCCTCCACCCCGTTGGCCGGGGACTTGCAATCCTCTTTGCGCTGCTGCGCGCCTTCACAGGCACTCGGATACAGCGCAGCGGTACTGTGTGTACATTAACAAAAAATATATATGTATATTTTTAATAATTAATTTTTTTTTTTAAAATATGCAAAAATTTTATTTTTGGAAAATGAATCAAGGGGCAACTCCGCATGGATTGCGGGCCGCCAATTGCCCATCCCTGATTCAAACCACATCAATGCAGCATAGTGACAGCAATTATTTCATTCATTCTGCACAATTCTAAACGTCGCTTTTACTGAGATACGAGTGTGTTGGTTTGTAATTTTTTTTCTTTTAACCCTTTCACGCACCCTGTAACCTGATAACATAATAAGCTGTCCACTGCAGTAACCGCTGTCCCTGAAAGGGTTAAACAATGATATGGTTTAAGAAAAAAAAAAAAACAATACAAAGATATACTGCAAGTGAGGGATCTGCCATCAAATATTCAGAGCAACTTGTAGTTCTCCAAGTGTAAAAGCGAGTGGGAAGCAAAACACTTGGTGGTAAAACAACAATGTTCCGAGGACATTCTGTCAGATTGGGCTCTTTTGTACAGATTTCATCGCTGGGCCGCCGTGGCGTAAATGCCTTCAAACATTTTGACATGGCACGCGGCGTGCCGAGACCCCCCTAGCCGGTGAATAATGAATGGGGGCAGTATGCTGCCAACAGCTGTCTCACCTACCGCCGCTTTACCGCCGTCGTTCGCGCTTGTTATCACGGCATCACCTGGCCAATCGGTGGCCGCTCGCCGCTTTAATGAGACTCGCCGCCTTCGGCCAAAAGGGGAGGTGGGGGGGGGGGGGGGGGGGATAAGAGTTTGGGCTAGCCGCGCGTTCTTTGTGCCACGCTTCATATTTAATTCAGAGCTTGTGTATTTCTTTATGACTGTGACATCTGCTTGCTTCCGCTGTCAGCCACCTCTCTGTTCAATAATTCCTGCCCGGCGACTCAAACTTCCCTGTGACCGCACACGCACGCACACATACACACACGAGGACAGCGAGCCAATCGTGAGCTGAGCCGAGAAAGACCCCTAGGTAAAACACATCATCGTTTTACATGATGGCAGGTTTGCCGACTTCCATCTAACCCGCGTTTGAATTCAGAACACCGTCTATGAGGGTGTGCACACTTTTGCAAATATGATTACAGTTCGATTTTTTTCTTCCCTTTCAGTTCGATTTTTTCTTCCCCTTCATTTAAAAAAAAAATCGAACTGAAATCATATTTGCAAAAGTGTGCACACCCTCATAGACGGTGTTCTGAATTCAAACGCAGGTTAAATGGGAGTAGAGACTACAGGCCACAAGGTTAGAAAAAAGTTTTGAAATGATTTAAGCTGACATTTGTTCAGGGGTGTATAGACTATTTAGATTTACGCCCACGACGGATATTCAACCGACACATTTTGCGAGGTTTCGTTGTCACGCGTGTAGACGGTGGCGCGGTCCACCAACAGATGCTACCCACTGACCTAAGAGAGCACAGCGGAGGGGCCAGATGTTCAGATGACCTCGCCACGTTGGGACCAGCTGATGCGGCCTTGACGCCGATGGACCCTGGCGTGGGGAAAGCGATCCAGAGGCGCCGCAGTTCCCCCCCCCCCCCGCCCGCTTTGCAATGCTTCTGCGCTCCTGGAACAGGGCCATCCTGGAAGGCAATAAAGGAAGCAAAACAGGATGGTGAGAAACATGTTTAAAAAAAATAAATAAAGGGAAAGAAACGGGAGGGAGGGTCGAAGTGGTCAGTGGCGGTTGTCACAGATGTTGAGTTCAGCACAAAACACCGCCAGCAGCCATCACGTCAAAGCCAAGCGAGCCGAACGAGCACGGACAACTTCGGGCCCTGTCGCCTTTGATCTGCCTCAAAAATTCAACAGCTGTTTTCTTGAACGAACACAGATGCAAAAATTAGGAGAATAATGCGGACTCAGAGGTCCCGCTGAGACGTAAACACGCACTACGACCTGTACACATTGAACTCTTCATCGAATTCAAATCGACATCGCAGTGGAGTAAAATGGCCATTTTCAAATCGCAAAGGCCGCAGCTTTATTTTATTTATCCATTTGACTGACAAAATGCAACAAATCAAATGCCGACCAAAGATCTCTGAAAACATTTCACCCTTTCATGCACCAATAATGATAACCTGTAACCTGATAACATGATAAACTGTGCACTGGAGTAACCGCTGTCCCTGAAAGGGTTAAAAAAAAACTGCAGATAAATACCGAGAGAGCTGCGATGTTGCGATCTAAAAGTGTCCCTTCATATCTCGGGGGGGGGGGGTCTTTTTAGCAAAGGGCACCTCAACCTCAATCAGGGCGAGATTGTGTGAACATTTCATGACCGACGTCGTCTCTCCACAGGCAGGAAAAAAAACACGAGCTTGCACCCTGTAGCCTCCACCGCCGTCCACTTGATACACATCGGTATTAAGTTGATGAATTTCTGCGATCCATCCGGTTTGACAAAAACAAAGCGTTCAATTCGACGGCATGTTTATTGATGCGCACGCCATATTCTCAGCAAGCGATGAAAAATGAGCGGCGGCAGTGTACTGCATGGGCCAACTGTGCCGTGCGCGCAGAGGTGAATGTCAAGAACGCAAAGTTGTCGTCGGGAGCATCGTCGCAGAAGACATTCAATATGTAACGATAAATAGTTAAAACTGATGCCGTTCATTTCGCAAGCAAAATATAAATGAACATTCGTCGCACTTTTGTACTTGCCGCCGATCTGTGTATTTAGAATGTACACCACAGCATTTATTCGAGTGACAGCTACGCATTATTCGTTAGCATAGTCAGCCTTGTATGTGACAAAAAAAAAAACCCTGAAAATTAATTTTCTAATAAAAGTGGATTGGCCTGAAACAGTGAATTCCACGTGGCACTTTTAAAACACGGTTAAGCCTTTCCATCTGCTAGCTTCATGCTAACGCTCATTTGCTGCGGTGCTATCACCCCGCTACAAACCGATCGACCACAAATGGACCGGCAACACAACTACACACAATCACATATTCTTTATCCTCTGTGAAGAAGAACTACGACTCGTGTTTCACAGATGAGCCGAGAGGTGTCAAGTCATCCAATGCTTTTACTGCCCCCAGGTGGCCAAGGAGGGCACAAAAACGTATTTTTATTTTTATTTCATTTACTTGTGCCATGACTGAATGGACTTTATGCTCAATGGCAATTCCCTTCAGAAGCAGCGGTGTCGTCTGCTCTGTCATCGCAAGGATCACTGATGCCACACATGCTCGTATTTGTACATTTCGCCCACATTACCCGGAGAAAGACTGCCAGCTCGCCTAAGATGGCCGTCCAGCACCTGTCAGAAAGGCTGAGTGTCAACCGCGTCACGGCGTGTCGTGAAATGACAGCGCCCAAAGTCTTCAGAGGTGACGCCTCCGGAAGGGTAAAACCTCAAACGAATCGCAACCACAAAAACCAAAACAAAACATTTTTCCGCTCTCAAATGTATCGCAGTGGCTTTAAATCAGCGAATAAGGAAGTGTTCATTTTTACAGAGGGGGAGCGGGACTGTGAAAGAGGAGGGGGAGAGAAGGAAAGTAAATGATGGTGCCTTTACAAGACAAATGATGACAATAAAAAGCACCTTGTCAGCCATTGTCCATTTGGATTAATGGACGCGCGCCCACAATTGGAGGAAGACGGCGGACAAAGAACCAGAGAGGGATTTGTCTTTGGAAAAGACGACCGCGCTTGCAATATGGAGCTAATCGCACGCAGGTACAAATGCCGTGGCTTAATTTCTCGCTCTTGAATAAACACCTTAGCTCAAGGTAAACAAACAAAATGAAAAATAAAGACCATCTGTATAACCTGTAAATACAGATTTAATCCAACTTTCATTTATCATCTCACAATATATATCGATAATCATGCCCAAAGATGAAAGATTATAAAAACGAACTTTCTGTCGGCATAAACAGCAGGATTAAAGAGGATTTCACTTTGAGTCATTTTCAGTAAAAACTCAGCTGAGCTGATATACTTCCTGTTTTCGGTTTTCTTCTCTTCAAGGCGTAGTGACGAACAAAATAGTGTGCCACCATTTGGTGGTTGATCGTGGAATTACACCCCAAATAAACAGGAATAACAAAATAAAGTGTTGCCAAAACCATTTAATCAAACTTTATTTTTTTTTGCACCGCCCTCTCAATTAGTTAGCAGGCGTGCTAAATATCCATGATTACTACATACAGTGGATCCCCTGCTGATTCACTTATCTGTGCTTTTTTTCCCAGTATTTTTTATTTTTGGTTGGGTTTTTTTGGAGGGGAGCCGCCCCCTGCTTTTCACAGAAAACAAAAAGTTTTTTTCCAATGCATTTATAGTCTTTCACAGGCATTTTTTTTTCACATCATGTGAATTATTTAACTGTGCAAATACAGGCACGTTGAGTAAATGAATGCCCCTTGCCACTATATATGATTTGACACTATAATTTTCCCATAATGACAGCAATAAAAACAGAACCGTCAGTCGGCAATGTTGAAGTAAATGATCCAAACAAAAGCCAAACCAACACTGACAATCACCATGAGGAGACCCGTTTTTTTTTGTTGTTTTTTTTAACCTCAGCAAGCTAATGTATGTGAGCGCGAGTTACGACTTGTCTGGCAATGACAAACATCAGGCGCTGCGGGCTAAATCAAAACAAAACAACTACAAAAAAAAAAGAAGAGAGATATCAGGCAACCAAAATCTTGTTTGTGTCCCTGGGCTAGTCTCTGTGCTGCGTTGCGGGCCACTTCTGATGTCGGCACTAGCTGCTGTAACGCAACCAGCCAAGCATTAGCATTGGCCCTCCAGTTAGAGGAGGCTCTTTGGATCCTGTCAGCCGAACTTACCGTATACACCACACGCATACACACACACACACACACACACACACACACACACACACTATAAAAACATTCCTGACAACGATGTGAAATGGAATTAAATAAAGTGCTTTTGATGTGCCTGAAAACAGGGAAACCGAAACGCAATATTTTGAAAATTTATGAAAGAAACAATCCGAGCCAATATCAACGACTTAAAATATATTGGCGGCGCTTCCCGATGACGTCGCTTCTGGGCAGTAAAAGAAGTACAATTCGGTTTAAAATAAATAAATAAATATTCGGTGTAACGTAACTGTACGGCCGTTGAAAAAACAGCCAAAGCAAAAAATAAACAAATTTAAATATATCCTTAAAAGCTTCTGCAGGGAAATCCATTAAAAAAAATTTTTATCCAACCGTCAGGCCCAAAAAAGTCGGGTAGGTCAACGTAAGTCCGACCCTGGAGGGCCAATCGGGAAAGGCCGGACGCATAAGTTGGAAGGAGACAACCTTGCCCCCGACAAGACCTCTACGATTTGTAATTCGGAAATTTGATTTTCCAATATTTTGGATATTTTAAAGCGAATATGGTGTGGTGGATTTTACAGTCCGTCAGGCAAACTCTAGCGATACCCCACTTACGCGAATCCCGTCTACTCCTAATCCTCCAAACTTACATCTAAGTAAAGGATAAAATAAAACAATCATAACCCCCCCCCCTCCCTCAAAGTGGTGCCGTCTCAATTACAAGCCTTCCCGAAAATAACCTAACCAGAGTTTTTGGGTACATATATAAATGCGGCAGGGACCTCTGCGCCACACCATCTCCCCCGGCCACTTAGCGAGCACACAAAGTTCAACAACTGTGAAGAAGGAACTATTAAAGGAGGACACACAAAGCAGTGACCTTGACTGACAAGCGCTCTTCACGGCGGCCATAAACAGCGGCGGGAAGGCTGATAAGTGTTCACCGGCGCGGCAAGTAACGACCTATCCGTCACTCGAGGTTGGCCCGTGTGAGCTAGTGTAAATTGAACATACATAATGTACAGCAATAACAGCGCTGCTCGCCCATTCTAATGTATTATCATTATTCTTGGGGAAGGGGGGGGGGTGAGTTCACTCGCCCCCCCCCCCACCCTTTGGCCTGTGGGTAAACGCCTCCAGCCGTGATAATTTCATTCTAATCTTTGTTCCATATTATAATTTTCATGGTCAGAAATACGGGCGGGGGCGGGTGTGGACGGGTGCACGCGACGCCGCATTTCGATCAAGAGCTAAACAGAACACGGGGCCATAACGGCGGATTTTTATGTGACGGCATAACCGCCCGTCGCCGGCGCGCCGGTCAATTGGTGATAAGGAACGAGGGGTGCGCTGTAAATCCACGTGTGATGGCCCTTTTCAAACATCGTTATGGCGGCGGCCGGCCTCCGATAGGATGAGCCCCGTTTCCATATGGAGGGCTGCTTAACGATGAAAATTCAATGCAGTAGATGCCTAAAAAATGAGACGCAAATTATAGAGTGGAATTAACCGCAAGACGGGCGTGTATCAGGGAAGTTACATCTGAAGCTTTGGCGTGTATCAAATGCCCCGAGGACCTTCTGCTAGCAAGATATGGTGTGAAATACTCCAATAATGCTAAATGTGTGCCTTTTGTATTTTACGATGTCAGAGTGAGGCTGACCTTGGAAAACATCGCAATGACATCTGCAAATAGTGAACAAATCTACAAAATAAGAGGCTTCAAGTTGTTTCATGCCCCTCTCAGCTGAACTAAACCACAAAAACAAAGAGGATTCAACTGCGTATTCAACAATCACGTAGACTTTCAGACTGCTAGCTTAATGCTAAAACAAACACATGATGGGGAAACCCAACTGAAGCGCAATATGCGGTGCTAATTTTCGTCATTGAAATTTTAACGAGCATAAAAAAAAGGTGTGTACACCCCTCCCCCCCCAAAAAATGATTGTAGTCTATATACAGAAAGCCACGTACATAAGTAAGCGTGTGAGAGTAATCATGTAACACTCTTAATTAACAGGCGGGTGTCTGAGGCCTCCCACGTGCAAACTGCATCACGCTCACAGTTGGCGCCTTGGACAAGTCTCACGCGTGACGACGGCACGACTAACTCTACTATGTGCACTCGAGTCGCTTCTGTCTGCTGCTCTGACTTTTTTTCATTTTGGTTATTGAAGATGGAGACTCATACGTTAGCTCGTTCGATTAGCGCTATTGCTGCGTCTATTTGGGTCGCTTTGTTTTTGTTCCCTTGTTCGGTCTCTCGGTTTTATGGCAAAGAAACTTTTGGATATTGTGTGATCGTTGTTTTATATTTGAGTTGTGCTATTTGACAGGAAAGCGCGTGGCATTACTGTATTAGCCTATCATGCTAGCTTAGCTGGTTAGCCCGCAGTCCACCAGCTGCTGCCACATGCGTGTCACTTCTAAAGATATGCTTTTTCTGCGGTTGGACTAAGAAGTGTTGTCGTAATTAGCTTTCAGACTATTTCGAAATAGATTTGCCGCTCTTCGTTGTTGCTTTGTAATATCGTGAGAAGAGCGCACGTGGCTGGTCTTCTCTCTTCCAGGTATCGTCACAGAGCAAGAGGCGGGGAGGGGATGTTTCACAATTGGTAGGAGGGGGAAAAAAAAAAAGAAAAATGCCTCCGAAGCTGGGAGACACTAATCTCCCATGTGGAGGTCAAATCTAACATGGCAGGTTGGTGTCTGCGGAGATTGACAGCCTGGAGAAATTGGGCTGCCAGGCAGCCACAACACACAGTGACAGTAAACACCTCCCAGGAAAAAAAAAGGCTGGTTACCAAGCCTTATAGAGCGACTGTCAGAGGGCGCCTGTCGTCAGCGCCGCCGCCGAACCTCGTGCTGACACTCTCTGTCAAGCTCCCTCCATCACTGCCAGGGGTGCACGAGCACAAACGTGTAAACAGATCACATATCTGCACATCTTGATCTCAAGCATTGCAGGCCAGGCTTTTATCGGCAGATGACCTCAAAGTTTCCTCGTACACGTCAGCCGTTACTGTACTGGAAACTCAGCTCCTTTTGGCTTCTCAGTACAGCAGTGATATTAGTCGTTCCTTGGAGAGGATAAAGAATACATGCGTGTGGATATTGTTGAATTCAGAGAGCCGTTGCCTCAAGACCACCACATAGATGCTAACTGTTAGCCCGTGTGACAATGGGCTTTTCCATTGTTAGCGTTCAGGTAGCGAAAGGGATGGAAGTCGGGGGTCACTCGTATCTCAAGGCACCGTTGGAATTGTAACTTGATCCTCCATGTACCAAAAGAGAATAGCTGCTAGCTATTTACGCCAAGCTTCGTACGCTTCATTTCATCAATATAATTCAAGGCCAACGTCCACTTTGCCACGTAAGCTTCAAGACGATACGAACCAGACAAACGGTCAAAATCAACACATTTTATAAGAAACCAGTTAGTGATGAACCAAAAACATAAATGCTAAGATTCTATCGATAAAGGCAAATCAGCAACTTGATTTTTGTTGTTGTTATTATCTTTACGGAGTGCGTTGGAATGCAGACTTGCTAATTGCGTGAAATATGTTATCTCGCAGGCTGGCGCTGTCTGCCGTTCAACAAACAAAAGCTGACAGATCATCCCCTCAACCGAGTGACCCCGCTGTGAGCATATGCACTAATGCAAGGTCACGCTGGAGACTGGCCACATGACGAGACGACGGCCAACCAATTTGCTTCGCCGGCCACACACGCACGCAACCACACTGATGTGCTCTCCTGTACAGAATGTTTGACAAATGGTGGCAGTAGCTCTGCTGAGAAAATACTTGTCCAAAATTCGACGTACACTCATAATAATTACCTTTTTAAAGGTTAACGATAAACTCCCGCGATAAACCTATCCAACTACCAAATTGGCGACTCTTCTCCCTCATAATTGACGCGACAAGTCAAGACCCACGCCCCCTAATAAATATTTTTTTGTATATACTGTATATTAGACATCAATAAATAAAGCGAGAGAAAGAGACAACACGGGTCTCAAATAGACCCACGTAGCCTGCCGCAACCCCCCCCGCCATCCCATGCTTGCCCTTTGCCGTGCGCCCGCCTCACCTCCAGAGCTGTCAGCGGCCTGTCAGAAGCAATCACCGGACGGCGTGCTGTCTGCCAGCCAGCCGCGCACCCGTTTGGACAGCGTGACATCACGTTTCTGGTGCTAAAGTGTCAAGGGCCATATGAAAACAGATGTCCTCATTACTGGCTCGCCTGTGCTTTAAACGTACAAGACTGGAAGGGATTAACAGGGGATTAACTTTCATGAGGTTTTGGTGACTTTGCTATTTGGGAGTCAACGCGCGGCCCCGTAAAGAGCGCAAGAGCACCGATACGAAAAAAGAAAGATAAAAAAAAAAGAAGCAAATTCGCTCACTACCTGGCGGCGCACGAAAAAGAGCGAGGCGTCCCGAGAACGGTGTAATGGACATCGGAGGGCCGCTCGAGACGCGACGTGCCGGGAGTCACTTTATCGGATGGGACAGATCGCCGCTTGTCTGACTGACTTAATCTGTTTGATTGAGCAACGGGATGCCTTCGGCTTCACAAGTCCTTCAAAGGCCGCACATTCTGCAAGTGTGAAAAAAAAAAAGGAAAAGAGGAGGACGGGGAGGGAAGAGAAAAGTCACCCAGCCACCCCGCAACACTCATGTGTACACACTGTAAGACAGCTGCGAGGTTTTATTCCATTAGCATCGCTCACAATTTGAGTGTAGAACATTTTTTATGTCATTTAGTTTTCAAACCTTTCGCCAAGGGGGCATGTTGACTTGAGCTACCAGTTCTACAGCCTTGGTCTTTTATTATTTTTAATGAACTATAATGCACTAAAGCATCAGAGAAATATTTGCATTCGCGTGACAATGTAGTGATGCTAATGCTGCGATTGAGCATTTTTTTCGTCAACTCGCGCCAGTGTTTCGACCGCAAAATTAACCATCTTGTTCAATAACTGCAAAAATGAAAAAATATAAATCATGTTTGGGGATTTTCGACAAAAAAAAAAACCAACAACAACAAAAAATAGCATAACTTGGAAAAAGTTATGAACGGAAAACTTTTTTAATTGGCAGATTTTTTTGGGGGGTAGCTTTCCTACAAAATGTGTAGACTGACTCAACTATTTTTGTAGTTGATATCAATACAAAATAATTGTTAAAATAAGTGCTAACCTCTCTTACGAAAAATTTGAAAAAAAAAAAAAAATGAACTTCCGAACAAAACAAACCAACTCCACTAGACTCTCTGAAGTTTTTTTTCCTATTCGGCAAGATTGAATGTTCAATAAACGATTTTTGCGAGAACTGCGCTTCCGAAATTTTGTCACATTTTGTTGGTTCAACGTGGCAGCAAGTCGACGGCGCGCCCGGAGAAGCCACCTGTTAAATTGACCTCACTTTCTGCACGGCGAGCTGATGATGACACCGGCCGCCATTTTCATCTCGTTCATTTAAAACAACCCCGGATAATAATTTCCTTATGGATATTTTGCGTCAACGCTGGACTGCTTTATTCCCCCCCCCCCACCCCCACCCCCAATCGGCACTTTCGATATCCCATTCGTAGGCGGGTCGTGGACCCCCGGACAAAGACGCGCCGGGCTCCAGAATCCGTCATCTGTCAGCGTCATTGATCGGGGGCACAAGTGCGAGAGGGTTATGAGGAGGGGGTGGGCGGAGGCCTCGTTGGGAGTGATAAAGAGACGTCAAGTCGGAGGGCTCGCTCTCGACAAATCCTCAAACCGCATTACCGAGCCATGCATTCATTTGTGCGTGCCTCGTCGTCCTTTGACGGCGATTTCACTTTCCGCTCCCCTCGCGCAAAGCCCACCTCGGCCGTCATTGTGTTGCGTTCGGAAGTTCCTCGGAGCTCATTTGCGGGGCACTCGGCTTCCCGGACAAAAGTGGGAGATCATGAATGAGCGCTCGGCAGTCCATCGAAGGCTAAGATGCGCGTAGTCGCCAGACCAGGACGCCACACCTGATCCCGCTCGCAATGGGATGACGGCGGAGGCAGAATTCAGCAATGAACAAAAATTTGGGAAAAAAAATAACGTCAATATTGTGGTTGGTATAAGCGTCAAATATGCACATCCGAGTTCATGCATTTTATTTTGAATCAATGTTTGCACAAGTCCGCTAAAATAATAAATAACATCCGACATACCCACATAAGACTTTTTTTAATGACAATATTGGGCAGAAAACAATTCCGATAATCGATTAATCGGCCGATTATTTTTAAAACCTACATAATTTTTAAAAGTAATGTACTTTTTTGTCCCTTAACGCTTACAACAACAAAAGAGATTAACAACACCCTGAACATTTCACCATTTTATAATACTTGGGTTGGTTTTTTTTTTTCCTCATTTGCCTTTTTTGTCTTCGTCATGGGGTTTTGTTTATTTTGAAAAGGCCTAATATCGGACGATTTAATCAGCCAGCCGACTAATTGGTCCAGCCCTAAAATACACATACGTACGTGTTCAGTGATGCTTTGACTCACACGTTTCAGAGCTACTCTGTCGATTCTTTTTTTTTTTTTTTTTGGTATCCAACATCCCGCATTTCACGCACAGTTTACCATACGATTAAAAAGTTGCGGGCTCGATCGCGGAATGACTTACCTAAGTCAAAAATATTCAATGCCGATTGGACGATGTTAAAGTAGGGCTGCAGCTCTTGAATACTTTTAAGAATTGAGTATTATATCAATTGACTCATTCAGTACCAGCCAATTCTGGACCAAGTCTGAAAAGACATTTCAAAACGTTTTTGGGAGTGAATGAGTTAATCAGATTAAAATGGAATTCTGCATTATTAACCACACGAACGACATGTTGAGGTGCCAATAAATGTTGGAGCTTTTTCCACTTGGCTCGCCAACCTGACGTTGTGCTGTAATATCTGACTTGTGAGTGGGTATGACTTTAATTAAAAGGCAGGACCTGGCCTCGTGAGTGACGCGGGTGTCAGCGAATAAGAGTGGCGATTTGGCTAACCAGTTCGATAGTATGCGTGTTGAGTTACTCAGTGCAGGTTACTCTTACTAGTTTGTTCAACGGTGCGGCTAAAAGTGCACGTCTGGTTTGACGGCACCGGTTTGACCCAGGAAACGGATTTGTTACATTTTCAGCACCCTTGAAGAATCATTTCAACTGTAGCTTTTTTTTTTCTAATGTTCTTGCCAAATGCCAGCCCCCCTGTAAGGAACGACGCAAAGGGGCTTCCATGTGCATCAGACCACAAAGCAAGCTGGAGGACACCCCTGAGATAGTCATACCACTTGGGGGGGTGATAGTATTGGTGGGGAGAACGACTGCTCGGACAACTCTCCCCCTCCAAGTCGCCAAATCTCTGCAAGCTCAGTCTCCAGGTTTCCCCTCGGTGACAAAGTCGACCACATCAGAGAGCCGTCACGCCTAACGAGAGCTGACTGGTGACACGCAGATAGGGGAGGGGGAGTAGGGCGGGGGTGTGCCTACCTAGCCCGCGGCTACACAAAAAAAAAAAAAAAAAAAAAGCCGCCACACTCCGCCTGTCGTGTGAGAGGACACAACTGCTTCCTGCTCGGCACGGCTTGAGCACCATAAGCACAACCAGCCCCGGAGCATGCACTGCATTTCGCAAAAAAAAAAAAAAAAGTGTCGACAACGTAAGTCAAGTTAATCGCACCCAAAAGTAGTTAGCATAAGGAGCAAACTGTTCTTTTAAGAGGTTTTTATCCGAGCGAAGAGGGAAAAAAAACAAACAAACATATGCCATCTCTGATCCAGTCACGTTCCTCAAACAGTAATAATAAGATGCCACTTCATTAAAGCATTCAGTGCACGGAAAGGCGCAGGCATACACAATCAAGCCTGTGACGAAACAGCAAATCATGTGAGAGGAAGCTTTGCAATGGGACACAAAAGGGGGGGGGGGGGGGGGGGGGGAATAGGAGCAAATCAACCCCTCCACCATTCATCGGCGCTGAATCACAAAGCTGTGACGAGGGGACAACTTTTCAAGCGTCACTTCTTTCAGAGCGTGGCGATTTTTTTCGAGCCCTGGTAGGCAACCTGAACAGCCCGTGAGAGCTTTTGATGCTTGTGACAACGGGGAGTTGAGCCAGGAGATTTTTTTTTTTTTTTACGGCGAGCGGGGAACAAACATGCCTTGTCTAGTACAGCAGTTAAAATTCGGTGGCGAATCAAACAAAATGGCGGCTTCCTATGTTGATTGCAGCATGATTTATTGCCTAAGCTGCCCAAAAAAATCCAATATTTTCAATTCTATTTTTACTTTATAAAAACAGAGAGGAATTACATTATTCAATAGAAAACCAAGAATTTAAAAGTTTGGGCCACAATTTTTGCTTCAGTTCAATGGACATTGTGTTGCTCCGTTTGTTGTGCTGACCTTGGCCACCTGGGGGCAGTATAATGCATATGGAAATACCTGGAGCAGGTACAAGTTCCAGTTAACAGTCGTTCTTCACGGAGGATAACGAACATTGTCTGGCTACATTACAATTACACCCATAACTGAAAACGACTCATTTGAGTCTAATTCCGAGAGGGTCTTTCCATCGCACACTTGGACCCTGCTAAATCCTCAGCGGCCGTCCATAAAAAGACAAAAAAAAGTCCATCCGGCCTTCCGACTGGACTGTTCACCAGCTCAGGGTGGTAGCAAAAACACTTCACCCCAAAAATTAGCTCAATGTAATATTTCCTCATATATTTAGTTTTAGGTCCTTGAAGGATGGAAATGCTCCCCAATAGGAATAAAAGGCTACGCCCCCACTTCTTTTATACAGCGGTGTTGTGTTTCCAACATATGTCGTCTAATGTCAGGTGATACAAAACACACCAGAGCACACTGCTTGACCCCGTAGCCTAAAAAAATCAGAGCCTCTCTGTTACAGTCAAGTGAATCAGCCGCGACAAATATATGCAATTAGGTCACGCCGGCCACCGTGACCCAAAGTGCGGATAAGCGTCACTGTCAAGAAACGGAGGGGCAGTGTTGACAGTGCAATGGAGATAACTTGGCTTTCGTCAGTCAGCGGTGACATTTGATGCTTGCGCGATGGGACGATGACAGGACACTTGGCAGTATCGAACGCCCTCTTTGGAACCAAAGAGGGGAAGGAAGGAGCATCTCAAAGCAAAATCTCATCTTGACACATGACAAGTACTCCATGTTGAAATGAGATAATTAGAATATGGAGGAAAGAGGCCAGTTATTTCACACTGGGGGGGGGGGGGGGGTAAAACTGCAAAATGTCGAGTGTAAAGCAAAACTCACGCACCACAACATAACCAACAATGCTAATTTAAACGTCTACTTATGCTAGTCAGCACAAATTGTAATGCCCCCCCCCCCCCACAATAGTTCAAGCCTATGGCCGGTGCACTTTAAATTGCTTTACTGACCTGTAACGGAAGAAACACGCTGCCGTGGCCATAAATGACGGGCAGGCACTCAGTGCGCAGGCTAGCTAACAAGAGCTAACAATAGCAATGTGACGTACATGTCACCTCATCAAGCCAGGCATAATGAGAGTCAAGCCAGTGATCAATCTGCTGCGGTTTGGGACATGTCGCTCTATTTTGACAATGACGTGATTTTTCATACAAACAAACAAACAGTGCAGCTAAGCCTCTGGCTAGCATACGACGTGGCTAGCTATATGCTTCTGGGCGGTACACGATAATCATTTCAAACAGCAACACGTGAACATGGAATTTAAACAGCCGGAAAAAACTGCTAAGTAGAAAGACCAAATCTGATTAACACCTCCGTTGCATGAATTTGTTATCATTTTTTAAATTCTAAATCAGACAGAAGCATTGTATATAATTGGCATGATGCATCAATGCCAGATGTTTTTTTTTTTTTTAAAATCCACATTTCTAGTTTAAAAAGTGAGCAATAATGTAAAGGTTCCTCGCAGCAAAAATGCTGTAACAAGAGCCCAGGCTCAAATTAAGGAACATATGGTAGGTCCTAAAAAGCTAATATAGCCATAACCAAGTATGACTCTCCCAAGTGGCATTGTGTCGATGGCAGCACCACGAAGCCTGAATTTAAAAAAAAAAGGAGTATAAAAATGCAAATGCCTTCTCCTTATGCCTCAACTGCCGCTCTCACCTGTCTCTCCTGGCCTCCTGGCCTTCATTCTTGGCCTCAATCCCTGACAACTTCACCCACTGAGCTACAGATTGGCCAGCACACAATGCCCCCCACCCTCACCACCCACATCCCCCCCCCCCCCTTCCACCATATCAACACAATGAAACTACCGGCCACACGCTCGCCGGGCTCTTCACCGACCGCTCCGTCCGGTTCTTCGTTTTGCCCGTCTCAACCCCGCCATTTATTTAATTTCCTCGAGCGGCGTCCAAGTCTATCTGCGGCCGCTCCGTGCGTTTGGCGACGGCGGCGGCGGGGATGGTGGGCGGACGAGATGAGAGCATCTCCTGTGCGAGCCAAACAAAGGTTGCACGCTCCATCATTCAAAGCGGGGCCGCCACGACAGCTGCCTCCGCCACGCTCGCGCTGACAAACGGCCAGAAAAACAGATGGTTTGTGCATTCATGACCAGTTTAGTGGAAGCCCGGGAGTCGCCCCCATTCAAGGGGAGGGTGCCGCTTTTTTTTTTTTTTTTTTTGTCCGCCGTGGCTTTTCGGTCTGGTAGAAAATTAGAAATGCATTTGAAAATGGTCCCTTAATTATCGAGGTCACGCTAGGCTCTGCGAAGAGGACGCGGAGGAGCGTGACGCGTGATGTGAAAAGATGGGCCGCCACAGCAATGTGGCGTCGCTTCAAATGCCGCCAAACGCATTTACATCCGTTTTGTAAATGCTTATGAGAAGCGGACGCATTGAATTTTGGAAAGACAATGCGTCGCTTCGAAACCTGGATGCCGTTGCCATTTGTATTACCATTTAAGACGTTAAAAAAAATAAAATAAAAAATCTGGTAACAGTCTTAGACTCCCACACTGGGGACCCATTGAGAGTGTAAGCCTGCCTTTGCCACCCCTCAAAAAACGGACGTACTAATACTACGTATCGATATTGGAACAATACCGGCCTTATTATTTAGTTATCGAGGCCTTCTAGAGGCAGCCGATACCAGCCACAGATACTTGAAAAAGAAAATCTGCCATCAGGTAAGTCCTCCTCAGCAGTAGTTGGCGCTACATTGTGGCGATATGACACATCGGTAAATCCTCATCTGCGTCAGAAAGAAAGGTTTTGCTCACAATATTTTGTCATTCTGTTCAATTAAATGTTTTACAGAAGAGTATGACAAATATCGGTATAGTCAAACCTCGGTTTTCGAACATCGGTCTTCGACCAAAAAGTTCGGGTTTTTTATGCCTCGGATTATGACCGAAAATCGGTTCTCGACCAAACTGAGCGCACTTGACTCTTCTCGCCTTCCTTACACGAGGAAGGGTAGACGAGGAAGTGACGCTTCCTCGTGTAGCGTTCCATTGTGAGCAGACGTGTCCAATAAAGTTTTTTTTTTTTTTTTTTTTTAAAGAGCGTGGTTTCGGTTTTTGTACAAATCGGCTTTCGAACAGCCTTCTGGAACGGATTATGGTCGAAAACCGAGGTATGACTGTACTTAGGTTCGGTGCGTACTCAAGGACTGAATATTCACGTTCTGCCCTCGCCACGCCCCCGCTGCGCCTAGACACAGATAACTCCTTCAGTGACCAAACCCGTTGATGTTTCTTGCAATTTATTCACTGCAGAGGCGAGTCAAGAAGGTGTAAAATTGTAACACGCACATATAAAAAACACTTACACGTCGTTGGAAAATAAAATGTGGCAAAAAAAAATGTGTGCCACTGGTCTGATAGCAATACGAGCGTGACTACGCTAGTGTCACGCGAGTGTTGCTAATGTTCACGAGCTAATGCGCTAATCGCTGTAATGTACATCAATGCTAAACGTAAACAATTGGAACGTCCCTCAAATGTAAATTCACAGTGAACACACCCCACCGATTAAATATATTGCATACATTTACATAATATAGACAAACAGGCTCGGCTTCGGACACAAAGTTGCAGTCCATCTTTCGGAGCTTCCCCGTACAACGTAAAACAGGAAGTGTGTCACGCAATAACAGCCGGCGTGCCCTTCACAATAACAAATTGACCTTACAAAATAAAGCAGCTGTGTAGCGATAGAAAGACAACAAATGTTACATGGCTCTACAGGAGCCAGAATATTCATACTGGTATCTGTGTGGAGAGGCGAAAAAAAGTACATTTGCTACAAGGAAGAGATACTGTACCATCCCGTTTTTTGTTTCCCGAAGCTGCCAAATCATTTGATCACTCAAAAGTGATCGCAAATCTTTCGCGTTTTGGGCTAATCTCTCGCTCAAGTCCAAAAAGGCCTATTCAGGTGTCCCAAAACTTGCTCAAGCTCACTAATCGCATGTGTCACGTCATTAAAAAGAGCTTAGCGCCGGCGTCGAGGCAGCCAGGCGTGAACCATCCTGGGCTTCCCGGTGTCATCGTCAAGCGTCTTGGCAGCGCAGCCCCAAAAAGTCATCTTCAATTGCGAGGGGAGAGCATTGGGCGATTGCACTATATCACACACAAAAGCTGCTCACACGCATTAGCCGCGGTGCCAGCCAAAGTGACGCTGACCCAACCAAGTTTGTTTGTTGGAAAAATTAGCGGCGCGTCCCTAACAATGCGGCGAGAATGGCTGAGCAGATATGAATTAAAGATAACCGCCACGCCGCCCTGCGTCTGTCTTTGCGCCGAAACCATCTGGACGTTTCAATATTACATCCTTGTCTACACTTCTCACGCCGATCTGAATCAGTGTATTTTCTTTTTGGCAGGTCTTCATTGAGACCTCTCGCCCAGATGTGCTCGGCCGGGCTGACGGAACGCATTTGTCGCCGCGTCGCTCGGGCTTTCGCGAGAGGGGTCGCGCAAATGCCTCAAAAAGCCGTCCCCGGGAAAGAGGCGGGCGCAGCTGTGGCGGAGATGAGAAAGCTCTTTGGCTTACGCTAAATATGAATGAAACATCATGTCACGCTTATGTTGAATTATACACCCTTAATGTTCGTCGAGCCGCGGAGCGCAATTGGCTTTCGGGTTGAAGCCGTCATTTTATCACTAGCATTTTTTTATTTACTTTTTTATTCATTTTGAAGATTGTAGTTTTTGCGCTGCGAGCAAACTCCGAAATGTAATGTCGCCTATCTGTCTCTGCACAAAATCGGTGTTTTTGAAGGACCTCTAGAAACGGAGCAAATTTTTGAGGGTCTGCTCAGGAGTCGACAGATTTGCTTCGAAAACTGCAGTAATTTAAATACAGTAAATGATATCAGAGTACAACTCCAAATCTGGATTTGAATAGGATATTTCCAAATAGAAATCAAGACCGCAGACATCGCCGAATAGGAGAGCGACCGTGTTGTGATCGCGTTGGGTCGTCACGCCGGCCCGGCATCATCGCGCTGGACGACTGGAGCCTCATTAGCATAATCAGGCCGCTCATTAGCATAATTCCTCTACCGGTTCGTCTGCGCCGCCGACTGTAATGAGCAGTACAGTTGGGGAGACACCCACCAGCAGACGAGAGCAAAGCACACATTGGCATCGCTGACCTACAGGAGAGGCGCACGCGGCTGACATAATACAAACAAGGATGCACACATCATGCCCACACATGCATACTACACACGCGTGGGCCAGCACGACTCGGTTACCACTTGAACACTGCCCTCCTCTGACCGTTCAAGGGATTGCATGTAAACCGGAAAGATAACTTACTATTGTAGTGAAACCTCGCTGTACGATTTCTCCCCCCCCCCCCCCCCCCCGACACCCCAAAGGAAGCTATCCTAAGTCATGCGATTGCCACTGAATTGATTTCAAGTTTTAATCGTCATTGCGCCCAGATTAGCCAAACCATAATTTGGCTAATCTGTATGACCCTATTTAGTTGCACTTCAGCAACATTTTTTTTCATCGTCAAATCATCTGTAATCCATTTATTTCTTTTAAAGCCAATCTAAATTGAGTTTGAAATGCTAAATAAAATGCGCTAATTGTAAATTAGGCTCTATCTAAAAAACGCCCCTTCTCATCGTAATCTGCTTCTTTTTTTTCCTCTTTGGACTGCACTCCTTTTGGCAGAGGAGACATGCTCCCAATGTGACGTGGGAGGCGTTCAAAGATAGACAGCAGCTCCCTGCCAAAAGCATTAGTGCCCAATGACTGATTTGATGGAATTTGAGTGTGAATTTGGACCCCAAAAAAAGAACAGTTGGAAGAAAAAGATTTAAGAACAGGGTTTGGAAAATACTGTAAATCATAGCGGGATACCATGTTTGAGACTCAATTTTCTTGATGGAGAATAAACAGATAGTGAGATAGAAAAAAAATACATATATTTGGCACATTGAAATATTCGCATATCACCACACAAGTCGTATTTTTCCATTATTTAAGCGAAAAAAATAATGTTGAAGAATAAAGGCTGAGTCAAAGTACTTTTGTTAGCAAGTGTTTCGTTATTATACGTGTAGGTGATCACGAGGAGCCTTTATAGGTTGAAATTTCAAGGTCTTTTGAGTCCGTCTGTCTGGGATGTTGGACAAAAAGGAGCATGCTAAGACGTAGCCCGCCATGTTAGCTTCTCAGGCTAGGCCTTAGTTAGCCAACTTGTCACTTGTTTCAATGAAAAAAAGTCAATGTTTTGAGTGCAAGCAAAGTTTGATGTTACCTTAGAGGTCGGTTTTGTACTTGTCATTTGTTTATATTGTTTGATAAGGAGGAGCCTGAGTTAATATGTAAACGGCTACTTTAGCCTGTTATGCTAGTTGGGAAATGGTCAACTTGTCAAGAAGTGTGATCAAAAGGGGAGTTCCTCGTGTGTGTCAATGTTTTGTGGTTGATTACTTAATACTTACAGGTCATTTGTTTGTGATGTTTGACAAGAAGGAGCATCGAGTGAAGCGCGACGACTGCTACTTTGGCATCTCACACGAGACAATTAGCCAACTTGTGATCAAATGATCAAATTTTACATGACATTACCGGTTAATATACGTGAAATTCATCTTCTATTCGTGCTCTTTGATAAAGACAGGCGGCTGAAGATGTAGAATGCTGATTGCGCTTCGATGCTAGAAACTAGTTAGCTAACTGGTTCTTTTAATTAAAGGATAGTGTCTCATGCGCGTCAGTGGTTGATTTTATACTTGCCGTTGGTAATTTGTTTGTGCTACTTGACATAAAAAAATTGTAGCGAGTCAAGATGTAGATGCTAATTTAGCTTTAGCTAAAAGGTTAACTCGTCACAATGTGTAATCAAAAGGTCAAGTCTAGAATAGCTTCTTGCGCTAACTTACTAGCCATGTACTTGATCAAAAGGAAGTGTTTCAAATGGAGTGTGTGTTATTTTCAAAGTTCACATCACATTTCATGAACCTGAGACCCTTAAGGAAAGCGACGCACACGTTTTATTCTGTCATCATTTAGTGTTGTTTGTTTGTTTGTTTTTTAACCTGACAGTACACTTTCAAAATGATTAACTTCTTTCAATCTGAAATGTGACTTAAAACACTGCCTTGACAATCAATAAAAGCTTTAACTGTTGGAACTGCTTGTGCTTGGACTGTAATTAAGCTCCCAGTAGACTCTAATCAGCATTCAAGCACAGCATCAGAGTGTGATATACAGCGGAGGCCCTGTCAAGGTGATTTGTCGCTGCTCACCATGGCCATCACACACTCACACACACACATGCGCACACTCCCGAATTAATACCCACAAGTGAAACCGTGACCCCGCGGAAGGCAGCCCCGACCCACCGTCCCAGAACTTCCCATCGAAACCGCCCACCACGGAGCAGGCGGACACGTGCGTCTTCCCTTGTCTATTCCCCCACCCACAAGTCTCAGCAAGGACAAGAGCTTCACGGGATTAGACACGACTGATATATCCTGCGTTCTGTCCGTGTCTCAAGCGTTAGTTTTTTTTTTTTAACCCAGTAATATGCAAAATTCGTAACTAAAATGCTGCATATGGACATCATGACAAGCTTTCACGTAATCAATTAAGCTAAAAAAAGACATTGGGGGCGGGGTGGGTGACACGATTTCAGGTGTACGATCATAAAACAGGTAACACAAAAAAAAACATGAATGGAATGTCAAGACTCAAGGCCAAAAGGACAATAATAATAAACCTGGTCTCTATTGCCACAAAATGGCTACTGCTTGGTTAGCCGCAAGCGCCATTTTGGGACCTTTGGCTCCCCTATTTAATTAAAAAGCCATTATCACCTCTCGGGCCGCAGCCCGTACGAGCCGGATCTGCACTTTTAATTAGTTTTAAATGGTTTTAAAACGCACACGATCGGGCTCCCGCTTGTGCAAAGTGTTGTTAAAGCGATCAGGATCCCGTTTTAGAAGATTGCGCACATCTGGAAGCGGTGTTAGCCGAATAGGATTGAGCGCTGCGCCATACGGTCAGCAGATCTCGCGTGGTTCTAAATTTGCCGATCTCTGACGGAGGAGCGTGAAATAACCGAGCGTTGAACAAAAAAAAACGGACAGACTGAAGGGACGGGAGAGAGCTACAGGTTCCAAAAAAAAAAAAAAAAAAATAGTGGATCATCCCCTTCACATCCCATTGCCGCTCTCCTTCACCGTTACCTCGGTGAAGGCGAGCCAAGGCCCAAGCTCCCCTGGCTGCAACTAAGTGGCTTGCTGGCATATGGCGTAACCTCCATTTGAGTGCTAAAAGCTGGAGATTGTTTTTGTGGAGCAGATGTTGGCGGGCGTTGGCAAGCGGCGCCAGCTGACTGGGCCACACAGCTGGGAACACCGTGCATGTGTGGCTGTGTGTGTATGTGTGTGACCCACATACAGGGGGAGCCATCGTCAGTGAGAAGTTTGTCCTGTATTGTCTTTGCCTGGCCCGGTTGTTAGCATTTCTCCCGTTTCTGCCCTCACTTTGTGAGGTCGGTGACGAGGCTTTAAATGACTATTTCATGTTTTCGAAGCCAGTCGTTACAGTTCATCACTATTTTTCTGTGGCGAAAACTCGAATTCCTCGAAATTTTGTGTCGGCTCGTCTGTTGAATATACGCCGAGTTCAAATTTGGGAGCAAGCGGACAAAATCTCAAAGGCAAGTTGGCAAAAATGACACTGAAATGGGAACTTCAAAATCACAATGTCTGACTTCCTGTGTCAGTTTTGGAGACTGTTTTTGTGGGCCTAGCAAATTTCATGTTGCTCAATGAAACCGACTGAGCATACGGAGTTGTTTTGAGAATGTTGGTATTTTTGGGGAGGGAAGTCTAGAAAATATGAATGCCCTTTTTATTTATTTCAATTGAAAATATTTAAATTACAAAAATCTGCTTCGTTTTGACTTTAAAAATATAGATGAGACGTAATTAGAACGCCCCGCCGTATAACCAATTCCAAGATTTGGTTGCTTCATATCGGACTCAAATGACCCTTTTCCGCATCGATTCCAGGTACCGACAGCGAAAGGAGGACACTTTATGCATCCTGCCCAATTTCCCAAACCCAGAAGTGTCTCCGATGCCAAGGGTGGACAAATGAAGATTAGGCTGAGATTATAATAAGGATGCCAAAGCCATTATCCAGTCTACTTTGACAAATTCCGCACCTTAGCGCGAGCAGATGGGACCTAGACTTTTGGGTGGGGAATATCCGTCACCCAGTTGGCTCGGAAAAACAAAAAAAAAACCCGAGGATAAACGGCGGTAAAGGTCCACTCTGTTTACTTGGTGTCACTTTCCGCCATTGCTTTCTCTCCACTTTGAATTGTTCTATCATAGCAGAGTGCTATACATCCATTTTTACGCTCGGTGATTTTATTACGTACGCCGGGGGAGTTTCGAATCAACTACTCAACCAACCCCGCTCAGCGTGCCAGCAGAAAGCCGGAGATTGGGCAGAGCAATTTGGCTCCGGCTACTTAATTATGAGAGTGTTAAATGCCGTATGCTGCGAGCTCGGGCAAAACAAACTGGCCGGAGGTCCGCGGCAAAAAGGACATACATCCCTCCCCAAGCCTTGCCGCTCTCATTGTGAGGTAAAAAAAAGGGACGGCGGTTACTACACTGGACAGCTTGTCATGTTATCAGGTTACAGCAACTGTGTCAAACTCAAGGCTCGGGGGCCAGATCTGGCCTGACGGGTCAATTTATGTGGCCCGCAAAAGCAAATCACGTGACTCCACGAGCTAAGATCTGTACCAAAATGTCAAATTGTCATGCGTAATAAATAACGTTGAGATTTGGTAATAATTTTGTGACCCTGTTTCCCCTCACTTGAACAATAATTGAACAAACTATTTTCATCGACTTGACTGATTTCAAAACTAGTTATCTCTTCATTTCGTGTGTACAAGTGATCATTTTGTGGTTTCACCGTCATAACGGTCCTCCGAGGGAAGACGTAACTGCAAATTGGCCCGCGACTAAAATGAGTTTGACACCCCTGGGGCATGAAAGGGTTAAAGACACAAAGTAATTCTATGTTTTGTGGGACTGGGAGAAGCAAAAAAATACAATTAAAAAGGTGCCTGCCAAACAGCAGGTTGCCACCAACAATGGAACCCCGGCAAACTCAATTTATGGTGCATGTTGAGATGCTATAAATTTGCCAGCCTGAGGAACCTCACTCCATTTTCGAACACCTCAAAACATCTTCACTCGTCGTACAAGAAAAATGTTGAGATGCTAACTTCCCATTTAAGAAAACGAAGCCCGGAAGCCAGTCCAGCACCTGAAAACACCTTGTGATGCTAACATTTTCATCCTGGGAAACCTCACTATGCCGTTAGCCCATACGGCACTGGAAACTTTTGTCTGTTGGAAGTCTGTCAACCCAGCAATGCCTCTCTCGATTTTTTTTTTAAGTCCCTCAGCATCGTATGCTGCCAAGTGCAGGAGTAGCACATGTCCATCAAAGTCAAGATGATATGAGACGTGAGGGGCTGAGGCCTGCTCACGAGTTGGATGGACGGGCGAGTGACTCACTAGAAAGAGAAGGAATCAGCACGTTGGGACTCGGATGCTTACATATTATGCAGTAGCCAGAATATTTGGGCTAACTGAAATATAATCCACCCTGGCTGGTGATCCCCCACTTGTCAATTGCCCACTTTCTGAGGTTCCTCTGGCTGGGAAAGTTCACATCTCAATAGGATTCATTTTGGCGTTAATGGGAAGGGTAGAACGGCGTGTGGAATCGTTTTGTTAGCTTGTTTGAGTCATTCAAAAAAACGGAGTGGTTAGCATCTCGCTGGAGAGGATGTTTTCAGGTGCTGGAGTGATTTTTTTTTTGTTCAGGTGTGGACAGACTTGTGGAATTGTTTTGGAAACGCGTTTGAGTAATTCGTGCATACGCTGTTTGAATAGAGTGAAGTTGCCAAAGCAGGCCAAGTTAGCGTCGCGTTGATGCTAACGATGCTAGCTTGGTGTTGTTTTCAGGTGCTGGAATGACTTCGGGACATAGTTGGGTTCAGTAATTTTTGCTCTACATCATAAATAGGTCTGGCAAATGGAGTGAGGTTCCTGAGGTTGGTTAAGTTAGCATATCTTAACATACTCGCAGCTTCAGGACAAGTGGATTTTAAATGCTGGACTGACTGACTTTATTTTGTTCGACAGTTCAAGCACTTGATGGATGATGGAGGTTCAGCTCAGATCGTCAGACGTCCGCAGTCTTACAGTCCCCCCCCGCCCCATACCCCCACCCCTTTGAGCGACGCAGACAAAGGCAGCTTCCACGGTGCGTCACTGTCATTCCGCTCATCCCGTCATATCCACTCCGCCGCTCGCAGTCGTCAGCTCTGACGAGCCTTCACCTGAGCTGACAGGTGACTGTCCCGAGGCGGCGCAGCGTTCAACGGGGAGAGCCTTAAACCTGCCAACGATCCGTCAGTCTCCCGCAAAACCGTCTCCCGTCATGTCATCTCCGCCACGCCAATCACGCCGACGCGTCAACTTTGTGTCGGGGAACAGTCGCGGAGATTACAATCTAATACAACGTTGCCCTGAGCTGCAGCGTCGGGAGTGTAGGGCAATTATTGCGAGGCGGGACAAATAATTACAAATCCGATTTGTCTTCCGTACGCATTTTACTTTTGGTCTAATTGCTTGAGTGATACAAAAGTGAGGTTCAAAACTCCAGAGGGCAGATTGGTAAATGGTATCGCTTCTCATGCCTGTACGTTTTTTTCCATATTTGTCCATTTTCAGGCGCCGTAAGCTATGATTTTGTTGAAGTACGGCGTTTTCATGGATGCGTTGCCGTTGTAATCTCAATTTGCGGCGAAAGATCTATCCGACCGTGTATGGTTAATGGACCTGAAACGTCCCGAAGGCAACTGACAAAACTAAACTGCAGAAATAATGCTCAGTCAAAATAGAGTGGGGGCTGGATTTCCTCATTGAAATGATATTAATCAATCTCATCTACATGTGCTTTTCCAAATTTTTGACTCAAATAGTTGCGTAAAGGACTGTAAAACCACGATGATGCTAATAGCTAGCACGTCAATGGGATTTTCCATTATATGCTAAGAAGGCGTAAAGTATGTTGCTTTAAAAAATGTTTCAATCTCTTAGTTGGATGTTTAGTTTGACAGTACACTTGAAACGGGAGTGGGATTAAGCCGTTTATTTTTAGCGAAGTCCGTCCTGGAAGGAAAAGTTTGAGGATAAATGATTCATTGAAACCAATCTCAACCTTGAGCAGTAACCAAGATTCACCAGCACGCTCCCTTGTTGTTGTCCTTCTCTCGTGATTAGACAGAGATTCATTTGAGGAATGGGAAAGGTTGCGCTGACCTAGCCCCGTAATCACACATTTTGGGATGGGGGAGGCAGTCCGTGCCATATGGCTAACGATCACAACAATACATCAATTTCATCCACGGCATCATCTTTTATCCGGGAAATTACAATTTTTTTTGGGGGGGGGGGGGTTGGTTTTTTTCCTGCTCGGAGTAATTCTACTCAATTGCCTTTCCAAGACCTCATTTTCAAATGCGGTTTAGATAGAGTGTGAAACCAAACGGTGATACTTTAACACGGGGTGGCTAATGATGACGTATTCATTGATTGAATAACGGTTACGAGCGGAAGAAGCGCCCACCCTCCAAGAATGTAAATGAGTAACCTTTAGGAGGGCTCAGCGGCAGCAGTGGCAGATGGGCAGTAACTGGAATGGCGATGGCGGTTGGCTCGAATAAATATCCGCCGGTTGTGGACCTTACATATTCTCCAAAATGAGATCACGCAACGACAAGAAAAAGATTTTGGACTTTTGGCAATCGCTGCCGTATCCATTTGGCGCCGCGCAAATGTGAAAAAGTGAATAACGTACGTAGAACCGCCAAAAATTTCCCGTGCGGCCAACGCGGAGGCCCCGGAGCTTCTCGCGAATGCAAAAAGTGACCGTTTTAATCGCAAGTTGGCAGCAGGTTAAAGTGACCTTGGGTCTGTGTATACACGCGCACACACAAACGCACACGGGTTACGGGATGATGCGGCCCTGGTGACCAAACCAAATTAAGCAGCTGTCACCGCCTACCTGCAGCTCCGAGCCGGCCGATGATGATCAACTTATGAGCAGTCGGGGAGCGCAAAGCGCTCTCCCTCCTCCCGTTATCATTCCCAATCTATGATTACAGCACTTTTAGGCTTGCTTTTAACGCAACGCGGACGATACAAAACGAGAGCGGGGCTTTAACGACGAGCGGCGCGGTTGTCCGCCGCCTGTACGACAGACCCCCCCCCCCCCCCCTCACAATGAATAATTGAAAAGAAACGCAAATGCTTCAGATTCCTCATCTGTAAGCATTCTGATCCTGAGGGAGGGATGACAAAAGGTGAAGTGAGGTCTTGGCTCGGTGCCGCCAAGATGTTACGATACATAATTCATTACGGAACGTGGGGAATACGAGGTTGAAATAAAATGGGGCTGAAATTTGGAACTTGACGGCTCTTCGGATTATGGCGGCCACTAAACCGACATCGAGCCGCAACAATTAAATGATTCGTCGACAAGTCATCGATAAACCGGTCGATAGAATCGTACAGGGTGCTTGAAAGGGTTAAATCGGAGATACGAGTCGCACCCGGAGTTCAACGCTAACGCGGCGAAGCAGCACTCCGCCGTCATGCTGCACAGAAGTAGAATAAGCTGTCAAAAGAAGTGAAATCAGACCCAAGTTGTCAATACCAAGCGCTAAACTTTCTTTTAGTCAGCTCCGTTTATTTCTTTACTTTTTGCTTTTCAATGTCGATAACTATTTGTGACGCACATCGAGTTACCCCGGTGGTTGAAAAATGACGTCAATACCTCAGAGCGCGGACGGCATGACTTCCTATCGTTGTAACACTACGCCGCATTTCGTTTGTCCCGTCTGCAACAGATTATGTAATGTCAATCTGCCGCTGATGAGTAGTGGCAAAAAAAAAAAGGAGGAGGGGGGGGGGGGGTGAGGGGGAATAGCGACACGTGGTCGTCGCCGACTCACGCCATTTGACTTGCTAATCAAGCATCAGATGCTGTTTAAAATGCATGTAATTCAAGGTTTATGTCTACCTAATAAAAAATTATATACAAACAATATTCCAGTCAAGCGTGCCGAGTACATCGGCTTGATCGACGGGCTGTTTCCGATATTTGGCAAAATCAGATTCCGTTCGCGGATTAATTGCCCAATTAATTTTGAAAATATGGTTCATGAATCCAATTTTTTTTTTTTTTTTTGGTCCCTGAAAGCTTTTTAGGGTGTTTGAATGAATATTTCGGGTGCCGTTGAAATCTGTTACTGCGCAAAACACACAAAAATCTGCAGAAATCGGCACATTTTTGGCCTGATTTTAAGAGCCAGTCTTGGCCAATTAAATCGTCGATTCATTGGCTGGGCCCTAATTCACACCGTTACATATTACAAGTTATAAGCATCCTATTTCATTGTACATTTCGTTTATTCAAGAGTCGGATCCATTGGAGAAATTACCGACGGCCTTTTTTTTTAATGCTTCATTTGTCATTAAATCTTTGACTGTTTACACACAACATTTTGTTCTAGGTTGCCCACCCGCCCCAGTTCTTGTACCGAATGGAAATGGAACGGGCCCCCCACCGCTCCCCCTCCCTCCCCCCCCCCCCCATTCTCTCTTCGAGATCTCAAATCTCACATTAATAACAGATCAACTTCATAATTCAAGACTGAAAGAGGAGAGTGGAATTTGCATGCGTCTATGCGCAGTAGGGTGGTGGGGAGAGGGGGGGGGGGTCTTGACACGGAGGGTGCATCGGGGGTGTCAGAAGGAGGCTCGCAGATCAAATAGCCGCACGCAGCTTGACAGCAGGTAAATGATGTGTCAAGCGCGGGGGGATGCGTTTCAATCCTCGCATATTTTCCAAAAGGCTCCCCGCCGTTTCCCCCGCCTGCAAACACAACCACTCCACGCTAACTGATTCTGATTAAAATGTCAATAAGGCGGCGGGGCCCTTTCATCCTTCAGCCCCCGAGCTGTCCGTCTCCTATTCCCTACCCGATCCGAGCGGCGGGAGGGTCCGTCGCGCTACACGGACGTCCGTTTATCCACTCCGAGTACTGGTGTCGCGTAATAATCCGCGTCTCTGGGGAGCATTTAGCCTGATGGGAAAAGCTGATTGGGGCAAAAGCCCCCACACCCACCCCCACCCCCACCCCTCTCCGCCTCCCCCGCAATCGCAATCAAGCCGCTGCAGCTGCAGGTGGCCGCGAAGGTAAATACTGTTTTCCGAGGATGAAAAAGGGGAAACAAACAAACAAACAGTCCCTTTTGGATTCCTCGTCAGTGGAAGTGCTTTAGTAGAACAGCTGAACTTTATTTCTATATAATCAGAGGTGGGTGTGTGCCGACTGCCATTAAAGAAGAATTTGAGAGATTGGTCACCTCCCATTGTAAAAGGGTGTGCACACTTGTGCAAATACATTCATTTTCCAAAAAAAAAAAAAAAAAGAAAGAAATCTGAGTTGTAACATCAAACACCTAGCATATTTAACACGGGTGTTGACTTTTCATCTCCACTAGCTCGAATTCTGAACAAAAAAATAAAAAAAACACAAAAAGGGAGAACATTGAGAACGGGTAAAGAAAAGGTGGGACGCGCTGAGAACGGGCAGCAGCTGTATCAACAGATGCTCGTGTTAAAGCATCCTTACTCATGTGTTCCCCTCTGCTTGTTTGTTTGCTGCTAATTTAGCCCTTCAACGTTGGGGGGGGGGGGGGTACATGCGGCTTTGTTGTCATACTAACAAGGCAATTAGCAATCAGTACACATTTTGGGAGTGCCTACAGGTCCTCGCTGGTCACCAATTCACTGATTTCTAATGTCTTCGTTAGCCCATACACCCTGTATTGTATTGTCTCCAATGGGGCCTGTTTTAATGGCGTACTCATTAGCTGCTAGCTTAGCGAAAAGGAGAAAGAGGGAGCAGTAATCCACATAAAATTGTCGAGTTCCGACAAAAGAACAAAAACTAAGCTGATAAAATGATGCAAGTCTGGTTGTTATTCATTTTACAAAATGATTTAGGAGGACTTTGGACAAAAAAAAAAAAAATCAGTAAGTTGGCTAACTAGATGATGTAGATGAACTAGATAAGTAAAAAAATGTTTAATAGGATGAATTGAGACTAACACACAAGAAATAAGCACAAATTATTTAGAGTCAGGTTGTTTTTGGTGGTCTGTTAGCAGTAGCCAACCTCTTAAAATAATTTCGCAAGATTTATTTGATCAAAAAAGCAAGTAGGCTAGCTAGACAACATGCGAGGAGTACAGGTTTATTAGCATGATGCACGTTTTTAGTCTGTTAGCTGTAGACAACCTGTTCTTGAAACTATTTTGTGGGACTTTGTGCAAAAACAAAAACAACAAAAAAAGAAAAGTTCATATGTGAGCAAGCTAGATCACGAGGGGGCCTAATAGCTTCAATTGACACAAAAACACCCCCCCCCACAAAAAAATGCTTGCAAATGGAAATAAGAATACGCCCAAACCACTTACAAAAAAAAAAATCAACAAAATTCCACGTTTTTGGGGGGCGAAATTTATGACTGTGGTGCTTTTTTTTTTTTTTTTTTTTTTTTTTGCCTGATAAGCACAAACTTGAGTCTTTAGACCGCTTGCTAATCCTAATGACACGAGCTATTTGAACACAAACACTGCAACAGCACATTCAGACATTCAATCCAAACAGATTCAGTCATACATTCTTTATCCTCTGCGAGAAGCTGAACCTATGCCGTATAAATGTCCACGCAACTTGAACGATACAAAAATCAGTAGTCGGCTATTACACCAGTGCCATCTTGTAGCCTCGAAAATGAAGTCAATGAATTTGTTCTAATGACACAACAGACCATTGATGGTCTCCAGCGCTCTGTGGCCTCATTTCATATGCACGTTCATCTGGCCTGGGACCGCACAGCACGGTGGGGGGGAGGGAGAGGGGGAGGTGCCTTGCCGCGGACAACGGTCCCCGGGGCAAGGCCCTCTGTTCACGGGTTCCTCGGGGGGCCGACCTTCCCACTGACGCCCGTTTACCTGCTTCAGTTCATTTGAACGGATGTGACGGCCATATGCGAGGCAGTGGGAAAGCAGAAGATTTTGGATATTCATAAGACTGACACACATGGAAGTTGATTTTTCAAAATTAATTCATACCAAAAGTCATTGCAATTGAAATTCATCTTTTCCCAAAGCAAACGGACTGATGGCAAATGTTTTTTGTCACTTTTACGTAATATTTTGAACCATCACACAATAGGTTATGGGCCACAGCAAGAGTATTTTATTGGGGTTTTTTTAAATAATCGAATACACTACCAATCATCCCACCGATTAATCAAAAGTGTAATAAAAGGTTTTTTTATGATAAAAAAGGAACCATATGCATGTGAAGTTGTTTGGTGTCAGGAGAAATCCCAAAGGGGAGGTTGGGAAGGGGGGGGAGATTTATTTTGAAGAATGAATCGATTAAAATTGACATTGTTACTTTTGTGGTAAAAAAAAAAAATGCTAATCTGGGATATCGGAGAGCCTTGATATAATAAACCTCTCATAAAGTAAAACAACTCAACCTAAACCTGATTTGTAAGAGTTGTTAGCCTGTTAACAGCCACCCAAATCGCTGACACCCATGTCACTCACCAGGCCAGGCTCCGCCCTTTTAAAGCCATAGAGACTCCAAGTCACCAAGACTACCAAATAAAGTCATGATGTGCACCTCACATGTACACATTCGCGTTTAATAATGCAAAATCGATTACTCAATAATCAATCGGTTTACAAAATATTCAATAGCTGCAGTCGTAGCGTGACCTCGTTAGCATCACAAGGTGTGCTGACTGATTTCACCATCGAGGTGTAGATATGCTGATCCCACATGAAACAAAACGCTTGCGCACACACACACACACACACACACACACACACACACACACACACACACACACACACACACAATGTGAGCAACTCCTCGACCGTTCATCTGCCAACACATGACGGACAATACGGTGCCTCGGAAACTTTGACATGACAGACCCTCGTCCGCCTGCGCGTCCCTGCGCATCTCCCCGCCCCCGTGACAGGCCTGCTGTCAATCATACACACCCACGCCAGGACGGAGGGGACAGCATTACAACACGCAACTCTACTTTCATCATCGGAAAAACAGAAATAATTTGTTCAAATACAATTAAAGTAAGATTAGACTCAGCGCGAAGAAAAAAAATTTATATACCGGTATATATTTTTTTTTCAGACCCCAGATTGTCCCACTGCAAAAATCCAAATATAATATATAATAAAAACAATCCATACCAACATTAAAAATATAGATTCATAAGAATATTAATTCAAAAATATGCATTTTTAAAATTTTAAATACAGGATCCTTAAGAAATGTGAAGACAAACATAATAAAGTAATACACCGATACAGTGGAATTAATTCAACAAACTACCAAACTATGCCACGGGCAAATGTGCTCCAATTAAAGTGTGGCGGTCTGAATTCTGGCAGGTCAATTACGCGTCACGGCGTCAAATGGGCTACTGGCGACAAATTTCATTAACAAAGCTGCCGTGTACAACCACGGCCTCAAAATGGCCGACATAAATTTGAACCCGCGGGGGGCTCCGTCAGCGGGCCCCGCATTACAACAAATCAAGCTCCTCGCCTTGTACCCTTCAGGAAACCGTCCCCTTGTGTTTGGCGGTTGGGGGGGGGGGGGGAATAAAGGGAAATATGACACTTGATTTCTAATCATCGTAAATTACGGGCATCCATCAGGTGAGGCTCAAATTAAAACTTGCGCCTTGACAAAGCAATGGCAACGCTTGGCTTGTGAATCAGTCTGATTTAACGCCAAAGACTTGCGGTCATCGGGGAGCAACAGAGGAATCCAAAGCGATACATTGTCGAGCTTTAGCATAGATAGTAGCTGTAGCTAGCTAGCGGCCACCACAAAGCAAAAGGCCAACGATGAACGCTTTCATGCACAAATAATGCTAACCTGATAATCTGGTAAGCTGTCCACTTTAGTAACCGCTGTCCATGAAAGGGTTAAAGCAGTGCTCCTCAAACTTTTTACACCACCCCAAAAAAAAAATAATGTTAAGTCACACCACAACAACAAACATTGAAAAAGGCCCAAGTGTTCATCAAAAATAAAAGTACACAAGAAAAATCAAGCACGTACTTGATGATTCCACCAAAATGAACTGAACATAAAAGATCAATAAAAATTGAGCAAAAAATGCTTTGTACATAAACATTCTAAACAAGTGAAGTCGACTTGAACATAAATACCGATTTAGGGCACACACAATCAAAACACTAACATGGCTAAATGGCCAAAAAAAAAAAATGAAATGAGGCACACATTGTTCCTTGGCTCCAAGTCAAACCCATGAAGTAAAAGCAATCCAATTTGTTTTTGTTTTTTTGTTGTTGTTTTTTTTCTTGAAGGTAGTCTTATTCTAACCCTAAGCGAAGTGCGGTCGTCCTTGCAGAGCCCCCCCGCGTCACGTTGGGTCACAGATTTAAGGCCTCGGAGTCAAAAAAGGCGATGCTGTAAAAACGGCTGAAAACTAAAAGCCACTTTATTGGGGCGAAATTGCGAAACTAATTAGTGTAATTGATCAAATTATCAGTTTAAGTGCACACGTTTAACATGTACTTTTTAAATATATATATATATATATATATATATATATATATATATATATATCTCGATATAAAATGATTAAAGGAGGCAGTCATTCAACACGAGTGGTCCAGCACAATGGAATTTTCTCCAACTCATCAAATAAGTGTGGCAATTAACTAAGTGAGGGTTTAAGAGTAGTCCAGAGGTCGAGAAAGGGTAAAAAATACAATAAAAGTGAATTATTATTATTATTTCTATGAAGGAAGTGTGGGCAGAAAGAAAAGTTCAACACGCCCTTTTGCCCTTTTTATGGCTCAATGTTTTTAGCAATTTAATTGAAAGAGGCCTTTATCCGTCCGGTTTGAGTTTCAGAAACAATTACGAGGCACAATGTACACGGAGTACTTTACGTAACGTTTTCGCAAGTTGAACTATTTCAAAAATAGGTATAGGGCTGCAGCTCGTCGAGTATTCAGCTGATTCATCGACTAAATATTCATGTTGCATTAATAAACACAAAGATACGTCCAGGTATATATATATATATATATATATATGCTTTTTTTGTCCACTAGGGGTCACCATTCTCACGGCCGACAGTAGTGCCAACAACACCTGTCCGTACTGCTTTAACGCACCTGTTTTCCGGGTTTGGTCACGTGACGTCCACAATGCGAGTTTGATGGCGCTTTGATGTGAATCTCAGTCGACAGCAGAGGGCGGTAGAGATCAAAATGGCTTTCAACCTGAAATGAATGAAAATGGATGGCTTAATCTACAGTACGTAATTCTTATTGCATGAACGCAATATTCATCAGAATACCTTGTGGGGGCACAGAGAACATATTGAAATGTCCACAATGACACGACTATCGATCGCCAGTCCATGGTGTTTAGCGTATTAGCTTTAAGCTAGCAAGCTTTTCCAAGGCTGTTTTATGTTGAGTTTGACACTAAATTTCAACCGAGAGTGGTAATAAAACTTGAAGCTACTTTTGTTTGCTTGCAATTGGCCAGGAGATTGTCTGGAAAAATCCGCTATCAGCTTTTTTTTTTTTTTTGGTAACTGCGTGACAATTTGAGGAATCAGTACATGACAGCATGAGGGTAATTATTACTAGGTCCAAAGGGAAGTCCAACAAGCCGTTCTGATGGCAAATGTTTTTGTCACTTCAAAGAAGTGTGGCGATACCCCAGGTCGGTTTTGCACTTGGTCCAATGGGGACAGCAGCAGCTCTCCCTGCCCAGATTAGCGTTATATCGAGCAGATGGCGCCTCCATTTTGAACTTTTGCACTGGCATAAAAAAAAAATTAAAATAAAAAAAAGCTCGAGTGAGTCGGCCTGTTTCTTCTTCTTCTTCTTCTTCATTTCCCAGTGTCACTGACAGAAGCTGCGCACCAGTTGAAGGGGATGTGTGAAATACCGTTCAGCGCTCAGGACACAAACATGACGGCGAGGGAAGAAGTGGCGCACGGTGCGGAGGACGAACATGCTGCTCAGTCACATGCTCGCCAAAGTCATCCAACAACCGCGGCATCCAGACACCCATTGTATTTAAAACCATAGTGGAAAATCATCTACAGTGGTACCCTGAAAAAGCTTGTATCCTAACATATATGCATAATGGACACATATAGATACACACATAGACTACAGATCTACTTAGGTAAAAAAAATAAATAAAAAAAACACCAAAAAACATTTCAATTTGAAAATCGTTTTTGATTTAAGTGTCCAATGCGAGTGCATTGAACCGAATCGTTCACATGATTGAAACACACGTTGACATATAACAAGACTCACAGGCATATATAATCCATGTCCTCTAAATAGTGCTCCTCAATTTTTATAAGTATCACATACACTGTACTTCTCAATTACCACTATAATGACAGAGATGGGCACTTTAGCATATTTTGGTGGTCGGTACTCCGTCCGCGACCTGGACACCGGCTAATATTAAAGCCACATACAATATGGCGGATGGGCTGACATAATCGCTTCGACCCGGTTCAAAAATTACCTGCTACAGACTTAAAACCAAACAAAAGAATTAATGAATACTCATTTTAGATTTCCAAAGAGTTTACGGCTCCCATGGATTGTTGTATTAAACGGTTCAAATGCCTCTTTAGTTGCCGACACTAATGTAATACAGTTTGTCCTTTCTCACTTGCTGTACAATTATGCACCATGACAGTTTAAACCAGGGGTTGGCAATCCAAAATATTATATTGGACCACACCTTTTGCCGCGTGTTAACCATCGTAACTCCCGTGTACCGTTTGAAAATGCTTCTCTCGGTCCTCCAGATTTCCATTCTTCGCCAGTACCCTCGGTGAATTGTACACGAAATGCCGGTTTGCTGACAACAGCCACCTGCCTGGCATCCCGGCGTGCGAATAGAAACGTGTGTCGCAGGCAATGACGCAAATCCTCGTTGACAGAAATGTTGGAATTTAATATTTATTCTACACATTTTTTACAGCATTGGAAAGCGTTAAGAATGTTTTTGTCATGTTTGTCCTCCTACAGAAACCATATTAAAAATATATATTTCCCTCCACCCATCTTTTTTCATTTTTAAACATTTTTGAAAAAGCTCCAGAGAGCCACTAAGGAGGCGCTAAAGAGCCGCATGTTGCCGACCCCCGGTCTAAACCCCTAATGTCGGAATCCAAAACTGCGATCGATGGTCACCAAAATGTATGTTTACATCTTTACTTAATGCTTACATCAACCTCTGAAAATATTAGAATGATCGCCCAAGTAATTTGGGATTTTCAGGTGTTTACCTCTTCATAGAGGCGCTAACTACAAAGCTTATGTCACTTCACGAGGCAAACGCGTCATCTATAAAATACAAAACACACGACATGTCTTGCCACAATTAAAATATGTACTTAAAATAAATATTTTAACTTAGGTTCAATACAACTGTAGTTTGGGATTTGTCATTCTTCCTGTACCACCAGAGGAAGCCAACACAACATATTCTAAAAGTGACTATGGAAAATAACGAATATTAAAACCTCATACTGTCAGTCACAGTAGTAAGTCGTATTCTTTTGATTGCATGAATATTATATTGCCCCTAGTGGCCCAGGCTGGCAAAACAGTGGGAGCAGCACATTGAATTGCAACATGAAATCATGATGTACAGACTGTTCAATTATTCATATAATTTATAAATTACATTAAACAGTGACGTTTTTCTTATTAACAAACAAAAACAGCAGTTTTTGTTGTCTTTTTTGGGGGGTGGGGCGGTGAATGGCATTTCAATTTACAAACCTATTTAGCATGAGACATGACGTAGACACGGTTGATCTGGTTTCGCGGGCCACATAGAACAATGTGGTGGGCCAGATCCGGCACTTGGGCCTTGACTTGAACACCCGTGCATAACGAACTGAGATCTGACAGCAGTCCAAAAATGGACTGTCCCCTCGCCAGCCCACCACCCACTCCGATTAGTATCATCATGTTCTCAGCGTCCCCCTCTGGTAGAGCGGCCTGTCCTGGCAGCTCCCCTCGCCCACGTCACGACAATTGAAGCGGTTTCACGGTTCGGGCGGCTCGGTCAGATGGAAAATAATAAAATAAAATATGGAGATGAGGCAGCGACGGCGTTTGACTGACAAAGTGACATTTTTGGAAGGGACCCGTGCCCATTGCAGTCAGAGTTTATTGAAGGTGATTTTGATCTCCTCGATGAGGACGCCGCCATCTGTCACCTTGATTGCATGGCGGCCTCTCCGGGGGGAGCGCCGTGGCTCCTGATCGTTTACAGATTGCGCTGCTTGCGCCTCCATAAGGGCCACATGCGCGGGGCCAGATGGTGAGCATACACGCTTATTATGAGTCTTTATCTCCGTGCAGGAAGGAGTGGAACCATTAGGCCTCCCTCAGGATGCCCCCCACCCCCCACCCACCCAACTCCACACACACACACTCCTCACTGCAGCCGTGCTGTTCTTCTGCAAATACAGTCTCCTTCACACACAAACTTGTCAAAAAATAATAATAAAATAAGCAAAAACACACATGGAGTCAGGGCATGTGATGGCTGTGTTAAAGCATCTGCGCACAAGGACACGCACACACCAACACCTGTTCGTAACACCGAATAGCGTTAGGTGAGGATGGGGTGGCGCTCATGTAATAGGCCACATTTGACATCGAACAGCGGTTCTTGAACTTCGGAATTTGAATTGAAATTTCTCGATAACGGCTGGGATAGGCTGACGGATGGATAGGCAACCGAGTGCCACCAAATAATGAAATGAAGAGGGTGGCCCCTTCTCCTGTCGCGTCAGCTTTACAGACGCCACGTTGGCGTTCCGTCACCGTTCCGTGCAAGCGGCACCAAGGACGCAACTGTGCACCCACGCGCGTGTGAAACAACACCCTGGCGTGGAGTCTGTTGTCCCAATCCTTGACATATGCCCCTCATGACCAGGAGGGCTGCAACGTCAGCGGCAATTTTTCACGCTCCTTCGCCACCTCGCCGTGATGTTTTTTTTTTTCCATTACGCTGGGTGAGATGGAATGCTTTGATGAGCAAACACTCTGTGAGGTAATATCCCACTTCATTGGGATAAGTGTTTTTTTTTAATGCATGAGGCTTAGCTGGCTTTTCAGAATTCCGTGAAAGTCTAAAAGTGCACCCACCATGCATCAGATACACACACACACATTACACACAGTACATTTTATGTAAATGCAATATTGAGTGCCACGTTGTCCCTGCTTGCGTTTGGTGATCCCGCGGGCCAGGAGTTGCACGTCTGAGGACAACAGCCGGCTATCCAGAAGCATGTTTACCCCACTCCCATCCTCCCCTGCCTCTCTCTACCCCCTGTCAGCTTGGTGCACATGCAGTGTACAAAAATGACATACTGTACGCCAGCCTGTGGTCACAAGGCAGCTCCGGGCGATGCAAATACACAAAACGGCCTTTCAGTGCTTGACGATTGTTGAACTGAAACTCGCGTCCCCACGTGACGTGATTGTGTGTATTTCAAGTGTGACATGCGCTAAGTTGATCAATAATGAGTTCCCGTTGTTCTTATTCATCATCACAGGGGAAAGAACGAGTTGGCCCAGATTCGACACACCAGCAGACACGATGACATCACCAAACTTGGAGGTCATTAGGGCCTTGGGGGCGAGCTAGACTGGGGCACCACTTGAAAGCGGGTCCAAGTGCACGCCAGTGGGGTATCACGGGCCCGTTCCAGGAACGACAACGTCACAGCCAAAAACACAGCATTTACATTAAAAGCTCAGTGGGTAAAACGCAGCCTGCGGGATGATCCGACTGAGACTCTTTCATTTTCATACTGGGACCGCTTTATAACAAAAACGTGTTGGAGGATCACATCATGAGAATTTCGATTGAATCAGAATCATCTTTATTGGACAAGTATGTAGAACACACAAGGAATTTGTCTCCGGTAGTATAGGCTACACTAGTATCATCAATAACAAGCAATTATGACAAACAAGGACATGACAAATAAGTATGTAAGGGTACCGTTGTGCGGTAGTACCACCCAATGACAGCTGTGAAACAATGTGCAAAATATCAAGGAGAGCTAAAGTGATCAGTGGTAGAATACAATACTGTAACAGTTGGTATCATTGCACGATTTTAAAGTGACCAGTAGCAGTATTTGTAGAAAAAGTTTAAGCGTGCAATTGTACAGATGTCCTTGAGCGCTTGAAAGTGTCTGGTGCAATGGAATATAGATCAGACAATGGTTCAAGTAAGTACAGAGCTGGAGCTACAGTGACTATTGTGGTAATGCTGTTCTAACAGGGGTGTGCAAAATTGCAAAAAGCCACCATACAGGTAGATTTGGGTTCCTGTTTAGGGCGTTAATGGCCAGAGGGAAGAAGCTCTTTCAATGTCTGCTGGATTTGGTGCGCATGGATCGGTCGCGCTTGCCTGAGGGGAGTAGATGGAAAAGGTGGTGGGCAGGGTGTGGGGGGTCCACTAGGATTTTTTTCGTGCCCTTGTCTTGGTTCTTGCGGTGTGCAAGTCCTCAAGAGTGGGTAAGGGGGTGCCAATGATTTTTTTCCACAGTCCTTACCGTCCGTCGCTGTCGGATTTTGTCCTTGTTTTGTGGCGCCCCCAAACCAAACCGTGATGGAAGAACACAGGATCGATTCGATAACTACTGTGTAGAACTAATTGTCTTAGCACCTCCTTTGGCAGACCATGCTTCTTCAGGAGGTACATCTTCTGCTGGGCCTTTTTCAGGATAGAGTTGGTTTTGACCTCCCACTTCATGTCCTGGGAGACTGCGATTCCCAGCAACTTTAAAGGTCTCGACGGTTGACACAGGACAGTTGGATAGTGTGAGGGGCAGCCGTGGTGAAGGATGGAGGAGACTGAACTTTACGAGTTTGACGGCTCGGTGCGTTGAGGTGCATTCATTCGTGTAGAGGGAGAAGAGCAGTGGCGAGAGGACGCATCCCTGCGGGGCTCCAGTGCTGGTGGTGTGCGTTGATGATGTTGTCCTTCCCAGCCTCACCTGTTGTGTCCGTCCCGTCAGGAAGTTGAGGATCCACTGGCAGATCGTATGGGACACACCGAGCTGGAGAAGTGAGCACAACATTTTTTTGTTGAAGGCTTGCTCACTGATATTTGCGTAGCTTGACAAAATTGTCACCTGACAAGTTTTTCCTCTCCCCGACTGCAATGCAGCGGATCAGTTTTTGACTGACGACACAGCCTATTTCAGATTGATTTAAGTTTCTTGAAAGTTTTTTTTTTTGTCTGTTCCTGACCAAAAACACAAACACCGATGAACGTGCCGAACCCCAAGAGGAGATATTTGCGCGATACCCAGGAAAGTCGACCCAACATGAAGTTGTGCAGGTAAAGCTTTGTGAATTAACTCTTTCTTGCACCCTGTAACCTGATCGTAACCACCGTCCCCGAAAGGGTTAAAGACTTTCGATGCAGGACTTCTGCGCTAATTTTCGAAGGGAACGAATTGGACTGCTGACAAATGGCGATCAAAAACCATAGCAACGATGGATTCCTGTAAATTTTTATCAAACTTGTACTCGACACAACGGGAGCGTGATTATTTGTAGGGGGAAAGAAGAGAAGAAAAAATAAACGTCATTTTTGTTTGCCTTGGCTTGGACGCGGAAATCACATACGCACACTCTCAGCCTTTTTCACCCCTCTGCATCAATCTGTTCCCAAGCTGTTTCCACATTTGGGCCCAGTTTGCCAAGCTTATTCCTTGGCAGGGATGACGGGGATGATTACTGCAAGTCTGCGGCCACCTTTAGACGCTACTCCAAAGCCAGGCAGAAAAGTACACATGATTATTCTTTCATATCCAAAAGTTTGTTTTTTTTTTCTCTCATGGTCTCTTCTCCATAAACGACAGTTGTGCGTGCAAATATTGCCCGACTCGTGAGACAGCTGTGGCCCATTAAAAAGTGTTATGCTTGCTGATTTCCGACGGCGCGCCCGCGCGTCCCGTCGTCACCAAACCCGCCGCCAGCAATTACCCCAGATGAAATGTTTAATTGCGCCTTAATTTCCATCAGATTTATCTGTCAGCCGGCCCATCTCCCGTCCCTAACGAATCAAATTAGGCGGCCTGAAATGTCCGCTAACATGACAGACAGGCGGTGGTACATGCTAGGATTTTCGGGTTGGAGTTTTTACAGTATTTCGACATTATTTAGCCTAATCTTTTTTTCTTTTTTTTTTAATTATTTGAATGTCATTTTCAAACCCTCAGGAGAAATTTCAAGGATACCCACAGTGGGTGTGTCAGAAGCTTGGATAAAAATCCGCGCAAGCTAGGTGGCCGATTTTATTTATTAAAGGGGAGACTGTCGACAATCGTGCACATCTAAAACCGCCACTGCGTCGTTACTAAAACCCGGTCATGTGGAGCACATGCGATGGAAAACCGACAGATGGACGACGCAAAAGCCAGGAGAAAAGTCAAGATGGAGGTGCGCGGGGAGGCTAAAGGTGTCTACGTCGACGGCGAGAAATGCCACCGCCCCTGCCAAAGCACGTCGAGAGGGGGGCCGCTCGTGGCTCTCGCCCGCCCGACGCCCGAGGGATGATGATTATGCTAATGCGCCATATAAATATCAGCAAGATGCTCATTACTGCTTTCGTGTGATGGCGCTTGTTGGCTATGACGGATCATCATTTGGTGCTAATGTCGCCACGTTACGGATGCAAAAGCAGATCAAGTCTTTGAGGATTTGGGAAAACGTCTCACCCAAATATGAAATGTTGACTTAAATTGTGAAATTAAGATTGAGGAAAAAAATATTTTTCAAATAATTGTTAATACTTTTAGCTTGGTAATTACTTAAGTAATAAAAATAAAATAATGGGAGGGGATTCACAGTCTGGGCAATTGTATATGATTTCATATAAAAATATGTGGAAATTAGGTAAATTGTCATCTTTCTGGACTTTAATTTTTTTTGGGGGGGGGGGGGTTGTTCTTGTGGGGGGAGCTTTTGAGAGCAGGTACCGTAACATGGGAAAATAATTTTTAAAAAAGGGAATGAAAATAAGGTCATAAATAATTTTTCATTAAAAAAAAGTAGCATTGTGCAACATGTATCTTCTGATTTTTTTATCAAAATTTCACTGTAAATATTGGTCTTTAGAAATCAATTTTTTGTAACTTTATTTTATTTTTGTAATACTTTTCCCAAATTGTTCCGAGGTGTGATTGTGAGCGTGGATGGTTATTTGTCCATGTGTGCCCTGCGATTGCTTGGCGACCAGTTCTGGGTGTAGCCCGCCTACTGCCCGTAACCCCTGTGAGGATAAAGATGGATGGATGGACGGATGATGATCAAGTCTAGTATTACTGGTAATGGGGGGTCCTCTAGTGGCCGGGGAAAGAATCACGGCCTAAATACAGTTCAGTTTTATTTAACTTTGAAGTTGAATACTTTTAATCTTTGAGAACTGCATTTTTTTGTATTATCATATGTATTTACTACCAATTTCATACAGCTTTAAATGTGCAACATCTGACCCGAATCATATGCATACGGCGCCCATTTTGCATATTTATGACGTTGTCCAGAGAGAAGGCCGGCAAGGGAATTCTTGGCGATTGTCACGCGAGGGCATCCACTTATTCAGCAGCATGCGCGCCACAAAACATCATTACAAAGAGACCACCACAGGAAATGAGATGTGCGGGGCAAGGCTCCAGAAGCAAAAACGTGCCGCCCCCCCACCAAAATCACCTCCACCAACTGTCACCCCGGCTCGATGGGGATTTTGCCCCGCAAACTCGCCAAGTGGCTCTGCAGTGGTCGGACATCCTACTGAACATGTGGCACCCGTGATAATTACGGCAGAATTAACACAGGGCGGCTTTATGGGCCTTCTGCCGCTGCCAAGTGGATGCCAGACACACGCACACGCACACACACACACGCGGGGGGGCATGTGTTTGAGCAGCACTCAGGCTCCAGGCGCGTATCCGCCTCATCTCCACGAGAGGAGCGCCTCTACATAGCCAAAGCCAAATGACTCACTTTGTTTTAGTTGGCTTTTTATAATCACGTAAAGTAATTGCAGGTAGCAAAATAGAATATTTTATTTTCTTGTCTATATTTCCCGCAAGATTAATTTTGTTTTTGTTACAGTGATTTTTCTTTAAATGATTAGTTTTCCAATCTGTTAATCCGAACTACTCAAATTTTAGGCTGTGAGATTCTTTCATCTTAAAAATAAATAAACATTTCATCACTTGTCACCAAAATAATAACCTAAAAATGATTAGTATACAATATTTTCCTCTTCCCTCTTATTTTAATTTTGTTTTATGTAATTATGTAAATAGCTAGAAAAATGCCATTTTGGGGAGAGTTTTTTTTTTTTTTTAAGCAGCACAAGCCATCTTGGAAAAATGATTTTGGGTAAGCCGATGCTAATCTTTGAAACGTAGCTACAAGCGCAGGGAACATCAATGGCGGCCACGCCACCAACCTGCTGTCCTTGCTTTCTCTTGTTTGATCAATAAAAAGCACGAAAGAAACAAGATCACAGGCCTTGGCAAGCGGTGTACCTATGTGAAGCCTCCTGCTGGAAGTTGATTTTGGTGGAGAATTAGCAAATGGCTAATGACAGATGTTTGCGCACGCCGTCGCACCCCCCCCTCCCCCACTCCCTTCGTATGCTTTGATTGGGAGAGGTGGGAGAAGGCGTCGGTGTGTGACAAACAGATGCTCATAACTCAGTTCAGTGAAGAGCATTACTTTCCAATGAAGGCCTGGACGCGAGCCAATCGGTTACACGCGGCAAGGCAGGGTGGGCGCGGCAAGGAAAAGTCACGGGACCCACAATTACCATCAACGATCCACAAACAAGTCATAAACTGAGATCTACAATGTCATAATATCAATGATATCATGATACTGGCAACGTTACGCCCCAAAGTCTAAAATGTATATCACAATATGATCATAACACCATCTAGGACACACACTAAAAATCACAAAATCCTCAATACATTACAATATCAATGATATTATGATATTGTATCCGATATCTCAATCAAGATCTTAATGTGATCATCATCATACCATCTACGATACAGTCAATTGTCTGTGACTCTCAAATGGGGGTATGCGTACCCCCGAGGGGTTCATGAAGGTGCACGTGAGCAGAGCTCTATGGTGCGCCGAATTCTACGATACAACTTGTTGATATCGCAACGCGATCTATGAGACGTCCTGAAATCTAATATAAAAGTTGATAACTGACTTGAAGATTGATGATATCACGATATCATCTACGATAGATCACAGATAGCCAAGTACGATACGGTGATAGCGTCTATAAAGAATCCTTATAGCTACAATTTTTCACAATACATCAGATTACAAAAAACATGATACGAAGATGCATTATATATTCAAGGATTTTTTGGGGGAGGTACTTGGTGTAAAAAGTTACATACATCACAATATTTATGATATGACACCGTAGGTCACAATATCACGATACAGTTGATGATACATCATGAATCCTTTGCTGACATATGATAAACAAGAGAGTTAGCCAGCTCAACTACTGGTGAAATTTGTCAACATTTTGCCTAATTTCTTTGTCAATAATGCATGAATGCTAATGATAAAAAGGAGGTGGTGCACATCTGCTTTCAGCCCGGGTCGAGTTGGCGCGAGAGAGAAAGAGACAGGCCGGCGCAGAGCCGTCGTAAAAGGGAGCAGTCGGTGCGAGCGCAGACGCGATTTCACGGCTGGCGACTCGCTCGCGAGTTGAGCTGTCTTGAGCTCAAATGATTCAATTAGGCCAGCTGTCCCCGTTTGTCATGGCTCAACTGGCCACGAGATTACCTTTCGCGGGGTGCATATCCGCGCCTCCTACGCCACCGCGCCGATACAAAAACACACGGAAAAGAAGCAAAGAAGGCGGCAGTAACCGCGTTAGCCACTTAAGCGCTAAACGCATACATCCTTTTCTCTTCGACTCACTCTGTCGCTCTTTTCGCCTTTTTTTCCCCCCGAACATTAGTAATCAACACCAAGACTCATTTTTGATCGGGTACGGATGGACGACGGCTAAAATAGCATCGCGATACCGACGGGTACGCTATCACAACGCCAACTGCAATACATTGCGGCATTGACGATAATTTACGATACTTGCGGTGTCAATGATATCAACCCAACATCATCGACGCCTGTCCTAGTCACACTAAATGTGGCTTCTCTCCCTACGTCTACTCGTCCCACCGTGCCCATATAAAGGAGTTAACACCAGGAGTCATTAGGGCTGATGTCTTCTTCTTCTTCTTTTAATGTAGTTAGCGCCAAGTAACCCCATTAGACATCCTTAGCGTAATTGACAGTCTGGAGAAGGCGACGGCTCAAAATGGCCAATTAAAAGCTCATTAGCGTTTGCTCCCGTTTTTTGTTCTTTCTCAGATGTAAACAACAGCCCCGTTAAAAGGCTGCGCACCATGCTAACCACAGTGTGAACATAAACGCTCCCCCCCCCCCCCCCCCACATCGTCTTCTTCATGAATGATCAATCGTCAGTCACTCTAAGCAGAACATGCTACTCCATGAGTGCACATAACCAGAGACACGCGCACACACACACACAAAAAAAAAAGGGGCAGACCATTCTAAATGGTATGATCCTGTCATGGTACAAAAAAGTTGTCACACGTAAACCAGGAAGTAGCCTGAAATGGAAAATAATTTTATCATAGCCCATGAATCTAGAAATTATCCCACCAGATAATAAACAGAAGGTCAAAGCAAACACATTTTTTCACTTTTGTCCAAAGAATTTCTTTGGTCTTTTAACTGGTATGCGTAATTCCCCCGCCATAAACAATATTTGAAAATATGGTACGATCCCATCATCCTGCATCAGCTTCTGTGAACCAGGAAGTAGCCTGCTAGCTAAGAAACAGGCTAATAAGCAAAATGTAACATTTTCAAAATGGTACAATCCTTTCACCCAATGTCAGTGTTGTCATCCAAGCCATGTTCTGCTAGCTAAAAAAAAATTTTTTTTAAAGCAAGGAATCTTGCCGGTTTTTGCCATTTTGAGTCATAACGAAAGTGAAACTGCTGTTGACTCCACTCATTTCACATGACCCTCTGCCATTATGTTCAATTTCCAATTCTTATTGGATTTCTGGAAAATATTTGGTCGTAAGATCACTTCTGGGGTTTTTTTTTGTTTTTTTTATGAAAAGAAAAGAATGTAGTGCATCTCCGGGTCTCAGTCATGGTGAGAACGCTTCAGAAAGGGAGGACACGATCTTGCTCTCTGAGCTGTCAAATCTCTCACGCTCATCACAGTGATTGGGAAAACAATGCCTCAATGCAACAACGAGCATTCACGGGCCGCCTAACACACAGACGACTCGATGTCTTTGCCTCATTAAAGCAATTGTTGTCATTTTCCCTAGTCAAAGTTGTATGTTTTTTTTCTTTTTATTAATTATATAAACAGTCCCACATCACAGAACCAAGACCAAGTCAATTATTTGTTTAAAACATGCCAAAAGCAATCCAGTGCAGCCAAGAAAAACACAGCCAACAAATCAGGAAAAGGAAACTTAACTAATTAGTGATTTGGAAGTACTCACAAATGATCCATGTTGCACTCCAGTCTCCTTCCCGGGTTTTCGTCTCGATCATAGTTATTTGACGCAATACTGAGGCTGATCTTTGATCCATTTTTTCCCCCCCATCAAGTCCTTACTCTGTGCACAGGTGCCCCTAATTATCAAATCACTGGAGGCAGCTGCTCCAAGCAAAAAGAAGGGCCAACAAACAACCCATGTATCACCCACCACACTATGTATGATACATTGCTGATACATGTCTGTATCGCGATACCGCTTGCAATACATCCCATCCAACAGCGCAATCTACATTTTGACGACACGATGACATTGCGACAACACAATATACGATACATCGTGATACCTTCCATGATACGTGCATGATCTCTGTGATACGGCCTGCTGTCGATGATGTCACCATTCCATCGGGAATACAACTGATGGATTTTAGATACCGGGTATGTTGCTATTATGATACATCGAGAACGCAGTGTCTACAGTATCATCACGGTCCCTTTTTTCGCGATGCATCAAGATATTAATAACATCAATACGATACCAACTCCATTACCTTGTGATGTCTATGATATATCGCGATACCATACGCAGTACATATGATATCATGAAATCATTTGATACATCACGATATTTACCATGTCGTCTATTATACTTTGCAATGTCTATATAAAAGTGCATTCTGATGAAAAAGTGGACAGTTGGAGGCCCTTCTTCACTCCCCGCGATGCGTTCAGTTGCACTCAAGGTCTTTGCGGCTATTGCGGTGTCACAGTGGCACCATTGTCAAACATTCTTCTTCGTGGCCTCCGCGATGTCATCGTTATGAGGAGTCGGATTTGAATGGATGCTCCGGTGTGTCATAACGGACATCCATATCCATCGAGAGTGAACGCTTGGCTTAATGGAGCTCCCCAGTCAGCCTCGTGTGCAATGTTAAGGCCCATTTCCTTTGCACTCGCGCTCCAGCGAGGGAAGTGGGCTTGACACCCCCCACCCCCGCCTCCCGATGAGCCGCCTGCTTTGCTCAGGTGGCGCCGAAGCCCCACACAAAACGCTTTGCACATTGAAGAAAGGTGCTGACAGGTTCTTCCCAGGCCTCCCTACAGCCCTCGGGGCTTTTCTTTGTAGGCCTCTCTCATCGTGACAGGCCGCTGCCGACACTGACCGCAGGGACAAAGTTGAAAAAAAAAAATAGAAAGAAGAAAAGTGGCTAGTCATTAATTTTCATCCAAAAGGGGTGCCCAGATTTTCCATTAAAAAAAGAAAATCATATTTTTTTATACATGCATTAAGGCTTTAATAGAAAATATTACACCGTGCATGAACCATCATGATCAAATATGAAAAAAAATGTTGACTTCATTTTACCCCCCCCCCCCTCCCCCCCATTTGAAGATGAAACATTACGCATTTTGTTTCTGTGTCAGGACACGACTTCAACACTACATTCTATTGCGGCAATATCATCTTTCCCGAAATGTTGAGTTACCCTTGGGGGGGAGGCAAGAAGCCATCACCATCATCATCATCATCATCAAAGACTGAAAAGAAGTTTAGAAATCATAGAAGTGAGAATGGGGAGTGGGGGGGCGGCGGGTTGCGCGTGTTGACGCATTGGCGGGGAAGTGATCATTACTTTAATTGATGATAATGCTTTTAATGATTGAACATTTTGTCTAATTGATGGTGATTGATTGCACATTAGCGTACAAGGAAAGGGAATCAGGGAGCTAATCAGGGAGACGACAGCGCGGGTCAACGCCGCCGTGTGATGGAAACATACAGCACGCACACACATGGAGGAGGGGGGGGGCAGCAGATGGGATGGGAGTGGAGGACTATGAAAGAAGTCATTAGAAGAAAATGTGCACATTAAATATTACTTTGAGACTCACTTGTGGTTGTTGCTTTTTTTTTTTCCTGTCACACCCAGTTGGGAGTTCCGGCGCTTTTTTTATGACGACGGTGTACCTAATATTGTGGCCCATTCTCTGTTATGCAAATGTGAAGCGGCGAAGTGCTGAAGTGGAATGCTGGAGTGCGCCGCCCTTTGGCACCGACGGGACCCGTCGCTGGCTCCGAGTGGCTTTGAGTTTAATGAATAGAAGTGCGATAATGTGATTTGGGTAATAGGGTGACGTCGTCTAATGACGGGCTGATGATGATGATGAATGTGACGCTTTTCCGGGAGACAACGTCGACACGGGCAAGGTGCTCCGCGGGCGACTCTTTCGCCAGACGATTTTCAACTGTCGATGCGGACAAATGAATGCCTCCCTCCAGTATACGAGGGGGAAAAAATAAAAAATAAAAGAAATTTAAACAGGTGGTGTCGTTTGTTAAATGTCACTACTAATAAAGGTTTCGATGCTTTTAGTTGAGTTCAAGTGGGTTGAAAAACCCGACTTGAGAATTACATACAGCAGGCGAGGGTTTATTTCTTTGGACTAGCCAAGCTATAAGAAACATGACAGAAAAAGAGCCCTTTTTCTAACACAGGACAAATTTAGGGCGAGTGGGGACCACCAAAATACACCGACACAAAATGGAGGACGCTCGTCGCCCCAAGGTTGTTTCAAAGACAGGAAGTGGGCTCGAAAAAGAGTGTTTTTCTTTTTTTGAGGGTGTCTTCCTCCTCCATCGCCGTTTGTCACCGTGATATCTGCTAAACGTGATAATTAATACCCTCATTTTCGCTAGCGAGCCACTCTGAGGGCCCTAATTAAAACTGATGTAGCTACTTAGCGTAGCCAGCATCACAGGTGGGCCCAAATTAATCAGCAAATAGAGCTAAATTGTTCTCACTCTGCGTTTTTAACTCACTTTTTTCTTTTTTTTTTAGATCGCGACAACACAGTCGCTGTACATTTCAGGTTTAATGCAGAGATAGTAAATATATATATGAGCCAATTTGTGCTCTGCTGATTCTGCCTAGCAACAAGTGACAACATTTTGGAGACATTCTGCCACAAGACATTACCGTGGTCAATTTATCAGTTTTGGTCAACAAAACTTTGCGGAATGAAAGAGAACTAAAAAGATCCGCACTTGATGATGGCAGCGGAATCCAAAGAAATCAACGCGCGTGTTTATGAAAGTTTTGTGCGGTCACGGCAAAGAAGGCGAGTAAATTGCGAGTTTCCATCAATTACTAAAATTGTTGTTTCATGTTAATCACCGTTCTTCGGCTGGCTCCCTGATGAATAATTTAACAATCGGCACTCAGACGTGCGCACACACACACACACACACACACAAAGTTTGCTGCGGGAGAAGAATTGTTTTGTTCACTTTCCAACTCTCATGTCAGAATTTAATTTGACCACATTCTCTGTTCTCCGTAACAGTGTTAGACATTTTTGGTGTCAGAATTTGAAACCATTGGCTAAATGGATCAAGAAGATGTGACGGCAATTGATGATCCTGTTTTCTGGCAGCGGGCCTCTCAGATGTCTGACCGACTCCACGGAGATCTTCTGGTCACTGGCTCTGCCACGACAAACTTGGCATCAGAAGTAGGATCCACCCCGGACAAAATGTTCTTCCTAGACAATCAGAACTGTACATTTGAGATTGATTCAACGTCCTGAGAATGAAACAACGTGGAAAAATGAGAATATTCCGAAGTGAGCTACCAACTTGGTGTCAGAAGTGGGACTCCTTTGGCCGAGCATATAGAATTACCACGAAAGTCCAAATCAGCGCAGGTTTCTAACACTGAATTGTCAATGCGGGGCAATTTTAGGAGGGACAAAACAAAGCCATCCTGTCAGGGGAATTAGAAATAACAGCGTCGGAAACGTGAGAATGGGGAGCTAGACTAGGAGAAGGGGGGTGGGGTGGCGGCCCCTGCTCAAAGAGTTAATGTGGAGGCGGAGGAGCGCATCCAGTCAGAAAACAAGAGCTAAACAAATCTGCGATGTGGAACATGGAAGTGAGCGAGAACGAGAGAGCGCAGCCACTCAGGAGGGTTTAATGAGAAGTTGGGGGGCGGGGGGGGGTGTTGTGCACTGATATGGCCTTTTGAGTGGAGAGAATGGCCTTAGTCGAGCGTGGCCCCTGAAATGAGGTGAGAACGGCGTCACCTGATCCACAATTATCATGGCTGACGTGTGGGGGGTGCAAGGGTAGGGGGCGCACAGAAATGGAAAGGGGCAAAGAAAAAAAAAATTTGATATAGATGTGACAATTCACTTTATGGCAAATTGTCAGCGCCCTTGCGAGACTCAATGAAGGCTTGTTAAAAAGATTTATACTTTATAAGGGCGGCACGTCTGCATTCAGTAGTATCGTAACGGTATGGATAGGAAGAGGGGGACAGATGCTGCGGGGGGGGGGGGGGGGGCATCCTTGCACGTGGTCGAAGCCCCGGTTTAAAATTGGATTTTTTTTCTAGAACTTCAAATTGTGCTTCCGGGGTCACCGTTTCCGGAGCACTACTACCGATACGTCGGCGCAACCGTCACCGTACCGGATGCGGCAAAGACGGATCCGGTACAACGACGGCGGACCCGAACAAATGTAGAAGCAACGGTATCCGGAAAGTTGAATGTGACGGAGCCATTGCAGCGAATAGGAAACGCGGGTGCGGTTCTCGTGGTTACGGCAAAGGCAATTTGCGGCGTTCGTGTGATGTCGGGACTCGTGCCCATCGCAAAGTGTGACCGAGGATGCATCGGTATTGACGATCCTGGTTGCGACGGTGGCCGATAGCGGTTGTGCGGCGCTAGAACAGGAGCCCCGATGATTAAGTGGCGTTCAGGAGCGAGAACACTTGTTTGCAAGGACAATCTTTTGTGTACTTTTTTTTTTTTTTTTTGTGGCGCGGCGCAGCCGCCTCCATCTTTGTGCACGCATGAAATGTGTTTAAAGAGATGAATCGGGATCGGACGAGCCGTCCTGACATGATTATGAGGGATTCATCTGCAGCCATCTGCCACCGTTATGAAGGAGGGGAGGGTGGGGGGTTGGGGGGGGGGGACCTTCTGTTCAGCGAACGTGCCACAAAGGCAAACACGACACAGACCCCCGCTGCTCTACTATTTAACATGAACATTTTTTTGCTGTTCGGAAGGTGGCCTTTTGGATCCGGTCAATGAAAAACACGTTTCGACACGTTCCTGGAGCCCTACTAAAGTGGAGACGTTTGCTTTGAATCCACACAAACGGGATTTACAGAAGGTGGGGGGGCTTCTTCGATTCCATTTCTTCAGGTATTATCATATTCACACGCCATGTGGACGCAAGTGGGGGCAGAGCAGATGGGCCTTCATTGCTCATAACAACGTCCACTTGTTGTCTTAAGTTGTGCAATAGCCAGCGCAAATTTTAAATCGCACCTTTACTAATCCACCCCCCCCCCCCCAACTCGGATTTTCACACAGTCGCACACGTGAACGACGACAACATTTGGACAATGCAGACTAGCACAATTGCAGTAGGAACATTTTATGTTTATTTTCTCAACAAGTAACATTTGAACATTTGTCATACAACCGTTAAAAAAATAAAAAAGGTTACCATTGTATATTGAGACTAAAATCCTGTGGGAAATTACGGTACCCAAAAGGAGGGGGGAAAAACTCGCACCAATCTGAAATGATTTTTGGAGGCAGGTTCGAAAATTTTGTGGGGCTAATTTGATGGGGAAAAAATTACAAATACATTAAAAATAAAAAAAAATTTTGTTCCTTTATTGCTTACAACAGATGTGAATTTGCAGGCAGAGCGTTTGACTGTTTTACAAGACTTGGTCAGCCAATTTTTGGGGAGTTTAATGTCATCATCTTTGTCTCATGCCACGATGAGTAAAAAAATGAAATATGGGCAAAAATCCGAATAGAATGGGCAGATTTTTGCCGATTTTCAAAGCGCTTATATTGGCTGATCGATCGGTGTCGGGCCCAAGCAAGAAGGAAATTTTTTTTAAATAAAATTTTAAAAATTCACATCCTTCCACATTTTTTGTCATCGCCGTTAACCTGAGCCAGAGAAATCGCAAAACACTTGCCGAGCTAATCCTTCAATTCCTCAGCGAGCTTTAGTTTCACATAAGAAAAATCCAAATCCTTCCACTTTCACCAGAGTGGAAAAAAAATCCACAACTTTCATTTATCAATCATTTAAATTGTGCGCGTGGGAGTGTGTGTGTGTGTGTGTGTTTTTTTAAACAATTCACTCTCTCCTTGTACGGCAGGGTAGTCGGCTTAATTACGGCGCTCTAATAACCTGTCACAAAGGCGAATGCGAATGTCACACCATATTGCCGGGCCCTTAATGGCGGCAGGCAGATCCGCTGATGAGCAGTTTTGGGACAATTATGCTCAAATCTCTGGTTGTGCGCATGTGTGTGCGACATGGAGCGGCACACGTGAAAGCTGACTGACGGGCCTATACGCGCACGCACTTGTTGGACCTTGAACCCACCGCCAAACCCGCCACCCTCGCAGTCGATGCGCCAACGCCGCCGCCTTTATTATCTTCCTAATCCACATATCCGGGCTCGATATGCATAATATCATGAATTATTTTGACACCCGGGGACCTTTTAATTCTCAACAGCCATAATTCATCCCACCAATCGAGCGCGCCAGGAGCGTTTGTCGCCGGGCGGATGTGGTGGTGTCACAGAGGCCGTAGCGCCACCCCAACTCAAGCCAACCCGCCTTCCTTCCAAATCATCGAAGGCGGTGGGGACAATAATGCGACGACCACAATTATGAACTTTGTACGTGTCAATCTCATCAACGCTCACATGCGTGCAGCTACTGACATAAAAAATGCTGATCGCTGAGCTCATTTGGAGTCCGGGTGCGAACCAAAACAGCAGCACCGTCTAAGTCCACATCAGATGAATTCAAGTGAGGAGAAAATTTTTTTTTTAAAAAGCATCCCCGCCCTGTATCGAAGACAATATGACATTATGTTGACGAAAGTTCCAGCCAGATTATCATATGATTTGGAGGATTCGATATTGTAAAGACGGAAAAAAAATTGCCCCCATCATCAGTTTCACCGAGTGACGTGAAATTGTGTGGAAATGTCAGTCATAAAAAGGATGCACGAAAAAGTCTCAGGAACACCCCCCCCCCCAAAATAAATAAATCAAAATTGATTTTAAAAATGCATGGCTTTCTCGCTTAGCCATCTTAACGATAACACGCAATGGGTAATGCACATAAAAGTGTTCTGAGCTCCTCGCAGAGGAGCAAGAGAATGTGACTGTACCGTTACATTGACTAAATGCGTTGCTCAAATATCAGTTGCTTCCAAAAAAAAAAAAACAATATTTTTGGGGGAGAGGCTGGAACGGATTAATGGCATTTCCATTCATTTCAATGCGTAGAGATGATTTATGACGCTGCTGTATTCCTCCCGTCAGGGTCAGGAGACTCGTGTCTAGCCGACTACGTTGCGCCTTTCGCTGGCGGTAATATACTCCACGGGCCGCTCAAACAGTCAGCGTGACCTTCGCTCAGGCGCGATAACGAGCGACATTACATCTCAACAACACAGATCAAGAGAAATGTCTCAATTAAACCTCCCAGGGAAGGGAGAAGAATTATCGCACCTGCCGCGCTCGCCGCGTCCTCAAAAAGTTATTTGACATAAATTGCCAGAGTCACATCATTTCCCGCCACCCCGGCCAACGCCGCCGCCGGGATTTACGGCCGACGGCGGCGGCTCGGCCCGCCATCTCGCTCGCCGGCGTGCACATGCAAATAGACACAGGCGGCGCAGAGATAGGACGCCGTTGATTGGCTTTCGGGCGGAGACGGACGGAGGCGAGGAGTCCGATGTGGACTAGCTTCTCAAAGAGGACTAACGTCATATATAATATTGTGCGGAAGCATACGAAGCTCTCCGGAACGTCATTTAATGCACAATAAAGCGCCTCGCCTACTGTATTCACCAGTAAAAGCAAGCTTATGGCTGCATGAATACTGATGATGTAATTTATTGTCGATTGAAATGCGGGTTCAGCAAGTGGAAGCTCCATTTGCTTTTAAAAGCGAGCGATTTATTATATTAGGGGTTTTTGGGGATATGATAACTTGACACAGTGAAGCATACATTTTTATTTTCCTAATTCTATATTCCTTTCAGTTGCGTTTTGTTGGGCACATTATGGCAAAATATATTCATAACCGCATAATTGTAACATTGTAGATAATTTAAGCGACATCCAAATTCAGTATTCGTAACTCATTCACTCCCAAAGACGTTTTTAAACGTCTTTTCAGACTTGGTCGAGAATTGGCTGGTAGTGAATGGGTAAAAAAAATAAAAAAATTAAAAAAAATTAACTGCTTGGATTGCATGCGTGTGTACCTAATGCAGTGCCGTAGCAGGAAGTGACATCACTCCTCCTCTCGCGTTGCACCAGCGTCGCTCCAGGGCTTGCAGCTGGGCCTCGGCTGCTGCCTGGCCACCAGCAACATGCAGAAACGCTGAGGCGGCTGGATTCTGTCTTCCCCCCACAACCACCCTAAGACACCTCTCGTTTCAAGAAAAAGTCAATTCGCTTAAAAAAAAAAAAAAAAGCACAAAAAACAACAACGTTGAATTTGAAGTTTATGGTCTTTTAGACAGGAATGAGCATTACAGTATATTATACGGGTGGATGTCTGTACATTTCTACCGTTCGGATGTAATATGAGGACACTGAGCAACACGTGAGGATGATTAACATACCCCCCAAAAATAAAATAAAATAAAAATCGCAGTAAAGAAAGGTTAAAAAAAAAAAAATGGAGAAAAAAAGCTTGACCAGGAAGTAGCCGCCGCCGCCGGATTAAGGTCACGCCGCAGCGTTACGACCTCGACTAACAAGAGACGAGACAAGTGGCCTAGTCAGCACTGCATTGCGCGGGTTTGTTGTGTGCGGGACGTTAATGATGAGAGACGTGATGCCGGGTAGATAACAGGTCAACCTGGGATGTGAGGTAAGCACTTTTGGCATCACAGATTCCTTTTTTTTTTTTTTTTGGTAGTTGTTGAGTGACTCGCAAAAACCAAAACAAAAACGGGACAGAATGTTGCAAGATGACTTAGGTGGGGGTCAAGCACCATTGACAAATTGTACACGAGACTAATATGAACGTGTGGTATCGGGATACTCTCGCTTTTTCGATCAGGGGCCATTTTGAGGGGAGAAATTAATGCGATCCAACAAATGTTTATGATGTATTTTATTTCAAGTGTTTCATCATCAGAGGAACCGTTATGAAACTGCCCACAAAATGTCATTGACTTATGTTTAGATTTTTTTCATATAAATTTATACTTAAATTAAAAATACATTACATTCAAATTAAAACAAGTCGCCGCAATTAAAAAAAAAATTTAAACAAATTATCTTAGATTTTTTATTTTTGATATTTAGATGAGGGGAATGAAATTAACACCAAAATATGTATTCTAATTTTAATTCACATCAGTTACTTTCATTATTATTAAGATAATTAAACCAATAAAAGGTCATTTTATTCAACGTCGTTTATAATTGTTTGATCTTTGCAACTGAAACCAGCCCAAATTCTCCCAACCGAAAAAAATACACCTTTCTTCAATTTTTCATTATTATTAATATGATTATTATTATTACTTTTAGGACCCTTGGAGGACTAAAACTGACGGGGAAAAAAAAGCTACATGTTCTGCGCTCTCCACAGAACACTCCAACAATGAATAAATAATAATTACAAAGAAATGTCCCCCTCAAAAAAAAAAAAATAAAGGCACGCAAAAGCATTGGGGGGGGGGGTGAAGATTGGCACTAATGCATGCTAATAATAAAAAAAACGGAAGTGTGAAAGTATTAGTATGATAAATATCCCGGAAAGGGGGAGGAGGGTGTGTGTCATGCACCAAAAAAATCATCTCCCAACTTAACGGAACAAGCGTCCTTTGTGTCAGCTGATCTCAAGTCCTGGAGTTTGGGGATATACAGCGACGAGCGTACGCTTAATATGCACACACGCTGTAGCGCTCTCTGTCTGTGTGTGTGTGTGTGTGTGTGTTAAATCCAGGCTAAGCCCACTTCGTATGGTGCGGGGGGGGGGGGGGGGGGGGGGTTGTTGGCGGGGTCACCAATAGAAAGAGCGAGTCAGGAAGTTGGCGGCCGTGTTGAGCCAGCCCACTCCGTCCGCGACGGAGCCCACGCGTGTCACCGCCTTGTTCGGATCCTGTGACGGACTCTCCTCCTCGGGCAGGTAGTCTGGAATGTCCGTGTTCTCCTCCACCGCCGAGGCGCCCTCGCCGTCCTCTTGGAATGGCATGAACAGCTGCGACACACACAGACGCACACAAGCACATTCCGACACTTTGAGGAAGTTTTTAGTGGTACGTTTCCAATGCAAAATGACAATCTGGATCAGATCTGGATTCAACGGGTACTTCCTTGCAGCTATTCAGATGTACTATAAACAAGCAAGATGTCCTGCTGTCAGCCACCAGACGCATTCAAACTTGTTGCGTGTGATTTTACAGGTTTGATTTACACTGGTCACAAAATGCCCAATCTGGATCAGATCTGAAATAAAACATGCGCTTACTTTTTTGGCCTTTAAAATTCCGCAAAAGAAGATGATCTGATGACGTTTGACGAAAACGGGCGTTCTAACGGTTCAAGGGATTTTTTTTTGTGTGTGTGTGTGTGTGTTAACCCTTTCATGCACCCTGTAACCTAATAACATGATGAGCTGTCCACTGTAGTCACAGGCTCAATTAACCCAATCTGGATCAGAAATAGTTTAAACCATTTCTTCCTTTTATCCATGCCATCATAAAAAATGAATATGAATACATCAACCAACAGTTGTCCAAAGGACAAAACAAGCAGACAAAAACCATGAGCGCCTTAGTCCAAGTCATGGCTGAGCAAAGTCTGACACCTTTTGGTCATACGCAGTACTGACTTGGAGAAGACCGCAAATACTGTCTTTTTAATCTTCATTTAGCTCGAAAATAAAGGAAGAAGCCGAGATAATATCATACAGATCTATAATCACAATATTTGACATGTTGAAAAGGAAATGCCATCGCTTGTCCTCACCTCTCCTCCGTCCTCCGTCCTCAACACCTGCTGGGCTTTCATCACTTTGGTGGAGTTGATGGCTGTGCCCAGCGCCTGTCACACATCATACTTTTTAGTGGTCTGTTTCCCTTAATAATATGAATCCAAAGTAGAATGCAAAAACATGCTATGGTAGTTACGAGACAAAAGCAAAAAATAAAAAAAAATCTGCAAAAATAATAAAAGTATTAGAAATAAATATTTGAAATAAAGTTGGAACTATTCAATCCAAAACTTACAATTTAAAATGTCAAATAAAATTGAAATCAATCAAATGACATTCAATATAAAATAAGGGAAATTTAAGATGAAAGGAATTTAAACAGTAATGCTGATAAAATAACACATTAGCTGTGGACTTAAAATATACAAAGATGAGAAAAGCTCATCAAATAACTGGAATAAAACTTAAATGAAATATTTGTCTATAATTCCTGTTTTACAAATTTTTAAAAATGACTAATGTGACATTTTTTTCCCCCCAAAAAATCAAAAATAAAACAAAATGCAAAAAAACTACAATTAAAAACTAAATATTCCCATCCCCGGAATTCTATAGAAAGGAATATCCTTCACCCGGAATAAAATCCTATGCATTAACATTTTGACAACGATATTACATGTTACCGGAATTTGCGTAAGCGGAAATTCCACTACCCGTAATGGATGGAGGTGTGATGCCGCGGGAGCTTAAATACACGCAACGCCCACCCGACGCGACGGAAAAGACGCAACGCTAAAACAAGTTTTCACTTCACGTTTTTCCATCATCAGATTCTAAACGACGACGTGTAAGCGACTTTTTATTGGCGTGCGTTTTACTGTAATTCCAAAAGATTTTAACTTTATTCAATTACGTCGTGTAGATCATCGCATCGAAACGTAGAACTGTAACGACTGGAGCGGAGCGAGTGAAATGCATCCGTTTGAGCGAGGCTGGACACAAAGTTAAAAAGATCCAGCAGACACTTGGAGTCGGAAAGACGCAAATCTACGAAACTTTAAACAACGTGGCATCGATTCAACTCCTGATGACAAGCCACCATCCAGCAAGGAAGCAATGCAAATGGCAACAAAAATCCTTCAGTATGCACAAGAATTACCAGACATCGGTGAACAACGGGACAGTTACTTGCAACTAGCAAGAAAACTGTATGACAAGCAGGCAAACATTGTCATAAACCAAAGAATGCATCCAACAAAACAATCCAAAATACACATTTTTTTCCCCAAGACAGAAAAAAATAAACATTAAAATACTGTATGTATTTTACTGTTGTGATTTTTTTTGTGATACACCTGTATTGCAGTTTTTGTTATAGAAACAGTTTTTGGACAGTATATTTTTGTATTTTATTGATGGTGTTGTTACACGTGCATTTTGTCAACATACTTGCAGGTTCATAAAGGACATGTACCATGCTCATTTCCCAAATGAGGAATTTCTGTTATCAGGACAAATTGGACAGCGCAAACACGAGTCCGTACGAGAGAATATTTACTGTACAACAAAATATAGCTGGAAATGACATCATACTGTGATACTGCAGTAAAAAAAAGTTCCCCACCATTTCATCCACACATTCTCATCACATGACAACATTATACATGAAAACATCTGTCACTTTGGAAGTTTTCGGAAAGAAATCCAAAAAAATGGCTGCGGCGCTTTTGCTTACGTCAGCTTTAAGGTCGGAGCGGATCCTCACAACGCATCTCTTGATGGCCATCTGGAAAGTGAAACTGATGACTCCCCGGATCTTCAGCAAGGCCTCCTCGCAGAGGCCCCTACGGGTCTGCGCGCCGGGCAGCGAGCGAGAGGAGAAAGATTCAAAATGATTCACGCAACTGGATTGCACTTAAATAGGTTGTTTTGGATTTCAAAAAACAAAAATTAAGCCAGTGTAACAACAAGCACATTTAATCGAATTATTTTTTTCTTGTGCCTCTAAACCACGTCTCAAACTTTGTGTGTGGGCCTCCATCGAGCCTGCCCCATGGCCACCTACCGAGTCGTCCAGCCCATCGATGTGCAGCACTACCGTCTTGGCCCTCTTGTTGTTGGAGCCCAGGAAGAACTGAGCCTTTCGTCGGCAGGAGGTGGCGGCCGCCTCTGCCTGCTCGGCTTCCTCCTTCCCAGCCGACTGGAAGATCTCGTAGATCTCCGAGGCCAGCAGTTTGGTTTCACCGGGCGACGTGCTCCTGAAAAGGCGGACCGAGAAAGACGCTTTATAGGATCGAAATGGCTCCTTCCTTTTCATGCAGTTTGTCTCATGTCTATGTTGTTGTAAGTATTAATAAATACACCTGTTTAAAAATATATTTTTTTATTTCTGTACATTGTTAGTATTGATTAAAAAAATATCACAACTATAAAATCTTGTGTGCTCAACGGGGTGTGCCCCCCCACCCCCCAAAAAAGAACGGCAGCCCAGCTTTGCCTGTGTGTGAGTGTGTGTGTGCACCACTTGCTTCTGCATGACATTCTGCAAACTCAGCATCATGCCCAGCTCGCCCTTCATCTTCTCCCTGTTGGCTCGACATTCCGCCAGGTAGCGCACGGCCTGCGGACACGAACAAAAAAAAAAAACACAAGGATGAGATACTTAGAGCAGGCAGCCATTTTGTGGCAAGACATAGCACACATGAAATGTACATGTTGTGGTTCGGCGTTACGCTTCACGGGCTTCAATGAAACAGCGGTTATTTGATTAAAATTGGTAGCGAGGTTTCCCGTTTGACTTACCAGCAGTGCAGAGTAGACCACCTGTGGGTTCGGGTGGTCCAGGAAAAGAATGAGCCCGGGTAAGCATCCCTGATCCTCTACGATGGCCCTGCGATTGAGGGGGTCTGCGGCAAGGTCCCGCAACTGGTTCACCACCGCCAGCGCATCCAACTCCGCACTCATGGCGCCTCCCGTCCGGCGGCCACGCGCATCCAACCGACCTCCGCCTGACTGTGACCGCCCCGCCCAAAAAATATTTAACAGCCAGTTAGTTAGGCAGTTAGCATAGCCAATGTAACTACTTTTCAAACCCATCTAGTAACGATGTTTCATTTTGTTCTTAATTGATGATTCTAACAATTATCCCGTTCATGACTCAGATAAAATAATTTTTCAAGACAACAAAATAAGTACGTGAGGTGCAGGAATTATTGGTGCCATCTTGTGGGTTCACATCTTTACATTCGATTGGATTGGATAAAACTTTATTGTCAAATGTACTGTATGTGTAACATACAGCACAGATGAAATTTCTTCCCTCTCAACATAAAACAAGAGGAGCCGCTGCTGGTGTTGACAAATAATATCTGCGACTTTGAATGTATGTGAACTGAACAAACAGGGCTTGGCCTTTTAAGTGTTTTGGGATCATTGTTTGGGCTTTATTTAGAGAGTTTAAACTATTAACATAGGAAATCAGAAACAGTTCGGATGGGGCATAGATTCTTTTGCAAAACAGACTCATAATCAACTTAGGTTTGTGTATTGTCTTCTGTATAATTGTGAAATGTTTTTGATAAAGGGTGTTAAAAATATATTTTTTAATCTGAATCAGGGAATAATCGAAAAATAATTGACAAGTACATTTTCAAAATAATTATTGTATTAGCTGGAGACATAGTTCACTCTGAAGGGTTTTTTTTTTAACATATATACATTCAATATATGCCCAGAAAACCGTGAAAGAAAGACACCCCCCAGCTATTATTAGTAACACAGCTTTGAGTTGTAAAGTAACAAAATGGTGTAACAGAGATTAGGAACTCAACATTAAAGGGAATTTAAGAAGCTTAAAGCAGCAATTGGTTGACCCATTTATCATAAGAGCACTTGTATAACAACAATAGTTTACCGTGGATAAAGCTAATAAAGTAATAAGTAAATGTTGGAGCACTTAAAAACATATGAATGGCATCATTTTTCATATTTTGAATACTGGGGTCACAGCTGACAACCTAGCATGCTTCATTAAATGTAATTTATAGAGCTCAACATGTCACGACGGAAATAAATGACAATTTTCAAGGAAACAAAGCTTTTGAATCTATTGACATGTGAATATTTCACGATGTTTGTTCGACCTCGAGTTTCACCTCAAATTTCGCCCTTTTAAAAAGACCGAGACGGGTCGTTGGTGGCTAGGCTATGCTAAAGCTAAACCTAACTCAATTCAAACTTACCTTTCAGTCAGTATTCGGCGAAACCATGAGACAGCCACGGCTAAAGCTCGGTGACGCAAGACGCAAACGTGCCGAGCCGGAGACAAAATGTCGCAGTTTTAAAAACAACCTTTGATAATAGAAGTGAATAAATGCTGGGCCCTCTGCCTTTTCTTCGACTATCCTCGTTTAAGCTAGCAGCTGTGCACACTGTTTTGGATATCGGGGCACGTCAGTGGGTACGTTCGTTGAAATCTTACACCTACCGGTGTAAATGGTTCCCATCTGTTGAAACGCGACGCGTTTCCGCGAGGACACACGAGAATTTACAACCGAACGCACACCAAAATTCCGCTGCATGATTGGACATTCTGCATTGAACGAGTGGATCGAACGCCAATCGCAAAATAACCTTGTTTAAATACCTTAATTTTATTGGCTGCAGTCGATGACAATCAACAAAATTATCCAATGGTGGTGGTGCATTGCAACATTAGGGGATATTATAATCTCCACAATCCAATTGGTTCAAAGATTTTAATGACTACCTCCACATCAGCCACCTCTCTTGCGGGACATGACCGACTGCTAAACAAGGTGGAAACATTCAAGAAGTTGTCAGAAAAGCCTCCAGTCAAGACTTTGTAAGGTACCTTACGTATATTTGACATTTTATACATGTTATATGTTTTGCGAAACATGATCAGCTGCGTTAAGGCGTTTCTCAGTTTTACATTGTTGACGTTGTTTACGCAGCCCCACAAAGTTGGTTCAATCCGGTTAGCCACGATGGCTAACCTAGTTAGCATCAGGTAGGCACGATGTACGATTAAACTCGAACAAATGATCCTTTTAAATTTATTATTTCCTTTAGCTCATTTAAATATGGCGAAATGACATTTTGTATTAGATTTTTCATGTGGTCAAGTTGAAATGATATGATATGTCTACAAATGTTTTATTAACGCTGGTAATGTTTTCGTATTAATATTTCACATAGCGGTTGTGCTCAAATTGTTAGATGTAAAGAGTTTGGCCCGCGATAGCTTTCTTGTGATAAATAGCACATTTTTGTTGTGCATTGTCTTTGTAAATGTCATGGACGTCACGTGTTTGACATGATGCGAGTGCGTCTTTGAAAAAGTTCTAAAATAAAACCCAGACATGAACACAAGGAAGATTGTCATTTTATAAAACGTCACTTAGCATACAAAGTGTATTTTTACAATTGTTTAAAGATAGTCATAAATATGATTGAGATAAGCAATATTGGTTCAAGCTGTATTATAAATGTAGCAGAGTGGTTGTCCTTTAGATTCCTTCATGGTGATGACGTCTACCCTAATTGGACATGTGTCAGTCAGCCCGTTCTCAGTGCCTCAGGAGCAATGAATAAACAATATGAACGCATCGAAATGGACCTGGTAAGTTAATGGATGAATTTCTGTCTCCTTTGCATTACGGAATTGTCAGAAATTTTGGGGGTTTTTCCGTGACAAATAGACTTTTGGATCAGCCAAGCCCTACGGGTCCACAAGGAGTATCGTGAGGAGGATAGCGAGCAACCTGCCTCTCAAACCCTGCCCCAGGGTTCACTTTCAGGTGAGAGATGGGATTTTTCAAAATTATTCAGCCCTATGTAAACCAAGCCAATACGATCGCCAAAGATGGGAATTTTACCAGGTGGAACTTTGTGTGCGATATGGAAAAAGACCGTTTTTTCCTGAGCAGCGTAAAAGTGGCTTTCCACACCAAGGCCACTATGAAACAAACTCTTAAAGCTGGACAAATGCCGTATGAAAAGGTCATGTGACTCCTGCCTGTGCGTCAACTTGTTGACATCACAGCTTCTCTCAAGCTCTGTTGACATGGACTTATGTGACCGCTGTCCTTCTCCAAACCATAAACAGTCGCTCGGGAGTGAAACGGAGCAACTCTTTTAAAAATGTTGGCATGTTTCGATGTCTGTCTTTCTTTGCCATTTCTTTCAACTTGCCTTTTCTCTTTTTCTCCCCTCCCTCTTCTTCCCAGCGGCCCACCCTATGCTTTCGGAATGCAGTATGTCTGCATTAGGTTAGTTTGTTCAAAACAACGAGACTCGACTGTTCTTGCAAAGTCCTGTTTTTCTTTTTCTTTCTTTCAATTCTGAAATGCTAACATTCTAACAGTTGGTGTGCTAACATGACTAAAAGTGTCAATGTAGATTTCTAAGGATTTTACATCAATTCCCCATAGGGATAGTCGAGTATCATGTCCAGGTATCGGTATCTCAATGCTGATATCCGCCACCGATTCTGAAGGCAAACAAAATCTGCCAGTTTTCTTCACCGGTACTTGGCGCTACTCTGCAGTGGTTTGACATGCTAACAGTTAGTGTGCTAACATGTAGCAAGATACTACAGATGGCTGAGGATTTTATTTTATTTTTTAAATCAAAGTTATAGTTGGTTACTATTTCAAACAAAATGGAATGCTAATATGCTAACAAATACCATGCTAACGCTATGGCGAATGTACCCAATGTGGCAGCTGTATCCATTCGACGAGGATGCAGGTGTCGTTAGCAGAAGGAAGGAGCATGGCGTGGCCTCACTCGCCGATGTCTCCTGGATCGACCAGGATGATGATGATGATGAAGATGAGGAGGAGGAGGAGCAGGAAGTTGAAGGCAGACCTCGGTGAGAAATTAATCATCATATAGCAGGCACCACCTCACCTGGTACTCCTTGCAGTTGTGAAACTCAACATTCCCCTGCCGCTGTTTAGGAGCAGGTCGAGGCCTTCCCGGGGGCTGGCGTTCCGCGGTCGTTTGCCTCGGCCCCGGAGAATCCGCCCGGCCCGGCGGCGCTCGCTTCCCAGCCTGCACCAGGGCCCCTCGGATCCCCAGGGTCCGGCGGCCGCCAACGATGATGCCATCCAGAAGATCAGCGCGCTGGAGACGGAGCTGGCCAAGCTGCGGGCGCAGATAGCCCAGATTGTGCTGGCCCAGGAGAAGAGCGCCCAGTCGGGTAGGAAAAATGCTCCCTCTTGACGTAGTGACATAAATTGTCCACTAGGTGGCAGCAGATGGCTACATTTTGAGCATCTTGTTTCCACTTGACTCAGATGCATCCACTGGCATGAGCCCTTGCCCGCCTCCTTCTGGCAGTGGGCCTCCTCCTCCACCACCACCACCTCCGCCGCCACCTCCTCTTCCTCCTCCAGGACTGCAGCGCACCTTTTCCGCCATAGATTTGATCAAGGAGCGCCGCGGGCAAAAGACCTTGCAAGGCCAGACGGAGACTAAAACGCATGCTGAACTCCCCAGCATGCTGGATGTGCTCAAGGACATGAACAAAGTCAAACTAAGATCCGTCAAAAGGTAAGGACAGTCAAGATGACGTTTTCTCGTCAAAATGTAATGAGAACATTGTAATTGAAATAGGACGTGAATAAATTCAAAATGTTGAAATACAACTTTGAGATTTTGATTTTTATCCTCGGCATATTCCAGCTTCAATATTGTGACTTGATGCTTGTCATATTCCATCCCCCCGCGCCCTTTGAGCAGTCGCCTGGCGAATGCGGAGAAGGGCGACACACTCTCGGAGCCCACAGACGCCGCCGCTCTCATCGCACAGGCTCTCAAGAGGAAGTTTGCTCACACTTACCCGCAACACAATCACCAAGTGGACCAAGTCAAACATCCGACGGAGAGCCCTCTGGTAACAATACACAACAATTAGTACCAAGTCGAAATAAAGGAGAGGGGGTGGGGGGATTTGGCCATAAGAATTTTTGGTCAAATTACGGGCCGTATGTAATATTTTTTTCTCACTACTTTTTCTAAAAAAAAAATTAAAAATTGCCATTATTCTCAGAATATTTAGTTTGCCACGATTTTTTTTGTTCGCACAATTTTGTCATTTTTCATGCTCATCGTCCTCTATTTTCTTTTTTTTTTTGACAGTTTGGTCAGCACATGTTGAGATCAACCGGGAAGCTCAAGTTTGTCTAATGCAGCTTTACTGACGAAGAGGAAGCCTCCAACGTTCCAAATCAACAACTTTTATTAATATTTGTGGAAGTACAAAAGGGATATTCCTCTGAATTCTGACCCTGTATTCATAGCTTGGTGCACTTTTTAAGTTATTGTTTTTACATATCTATATAGTGTCACTCTCAACTGGTCATATGCTAAATTATGATTTGTTGCTTTAAGACAAACACTAACTTGCCAAAATTTTTATTTTTTATCATTACCTCATTTGATGTTCTAAACGTCATCTCAAATTTTAAATTGTGACAGAATGCAACCAAGGCGTCATGACTGACATTATTTATGCTTTGTGTAATTAATTGTTGGTTTTATATGGACCGTTTAAGTGATTTGTTCAAAATCTTCTACAGTGGAATTGTGTTCCGTTAAAATCCTGTCCAATCGTAACGTTCTTAAATAAAACTATTCAGCGTGGATCCGTGTGTGTGATTTAAAAAGAGAATAGTAGAAAAAAAGGTGTAATATTTTGAAAAAGTCTTAGTAGGGAAGTTTTTGAATGGTAATTTTACAAGTCATGAAAAAAAAAAAGCGACTGGATTGGAAGGAGAAATGAAACAACTTATCTGCCTTTTAGTCAACAAGAGGTTTTCCTTTTATTCTTCAAAAACAGCAACGGGCGTGTATCAAAAAGTGGAAAAAGAGCGCGAAAAGCCTTTACAAAAAAAAAACTCCAGTCTTGCCCCTCCCCATTTTCCCCCAAGAAAACAAAATGGCTGTCGCGGCAGAATTGTAAACAGTTTGCAAAACAAAACAACAGTCTTACAGCACTTTTCAACAGCGGATTTGCGATTTTCACAAGAAGGGTTTCACACTGTGGAATGTGGCGGTCATCTTTTATCGTTATTGTCATGGCGAGTTTGGTCACTTAGCTTGTCGCTTGTGCATAGTCGTAAGGCATCTTGTCTGTACAGCTTGCGTGCGAGCGTGGCCCTTTAAGACAGAGGTTCCTCGTCCTCCGTTTTCTTCTAATGACTAAAACCCTGAGAGCCTCAGAGCGGAAGAGTTTCAATGGATGTGTGAGGTGTATGGCTTCGGCTGCTTTGTGCTTGCAAAAACAAAAACGGGGTGATAGTCTGCGTGTGTGTCGCTTTGTGCGTGTGTTCGTTCCACTGCTTTATATTTCCAAGTACTGAGTGTGTGCGCGTGCAGGGCCGGCTCGAGCTAAACGTGCGTTTATGCGCTTACGGGATAAGTTGATTTTTCAACATTGCCTTCATTTCATACTGTAAGAGAATATCACGCAGTTTATGATGTAAAATAAAAACGGCGATTTCATGAGCGTTTTGCAACTCTCAGACGAGGCATGTGAGTAATTTGCTATTGCGATACCGAATTGAATAAACCCCAAGGAAGCAGCAGCTTGACCTTTCTCCCATTTTCCCTCCCGTTTGTTTCTCAAAGGCTCATGTAAAACATGCGCAACTTTCCTACTTTCAAAAGCGGTGCATTCGTCCAATTTTATTCGCTGATTTTAACATTCAGTGGTTGGGCAGTTCATCAAAATGTGCATTCCTTACATTGGTTACTGGCGATGAGGTGCACTTGCGTTTGAATTAGATTTTGGATTGAGAGGAAAAACCTCCAAAAAACAGCACAAGAAAATTGTAAATATGTGGAAGCGATAACAGAAGCGATACGCACATTTTTTGACTTCTATAATAACCGCCGACTTATTAGCTTTTTACCTGAATGTATTTTCATGTTGTTTCGGCCATTTCAGTTGAAATACTTTTCCTAAAAAAAAAAAAATCCTGATTTAAAATTTTGTTAATCGGGGACTAATTTTGTTTTCATACTACATTTAAAGTCCAACCACCGTCGTACGAGCCTCGTCGCTTATTTGATGATATTTTCATTTCAATGTACTCTTCTTTCCTTTGGACTTGAAATTAAAAGTCGATAGCGGTTATTCGTCTGAATATAATTCATATTGAGGGTGATTTTTCTTTTTTTTTTGTGGTGCCCGCCGCCCTCCGAAGCATCTGCCCATCTCGCCTGATGGGCAAGCCGGCCCTGTGCGTATGCCTTCAACTGCTTTGTGTTTCCAAAAAGTGGTTGTGAGAGAGAGTCGTGTGTATGAGAGTGCGTCTCTGTGCGAGTGTGTTTTTTTTTTTGTTTTTTGTTTTTTAGTATGGCTTTAACTGCTTTGTGCCCCCCCCCCAAACAATGTGCGCATGCGTGTGGCTTCAACTGGTTTGTGCTTCCAGGAGTGAGAGTGTGCGTGTTGCGTGGAGAAGAAGAAAAAGTAGTAGTAGTAGTAAACAGTCTGGGTTGGTCGAGAGGCAGCAAACGACTGGGCTTGTCACTTTTGGAGGAAGAATCAATACAAAAGTGACCCACGCATGCGTACATATACTGCATACGCGTCTTGTGTGAATACTCGGCATCAAATGGCACTTTAAATGTCTTCAGGAGTGACAAATAAATTAAAACAAAAAAAAAAGTTAAAAGGAAAGGAAATTACAGCAGGCGCCAAATGAGGTATCTACGTATTGCTCTATGTCAAAAAACAATTCAAATTAAATAAATTAAATAAAATCAGTGGTTTAGCGGAGGAGGAAGAAAAAGGGAAAAAAAATTATAATCAAACTCAACGGGATCAAGGCGCTCCCCCCAGTGTGTCTGCGTGTTCGCGTTCGCGTGTATGTGTGTCAAGAGGCGTCAGAATACTCCCCTTCCCTGAGGTTTGTCTTTGGAGAGGCTTGCGCTAGTGGTGGTGTTGGCGGCGGATCTGGGCTCGGGCTTTGTTCTCTGCTGCCCCAGCTGGCCTTGTTGAGGCCCATGTGTCCCAGCATGGTCTGGGACAGACGCGTGTCCGAGAAGCGAGACCACTCGGCGAACAGGGGCTCCGCCACATACGTCATGAACCCTGAAAAAAAGGCACAACCACTTTAAAAAATAAAAATAAAAAATACATATACATACACACACATTTTACCATGAGTGAATATATTAATTCATAAACAAATATCTGCAGTATATATATTTAACTCTGAAAATGGCCATTTTCAGACCCTTTTCAAGTCCAGTCAATATAAAATGAGGAGCTGGGATTAAATGTGTGGCGTCTGAAAAGACATCTCAATACGTCTTTGGGAGTGAATGAGTTGGGTTTTTTTTTAATGAAGATACGGCACATGGCTGTCATTTTACAACAGTCATAACGAGACCAAATCTGTGAAAAGGTTCTCATATACAGTATGCAAAATGAAAATAAAGAGAAAAACGTGTGCCAACCTACGAGGATAAAGGTCCTGATCCCACAAAGGTGATAAGCGCGACTTGAACCTAACATTCTTAACTATCGTACAAATTGTCAGCAAAATGGCATGGTTAGCCAAGTCATTTTTAGCTTGCTGTCACAATATCCCAAAAAAACTAAACAAAAAAAGCAGTCATTGTTTTAGCTTGCGGTCACAATATTTAAAAAGATAAAATAAAGTAAAATAAATCAGGAAAAAAAAGCTAAGTCATTTTTAACTTGCTGTCACAATATCCCCCCGCCCCCCCAAAAAAAGCAGTCATTTTTAGCTTGCTGTCATAATATCCAAAAATAAATAAATGAAATACTAACGTGCTTGATAAAAATGATTTCTTCTTCATGGTCATCCAGGTCATGGTAATTAAATCCCCGAATGTTTAATCAAGGCAAGTGGACTTTGTGTTTGGTAAATTGGTTGTGCTTTTTCTTGTTTCCCGAAAAGTTAAAAAAAATGACTAAAGCCAGCAATCAGGCTCATGGAATGTGAAAAATTAATACACAAAAATGTAAATCGCTAGCAGTAGAAGGGTGACAGGCGGTGAAGGTGTCCCTAATGAAGTGTCCCTCACCGATTTGAATGTTGCCCACTGTGTTCGTGGCTCTGTCACAAAGTGGGCTGACTTCCAGTTTGTGCTTCTTCTCAACGTCACCTGCGCAAAGCATATTTATAGATCAGGAAAATGCTGAAGATGCAACAAAAAAAAAAGGAGGCTTGGGAAGGCGTTCGCGTCATCTTTGAAACGGCGTCGACCTTGTTGGAAGAACTCCTCGGTGACTTTGTCACTCCACTGCTTGCTCAGCTCCCACGGCCTGCACGGGTTACAGATGTCGGCGCACTTCAGAGCCATCTGCCACGGAACAACCGCAAAACAAAGAGAATCATTGTTTTAAGGAGAATGAGCGCGAGGAGAAAAAGCAGGAATTTGTGAAAATCAAGTCCAAATATTGTCTTGACGTTTGTGAGAAACATTACGAAACGAAGGAAAATATATAAAAAATAAAAAAAAAGAAACAGCGAATTCAGGAATAAATTCAGGACATTGGGAGAAAAATAAAGTCTTAAAATAAAATTCAAAAATCTATGTAAAAAAATAAATCACATTTGCACGAGATTTAAGTCAGAACTTTTCAAGAACAAAAATCGCAAAAAAATTCAAAAACAGCTCCTAACTCAAGAAAATTGACTTGATTGTGGTAAGGAGAAAGAAGTAGCACCTGTAGCACAAAGTGTCGGTGGCTGGCGTTGCTCAAGCACAGGTTGCTCTGGTCCAAGTGCAGACGGAACCTGGACAGGTAGTCATTCTGTCTGCTGATGTCCGTGGCCAGGATCAACGAGCCCAAATCCCTCTCCAGGCTCAAGCTGAGGACGCACACGCGCACGGGCGTCAATCCAAGTCCAGCGAGAGAGATTACATCATCCTCATCATCATACGGCGATGTGAGCGGACCCGTCTTCGGCAGGCAGGTGGGAGAGGAGCCCCGTCTCTCTGAGCAGACCCACGGCAGACTTCCAGTGGTGATTCTCCAGAACTGAGGTATTCTGTGGACAACAAATACAAGTCCAAATTTAGAAATGTAACATTTCAGTCTGAGATTTATTTTTCATGACAAGAGGGGGAAAAAAAACTTATGAGAAAAACTAACGATTCAAGGTTAATATGTTCATGACGCTCTCTTGAGGTCATTTGAGGGTAGCTACAAAGAGAATCCGAGGTGCCGCGTCACCTTGTAGAGTGAAGCCAGATAGTGGTCAGTCTTGATGAGGAAAGGCTGGTTGACTCCAGGGTGGTCCAGGTCGTGAGTGGCGGCGGCCAGCAGGCCCAGCAAGATGTCGTACGACGTCAGAGACTTGGATAGCTGCGCTCAACACACACATACGCACACGTCAAGACCAAAGAACAAAAAAAAAAAAAAAAAATCCCAAAACTGTATAGAGATCAGGCAGTAAAAATTTGCAACAGTGCTACAATATATGGCGCGACACAGCGGTGAAAAATGTCATCGTGTGCCGAGCGCCTCACCGCGGGCTCCCGCAGGTAGCAGTACATGGCCTGCGTGACGTCGGCGGCGTGCACGGCGTTGTGGTAAGGGTTGTGGGCGTGATAGTCCTCCTGGACCAGGACCAGGAAGCGCCACAGCCGAACCACGTCCAGGCGGAACAGCTCCACCAGGCCGTACTGGTCCAGCAGGTGGAACGTCAGCGTGATCAGGCTGTTTCCTACGAGGGCGGAGAGCGTGATGGAAATCAAGAAATGCTTCGGTCGGTGCTGCTGTTTGAGTTTGCAAGACTACGACTGGGGCTCAACAAGTTCATGTCTTGTGTTTCAGTGTAATCCTAACATGAGAAGGATAAACTCGTTAAATAGCCATAACATGACAAGAAGAAAGTTGTAACACAAGACAAAATTTCACTTCAAAAAGTCAAAATGATAACAAAAAGAATATAATTTTGAGAAGAGTTTGAAGATTACAAGAATAAAGTCATGACTCTGCAAAAAAAGGTCACACCATTCTAAAATTTCTTTCAATTGTACAAAACACAAAAATGTTCCGTAATTGTTTTATTCGATCACATTTTGAGAACCTAAGCTAGCTAACTTGTCACCTGCCATAAGCCCGCGTGAAGCGAGGACATGAATTTGAATCTTTGACGTCAGCACCGTGGCTTTGAGTCCATCCATCTTTATTAAATATAAGGTTGACAAAAACTAGCCCTGAATAAAGAGAATTGTTAGCATCTCACGCTAGCCGCTAGCTAATATTTTGAAATCTTTTCAGAGGCAAAGACTTCTACGACTGACAGAGTGTTTGAACCGAAAGAGGGCCGAGTTAAGACATAAACAACCATATTTGGTTTTAAGATAGCCACTAGCTCGTTAACCTGTCACGTGCTCAAACGAGAGACTTACACAACTTTGGTGGCTCATTTCATTTTACACTGCCATCGTAATGCATCGGGCAACCTGAAGATGGCGCCATTTGGACATAAATGATGCCTGTGACGGTTGTACGTACCGTTTGTCAACCTGTCGAAGAGGAAAATGTCAAAATTCCAGTTGCCCACTTTCTCCAGCATGCACTGCAAAACAGGAATATCTCGTGTGAATATTACGTAGTGGTCATTTCCTTCGACATGTAGCCGTCGATGCCTCACTGAGGCAGTGGGCCTGCTGCATCTGCCATCTTTAATGTGGCAAATTCTGCCCGATAAGTAAATCTGCTTCCCAAATGCACACAAAAACTAATACAGTACACTTGATTTGAACCATTGCTGAATTACAGCCTTGTAAAAAGTTATGTTGGGATACTTTTATTTGAATTACCCAAAAAAATTTTAAAATGAAGACAAGACAATTTATGTACAATTTGAATGTGCCCCCCCCCTTTCGAAATGCAACACCAAATTATTGGAGCGAGACTCTGGATTGGCAAATACTTAAAAACAAATGAATCGGAATCAGATGTAAAAATAAAAAATGCGACAGGGACATGTCTACCTAAGACCAAGATTACTTTGCATCAATTAAAATGATCAGACAACATAACGTGCAAGCAAGGTGCAAATATTACCGCCGACAACTTGGGAGTCGCTACGAGCCAGATTTGGCATTGACTTCTTCGGGGGGGGGGGGGATTAACTAACCAAATTGTTTCAGCCCTCCCCATAACTTTGTTCAAGTCGCGATTGTTCTCTGGGTCACTCGATCTTACGCGGGCCTGTCCAGTGTAGTCCTCGTCGAGGATGGGGAGCGGGATCTGGTGGGCGGTCCCCCGCAGCAGGCGGGACGAGTGCAGGTACCTCTGGAGGCTGAGCAGCCGGCGCACCCTTCTCTCAGGGGTCGTGCCCACCGTTGCTTGCGATTCGCCGCCCAGACGCGCTTGCATATACAACACGCACACACGGGAAAAAAACACACACACACACACGTACACAAAAGTGACAGTTAACAAAAATTCATGACAACTATTAGCCTTTCCCTTTTTTTTTTTTTTTGGAGCGCAAGCTAGTCACATGACTTCCGCACTCGGCTCGGTGCTGACGAAGCCACCCACCAGTAAGCCTTTTTGTCTGGCCTTGCACTGCAGACCTGCTTTGTCAGTGCTCTCGCTCTCTCGCCCTTACACACACACACACGCACACAAAAGCAGCATGACTGAATAAACTGCGACTGCAAGCTGGAAACACAGCAGCGTGAGGAGCGCATACACACATACACACACACACACAATGCGTCTGTGTTGTGATGTCATTGACAAAGTGTAAGTGGGGACACACACACACACACACACACACACACACACACACACTCTCACACTCACACACACACACCATAACTTTGGGTTTATGTGAGGTAGTGTGTGAAGTGGTGGAGTGGAGGGGCGGCGGCGTTCGCGACGGAGGCCACATCGTACTCACTGTGAAGATTTCGGAAGTCGATGCACAGATACGGATGGGAGCTTCGGCGTTCCGGTTCAAATCCAACCTGACTTCTTACTCTCACATCTCCTGGAAGAAATTTGCACTTATTTCCCCAAGGCTCATGCAATCGCAGGACAAATGTGTGTAAGTGAGAGAGAGAGAGAGAGAGAGAAGGTGATTTAAATTATTTAAGTGTATTTGGGCTAAGGCGTGGATTGAGTCAGTGTCGAAAAAAATGTTCGGGATGTTCAAATCTTAGTTGTTTTTTTTTGCGGTGAATCGTGATTACTGGCGAAGATATGGCCTGTGTTTGTTTTGTGTGTAAAAATTTTTTTAATCCAAATGATCCAAGTTTTCTGATGAATCCTTTTCAGACGCACTTTTTGGGGGCCGTCAACAGAAGCCGGCGCCTGCGTCCTTGGGGCAGGTGCGCCTTTTTAGGAAAGACCGCTCGGTCATTTTCAAAATTAAGAAATAAACACTGTTTTAAAGCCGGCCGGGGCTGGAAAGCGGATCGGGAATCGGTTTGTGGCGACAAGCCGCCATTGTGGCGCTTTGAGGCTTGTGTATGTTGAAAAATGTTCTGCATGTGCAAACCACACACACATACACACGCACACGGAAGAGGACAGACAAGGAGCTGGGCATGCAATGTCATCACAACACAGAACCTGTGACGGTGATCCTCAGCCCAACTTTCGTATCACGAAATCAGAAAACAGGGCAGCTGAGCTTCACCACAACAGCAGCAGCCACAAGTGCTGAATCATTTCAAAAAAGGGGGGGTGTAAAACACGGCAGTGTGTGTTTCCAGCGTGGCACTTCTCATTTCATTGAAATTCTCATCATGCGTACACCAACACATACGCACCACACTCACACACACACTTCCCCCTGCAAAAAAAAAAAAAAGGTTGAAAAGTCTCAAAAACCCATAAAAGTCACAACGACACGTTTGCAGCGGCCATTTCCAAAGGTCCTTCAAAAACAACCTCGCCAGAGATCTGCTCCGATGGCTAGCGAATTTGAACCACGTACACAAGATGCCGAATCACCAAACACATCACGTTTTCATCATTGCATGTGGGTGATGTTTTTGGGTAGGCGGCATGTCTATCGTGAGAAGACACACAAAATAGTCTCAAGAACCCAAGCTTGAAAAGACACAAGAAGTCCGCCATTTTGGTTTGAAACTGCCATTTACGGTTCAAATTTTGAAAGAGATTTGCATTTCTTCTTGGACCTCAACAGTTTCATTTCGCAACAAGCAATTCGGCATGTCTATCATGAGTAGACCCACAAAAAAAGTTAGAGGAAGTCAGACTTTTTTTTTTTTTTGCTGGCATCCATCGTTGGGTCATTTTGTCAATTCCTGCCAAAGATGAATGACAGTGAGAAATTGTGTCAGTCTGCCACCAAATTTAAACCACAAACACGCCAAAACTGTGATGGGATTCATTGGCGCCCCCTGCAGGCAACCCCCCCCACTTGATTTTGACAGCCGACAATATTTCTGGAAGTGGTCATCGCAAAGGAACGCATGTCCAATCCGCGGCGTCACACGTGCGCGCCGTCAATCAGAACGATTCATACGGCTCGAGGCGAAGGATACACGCTTGCGCGAGTCCGTCCGCATGTGCTCGGCCCCGGGCACGTGCGCGCACTTGACGCCGTGATTAGGAGGCGTTGTGAGAGTCACGGGATCTGCATCAACCCCCCCCCCCCCCCCGCAATCGCAGCTGCAGTGCATTAATGGAGGGGGGGTTTGGATGTAGGTCATGTCATTCTCAGCGATGGCGGGATGACACTGGGCTATGTGAGCGTGCGGTGAATAGAACTCATCCACAAAGGCGGATGGCTTGCGCCTGTGACGTAAGGGGAGAAACCGCTGTTGTACTCGGCCGAGTGAAAGGATTAAAAAGAAAATGGGGGTTAAAAAAAGAATAATAATAATAAAAAACGCTCAAGCGTCTAACTCGGCTCAAAACAAAACACGCAGCAGCAGCTGTTGACTCGCAACGTCAACAACTGGAAGCCACTCGGGCTCGTGTGCGTGCGTGTCTTCTGTTCAGCAGCGGACACCAGATAGTGGATTTCCTCCAAATGACGCCATCCACTTCGTGCAAATAAACGCCTGACTCAGTGCGTCGGTAGTTTCACGGCGAATTCACGAGTCGAAGTAGAAGCCCCGCTACGGCCGGCTCAAACCAAAATGGCAGACTTGCTGTTCAATTTCAGGCTTGACTTTTTCCATGCGTCCTGTAAACACATCAGCCAAAATTTGTATGGAACTGGGGGCATTTTTCTGAAACCAAAATGGCAATTTTTAAACTGGTGGGTGGGGGTGATCTATTTTTTTTTTCATGACGGTCCGGGCCTCTTCCTCATGAAAGTTGTCCAGAAAATGGCGCCATCAAAGCAAAATGGGACAAATTACAGATCAATTTCAAGCATTGTTGCTTGAGACTTTGATACATCCTAATCGGCATGCCCACCAAATTTCATGTCAACAAAATGAAACGGGGGGGGGGGGGGGGTGCTTATTATACAGTCCAAATCAGGGGTGTCAAACTCATCTTTGTCGCGGGCCACATTGTATTTACGGTTTCCCTTGGAGGGTCGTTATGTATTTTGGGAAACCATCTAAATGTTGAATCCCCCTCCACATATTGCATACACCGCGCACAACCAATTGATGAATACCTAATTTTCAAATCAGAAGTCAAGAATAATGACTGCTCTTGTGAATTACATGTGACAGTTTGAAATTTTGGTTCAGACTTTAGCAAGCATCATGGAAGCTTGATTTGCTTTTGCGGGCCACATAAAATGATGCGGCGGGCCAGATCTGGCCCCCGGGCCTCGACTTTCTCAATTGTTCCCAAGACATAACACCACTACCTCCACCGAGGCCATGATTTTGATGGCCCTTTCATAAACATAGATGGAAATACTCCCAAATCAGATCATGAGCACAAGCAGTCTTAATGCAAGGAGGCCAGAACTGATTTTTGTCTTCCTATTGCAGACTCGTCAACCATTTTAATCCCGTTTCAAACCGGCTTCCCAATGTCAACACACCAAGATGAAGAGATAAATGCTGATTTTGATTTCATTGGAAGGGTGTGCCACCTCTCCAGCTTGACATTTCGAAAATGGTACAAAATGGACGCGGTCCAGCCCATCGGAAGTTTGGGGGTGGGCCACCTTGAAGTGCGTCGCGTCGTGGAAACCACTTACCTAGCATGCGAATGTACAGCGCCGTCTGGTCCGAGCTGTCGTACGAGATGGCCCCGCGTCTCTGCGTAAACACACATAAACAAGAGATAACGCTTGTAAAGTGACACTTTGTAAAGTTTTAGAGCGCAATAGCCGGGCTGGGGCAGGTGGCGCAATGTTGCGAAACTTGGATTTCGTCGTACCTACGTGTCTGTGTGTGTGTGTGGGTGTGTGTGTGAGAGAGAGTGTACATAAACACTGATAAACGCAACGCCAACACCGTATCATCCAGTCGATACCGCGCTCACGCCGCTGTTATCAGTTGGGAGACCAAACGTGAGGTGCATGTGTGCCAGCTGTGTACACACACACACACACACACACGCGCGCGCGCACAGTTTGGCATTTTTGTGTCCCTACCATTGAAACTAAACTAAAATATCCACATGTCCAAAGAATATATGCCTGCGAGTACTGTTATATGTTGTCTGTCTACATGTTGCTGCACCGTTTGTGTTCAAAGAGCTGTGGCTTCACGTGTTATAGCACCGCCAAATAGATGCTGATCGTTCGGCTGCCTTTGTTGGTTTTTTTTGTTTTTTGTTTTTAATAGCAATTAGTGAGCAGATTTTAATTCGTTTTAACCCTTTCATGCACAAATAATGATAACCTGTAACCTGATAACACGGTAAGCTGTCCACTGTAGTGACCGCTGTACCTGAAAGGGTTCAACGAGGGCCCAAGGGGGTCCAATTTCGCCAAGTTGTCCATAAAAAAAAAAAAAAAAGGTTAAACGCAATGTTGTGCTGCTTTACATTATATTTTTTTTTCCCCCTCTGTGTTCGAATCTGAATCGCAGCAACGTTTGTAGCCAAAGAGTGTCTTCCTCCGGATACCTTCCTGAAACTTTCTGTTCCCTTTCAACAACCTCATCTCGTGCGTCACAGCTGAAAAGAAAAGATATTTTCTCGTCGGTCGGAGCCGGCGCGCTGCTGTTGACCTCGCCACGGGAACACGCCGCCCGACATGGACGGCTGCCGAGTCGCATGTGCGGCGTGGCTCAGCGGGGGAGTCACGAGAGTCACGAGCCCACTTGCGGCGGACGTAACTGTGACGAGCGAGCGTGTGTTTGCTCTGTCAACACACACCTGCTGTGGGGAATTGTTTGGGGCGGGGGGGGGGGGGGGGGGTTGTCTGCACTCGCTCTTCTCCGTGCTCTCAACACGGCCTGGGCGGCCATCCAGGCGCGACCGGCCGCCTGCGGGGCTCCCCCGAGGCTGGGGTTTCCTTTTCCACAAAAAGCCGGCATTACTGGACGTCTACCTCGCCGGCGCCCGGCCGTTTGGCTGCTGACTGACTGAGTTTGAGAGTCAGGTTTCCAAAAGCCCCATTCACATTTACAGCCGGCTCTTCCGGATCAAAAGCTAGCAACAGTGCGGGTCACTTTTAGAAGTTTGCAATGTGTTCAAAGGGGGTTTGAGCGGCAAAATTATTATTAAAAATATGTAAAAAGTCGATTTTCAGATCCTGTTGGAAGGGTATTCAACGTGACTGTCGCGGAAAGCCAATTTTGTGGAAGCCGCTGGTTTGAAATTGCGTCGTTTTGCGTGTTTGAATCGGTCCAAAAGCGAACAATTGAAAACATTAACATTCGAAAACTGGTCTCAAAAGGATGGATTTTTTTTTTATTGTTTTTGTTGTTTTTTTCAAGGGCGGCACTTGTCGCAACCCACCAGAAATCATACTTCAAATATTGCTTTGTTTTGGAATTTCGTCACAGTCAACTAGAGCATGAAAACGCTTCAAAAGAAATCTTGACATTTTCAGGACAACGCCAGAATTGTCACGTACGTTCCAAAACGCAAGTGAATGAAATCCCAATTTGTTTTTTTTTTTACATAATTTTGGGACCAGAAACTTGAAAAAAAATGAATAAAGAGGGTGCAATTTTTTTGAAATGGACTTCTGAACACTAGTGTAGCTTTTCACATCCCGTATTTTTTGCACTATAAGGCGCACCTAAAAACATTCAATTTTCTCAAAAGCCTTATAATCCAACGCGCCTTATATATGGATCACGATTCGGATTTCTTGGACGTAGTGTTTTAAATGTTTTATAAAGCGCTTTGTTACAGCTGCAGCGCTTGTGAAGGCTCTATATAAATTGTATTGCATTGCATCCCCTTTACCGTAGCTCCATCTAGTGGATGCATAACGCAACCATTATTGCAGCTTCTATTCTATGCGCCCTATAATGCGGTGCGCCCTATATTCAAAAACCGCTTTAAAATAGGCCACTCATTGAAGGTGCGCCGTAGAATCCGTAGCGCCTTATAGTGCGGAAAATACGGTACATAAAAAACTTCAAGCATTTAACAGTTACTACCAACACAAACACACTTTGCTTGTCCACTTATTACCTCAAGTCTTGAGGATTGCCAAAAGTCTCTTTCACACACTCACAAACACACACACACACACCAGACAGTGCATGTCCTCTGAGGTCACATCTCTAGTCGATTCAAAGCTGATATTTCACAAGTGAGCAAACAGCTCGACGCAGGGTTGGGTCGTCTGCAAAAAGCTGCATTTCAGTGTCAACAGGCCGCAGTATTTACACACTCCCCCGGCCCTCGGCGTGAACCATATAGATTGTTTCCAAGCACGCGCTAACTACACAATGTGTGTTTCATTATTCGATTTTTTTTAGCGAAACGTAGAGTGTGTTAAAAGATGGTTTCGTGCACATTGAGCAGACACCGTTCTGCATTTCAAAGTCACATCGGCGCATATTTTAATTAAAGGGCGGGTATGCAAAACAAACAACGCGCATCAACGCGCCGTTGTTTGGACAAGGCGGCCCTGTGTGGTCATACTTAAATTGTGGTCACACAAAGGTGTGGCTCCACCGAGGTGCCGATGCACTCGCTGGGGATGTCATCGAAACGTGCAAGCTCGGTTGTGCGGGAAACGAAAACCTTAAAAGGCGATGGCTTTTTATGGCTGGTTCAACACGGGGGAGATTTATACAAGTGAATAGTAAAACCCTTCGGTGGTGTTTTCGGTATCGGCGGAGCTGAACAGGGTCCTCGCTGGATTGGTCAACAAATCATGGAAACGTCGTCTTGTGATGTCACGTGTGTTCAAGTATCGTACCGAGAGTTTTATGTGTGATGCTTGCGTGCTTTTCTCTTTGTTTGGCATCAATACCATTTGCCCTACGGCCTCTGGCGTGGAATGAGGCGGGATTAAAAATTCTCCCCATCTGCCAAGCAAATGACCTCCTTTCACTTGGAGAGGGAGTGGGTAGGAGTGAAGGCGGGTGGGGAGGGGGGGTTCCGGGTGAGGTGAGGGGATCCAATGAGAACGAAAAATTGGCGGGACTACGATGGAATGAGGTCATTATAAATATGACCGCGTCCGACGCCGATCGATTTGGTTGTGACATTTGAACAAGAGAAGCAGGCCTTCCTTCCGTGTAGCATTTTGTTTTTTAGACCCCTCCCTTTATTTGAACGATGATTTTCTGGTTCTCTCCGTTTAACGGTTTCAGGAACGAGTTGGAGGCGCGCATGGAGTCTGATTGTTCGTCCGAAAAAGTGACGGTAGTTCTTTTGTGGCAGTTTCCATTTCCCTGTTTGGATGCCGTGTTGTGAATGAAATTCCGACATAACAGATGCTGACCGGAACTACATTGCCGCCCTCCCCACCCCAAACACGCAGCACGGTTTTCTTTCCAAGAACAGCCGAGGGTGAAGCTACAGTATATGCCGTCAGAACTACTATTGACCGAAGCAGGAAATTTTTGATTGATGACGCAGATAAGCGCCATCAAACTTTGTCCAAAATCTGAACGCACCACAAGACAACAAGCCGTCATGGCAAATCGAAGCACACGAGGAAGCGGTCAAGCTAACACCGTGTCCAGTAAATATTCTTCCTTTGACATCTTTTGGTGTGTTCTACGTTTGTCTTGATGCCTGGCGTTGCATAAAGATGGTCTGTGACTGCGGCGGTTGAGAACGGACTCATTTCTCCGTATCGCTTGCAGTGCACTCCTAACATAATAAGCATGTCCATTGTCCCCCACCCCCACCCGCTCCCCTGTGCAATTCCATGAAAAGCTCATTTAAACGTGGCTCTGTTTCTTATCTCGGCTCAGCCTCTGCGCCTGGGGTTGCGATACTCAAGTTTAGGAGGTCACAGATGGAGGGGGGGTGGGGGGGGGGTAGATGTGAGAGTCAGGGTCACAAAAGCTCTGACGGCGCAAGTTACCCGTTTGACTGTTACAGTTTGAGCCAAGATTATCGTCACGGATGTGAACGCAAACAACCCCGTTGCAGCCCAAAAAAAAAAGACGATGCGAGTTACTGATCAGGAACATTTTGTATTTCATGCGAAACCAGCACAGCAAATTAGTGGCGGTTACGTCAGGCAAGCCTAACTGGATCTTCCATTCAGTCGGAAGCAGATCCGGATGATTTGATGTTACTGGCGTGCACCGCAAGATATGAGACACACAAGCATGGCGAGCAAGTCGTTTTGCACATCTTGCTTCACAGTTGTGGAGTTGCGGGGCGGAGGTGGGGGGGGCAAAAGCTCTGTTGGCAGGGGCCAATATCAGCAACCGGCAAGATGAACGAGTTGCTCCACAATCGGAACAGCTTGGAGGCCTTCGCAAACAAACTCCCAGTTCATCACAACATTGCGACACAATGCACTTCTCGATGTCCTTTCAGGGCCAGTCGACCGTTACGGTGCCCCTGTTGTGGAATTCTCACACTTCCTTCAAGAGGACAGGTGTTTCTCACAGTGAGTCAACAAACAGAACAAGACAGCGGGTTATCCCTTTGACGGATACCGAAAGCAGCAAAAGCGGGTCAAAGTCAGTTGCAGACGCAGAAGGCTTACGACCTCTTGCAGCACATTCCAGTAACTCGGTGCTAAGCCTCAACCGAGGGTCGATTGGGACTAGACCAGCGTGTGTGCACGTGTTAGTATGAAAAATAAATCAATAAAGGCATGCCCTAGTTGGAATGTACTTGTTGCGAGAGTGTTTTACGAGATCGACTCGCTCGGTTCGGGGAGAGACTGCCGTCGGCTGAATTGGTCCCCGTGCTCGAGGTAAAGGGCGACCTATCCGGTTTTGTTTTTTCACTTGAAACCGGTGGATAAAGTGCCATAAACTGCCTTTTATGTCGGGTTTTTTTTTTACCAGCGGTCCGTGAAGGCACCCCCGGTGAGGTCGCGTGGAGGGGTTGGGGGGTGGGAGGGCCGCTTGTCTACTCTGCAAAGGAATTTCATTCATTTTCAACAATCACCCCCAGGCTCTAATTGCTTCCTGGGGTCAACTTTGTCTTAGCCTCCAAAAGAAGGCCCGGCAACTATTTGGAGGTTAAATCCACACACACACGCACAAAGAGGCAAATAAATATGATCGTGTCCGTCAGATCTATGTTGATACGTGGAGTCGCCTTCTCATGGCCGACTGCGCTCGACACAAAAACAGAACGGTCATGTGATAAGAGCCCCCCCCCTCGCAGATGGGGGGGGGGGGGGGACACAACTAGAAAGAAGGCCAGTGTCTTGTGTCCAAATGAAGGCAGGATGCGAGGACTCACTCCCGTTTGTTTACCAAATACTACACGCTCCTGCTTGGTGACAAACAAGGCCGCAGACTGCGGGACTGTCCGAGGGAATTTTCACAGAAAACCTCGAGCTGGCAGCACGGGGGTTAAAAAAAAAGAGAGGAGGGGCCTTTGAGGACACTTGTGAAACACTTGGCTCCTTTAGCATTCTTACCACATCCTGAACAGACGTCAATGCGAGGGCGCTGCACAAACGCACACGGCCTTATCGCCGCAGTTTAAATCAACAAAATATGCCCCCCCCCCACCCCATACAGCCACAGCTTATCATTTACACGCACAGAAAACTGCCATAGTGTGGCTACGGAGAGAGCGGCGCTATCTGCCGCTCTTACGCACGAGCTTATCGCTCCGTGTGTCTAAACATCTCCGATGAGTCCGTTTTAGGCCGGAGACCAGCGCGGCTTCGGGCGATGATGGCGGCGATCGGGCCGGCCGGCTACGATATGGCAGATAGCCGAAGGGCGTTTCCGCGGTCCAAGCGACTGACCTCCGTTATCTCGCCAATGCCACGTGACCTCCGTGTCATCATCATCTGATCATTGATCTTTCTATCTGGCTGTGTCAAAAGTCGGCGGTTCTCCCGGCGCTATCTGGCAGTGCGTCATTTGTACCCAGTGCTCTATCATAAATTTTTAGGCGTCCAAATTTTGAGTCGCGCGACTTCAGTGTAGTCGAGACGGCGACTAAAATTCCCAACGAATAGCTTCCAACAGTAATAGTCATTCCCGCAGAACATAGCGAACATATGCCGGCGAGTGATGTACTTTCGTATTAAGGTGCGCCCACATTTTTTTGGTCAGCCTCGAGGCCAGGAAAAGGTCAAATTTTTTGAAGGTTTCTAATTATGGGAACATCGACGCCAGGGGTGTCAAACTCATTTTTGTCGCGGGCCACTTTGGAGTTACATCTTCCCTCGGAGGGCCGTGATGACGAAAACGGAATTAACGTTTCATCATCACACCGTATCATTACTTGTACACCAAAAAAAAAAAAAGATGGCTTCCTAGTTTTGAAATCAGTCAACTATTAGTTTGTTCGATTATTGTTCAAGTGAGTGTCAACAGGGGAGCAAAATTATGACAAAATCTCAACATTATTTATGACACATTTTGGCATTTCGGTACGGATTTTAGTTAGCCTCATGGAAGTTGACACCCCAGATTTGTTTTAGCGGGCCACATAAAATGACATGGCGAGGCGAAACTGGGCCCCGGGCCTCGAGTTTGACACCTGTGCACTTCAATTAGGAGTGACAGTCCAAAAAAAAACAGGTTAAAGTGTTTTGCTTAAGCCTAAACTTTCAAAGTACGGGGGAGGGGTGAAATTTGTTTCGAAGAAAATGTTTTTATGTGGTTGCCCGTTGCAGGTTGGGGGGCAGGTCTTAGACCGTATACCAGGGGTGTAAAACTCATTTTTGTCGCGGGCCACGTTGTAGTTAGGGTTTGCCTTGGAGGGCCGTTATGAATTTTGGGAAACCATCTAAATGTTTAATCCCCTCCACATATTACAAACACAGCGCCCAACAAATTGATGAATAACGAGTTTTAAAACCAGAAATCAAGAATAACGACCGTCATTGTGGATTACATGTGACAATTTGACATTTTGGTTCAGACTTTAGCAAGCATCACGGAACTTGACATGCTTGCTTTGCTTTCGTGGGCCGCATCAAATGATGTGGCGGGTCTGATCTGGCCCCCGGGCCTTGACTTTGACAACTGTGCCGTATACCCCGAGACATTTTAGTTTAGTGGCACGCGATGAGCTTTTCAAACGATGTGGCTTGGCTCATGAGCTGCCAAACACCGAGCGGCAGAAACACACCAGCGCAACACAAGAGAAGGCTCAAAGCGCTTCGAGTAATGTCAGCATACTATTTCAGTAGCTGATGCAGCGATTGGCATCCCGCCTACACCATGCCCCCGTGGTGGAAACGCTAGCCAGGTCAGGGGTTTAGGGTTCCGTGTCGTACCGCGGGCGAGCTGAACTGAATGGCGGCATTCGGTATACTAAAAAAGGGCTTTTTGTATTTTCTGGAAGCCGAACTCTGAAAGGAAGCCACACGGCGGTGAGATCGCGGCTATGCGGAACCACGAGGATACGAAAGCAGTGAAAAAGGATCCGTTCCTAAAATGTATGAATGTGTGAGATGGGAGGCGTGTGACTCCTTGCGGCACACTTGCGGTCCCTTTCCATTTCGGTCTTCGTTCCATGAAAAATAAAATAAAAAATGCTCGCCGGAACTTTTAGTCATCCTTCATATCACCTCAAGGAAGCAAGACTTTCAGCAGTAACGGATAAATGAGGCCTTTTGTTATGCGGCGCGAAGCCTCTTCCTCCTCCGCCGCATTTTTCCTTACAACCCGTTTGCAAGCATTCCCACAGAGCGACGTATTTACCCGAGAATCGCGCACGTCTTTAACCCGCCTTGGCCCTGTGTGTACAAGAGGGATTGTCGTCATCAGCGGAGGCAAAGAGAAGAAGAAGGTGGCGATGGGGAGCGAGAGTAAGAAACAGAGAGCCTGTGTGCGAGTGCAACAAAATAGACGAAAAGAAAAAAAAAAAAAGACGGAAGAGACTCTCGGGCCATCTGCGAGTCTGGCAATTGGCCAAACCACTGCCCGCAGTGCCGAGGCACATGCCCGACAGCACTGGTTCGACCATGCCAGGCCCCGGCCCGGCCCCGCTTCCACAAACAACAGGCCTGCGGGACCGCGTGTTAAAAAAACACAGCGCGGCCGCAAAGAGTACACGCGCACCTCTGGCGGTGGCAAACACGAGCTTAGAACACGGGATTTGTGGATGTGGAACTGCTCCACGTATGGAGTTGGTAGACGGAGCAAAGTTTTCGAGCGAGGTTGCTTTCAGATCCGGCTTGGGACTTTTTACAAAACGGACACACTCCAATCAGACGGGTTTCCGCGAAGCGGTAAAGTTCAGTTGGGCTCAAGTTGCCGCTGCACGATTCTGAGCTTGCTTTCCCATCGCCGGGTTAGAATGACCCCCGGTTTCCACAAAGTGGTAACACCTCGACCGTAACTTAGAACGCACAAGTCACGTATTCAAAAGCGAAACCGTATTTTCAAAGTGGCACGATTCAGTTCCGTTTGTGATGACGCAGTTCTCGGCTTCAAAGCCGTATCTGTTTTACATTTCGATTGCGGATGTATTTTCATTCATTTTTCGAATGCAAAACAAAACAAAAAAAACGGTTCATTATTTTAGGATGATTTACAACGGGAAACACCAACGTATGTGTGCCACAACAACCATGTTCGTACCGGCACAGTTTAGTTTGTCAAAGAATGGCTCAGTAAAATCCCAATACGGCTTTCATTTTCTTCAAAAATAATCCGGTCAGTTATTTTCAGACTTGGACAAATGGACACACGAAATCACGTTTCGAGATGGTGAGTAACGGCTTGTCAGTAGCCTACAACGGACACGCCAAAAAACGTGCAGTGAAACCAAACCTGCCAAAACATTTCCAACGTGGTAAAATTCAGTTCACTTTGCCACTAAACTGTTCAGAGTGTATATTCTTGATTTGTTACTTTTTACAAATGGACACCAATAAAAATGTGCTGAAAAACAAACAGCAAGTGGTCCACATCGGTGTCGCCACAGTTCAGTTTTTACAGCTTTGCAGTTTCCAAAGCTATTTCTGTCATTGCATATGACAATGACATACATTTTTCATCCATGCGTTAGGACCCTCGGCACCCCTTTTGGCACCCCGAACAACAAGCCTGTGTTTCCACTTGCGCAAAGTACGCACAGCTGCAGTTTGTGACAGCGGCCGTTCCGATCAGTTACTTGACGATAAAAACTTGGGGGCAAACTGCCTGGTGGAAGGAAATAAGACGTTTAATCCATTTTTGGGGGGTTCCCTTTAACTTCCAACCGATTTGAACCTTACTGCCGTTCTCCCAACGGACAGGACAGGCCAAGCCAATTGCTCCAAACCACCAAGCGCCCCAATGACAGGGAGCTCCATTGATAGCGTGGACTATAGACTTAAAGAAAGGCCCCCCTGTGACAGCGGGCTAGCTTCAAAGCAGACACACATGGGTGCATATGTAGGGCGGGGTGGTGCGCAAAGCGCTCATAGTCCACTTGGGCAAAGAGGGGTTCTCCAGGGGTCAGCCGGTGACTTCATGCTTCATAAAGATGTCCGACAGTGAAACACAGCGCAAAAGCAGGAGAGTCGGCTCTTGAGTAGATGAAAGAAAGAAAACCACTGACAGAACTATAAACATTGGCCCCCTAACTACGCTTGCCTTTGAAGCATTTTATGGACTGTGGGTATTTTAGGAACCCTAAACACAACCACCCTTTTGACCCCAAACTCACTGAGAAGAACCCTGAGACAAAAAAAAAAAAAGTTTCACTGACTAACATGGAATTCACAAAAACTGAAAGGGAGCAGGTACAAGCGTGACTTATTTTGTTTCTGCCAATGTGTCAAAGGGATGTTGACATAAATAACAAGTGCAGCGGTGTTGGCGTGTTCCCGCTGATAGATGTAGCAAAATTGCAAAACGAGGCCTTTATCTGTGCCTAACACGTGCATGGCGAACCGAAAAAAAATGGGAGTGTCGTCAAAAAGCGACAAGACAATGTGTGAGAGCGTCGCAGGTGTTTGTAGAGCTGAGACACCCAGCAACTACCTGCAAATGCCTATGGGCCTATTTGGTAGACGCTGCTTTCTAAGGACTTGGAAATTAGTGTACACAATTAAAGGGATGGCTATACAATGAATGAAAAAGGGGGTGGAGCAACACAAGTGCAAAGAGCGTGTTGTCCTGTGATAAGCTTTGAAATCCAAGGGACCCAAACAACAAGGAGTTGGATGCTGTTTGCAAGGCCTTGTGAATCATTATGGCCAGGTTGGCTACATAAGGAGTGAAAAGAGTGTTTGGCTACATAATGAGTGGAAAAAGTGCATGATTACCTGCAAAAGCTGTCAACGTTTGGGGACCTCGAAAAATTTAAAGTTGCTCATAAGGCCGTAGGATTGAACGCATGTATTTGAAGGTGGCTACACAACGAGTGAAAGGAAAGTTGGGCTACACAATGAGTGAAAAGAGTGTGTGAAGCGTCCATACCTGTCTAGGATCTGGCATTCTGAAGAGCAACGAGCTGGATGCTACTTTTTAAGGTCTAGAAAACTAACACAACCATTTTGTGGGTGGCTATACAATGAGTAATAATTGCGGGGCAACACAATGAGTGGAAAAGAGAATGCTGACATTCATAAATCTGGTATTAGGGGAGCCTGGACAGTTATTTGCTGATTTTTAATGCCTACGGAATTAAGCAAAGATTTGGGAGGGTGGCTCCACAAAGAGCAAAAATGAGTGGAAGGATACACAATGAGTGGAAAAGAACATTTTCCTGGGATTAACTATCTGGATGCTCCTTTTTAAGGCCACGGAAATGGGCGCAACCATTTGGGGGTAAGATAGACAATGAGTGACAAGGGAGTGCATGGCTACACAATGAGTAGAAAGGGAGTGTGATTACCTGTGAAAGCTGCCTGGGGTCTGGGGCCCCAAAGAGTGAGGAACTGGAGCTGAAACTGATGGCTCCCCTGCGGCTCAGGACGTGCTTGGGAACTGGCCTGTCCAGAGGCAACACCGGTAGCTGATAGCATACTTCCATTGAATAATCGGGGAGATAACAAAGAAATACTTGTAAAAAATAAAAAATATATATATAGCAACCAAAGAAATGTCAATAATATGATGTGCTGTCCAGGTTTCAAGTGTTTCTGTTCATTGTGGGCCACTCTGGCACAACTTCCATTGGGGGAAAAAACACCATTTGAGCTCCTTTGGTGTCATTGTGATGCCAATAAAGACATAGATTACAAACAAAAACCTCAAGGAGAGCCTTTCCTCCTCGTTCTGCTCAAATCCAGGCCCGGGGACCCAACAGACAACGAGACCTTGTCATTTTCGGGGTCTTTATGAAGACGCTTCCTCATTTTTTGTGCCCCCCCCCCCACCTTTTCCTCCTCCCTCCTTTTCAAAGCAAAAACGAAGGTCCTCTGCTTTTTGAGCTCCGCATGTTAACGGACAATAACAGCCACAACAGCAACAAAAAAGCTCACTTCCACCCCCGAACAAAAATGGAGCTTCGACGTCTCACGTCGACAAATCGCCGCCGAGGGGAGAGCCCAAGTCCGGGTGATGAGAGCTCGACAAACCGCCGTGGCGTGGTGGTGCTGGTTGTTGGCAATGGAGTGGGGGGTGTCTTCTTCTATTCCCCTCGGCCTCACTTGCTCATTCTCGGTTCCGTCCGGGTTCAACACGTCGCTAGCTCCTTTTGACGACAAAAGTGGCAACCGGGCTCGAAGAAGAGGAAGGGGGAACCCCGGCGTTCTTGCCCTTAGCTCGTCCGCTGCGTTCCCGGTGGCTTGTCAAGACGAATCATGGCCATGGATACAAACAGTTATTTCGGCTTAAAGAAAAAAGAGAAACAAAAAGCACCGTTTATTTTACGCTTCAGATTCAAAATGGACATTAACGGTCTCCCGGCTGCTGTTTCCTTAAAGGGCGACACCACCTGCCAGAGATGGTGCTGTTGTGGGGGAGCCACACACAAAAAAGGGGGAACTAAAACGCCTTCGATTCACACACGACCAATAGGAGATAGGAAGTAGTTGTAAGCGCCACGCTTATTGGCTGCTTTTCCTCGTGCTGAATGAACGCCACATACCCATTGGCTCGTTTTCCAAGACCTATTCCGAGTGGTGAATTTCTCAAGGGAATTCCTCCACACAACGGGGCTTGCCCTGCAGCGGTCTCCACACACACACACGCGCACACACGCGCGCACACACACACGCACACACATGCGCGCGCGCACGCACGCACACACACAATCACACACATGCGCGCGTACAAACGATTGCTTGTGATTACCTTCCTTTCATGACTCATACTACTCAGGAGCTCAGCAATAGTGACTCAAGATATTGCAAATGTAAGGGCACACTCAGCAAATATCTTTGTTTCATTGTGTGTTTGTCTGGCATCCAAACATACAATTGATTTTGCAGTATGTGTTTACTCTGTGTGTGTGTTTTATAAAGTGCAGCTGAATACACAAACAGTGGAAGAGTAGATCAGTGGATCATCTCCCACCAGCTCCATTTCTCCATTGTGAGACAAATAAAGTTTTTTTTTATCTTATCTTATCTTACCAACACCACCGAGCATTAATGGAGCCGAATCAGGGCAATTTATTTAGGGAATTCCGTGCACTTTGAAGGAAGAGGTATTTGTATGTGTGTGTGTGTGTGTGGTGGGGGGGGGGGGGGGTCAATGGATGTGCCATGGCAACAGTTAGGCTCTGTGCTTAATAACCCCCACCCTCAATTTCCATGTCTTCCCCTTACGACTGTACTGCCCCCCCAACCGCATACAAAGGCATCCAACATCATTTCCAGACACCCGAGAGCACGGCAAGGGTGATAAAATGCCATTGGAGTACGTTTTTAAGACCTAATGGGGAGAAAAGTGGTGTGTGCTTTGAGTGGCATTTTAACAAATACAAGATCACCACTCTTGTTGTTTTAAAATAAAACAATACAATGCTCACGCTTTCAGGTTCGACAATAATGACAGAGATGTTGTGTCTGGGGTGGTATATGTCAAACTTGTTCATTATTGAAAGCAAAGTACACAAATAGCGATAATTGGGCCCAATCTGATTGTCTTATTTTTTTTTTTTTTTTTTGCTCTCTTCCAATAAAAAGTAGCAAAGGTCAGATTGTGGAATGTCTCCTGATGGATTTGTCTGTGGTGTGGGGTGTTTTAGAAAGATTTTTTTTCGGTTGGGGCAAGAATCGTAAATGTTAAACCTGTTTAATATTTAAGGCAAGGTACACACGTAGCGATAATCAGATTCATTTGACCTTTTTTTTTTCCTGCTCCTATATTTCATTATGACTACTTTCAGTCCACTTAGAGGAAGTAGGCTGTGAAAGACTCATGCACAACAGCTAATTGATAATGAGGCAAGGGAGCTTTTTTGGTCTGCCAGGTGAGCATACGTACCTGCTGATTGCCCTCGAGGGGAGAGAGGGAAGTATCCCATGAGGTCCCGTCGCTCCATCAACTGCGGGAATTGATTCAGTCGTTACCTCATGACGACCCAGCGAGAGTCATTTAACGTTGCCGGGCTGCAGTTTTGTACCATTGGACGTGTATTTAACGGATGGTACGTTCCATCCTGGTAAAATGGTAAAAGTCTAATTGTTTCGATGAAATGCAATGTACAATCTTTATTATTAAGATGAATAGAGTTGGCTTTGTTTCCAACATGTGATCAGACTTGTTATTTCATTCATTTTTACCTGCCTGACATATGCATTGTTAAATTATTAATCTACTTAAACTGAATTCACATTTCATTTTTTAAAAAACATTAAACAATAGCGAAAAACCTTTTTTTTTACATACCATTAAGTACTTCCAAGAAGAAAAAAAATGGCATAGCTTGACAGTACAAAAGAAAACGATATCCCGGTAGCTTTAAAAAAATAAATAAATAAAATAAAGAAGAATTACGTTTAAAATGAAAAAAAATTGAAACTGCATTGCAACTAAACTGGGAATTTTGTGCCATCTTGTGGCATTATGGAGTTAGACAAGATGGGGGCACCCTTTTTTGATCAACTTCTGGTAAACTCTCTTACGTCTGAGTGAAGTAAATGAATGAATAATAATAATAATAATAATAGATTTTATTTATAAGCGCCTTTCAAGACACCCAAGGACACTTTACAATAACAAAAAACACAAAACAATACGGGTTGAGCAGCGGCAGCCAAAACGCGCCAGCGTTCACTCAACCCGAAAGTCAGAAAGAAACAAGGGAGGGAGAGGGGGGGAAAAAAAACACGCTCGTACATGCAACATTTCATGACATTGAAGTTGACTATAATAATATGACTGAATTAAAATATTAAATCCCGTATATGTAAATTAATGTAATGTAAAACTTTAATGCAAATTATTTACTAATGAAAATATGACCAAACTTATATTATTTTTAATTATAAAGGCTATGAATTCATTTTTCAGATAAAACACTACAAGCAAATTTTATATATATATACAGTATATATATATAATGCGAATTCCCTATAAATATTAAAAAGGCACAACAATAGAAGAAAAAATATGTTAAGTGAATTATAAAAACTCACCACACAAGAAGCAGCAGTTTCGCAAATACTAGTGAACAATCCCTCCTAAAAATTGGATTGATGCTGGTTTAGGCCACTTTCAGTTGAAATTTGCTGTCAAAATAAACATGAAAATAAACCGAATTACACACTGTGCTAACAACTTTGCCAGGGGAATGCCCCCACTAGCTAACACATAATGGAAAATGCCATTGACAGACTAACGATGAACATAAATAGTTGGAATAAATCACGCCACTAAACAATGTAAGTGTACTCACAGGCATGTATTCTTTATCATCTGCGAAATACAACCAACATTTTTACACTGTACTGTCCCTCTGAGGTAGTGGTCACTATATTATACTGCCCTAAAGGCCAAGGCAGGCACACCAGGAAGAGGACCACAATGCATTGAATTGAACCATGAAACCATCGTGCACAAACTAATGAATTATTAGCAATTTATTAAACTGTTTTGGGTGTTGTTTTTATAAAGTGCAATATTGCAATGTGCTATTTTCCAAATACGTAAAAACGTCTTTTGTTGTTTTTTTTTTCTTGTGCAGACCGGAATGGATTGTGTCGTACAGTAGAAAGGTCTCGCCACTAGATGGCAATAATTGACTGGGGTTTTTTTCAGCCACTGGATTTTCAAAGAACGTTTGAAATAAACACTGTGTATTTATTACATTTAAATCTGCAATTGTCGTTTAGTGGACAGGTAGTAGAACCCCCCCCCCCCCCAAAAAAATAACTTGTGTGATGATGTATTTGTGCTATTGTAGCAATATCTCTCTCTACTCTCACTCTCTCTCTCGCACGCTCACAATATAAACAATTTTGAATTTCGGTATTAAATAACGTAACCTTCGTGATAATTTGAAAAATTAAGAAAAAAAAAGAAAAAACTTTCCTTCGAGCCGGATTTGAACCAGCGACCTAAGGATTTCCGTGTTACCGCTACAGTCCTCCGCTCTACCAACTGAGCTATCGAAGGAACTTCTCGTTATTAGTAATATTAGCTTTTTGTATCAGAAACAAAGACTGGTTAATGAATCGAGGAACACAACGTCTTATTTGGACACACAAACCTCGACACGCTGTCAAATGTTCGGAAAATATCAGGACTATTACTTCCGCTTGTCTTTACGGGAATTAGCTTGAATGGTAGAACGACGTTCATTTCACAAGTGAGTCGCGTTCACAAGTTTTAAAGCAATCTGTTCGAGAGCTAAACCTAACACACCAACACAGCAGATGACCCGACATGGACGTTAGCATTTGCATTGGAAGCTAACAATAGCAATGTTAGATTGCACTTCACCAGAACGGTCCCTGTGTGGGTCACCTGTCCGTCCGTCCGTCCATCCATCCATCCATCCATCGTGATTTCCATTGCATAACTGTTGGATAAAGCATTTCATCAATAAGCCACAAGTTTTTACACTTTTCATTCATTAGGCCCTAATGCTAATCCATATTAACACTGCAGCTCTGCTTAACCTTTTGGTTTTGACATGATAGCGCTTGAACAGTCGCTTCAAAGTCGTTCTTTTGCTCGAGAATGATCTTCGCCCAGCCTGGCTCTCAAGTCACTGGTTGAGAATCTCAGTGTGATTGTGTTTGGTAGTATGTTAATTTGTGGTAATGTAGAGGTTTTACACAGATTAACTTGCTTGTTTAATTTTAAATTTAACAAGCCGGCAGACACTCCAGAGAGCCAACTATTCATACAAACCAGATTAAGAAGTACGAATCAAATTTCCTATAGTATGTCCCCTTTGAAACAATGGCTAGCCCGTCAAAATGACAACTCAATTTTAAGAACGTTAGCTGCCCTCTTCTGACAATATTACTCTGGCCAATATTATTTGCGGTAGTGCGTTTACGGATAGGTACTGTTGAAGCCTTTACTGTGTAAATAAAAGGCAAGAGTGTTGGCAACCGGCAGCTGTCAGCCACTTCCCTTCTCAGTTTCAAATATGGGCAAGGTATAAATGGCATTGACGTGAGTGCAGTAGCTTCTAAAAACAGACGTGATACCAGCAGCAAGAGAGAGAGAGAGAGGGGGGAACAACACACCCTCCATGTACTCTTGGGCCTGGGGATATTTTTTATAAAACAATCTTTTCCTGACGTTAACCCAGCTCTTGTTTGCGTCGTTCCCGGAAGCCCGGTGAACCATGGAGAACCTCGAGAAGCAACTTATTTGCCCGATATGCCTGGAGATGTTTACAAAGCCCGTGGTCATCCTGCCTTGTCAACACAACCTCTGCAGGAAATGCGCCAACGACGTCTTCCAGGTGAGAAACAAGCCAGTCGACAGCTTGAATCGCCGTGATCCATCCGGCGCACTGCTATCTAACGTTAGCATCTCAAGCTAACCTTGTGTCATTGTGAAACATTTGACATTTCTGCGAACGTAAATAGCGCATGATGACATCTGAAGAGATACATGCCATCTACACAGGTATGTATTTCACTTAAATGTCAGAAGCTTGAGGATTTTAGGGTGCCCCAACAAACTTAACAAGAATGCTTCTTGGAGCTGATAACACCAAAGTAGCGTGTTAAGTAAGGCCATGGATGGGGTTCGAATTATCGTCATTAATGCTCCCCGTTTTTTTTTTCTGCCTTATGTAGTGGATATAAATAGTCTACACACCCCTATTCAAATGCCAGGTTTTTGAGATGTCAAAAAATGAGAGTGGAGTGTGTCTGTCTATGAACTTACATGACACAAGACAGAGGCGCCATTCATTGTCAACAGGCCTCCAACCCGTACCTGCCAACCAGCCGGAGCGGCTCACTGGCATCTGGCGGCCGCTTCCGCTGTCCGTCCTGCCGGCACGAGGTGGTCCTGGACCGCCACGGCGTCTACGGGCTGCAGCGTAACCTGCTGGTGGAGAACATCATCGACATGTTCAAACAGGGGTCCAGCAGGTTCGTTGGGAAACGACAGGAAATCAATATCCTCTTTAGTATTTGGGATCCATTTTCCCAGAAGAACGAATGTGACTATAAATAATACGTTCCGGGGTCTAACTGTGGGGCTGTCATAAACTCTGACCGTCACTTGACTACTTTGGCTGCCACCCACATTTTAACATGATAAGTTTCACATAGTAACAAAACGTGTCATACTCAAGTATTTTCAGTCTCGAGCAAAACTAAATGAATTGGCCTCACCGTTCTAACTCATTTTTGGAGGGGACGTCCATGTGATGGATGAGCTTATTTTTAATACACCATTTGCACGCACAGTTGACCCCGCTGACGCCATTTTGCCCCCCTCACATTCCACATACGGCCAAGACCTGACGACACGTCGATACACTTCCGGCTCGGCGAAAAGCTGCGACATTCTCAAAAGGGCTCTTCTCCATCTTATTAAAAAAAAAAAAAAAAAAACAGCGGCGGCGCGCCGGCTCCCGAGCGCAAGGAGGCGGAGGCGCCCATGTGCGACGTTCACAAGGATGAGAAGATCAACATCTACTGCATCAGTCACAACGTGCCCACGTGCTCCATGTGCAAGGTGTTTGGCGTGCACAAGGACTGCGAGGTGCAGCCCATCAACAGCATCTACCAGACCAAGAAGGTAAGGCTCACGCCCCCTAAAAATTCTTTTTTAAAGTAAGATATACAAAAGCAAAACGAAGGGATCATGTCACGCAGACGGAGCTGAACGACGGCATCGCCATGATGCTGGGCAACAACGACCGGCTGCAAGGCATCATCAGTCAACTGGAGGAAGCCTGTCGCGCCATCGAGGTCGGTTTCCACTCAGATGTCCATCCATCCATCCAATGCTCGAATCAGAATCATCGTTCTTGGCCGAGTATGTCGAAACGCAAAGAATTTGTCTCGGCGATGAGCCACACGCGAGTATCGCAGTAACAAGCAACGATGATTGAGCCTTTATAATTGTCGTAATATTTGTCTCAAGTCAGACTAGTCGTAAATCAAGTCACTTCTGTGTTTATGTTTTTTTTGGGGGGGGTCAAATATCGTTCTGTTTTCTCTATTATTTTCATATTTTTATGTCATGGATTTTTTTTCCAAAAATTATTCTGTGATGTTTTTTATTCAGAAAGGGGCGGGCGGGGGGGGGGGGGGCGGAAAAAAAAGCTTTTCTATCCGCTCTCAGCTTTTATCTGCCCGATAGGCGAATATTCACACTGTGGTTTGCCTTTTTACACGCCGCGTCGCACCGACGCGTTCTTACTACGCGTTATTCCGCCCGCGGGCCCGGCGATGGTCGCGCAAAAGGCCTTCATGCGTTATGAACGTTGCCGCTGAGCTCGTCGACACCAAACGGACAATGCAGCTCGTCCGTCACTCGAAAGCGGCTGCGGATCTTATCCCAGCCTCGCCATGCCAAGTGAGCCGAGTCCCTCCCGCTCTCGAGCGCATTGGCTCATAATGAACACCGACTCGATCGTTTCCCCTCGAATGATTTGCCGCGTCGCTCTTTCCCACCGGTGAAAAGGAGAACAGCCGGCGTCAGAAGAATCTCGTGTGCGAGAAATTCGACCAGCTGTACACCATCCTGGAGGACAAAAAGCGCGACATGAGTCTCAAGGTGACGGCCGAGCAGGAGGAGAAGGTCAGCTACATCAGGGACCTGACCGGGAAGTACGGAGACCATCTGGAGGAGAGCTGCAAGATTGTGGAGAAAGGGCTGGAGATCATGGAGGAGCAGGAGATGGCCGTCTTCCTGCAGGTCTCGACTTTGAAAACGGCGGCCGCGATCCGTTTTCCCCCCCGGTCGCTGACTCCCTTTTCTTTCTCTCTCCTAGAACACAAAACCTCTCCTGAAACGGTGAGTATGACGAGGTTGACGGAAGGAGCGAAATTGAAGCAACAACGTGGGCTCTTATCGCATTTAGGCTAGCGGAAGCGTGTAGCACATCGCACCTGGACAAAGTGGAGCGAGGCTACGAGAACATGGATCACTTCACCGCCGATTTCCGGCGAGAGCGCAAAGCCTTGGGCAGCATCGACTTCCTCCAAGGTAACGTGGACGTCAACGTCGCGTCACGTCTTTCTCTCTCTCTCTGACGCCTCCCCTCCTTCAATAGACGACGATGATGACGAGGAGGAGGATGAGGACGAGGCGGCGGAAGGAGAGGCGGCGGCGGCGCCTGCGACCTCCGCCGCTAGCACGCCCGCCGTTTCTTCCGTACCGCCGCTTCCTGCCCCGACCGCGCAGACGAATCCCGTCCCCGTCGCAGCTAAGAGTGCGGCTTCCGCCTCGGGTGTTCGCCCCAGTCAGTCAGAACACCTTGGGGGGGGAGTTGCGGGGGCGGGGCAAAAGTGACAAAGATAAACCGAGTGGAAAGCACAACGACTGAACTTGCTACCGCCCGTGTTTTCCGTGCGTCTTTCTCACGATTAATGGAGCGTTTCTTCTGATGTTTACTACTTTAGCAACCTTCAAAAGCACGTAACTATGTACTATTTTTTTTAAACCTACCTTTATGCGGAGCCGATAACTTGAGCTGCAACTAACGATGATTTTCACCCTTTCACGCACCGTGTAACCGGATAACGCGATAAGCTGTCCACTGTAGTAACCGCTGTCCCTCAAAGGGTTCATAATCCATTCGTCTGTTGATTGTTTTTGTCAAATAGTCAATGAATCAGTTTAAAAAAAAAAAAAAAGATTTTAAATGTCCATGCCTTTATTCCAAAACAGGATATTATTTCAAATCAATAGTGCACAAAGATGAATTAATTATGCTTCATCCAGGTCACACCAAAACATTTTAGGCCACAATATATTTTGAAGGGCACAAAAATTTGGGGGCACTTTTTTTGAGAGGGGCAGACCAAAACGTTTGAGGCCACAATTTTTTTTTTTTTGGGGGGGGGGGGGTTCTCATTTTTCTTCCGGGTGAAATAATCCTATATACATACCTGTCAACCTTTCGGAGCGCCAACCTGTATAAACTACCAAAAAAATCCTTATAAAGAGCAAAAAAATCCTTATAACATACCAAAGCATTTTATGTGTCAAAATAACGGCAGAAAAAAACCCCACGAAATTTTCAATGATATTTATTGTTGGGCTCCATAATACAATGTCTGGTTAATGTCTAATCATCATTCTACTTAGTGGCATTACTGTGTTCAGAGTTGTTTTGCTGCGTTACTTTTTTCACCAACTCCAAATGCTGACCCATCGGCTCGAAGTTACAGCATCCATTCATATTTACTTTGGAAATGAAAGCATTCGAGTAGACTAGCACCATTCTGGGGGAGGGGGCAACCCCGGATATTTTTAGAATCCGTATGATTTGTGCGATACGGCCATATACGTAAGATTCACCACAAAATCCGTATGAACTATGGCTAAACCGTATGAGTTGACAGGTATGCATATAGTGCACACACTTTCAATGCAGCACTGAGCCGCAAGTCGAAGAAGGATGACTCACAGCCTTTTTGTTTAGTCTGCGCGAAGAGTGTCGCTGAAGGATCAGCAAAAACACCCGCATATACAGAATATATATATATATATATATATATATATATATATATATACTGTATATATTTTTTTTTTAACAGCTCATTAGACACTCCATTCAAGCTTCTTGTCACTTTACCCGCCTCTCGAGGAAGAGGCGGAAGGTTGAGAAGAATGTACGACACCGACGTTAACGTTTTTTTCATTGTTATTTTGGAAGCGAATCCGCATGCAGCGTCAACCCACGACTTGGCTTCTATATGAATCAATATCTGTGTAGGCAAGACCGCGCGGAAAGATGCATCTCTGCTGGCTTCGCAGCTCGCTGCCATGTCGACTATTATATTTGTCCAAATGGGGGATTATTATTATTATATATATATTTTTTAATGAATACTACAGACAGCAAGATTTTGCCTTTATCGGAAGGAGAAAGATGTGACTGAGGGGTGGAGGCTTTACAAGATGGTGCTTATTCATAATTTGCAGCCATTTTATGCAGTTTAACCGTTGTTTGGACATTAACAGATTCTCCATATTTACCATTAAATATGTGGAAATATTAGTGACAGTCATTTGTGGCTACAAAGCCACATTTTTTTCTTTAGTTCACTTCAGATTGTCATTTTAAATCAAAGGGGTTTCCAAGGGATTTCAGACATTTTTGGACACATTTGATCATCACTTATCAGCCCCAATCTATATTTACCATTTAATATCTGCAATTATTTGTGACATTAAATTTCATAAAGTAATTATTACCCAGATAGACTTTGCCTCAAATCGGTTGCTGTCAAATATCTGAGAATAGTCGTGATTTCGAATCATTTTCAAGGGGATTCTTAATATCGCGTGTACGGATTTCCACAGAGAAATGTAAAAATCGTGCTTGAAGTAGTTGCTGGGTTTTCTTTATTAGAAAATATATGGTTTTATATTATATATACGATGTTCTCCTGCACATGACTGCTTGCACATCAGTTTATTAACAAACAAAAGTATCATATGTACAGGGGAAAAAAAGCAACTTCTCCTGGGATACAAAGGTGTTTTTGTTTCTTTTTCATATTTGAACATCCAGTTTGAGCTGTAAATGATAGCGCAGCAAAATAAATAAATATAGTTTATTTTTTATTCTTTTTTTAAGGGTCTTTGGTTTTCACTTCCCGAAAAGCTCCATCATTCTTCTGTTGTTCTGGGCTTGCTGGGCCAGCTGCTCCGCCTTGGACATCTCCATCATCTCCCGCAGGAGGTGGAAGGTGAGGTCCAGGGAGATGGGCGGGTCCTCGGACCGGCGTCCCCGCTCCATCGAGTCCCCATCGTCGTCATTTTTGAAGCCGCCTCGAAGGTTGCCCGCTTTACCTTGCAAAAGCCGCCGAGTCAGCTGCAGCTTCAGCGCCCGGTTCAGTAGCCCGCTTGCTCCCAGGGGGTACATGGACGAAGGGGGGAAAGAGTTTGAGTCGCCGTTGCCCAACCGGATGAAGTACTCCTCCCCGAGGCGCTCCAGGATGGGACCCGAGGGCGACCTGTGCTGCTGCTGCTGCTGCTGCGGTTGTTGTTGTTGCTCCACTTGCTGAAAGTTGGGGCGTGGGGCTCCAACGAGGCTCTCAATTGCCCGACATTCGCGGCGCGGTAGGAAAGCGACGAACAGAATCACGGTGGTAGCGAGTAAATTGAGCTTCATGTCAGGACGTGAGCAAAAAATCTGCAAAGGTGGGGGGGGGGGGGGGGGGGAGTGGAAGAAATTCGTTTTGGTTGCTGCGTCATGCGCAATTACGCATCGCTTTTTTTTTTTAAATTGTATTGATTGGAGAAACTAGTTGCCGTTTACTTATTTTTAGGTGCTCATCTTGCGTCATTTCAAACTAAATGCAAATTTCTCGTCATACCTTCACCGTGTAAAGGAGGTCCAACGCGGTGGTACTGGCTGTTGGTTGCCGGCTATGCTTGGCGCGATGCCCGCCGTCCTCCTTTTTTGTTTCCTCCCCCCCCCACGAGTTCAGTTGCGTGGTGTTGGTGGTGGTTACTTTTAAATGGGAAAGATGTGATGAGTTGACTTGTATATATAGTGCGCGCCTCGATTGAGTCTGCGTGAATGGAAGCCCCCCCCCTTCCCCCTTCTCGCCGCCTGAACATCCCCCCCCCCCATTACACCCCATCCCTCCTTCCAACTCACCATCCCCGACAAAGTGCTTTAGTTTAAACGGGATGACTCATATGAGTGTGTATGTGTGCGTCCTCTCCAATAATAGACCTAAAGATACCACACCTGCGAGCAATTTCGCACGAAACACGTGCAAAACAAAATTGTATTTTTAGTGCACCAATCAAAATTAAGCGCGAGTTAGCCCACATGACAACACTGTTGTTGTTTTTTTCATTTAAGTTGGAACAACTTTAAAATATGAATTATTGACATTTATGCCAATCGTCCATAGTCTGCACAACAAAAAAGGCAAATTTGCTGCAAAACCTCATTAACATGTTTGAAAAAAAAATGCACAAAAGCTGCTGGGTTAAATTTAACTTTTTTCATTTCGAGTGGTTGCACATGATTTGTCAATATTGTACCTATACTCTAAACGGGCCATTCATTGTACAATACAGCAGTCTGTCAGACTTTTGCTGCCCCCAGTGGCCAAAGCGGGTACTTCGGGAAAAGCGGCAAAATAGCCATTCAATCGATGCGGTGTGACCAAAACTATTCGATTTTTTTTTCACTGAGGCCATAACTGTATGTCTCTACAATACACAGTATTATAGAGAGCCGTTTTTCACGTTAAATAAAAACAGTAAATTTTTTCGGGACAATAAAACGAGTGAAAGTTTCATCTCAAGGCACCACTGTATTAAAAATGCCCGATCCACACTGCAGCCGCAATAATATTCAACCTATGTGTGGACCGAATGTTCTGGCCGTCGCAGTGACGCCCCTAATACTTGACCCTCTCCGTGTTGCACTTAATGAATGAATCGGCATCTGCATCCAAGTCAGGAAGGGGATGTGCGGGGAGGGGGGCGGGGTGATGTTGATTCATTGCCGCACGTATATACGCGCGTCACCAGCCTCTCGGGCCACTCGCCTTCCAGCGAGGGCCCCGAGCCAAATCACACTCTCAAGATGGAACGCTCCATCCAGGATGAGAGGACCCATTAGAATCCCAAGCAGTGCGACGATGATTAAAAAAAAAAAAAAAAAAAAGGGGGGGGGGGAAGAAAATGCTCTTTTCACACGCTAAGTGCAAAGCAATTAAAGGGGGCAATTGGAGGGATCACTTAACTTTCTGTTCTCTTGTTAATGACGACACTTTTTTTTTTTTTTTTTGCACACCACACATTTGTCAAGCACATCCTCGCGATAATGCCACTGGATTTCCATTCCAGCAGCCTGCGGGTGGATATTAGGCTCCAGTCTTGTGTTATATTGTAGGTGTCAATCCACTAATTAGGGTAGATTGGTGGTGGAAATGGTGTGATGTCACATGTAGGACATAGCCAGTGCTGACCAGAAAGCGCTGCAACCTCTTCATTGTCATTGTAGGCCTCTTCTCAGCCTCCACGACCAGTTTTCTTCCCATATTTTTTTAAACACAGTCCAGGCATGGAGTAACACAGGAGATTGGTGTCACGTGTAGGGCACAGATGGTTCTTGCCAGAAATCATTTAAGCCTCCTTTAAGGTAGCTGTAGTCTTCATTGCAGATTCCCTGACCAGATTCCCCCCCCCCTCAATTTTACATCACAGCCTCTGTATATGAAATATACGGAAGACTGTTGTTGCTTAAAGGAAATGTTGACAATACTTGCCAGAAATCTCCTCCATGGCCATTTTTTTTTCTTGTCTTTTCATCATTTTTAGACAGATATCCTGTTCTTGGCAATTTCATTTTCACAATTGTGCGGGGCTACGATAAAAACTGGAGATTGCTGTCACATGTAGGGCCCTTCCAGTACTTGCCAGAAATTGCTGCAGATTTTTCAACGTTGCCGTCAGCCTGGGCTTGAATGTTGGCTTCCTTCTTGCCATCCCACCCCATAGCCCAGACATACGAAGACTGCAGGAGATTATTGTCACATGTCAGACACTGCAGCACTCTTAATCTTGCAGCCTCCCTGCCCAGTTTTCTTCTCATCTTCTTCCTTCGCTTTTCCTTGGGACATCCAGTTCCCTGCGATGTCCGTCAATCATTGCAGCCTAGTGATGGAATTGGCATCCGCGTAAATGCTTCCCTGCTGTAACGTCTTGTGATGGCGGCCCCAGGGTGGCGATGCGTCAAGTCCCATCACCGGGAACACATGCTCGGCTGACACAAATAGCAAACACCTTGTGGTCAACGCACGTCGCATCCTTTGCAAATCACTCTGTCGTCGCCGGCGGAAGAGATTATTCGGCTTAAACGGTGTTTCCGTAATTAGAGCCACTGTTAGATAAATGTGATGAGGGGACCTGGAATGTTGACCTGATGTTTGGAGACCGTTTTCTCCATTTTCTCCTCGGCGACTGATTGATCGTGTGACTTTCACACGGCGAGAAAGGCCACATCGTTTCCCGAACTAATTTGAGCGTCCAGGTTTTAATCAAGGAGGTCGCTGCGGCCTTTTGAGAACTTGGTGCTCGTGTGCTTATTGCCACCTGCTTAGGTGTCTTTTTCACTTTACGACATCTCACTCTGCTCTATTAAATATCTCGCCCACCAGGCGCGTTTTTTGACCTTTCGCATTGAAGATAGCCAAGCGAACAGAAGTGACATTTCAGGCTTTAAAAACAAAACAAAACAAAACAGCAGCTTTGCTGGTAACATGCAGTAACACAATGAGTGGTTCGTTTAAAATAAGATGGGACAAACGGCAATTTTTAAGGGGAAAAAAAGCGACATTTGAATCTCGGCAAAATGTTTAAAAATCTTCAAAACTGTTCATTTTAAAAAAGGTCTATCATCTGTTTTGTTTTGTTTTTTGGTTGAGAGCAGATATGTTGAAATGAAGTCAAATCAAAAGGGGCCAAAGAATAAAGCCCTGAGGGGCACCACTTTTTCCCCCCGCTCAGATTAAACAGATTGTCTGCAGGTAGATGTAATTAATCGAAAGTAAAACAAAACAAAAGTGTTCCAAAGCGGGCCTCGTCGCAGGACGCTAAAACGGGATCATTTGAAAGATTTGTCAATGAAAACAAACAACCTCTGGGAACAAGCTTGTTAATTATGCACGATGAACCCCGCTTGCACATTTTTTTTAATGTGCACCGTTTATGTATTCAAAACGGGGGAATGTGATCAAATAAAATGGATCAATATTTCTGTGTGAAGTTCCTTCGCTTGAAATATTCAACAGGGGTAAAAGTGCGCGGCTTGTAATAAAGCGGGAGCGAGTGTGCAAGCTTTTGTGTGTATATAACACACACACACGCACACACACGCAGGGACTCCATTCAGTCATCAATGGCGAAAGGCGGAGGCGTGAAGCCGATTGCACCCATTTCGCAACGTGATTCAACAAGATTTGAAGACTATTATCCGAAAAATGAAACTCATACATATCGTTGCCACACTGGTCTAAAGTGGAATTTTTTCCGGAATAAATTTCAGGTACATCGGGGCCGTGGAAGAGATTGCCTGCACCTGATTTTCTCGTACATCCCGCACTTTGCTCTTATGATGTAAATCAGAGATATGGGATGAGCGTGTGTGCAGGGCGGTCCATCGGGGCATTAGTCTTATTGTACGAATTTGGAAAAAAAAAAAACGGGGGAGGAGGATATGTGGATAAAAGCTTGACGTTCCACCTCGGCGCTTGATTTGGTGTTATTCAGCAACGTCATTGAGGAAGAGCGTGTCGCTCGGAAGAATGAGGGTCGCTGGCTATATGCTCCTTATTTGAATTTTTTGTTTTAAAATCCCCTGGCTTCTTTTTGTTTAAATGTTTGTAATATGTGCATGGATTAATAACGTGTTCGTTTTGTTTTCTGTTCACTGAGAATTGTATTCTGACTTGTTCAATAAAGAATGTTAAAAAAAAAAAAAGAATGAGGGTCGCTCATGGGAAAGAAAATGAGACGTCAAGGCGGAGTCAAACTTTGCGAGCCGGTACGATGAATGTTTTTGAATCTTTAAATATTTGCCTTAGGCCAGATCTAAATGTACAAGTATTTGATGTTATTGTTTATTTCGTTGTTTTAACAAATTCACGATATTTTGTTTTCATGCCTTTTCCGGAAATGACTTTCGACTGGCTCGTGATTGGCAGAAAAGCGCCACCTGGTGTTCTGGCATGCACTTAACACGCTGTCAAAAGCAGGGGGAAAAAACGTCTGTAAAAGAATGTTTTCTTGAAGTCAAGTGTCACAAATCAAGCGGAAAATCCCTTCTTATTTCCGACGTGCTTTTGTCCCTTTGAGTTTCACTGACCTTAAAAAAAAAACAAACCAACAACAACATTGTTTTCTACTCCCGCTCATGTCATGTCACCATCACCAAGGCAGGGATGCTAAAATGTCGCCTCGGCAGCGGCGGACATCTTAGCGGGGGGGGGGGGGGGGGGGGGACACAAATGGGCGAAAAAAAATGTACGAAGAGCTTATTGTCAAGCTAATGAACGACAACTGTCAGAAGACTGCGGGCGGGGCAGCTTCCGCATCCTTAACGTCGGCCAAGCATGTAACCTTTTTTAGATGCCAGCAGTCACACCGAGTTACGGTGTCGGCGCGAGGACAAGCCGCCCTGCGTGATAAACCGGGGGGGGGGGGTAGGCTGGGGGTGTAACACACCAATGGGGTCAGTTCACAAGCCGCCTTTTATTTCCAGTGACTTTTTTTTTTCTCCCCATAAGAAGGGATCATCTTTTTGAAATGTGCACCAATGTTCTTTTTTTTTAAGAGCAAACAATGCACCGAAGGGGGGATGCAGGTCAGTGAAGATGCTTTCCACAGAGCCAATGTGCAACGTCCTAATGAGAGAAAACCTTCTCGTGTGCGAACCGAGCATAAGAATACGCTCACATGAAGGGGAAGAAAAAGGCTCATTAGAACGAGTATAATCCACCTCTTCCCAGCTTTTTGTTTTGACGAGACGCAGAGAAATGCGAAAGGACGCAGCAGAAAGCAACACGAGATGAGAAGATACAACGGGCCGACTCAATTTTTTTTTCTTTCCACCTCCCTTAAGAAAAAAAGGGAACACACATTACATCATGTGGATCGAGGATTATTTTTCCGATCAATAATAATAAGTGCGTTTATTTCAGGTTTGTTGTGAAACATTTGGAAGCAACTTTTAATTCATGATCGGAATCTGCGATTGGTTAGCAACCAGTTCAGGGTGTGACCCCGCCTACTGCCCCAAGACAGCCGGGATAGCCTCCAACATGCCGCGCAAACAATAATAGCATATGCGTTATCATTCGGACATGGTGTATTATTTCTACTTTTGGCTCCGCTGTTCATTTTGAACTGAATTTTTAAACATACTTTTGCATTAATCTGCTTAGTAGCAGTACTTGGAAATCTCTGTCAGAACTTCCACACGACGACACCATCTTCCTAATCTGTTAGGTTGTATGTGATCGTAGTTGACCCCCCCTTCACCCCCCAAAAAAAGCAGAAGAACCAAAGTCTCCTGAACAAAATGTATTCACAAAAAAAAAAAAAAAAAGTGCACGTGGGGAAATTAATCCAAAATGAAAAACAAAAACTGAACACTATAATAAAACAAAGTCACAATTAAAACGGAACACGACCATGACAATCTCCGCCACACAGAGAGCACACAAATATGATGATCTTTGTCAGGTTCAAAAACTGCCCTGCGATTGGCTGGCAACCGGTTCAGGGTGTCCGCCTACTGCCCAAAGACAGCTGGGATAGGCTCCAGCACACCCCCCCCCCCTCATCCCATGACCCTTGTGAGGATAAGCAGATCGGAAAATGGATGGATGGAGGACAAGGTCTTCGGACCAACAACGCGGCAGCCGTCTCATCAATGCGCCTGATGGTGATAAACGGTTAAAACGTTCAACCACATGCTGCTTCACCCGGCCATGATTCTCCGCCTGGTAGATATCCCTCGACGGCGGTTATCTGACTCACCCCGGGACCTTAATCGTTTACTAATGACTACTCGCGTTTAATTGCTCAGCTCACTTAGCTGTGTGTAACATCAGGTGGGCTCCCCCCCCCCCCCCCCCGCCGCCGCCGAGTCGCACACTCCTCTGCGTGCATATCGACCTACAGTATATGCATGTGCGCGTGACGTCTTGTGATGTAACTCGGAGCCTCGGGGAGCTTATTTTTGATGGGCAGCAGTGAACGCAAGTGGTAAATAACCGGCGGTGGTGAACACGTTCCCGAAAGGATTCATCTGTTATCCGTTCCGAATCATCAGCGGTGGTGGCGGCTGCCCGCCCCGGTCGGTGTCTGTCACTCTGCATCACTCTCCGCGTGTCGGTGTGAGTTACAGGGGGGGGCGAATGACGGCGAAAAAAATATATATATTGTTAAATAAATTCAAACTGATAATTAAGCAGAGCGTCCGAGTTGTTTGGCTTTGAGGCGTGATTCTGCCATTTTTGTGACGTTATTTCCGACATGTTTATCGAGTGATTCTGTCTCCGGGTTTCGAAAGTGACTTTTTTTTGTTGTGGTTTCTTGAATGAGTCTTGGTTTCTTTGTAAATTTTAAGGCAGGCGTTTTTTTTTTTTCCTGACCAGTTGGCGGCCAGCAACAATGGAGAATCTTTGCAAAAACACGTGAAAATGACAAAACAAACGGTGTAAAATTTCTGAATGGAACTGAGGCCTTATAACTTTTTTTTTTTTTTTTTTTGCTCTTCCTTTGTTTAAGTCATCTACACGTTAGACATCGTGGTCCGTCATCTCACTTTTCTGGGCTTCCTGCCATGAGTTTGTTTTATTTTGACTTTCACAAGTTGTCGCGAAGGAATGTTTTACGATCGGGGATTAACGGCGACTCTTTATGTCACGCTTGATTTGCTTCTTATCGCTCAGTTTCCAACAAAAAGTAGAGGTCAGTTCAGGTACTCAGTTTTGATTTAGCTTCCCCCCCGCCCCCCCTTTCCATCATCTCAAAAGTTGCATTTTGTGGACTAAATTCCGCCATGTTTGTTTGCTCCTTGAAATATTTATTGGATCAAGTTATCTTTCCTCATTTTTCTTGTCTATATATATTGACTGGCTGTATGACTTCCACTTCCTCTCTTGCTCCCTGAAACGCATACACGAGTCCCGCTTTGAAGGCTGGAGGGGGACGGAAATGCGCTTTCCATGCTGGGATCCCAAATTCCGCATCAAAGTCTCTTGATGCGGGGCTCTTTTGATGCTGCGTTTGAGCTCTTTGTGCCTCATATAAGACTGCGGCGCCCGCATCTTTTCACACCGTTGTTGTGTGAAGGTCACGGCAGCACACTACGGAATATCCACTTATGACCCTTTGGGGTGAGTGAAGTGTCCATTAGAAAGAATCATTGCGGATGCGCTTTGTCCGACGTGCTACGTTTTGCTTCTTTGGTCACTCGAGCGGAGTTGAGCTTTCGAATGCTAATTGGAGCGTTTGATGCTTCCGTTTCGAGTCACTAGGCACAGAAAGAAATAAAGACTTTGGCATTAAAAAAAAAAAAAAAGAAAAAAAAAAGTCATGAAAATGATGCTTTTGTTTTGAAAAAAAAAAGTTTTTACGTGCTGCTATGATCTTAATTCACAAACATTGAACTAATAGGGAGCGATTTGATCATTTTTATGGAGTGATTTGTCCTCGTTTGTGGAGTAGGTGCTAAGATGGTCAAATAATTCCGCCATACTTACAAAGTGCTTCTTCCGTCATATTTGTGGAGCGATTCTCTGCCCCCCCCCCCCCCCCGCACCACGTCATGTTTCCAGAGCTTCGCCGCCATGTCCGCAAATCGACTTTGCGCGCCATTTCCAACCACATCCTCACAAAGCCGCTTGTTCCCTCTAAACCACGTGTGTCAAAGCCAAGGCCCGGGGGCCAGATCCGGCCCACCACACCATTTTACATGGCCCGCAAAAGCAAATCATTTGCGTCAACTTCCCTGATCCTTGCGTAAATCTGCGGCGAAATCTCAAATTGTCATACGTAATAAATAACGCTGACATTTTGCAATAATTTTGTTACCCTGTTTACACTCACATGAGCAATAAGTGAACAATACTGGAGTGATTTCAAAACGAGTGAGTCATCATTTTTATTATTATTTTTTTTTTTTTACAAGTAATAATACGATGTGATGATTAAACATTTATTCGGCCCTCCGAGGGAAGAAGTAACTCCAAAGTGGCCCGCGACAACAATGAGTTTGACGCCCCTGCTCTAAACCAAAGTTCAATGCAATGAAAGTCAAGCAGCTGAACGAATTCGACTCGAGAGCGCCTCGGGGTTTTTATGTATTCTCTACCTGATGCGTCGGCGGTGAAACTCGTCTAAGGAGTTGTTTCACTCAAACTCCAGGGGTGAGGTGGTGGGTTTTAATCTCCATATCAAAAGCCATTATAGCGACGCTCCGGGGCCTCGGCGCAGACGTATACCATCCATATTATTTATAGCACGGGATCATCCCTCCGGGAGGGATCATACGCAGCGCTCGGCGAATTGTCAAACGGCCACGACGGGGACGCTTGGGTTCAAGCGACGTTCATTCTGCCACGGTTGCTTCACGGCGGGCTAAAGGGTACGTGACCGCCATTTAATCGGCCCATTGATCGGGTGGACGAGGGAGGGGATCCAACTGAGTCACGTTGGGCGGGACTTACACCGCAGTGCACAATTTTTGCCATTTTTAAACTCCCTCGTGTCAAAAATAAGTGAAGTGCTGTTTATGTTGCGAGCACTTCCATGACGAACATGTATTTCGGAATGCTTTAAAGCGTAAATATCCATTTAAGTTGCCGTTTGTGCCTACCGAGTCATCAGTAATTAGCGCGGAAGCTGACATTTGTGCAAGGTCCGCTGAAAAAGTTTCACTGGCTAATGACAAAAAGTAAGAAGTAATGGAGTCAATTAAAAAAAATGACCCAAGTAAATGAACAACAATCAAGGTCACTATAAAAAACAAAAAAAACTCGAATAATAAAGAATGCACATAATGTAATAATGGAAAACCATTTTCAAAAAAAAAAGAAATAAAAAGCTAAAGTACAATCTAAAATTAACAATGAATTAAAATAATTTTTTTAAATGACTAGAATTAAAATTAAATAACACTAGAAACATTACAAATAAGAAAACTAACTCAAATTAAATAAATCAATAAAAACGACGGCAACATTTTGGTCATAAAAAGTCAACATAATTGCAAAACACTTTGCTATGTTTCTAACCAAACAACAAAATACAGCTAAATTCTAAATTCTTCCTTCCTGTGACCAACAGGCAATCTCCCGGGAGGAATTGGTGTCTGCGCGCATTCATTCGACACCGTGTCCGTCTAATTACGCGCTGAAGGAGGGCTAATTAAGGAGGGATCAATAAGGGCACGTGCTGCCCCTCATGTAAGAGTACCCCCCGCCCCCAGCCCATTAATGGTGAGGCTTCATCGGGGATTTCTCAGGCTCCACCTGAGGGCTGAACGGATATTTGGCAACGTGTGCGCAGGCAGCGTTCACCTCTGTGCCAGCAAAAACACAGCGGACAGGCCTTGTCAATATTTGCTCTTATTATCTGTTGCTAAATAGCCTCGCTCCGGATTCGCCTGCTCGCGTCTTACGCATCCGTATCGGGTTCTTACATGGCCACATTCTGCCAAAACGGCATTTTTAGCAGATCGATAACGACTCCTCCGACCCGAGCCGACATGCCAAATTCAAGCCGGCGGGAAGCGGCCAATGTAATCACGAAAAGTGCCTAAGCGCGAGCAGCTAGGTGAATATTATTTGTTGTGCAAGCGCAGCTTAGAGGTGACTTGGACAAACGCAATCCTCCCGCGCTCCCTCCCTACCACGGGCATCATGCGAGTGGAAAGTGTGCTATGGTACATACTGATGTTCGCCGTGCAGCCGGGGAATCGTTCAACGCGTGGTACAGAGTCCCGCGAGCACGTGGTATGCCAAGTATCACTTGATTAAACATTCAAACCGTGCGTAAGGTTAAGGCGGCATCGACATTTTCGTTTTACTCTGGCGCAGTACATTTGTTAAGTGCAGTTGGACATTGGGCTGCTCCTTCTGGTGGGTGCGCCGTGGCAAATTGGGGGCAGTATGATGCAACCATGTACTCACTCATTGCAGAGGATCAAGAATATATGCCGGTGAGCATCGTTATATTGTACGTGCCGCTCATCCTTTTTCGTTCAAACATCCGTTGCTTAAGGGTTACAACTCGACAACAACGATACCACCCGCGATCCCATCGATGGTGTTTTGGATTGCTTGTTAGCATTATCCATCCATCCATTTTCTAATCCTCACGCGGGTCGCGGGCATGCGGGAGCTTATCCCAGCTGTCTTCGGGCAGTAGGCAGGTTACAGCCTGAACTGGTTGCCGGCCAATCACAAGGCACACGGACAAACAACCATCTGCGCTCACAATCACAACTAGGGACAATTTGGAGTCCCCAACCAACCTGCCATGCATGTTTTTGGAATGTTGGAGGAAACCCGAGTACCCGAAGAAAACCCACATAGGCACGGAGAGAATACGCAAACTCCACAAAGGGGCCAGAATCGTACCCTGCACCTCTGTACTGTGAGACAGACATGCTAACCAGTCGCCCACCCTGCCGCCCTGTTAGCATTATGCTAATAAAGAATTTTTTTGGGGGGCGGGGGGGATAGAAAGTTTCAGATTAACAAAGTAATAGCTACACCCGGAGAGTTTTACAAATTAAAAGCAAAATCATGAGGTGTTGGCCTGTTCACGGGAGAAAGCTTGGCAATCTGACACATTTGGAGCATAACTGCAGGTTTAAAATAAACAAATAAATAAATAAAGCCCTCTCAACTTTGTAAGAGGCCCGGTTGAAGGCGCATCATTGCCGTCAAACGGCTTTGATTCTTACCGAGAGCTCACTCGAGACGTTCATAGACACTACGGAGAGAAACCTGTGTGAGGATTTCCATTTGATGAAAAGCTTCAATACATCCTGGCGGAAAAACTGCAAAAATGACGTATGCTCCGTGTTCTATAAAAGAAACCGTGTGGAAAAGTAATCCTGTTTGGTGCAAACAGGCATGTTTGGGATGAAGTGCTTGCCTTTTGCTTTATCTTTGATTCCTTTTTTTTTTTTTTCTTCGACCCCAACAGAGTGACAAGTGGATTGAGACATTTCTATTTGTCATGCGATTATGACACAAGAAACATACAGGACGATGCGTATTGCTAACTTCATGCCAATTGCCTTAAATTATGAATGTTAAAATGATGCTTTTCTCAGCATTTGCTTTGCAGACGCCATACATCCTCGTCACTAGAGACATAAGGTGTCTTTTTAAATCCCACAAGGGACTTGGGGACACCAATTAACTGCCCTCCACTCGCTTGTGACCTTATCTGCTTGCCTGTCAAGCGCGTTAGGATTCAGGCGGTGAGTTATGGCCAACCAATGTAATTATCTCTGCCCCCCCCCCTCAAATAGTAACATCAATGTGCTGCCATCAGACACCCTCATCCTCCTACAAATGAGTGCAGAAAAAGACCAAAATAAAAGCCATCAACTGATGGTTCGTGTATTTTTATACACATATACATCAGTAGATTTATTCTCAGTGGAAACGCTGACATTAATCCTATTCCAAAGTTTAGCAAAGCCGCTTCTGAGTCACACAAGCACGATGAGAAAACAAAAGGGACACAGCATTTATAATCATAGTCTGTCATTTTCGGGGGGAACGTTAATCAGTCATATGAATGTCCTAAAATAGAAATAGGAATTGTATAAGCCAGTGGTTGTCAAACTTCTTCCAAAGTACAACCTCTTAAAAAAGGATCAAGATTAAAAATGTATTGGAAAAAAAGTAAACAAGTATTTAAAGAAGAGCAGTTCTTCAAGATTGAGTGCAAATTTATTGGATTTTAAAGTGAAATACAACTCAACTGCACTCCATCTTTGGCAAGCCTGTGTATCACATTTAGGCAATCACTGGTAAAAGCCATTCATCATTATGAAAACAACAACAAAAAATACAAAAAAACCCTCCCTAATTTATTAATATGGATGGAATACTATATTGTAATTACTTTATTGCATTTTACTTTTAAATAACCTCTAAGAAAAATATTGGGTTGAAATCCTTGAACATTTGGGGTATTTAATCTATTAAACACTGGTTGGTGGGTTTTGTAAACCCATGGTATCTCTTGTGGTCAAATTATAATTTTTTTTTTTTAATGATCATATATCAGGGGGTATGAGAAATACAGCCCAGCTAGGCCACTGAGTTCGGGGTGTACCCCGCCAACTGCCCGAAGTCAGCTGGAATAGGCTCCAGCACGGACAGACGATCTATTCCAAAAATTAAAAAAATAAATAAATACATGGGGGTGTGGGGGGGCAACAAACTATTCGACGTGTTTGCGTCTCTTTAACATTTACAGCTTTATCTAAATTAATTATTCACCGCGTGTGTGAATATATATGATTCTGTAAAGTAGCTTCTTGTATGTGATTCTCTTACTAAAGATTGTCGTTAACCACCGGGTAAATTTCTCTTTCTTGCGTGTAAACTGCGGAAGTACAAATTGTTAAGTTTAACCCGGAAGTGATCCAACACGGAAGTGATAGTGTTTTGCTACAGACACGTGCAAAGGAGCATCGGTGGTGCAGAGTTGTCGTTCCCGTCCATGTCCAACATGGCGACAGCCTCTTGTAACGTCGACGAGCTCCTCGCCCAGGCAGAGCGCGACGAAGCGGAGAAGCTTCGCAGCATCGCCGTGGACAAGGAGCAGGAACTGGAATTCGACCTGGGTAATCTGTTAGCCTGCGACAAGAACCGCCTGGAGGCTCGCGACTTTACCGGGGAGGAGAAGCACGACTTTCTACGCTCGCTGGCCCGCGATAACACGCAGCTTCTCATCAACGAGGTGTGGAAGCTCCCCACGGAAAGGATCCAGGAGGCCGTGGTGGCCAAGCTACCCGAGCCGACCACCCCCTTACCTCGGGAGAAGCCCCCGCCCAAGCCCCGGCCTCCGACCAAGGTTGGAAGTTTTTGGTTTTACAATATATCGTGGTTCGGCAGCCGCGGTCTCGATCCCTGGCAAATAGCGATGGTCCACTTTGTTTTCAAATTTAGATTTTTCAAATTCAGTTGGTTTTATTCGGGTTTTGGGGATATATTCGCAATTATAATAATAATAATAAAAATGTTTCATTACATTCGCTACAGTGGTTGGAAATAAAGGGAGCTAGTTGGCTAGCAAACTATTCTGTTGCAATTGTAGTTTTCTTTTTCATTTTCGTTGACTCTGTAATCCTTCCCTCCGTAGTGGGAGCAGTTTGCCAAGCTGAAGGGCATCCAGAAGAAGAAGAAGACTAACCTGGTGTGGGACGAGACTGCCAAAGAGTGGCGGCGGCGGTGGGGATACAAGCGGGCTAAAGATGACACCAACGAGTGGCTCATCGAGGTGCCGGAGACCGCCGACCCCAATGAGGACCAGTTCGTCAAGCGGATCACCGCCAAAAAGGAGCGTGTGGCCAAGAACGAGCTGAACCGGCTGCGGAATATCGCCCGGGCGCAGAAGCTCAAGGTCCCCGGCGTGGGCCTGACTCCCGTGTCCCGTCAGTCCAAAGACGAGCTGGTTCGAGCGGCTAGCGTGGCGCGGACCTCCACCGCTTCCGTAGGGATGTTCCAGGAGAGGCTCCCAAAGGAGAAACCAGCCAAGGGCACTGGTTAGTTTTTGCATGCTAGCTGCTACGCTAAATTCCATCATTTTTAATTGCCATGGAGATCGATCGTAAATCATCCACTCTCTTTCAACCCCACTAGGCAAGAGGCGGAAGTTCCAGCCCGTCGTAGGCGACTTTGCCGCGGAGAAGGACAAGCAACTGGAGCTCCTGAAAATGATGGAGAGCAAGAGGCCCAAGCTGAACGTCACCAAAGCGGTCAACAAGCAGATGAGGGAAGACGACCGAGAGGAGGCGGCAGCCAGGAACAGCAAAAGGGGCAAGCAGGCCGGAAGGAAGGGACGCAGGGATAATGCGGCGGCCGGCAAGGGGAAAGGAAAAATGGGGGCTCGCGGGAAAAAAGCGGGGGGGAAACCTCAGCGAGGAAAACCTTCAGGAGGGAAGAAATCCAAACCAGGGAAGCGGTGACTGGAGAACTGCAGGGACTTGTAAATTATCACAATGGAGAAAAAAAGCCTGGAATACTTCATGTCATTGTCATATTGGTCTGAGTGAAAATAAATGTTTTCTAAAAATCCTCAAATAATTTCTGAGTTTTGTAACCCTACTGAAATATATGTTCCATAAAGATGTCAACATTTTATATGGGAAGTCAATATTTTTTACATTCAAATTGGACGAATGTCCAGTTTAAGTACGATCATTTCTCATATGCCCAGAAAGTTTTCAATTAGGATTTTTGCAACCCCAATTTTATTTATTTTTTTTGTAAACGGACAAATTTTGCATGCTGGAAGTGAGGATTTTCTAAGCAATTAATTAAAAATGTTTGCAACTCAATTTATAGTTTTGTGAGAATACAAATTAAGGAACGTTTTATTCCGCTTTCGTTCATGTATTTTCAGAAATATTTCACTCCTTCAAAGTTGTGGCAATTTTGTCAATGATCTAAATTTACAAAATTTGGAACTTGAACAAATATCCATTTTATTCCCATTACTGTCATTTCTTATAATTTAGGAGAATTCAATTTGAATTCTCGCAACCCTACCTAAATTCTTCATAAATTAACAAATGTCCTCAGCAGACTCACAAAATTTTGGTGCTAAAATTGGACAAATTGTCCTCCGTTCCCAAATTGAATTGTTCATTCATGAAGGTGGCATGACCCGCTCTTCTAAGAATTGCTGCTCATCAATCAGATCGCTTTTCTAAGCCGCTTAACCGTGACTTTTCCTTACGTAAACCTTTGGCCCTGAGCTCAGTTCACGATGACCCGAGCTTCACACCAATTCGCAGGAAAAACTAACAAAAACCCCCCACACTTAATAAAAAAAATTATTTTGTTGCTAAATGTATTTTCAAACGCGTGCGAGGAAGTTTTTTGTTTGGTCTCGCCTCGGCAATGAACCTGGCTGCCTCTGTCGCTCGTCAAGTGGCTGCAATGGATTAGCGGCGCGGCGTTTATTTTTATTTCGCGCTACGCGGCACTCTTCGCGCGGCGCCAGTCCGACGCCGGCCGCCTCGGGGAGATGCAGCACATTTACATGCACAGCCACCATGAGCACCTGGAGGTGTTCACCACCGTGCTGGCGCCGCAAGGTCAGTGACGATCAGACCAAAACTGGTCCCGTGTGCCTTAGGTTAACCACCGCTGATTGAAGTTAGGATGGGAGGGGAGATTGTTGGTGAGTAGAGGACAAATTTATGTGCCTATACTATGTTGGGTGAGGCAAGGGGTATAAAGTCTACATAAAATTATTTAAAGGAGGGATGAAAGGAAACAAGGGTCGTCTATAGAATGGGAGGAATGAGACAAGGATAGGAAGCAAGGAAACGAGGTAACATGAAAAGTTACAGAAATGAGGAAAGGAAGGGTACAAGGTTTGATGAAGGACGCTTGGAGGGAAGGTAGGGAACAGGGATTGCATGCAAGGAAGGATGAAGACGAGGATGTGGGGAAGAGGGCAAATAAGGAGAGTATGAAAGAAGGTAAGGAAATGAGGATGGAAGGGTACTTGGATGAGGGTGCTCAGAAAGACGCATTGAAACAAGAATGTTATGAAAAGGAAGGAAGGAAACAAGTGAGGAACGATGATTCAATGGGGCTATTAAAGAAAGGCTTTTCTAACAAATATCGCTCTCCACCCGACAGGCCAAGATCTATATGGATGCAATGATGACAAGGCGAGTTTTTTTTTCCTCAAGTTTTCATCTAAACACAAACCATCACAATCAATTTTATGTCTTGAGGGCAAAATTCATATTCCAAACCTTGGACAGAGAACCGACACATGACTTGCCCTCAGGACCGTGAACTAGCTTAATGCTAACACACAATGCAATGTACTATAGACAGGCTAATGAAAGTAGCATTGATGATGATGTATGATGATAGATAGCACGCAGACAGGATAGTAAGAAGGCTTTAAGAGGCCCCACATTTAGGTGTTCTATTTCACCAGTGCGCGCCTTAATCCTGTCGACACGTAATCCAATTCGTTCACTGCTAGTTTCGTGAGCTCCTCTATGATGTTTTCCATAGTGTGCTCGGATGAAGCGAACAGTATTTTTGAAAATCAGTCCCATACGAATAAAATGAAACACAAATATCATAATTTTGATTAATTATTACAAATGAAACTTTTTTTTTTACATTGGAATGATTTATTATTTATGGTGATAATGTAGATTTGTTCCCCCGTTTTTATTTATTTATTTATTTGTTTGTTTATTTATTTTAGGAAAATTTACCACATAAACCACGTATGAGGAGGAGGAGCGCGTCCCAGCGAGCCGCCTCGTCCTCGGAGGGGCACGGAGGATGCGTACGGCGTAACAGTGCCAGGTAGGACATGCTATCCCATCATGGAATTCACCCACCAGCTTTTACCCCCACAAACACCCCCACAATCGAAACGGGTGGCCTCTCTGGCCTTTCATTAGCCGACACAAAAGCACACCGATTCCACACGCAAAACAGCAATTGCACTCTCTTGCCACTAAGTGGCAATGTTTTCCACAGTTTAGAATGAACGAAGACGCCGGTTTTCTCATTTATCTCCAGTTGAAAAAAAAAATAAATCAACGTTCTCTCATTGCCACATAAACAAAACGGCGTTGAGAATATCACCCGTTTTACATTCTACACTGCCTTAGCTTTCAAAACAGATGCCAAATGAAAAACCTCATTGGGAAAAATTGGAATACAACTTGCAACGACAAGCCCTTTGTAAATCGAGACACTTAATACAGTATTTCGTTTTGAACCTCTATTTTATTCGATCTAAATGAATAAATTAATGACATGGCATTATTTCCAAAGCTCTGCGCTAAACAATAAAAATACACAAACACAAAACTGAAGTTTACTTACCTCGACTCCCACTTAATTTCACATACCTTTCATTTTGAAGGGCGAGCATATCACTTGAGCTCACTGGTGGAATTCACGAAAGCAGTTTTTGTTGAGTCACAGATGAACGTTGCACATTTGTACACAGTCTGTCCCTTAAACTGGACAAAGCCGTAGAAAAGTAATAACTTTAGAAAACAGCAGACGTTTTAGCTAGTCGATGTATACATTGTCAATTTGACTGCAGAGGCGACACTCACTTTGCGTCAAATTGCCGATTTCGATGCCCTCCCACTGGGGCAAAAGGAAAACGGATTTCTCGGCTGTTTCATACTGTACGCTTCATCAGGTTTCAAATGAGACCCATTGTGGGAGGAAAAAAAAATCGTATTGGCAAAAAGTGGACGACATTGGGTTTGAAGTGTCCTCGTCCAGGGATGTCCATAGTCACATTTCCATCACTACCAACACACCTGATTCAAATGATCAGCATCGTTATCTTGCTTCCTCAGAGCTTGCTGATTAGCCTTTTGAATCAGGTGTGTGTCAGCAAGGAAAGATGGGAAAACAGGCAGGACCTCGGCCCTTGACGACTGACTTTGGACGCCCGCGGGCAATAAAAACTCTCTTTTTGGTCAAGTCGGTGAATTTGGTAATCTCCCACTGCCACAAAAGTAAAATGGTGTTGAGTTTCTCACCTGTTTCACAATCGTCACATCGCCAGCTTTGGCAGAAAAATGTCAGTACATTTTGGTAAAATGTACTGACAATGTAACTGACTGACGGGTTTTTTTTTTTGTTCTTGTCTTATACTTGTAAGCACACACGGGGGTCAGTTAGAATGAACATCTCTGTGTTTGTGTCCTTTTGTCTTTGTCGGCTAGTGGTCACGTTCTGCAGGCTCTCCGGAGGGCGAGCCGGTCAGGAGAGGAAGCGGACGCCAGCGAGGGCCCGGCCACTCCATGGAGGTCCCCACCCCCGCCGGCCCCGCTATGCCTCCGCGGCACCCCTCAGACTCAGCGCTCCCCGTGCCTCCTCCACAAGATCCTGTCTAGGTGTCGCAGGAAGAGCGAATGTCAGGGAGCCACCAATGGGGCCTTTGAGGGGGATTAAAGGGAGACCACCTCATGCTCATTATATGGAGTTCCCAATTAATGTGTTAATGTTTTTTTCCCTCAATATATAAACAACTCCTCATTTTGTCTTTATTATTTTTTTTTGCACGGTTATGTAAGAAGGGGACCTCCAGGGACTAAAAAGTTACAGAACCTTTGGTAGTTGAACTTGGATGAAAAAAAAGGCTACTTAGACTGAGCCTTCCATCAAATTGAAAGTACCCAGAACCAAAAGTATTCAAAACCAAAAGTTCTTAGAACTTTAGCAGAAAATACTACAACAAAAGATTCATAAATACTCCTGAACTGAAAGTACCAAGACCCACAAATTCCTGGAACTTTAGGTATAAAAACAATGTGCACTCTCATTTCCAGGAGCCAAAACAAAAAAGGATCTCAAACCAGAAGCTCACGGATTTCTAAACAACATGTGAATGATTATTTCTTGGACTAAAATATGAAAAGTGGAAAAGAATCCTGACCGACCCCCCTACTGGCCTGGAGTGCAAACTACAAACACCTCCTTGTCTTTTTCAAGTCATGTTTGACTTGGCGGTTGCCACGGAAACACAACCTGAAGCGTTTCTGACCAGATTTGCTGTCGAAAGATACGAAAGCTCGACTGCCCTCCACCCAAAAAAAAAAGAATTTAAAAAAATCTGACTGGTGCCCAAGTGACCGGAGGTCACATGACGCTGACACACACCAGCGCGATGACCTACATTGATTCGGGGGCGGGGTCGCACACACATACATACAAATTACCACATGGACTCTCCCGCCAAAAAAAAAAAAAAAGTGTTGAGATGGAGGGAGGGCCGATTGGTGGCGAGTGGGGGTCTGCTGGTGGCGCGGGATGCCTGCCAGATGACTGCTCTGTTCAGCTTGATAATGGGCTGCCATCTGCTGTCTAGCGCACACAAAGGCAAAGTGTGCTCGTGTATGCGTACAAATAGGCAGGTGGGTGTGGTGAAGCACATACGCACACACCAAAACGCAGACATTCAAAGATCACTTTTTAACTCGGTGAATTGCATGTAAGACGGAAAACCCCCCCAAAGTAAAACATTAAAAAAAAAAATGCAGGTAGGAAAGAAGAATACAAAATAAAAATAGTCACAAATACAAGTTGTCTACATATATTTGGATCAAAACGTTTATATTTAATATATGATTGCTTAGTTTACATTTAATGTTCGTTTAAGTATATGTAAGCTAACCTCGTTACACAAATTGCTATCTTACATTGTCTTTTTTTTTTTTTTTTTACGAGTGCAACCAGGAGGCAGAAGGCGAGCAGCAATTAAGAGCAAAAGAGCTCCGCCGCATCTCTGCTGGGTTTGCCCCCCCCCCCCCCCCTGGAGAAAAGACCCTCATGTACACACACACACATGGGTGCACTGCTGAACAGGACATGGCGTGCAAATAGTGTGTGTGTGTGTAGCATCAGGCCAGTGTCCCCCATTCTCCCTCCATTTGGTGGCCAATTGAGTGAATGTGGAAAGGACAAAAGAGCCCACAGGGGGCATTAAGTCACGGCTGAGTGGGCCCCTTCAGGGCCAGCAGCTGACCCCTGTAAAGGGGAGGGGCCTCTTGTTCTAGCTGAGGCGGCTGGCGCCCCTGCCCGGAACCCCGCACCCACTCACCTGTCACAACCACCTGAGGTCACGAGACAACCCAAGTGGATGATTTTGTTTTTCTTTGTTTTAATCAAAATACGAGCCATATGGCCGACTAGCTCCATGCTAAAAGGTGAATGGGAAACGCCGTCGACTAACGCAGGGCTAACAAAATTAGCGTCCATGTCGTTAGCGCTACATTTACTCCAGTATTTGAAATTTACATTGACATTTCAACCCTTTCATGCACAAATAATGATAACCTGTAACCGGATAAACTGTGTGAGTGGCTGGTTTAGATGAATTTCTACAAAAATTAAAACCCAAAACGTCAAGCAGCAAATTCCATTTATTTGTCCCGAATGCAGAGCAGGGCAACGTAATATTGTTACAAAGGACAGCCAGCGTTACAGACAAAATACAGTAGTCTTGCTTCTATTGCTTTTTAATTGTTTCTATGCCCTCCATTCCTATAAAATGACGCATACAGCAAAACTTATTTACGTACACTTTCTCACCCCCCCCCCACTTGATCTCCCTGACAAGATTCCCTTCTTGTTCTCACTTGTAATGCAGGATAATCCAGATTAGAAGAGAATAAAACCACAGCAGTTTTGCTAAAAATCCAAGATGAGTTTGGTGTGTCATTTCGGGAAGGCTACGAATATCTAAGCATTCCTTGGTTCTGTAAAATGTTAAGGATAAAAAAAGATTGTAAATCCAATTAGCATTTTACCATGTCGGGATTGTATTAGGACAGACGATTCACACTAACATCAAAAGATACACATAAAGAAATCATTTTAAAGTTTTTTTCTTTAAAAAAAAAAAAGTGCAATTTGTCTACGATAAGAGGTCAGAATCTGGTTATGAACATCGAATTATAAAAAAAAAACAAAAAAACATGGCAAAATAATGATTGGCCATGCGCTAGCAGGTTGTAATTATCCTCTAGACCGATTGCAACTATTAAAAAAAGTATTTCCATAGTCCCTCTTTAAAAATGCAAAATAAATAAATTAGTCAAATAAATAACCGCTACAGCCCGCTCCGAGCAAACGCTGTCCATATGCCCAAAAGTTTAACTACTCACTCTGTGGTTGTCCGATTTATATTAATATGCAAGTCATAACAATAATAATAATAATAACATCAATAATAAATACAACAGCCTCAACATCAAGGTACCCTTCCTGTGAAAATGAAATACATTCAACTGTTATGAAATAAAAACAATCACAAGTGCTACCAAGCTTTTTCTCAAGTCAAAAAAAAAAAAAGAACACAACCCCCCCCCAATATCCTGCCTTGATGCCTTATTGAGCGTCACGGCTCTGATGGAGCAATTTTGCGGGACCTCCATTGAAACCGGGTTAGTGTCTCACAATTACTGACATGGAGAGCAGTAAGGCCCGACCGAGATGGATTAAAAAAAAAAAAATTTAAGACGGATGCCAATTTCCAATATTTGGTGTGCGGGGGGGCATTTCTCATAAAAATCCATGTAAAATACACATACAAAATTTCTTACCCAGCCCCCTCTAAAATACCACCCCACTCAATTTGAGATGCTTTGTCTTCCTCCGAAACCACTATTTTACAATAACCGATCGGCCTTAGAGAGGAGTGAAGCTCAAAAGTCAAGTACTCGGGTCTGATTAAAAAAACAAAACAAAACCAGAAACCCCAATAGAAAAGACGTTGGATTGACTCTTACAGGATTTTGAAAAGAGGACCTGCAAAGGGGATTGGGACGGGTTCTTGAAGGTCTTCTTAAAGGACAAGGGCCCTGGGGGTGGAGCCACCAGCCAACGGGTACTGGTTCAGGTACTGGCGGGCCTGCTCCGTCATGGTCAGCTGGTCCTCCGTTTTTCCGTAGACCACCGCTTCCCACTCGCTCACCTGCAGGGACGGGTCCAGGCGGCATGTGTTAGGGGAAGACACAGGTGTCAAAGTCAAGGCCCGGGGGCCAGATCTGGCCCGTCACATCATTTTATGTGTCCCGCGAAAACAAATCAAGCATGTCAAGTTCCACGATGCTTGCTAAAGTCTGAACCAAAATGCCAAATGTAATCCACAATAACAGTCATTATTCTTGACTTCAGATTTTAAAACTAGTTATTCATCAATTTGTTGTGCGCTCTGTATGTAATATGTGGAGGGAGCTAAACATTTATTTGGTTTCCAAAAATTCATAGCGGCCCTCCAAGGGAAACCGTAACTACAACGTGGCCCGCGACAAAAATGAGTTTGACACCCCTGCTGTATCGGGATTTTTAGTGGACACACACATCGTATTTTCCGCACGATAATGCTCTTCGGAGTATAAGGCGCACCTTCAATGAACGGCCTATTTTAAAACTGTTTTCACATATAGGGCGCACCGCATTATAAGGCGCACGGAATAGAAGCTACAATATTGGATGCGGTTGCAGTATGCATCCACTAGATGGAGCTACGCTAAAGGGGAATTTAAAATCCACTACAATACATGCTGATTTATATAGCGCTTTCACAACAGCGGCAGCTGTAACAAAGCGCTTAACAAAACAGTTAACGTAAAGTAAAATAATAAACACAACACATAACATAAAACACAGACAGTCGTGCAGTCCTAACCCACTTTTCCGTCACACGCTTTGTTGTTTGAAGCAGTTTGAGATGAAAGAGGAGAGAATCAAAGTGTCCTTTAACCAGTGGATCAGAGCCATACCGTTTTATTTATATCGAGCTTTCACAACCGCTGCAGCTGTAACCGAGCGTTATGACAGAACATTTAAAATACTAACTACGCCCTGGAAATGTGAATATTGATCCAAGTATAAGGCACATCGGATTATACGGCTGAATATCAAGCACCTGTTTGGCCACCCTGTGAGTTTTCTTCTGGACGAGGCGGCGAAGGTGGTGCGGCGCCACTGAAGGCGTCTCCTTGCGCTCCGTCAAAGGGTGGCCGCGTTCCACCTTCTCCGCCGCCGCCGCCGCCGCCTCCTCCTCATGCTGCTGCTCCACCTCGGAGATCGGCGAGCTCAGGGAGGAGCTGGACAGTAAACTCTCATCGGGAACCTGGAGCACAACAATGATGATCAACATACTGTTCCGTTCAGTTCAGGCGATGTTGCTCGATCATTTGCCAAGCCTTTTAATCTCTGGTGTCAATTTCAAACTGAGCATTGTCAACTACATCAGGGCAGAATCGATGAGAGCTTTGATTCACTTGTGCGTCATTGTGTTGATCTTGGAACAGCTGCACACTGAGAGAGTCTTTCCCCCAGGGGTCCAGTACCAGAGATTTGCGCACTTTTCGAGCCGGGGCGTCCATCTGAAAATAAAGATGCACGCACGCAAGGATGAAAGGACAGAATTACCGCCAGTATAGAGTGTGTGTTCTCCGAGTGCTTGCGCCGTACATTTTGTTTCCACGCTCTGTAGTCGGGCTGCAAGATGGCCACCCTGTTAAAGATGTCGGCCCCGGTTTCCTGCTTCAGAACCTCGCGAATGTCTTCTTCCAGAAAAGCTAATGGCTGCGGCTGCAGGATACAAATACCAACGAAAACATCAATTAATTCCTATGTACTCGACTTTAATTGATTCAATGCCTTTTTTTTGGGGGGTCCATTAGTATATCGCGGCTGTTTTTGATATTGGTGACTCTTACTTCCATTTTGAGTGGGCCGTGCATTTTCTCCTGCGCCGCCAAAGCATTCTTGAAGGGCGTCGGCGTCCTCGGTGTTGGAATCATCACCGTTTTACGAAACTTGGGTGTCCTAGAACTAAAATAATTCAGTAAATACTGTACAGTCGATGTAAATATTAGGGTTGTATGTTAAGGCGCGACAAGAAAAGCAACACAAGTACCTCCACATCAAAAATGTAATGATACAATTTTTTTTTTTGGTATAAATAAATCTGACACCTAAAACAAAGGCAATTAAACATTGTACAGGTAAGCACCAACATGTTAACTCAAATGTTTTTTTTTGGGGGGGGGGGGGGGGGGGGTTTGAACGTCAATTAGCTTAATGCTAACATAATGTGAAACTCCCTAACGGGCTAATAAGAATTGGCATCAATGTTACAGGGTTATAATAGTTTTGGACTTTTTGTTAGTTTTTTAAATTTTGTTTTGACATTTTTTTTGTAAATTCTTTGAGTTTTAATTCACATTTAGAACAAGTTTGTTAGTTTTTATATTTCTGAAAGCACTTGAGTTTTATTTTGCTTTTGTATTCGTTTTATAATACGTGGAGCATTTGTCAAGTGTGAGATATAAGTGTGAATGGAGTTTCATTTATTTTTTTTGAAAGGCATTTTATTTCCTTAGCAAAAAATGAGTTTTCAAATTTAGCTCGAGCTATTTTCGTGAGTTTTCGCTCACGAAAACAACCGTGCGATGTCGAGATACTGTCGACGTGCGCGTCAACTTACCCGTCGTTCTCCTTCTGGTGCTTGGGTGTGGATTCCTTGTGACGGGGCGTGCTGAGGAGACACTTTTGGCCGCACACGGGCGTGGAGGTAAGCGCCGGGTTCTCCAAGTTGAGATGCTCCGTTGCTGATATGTTAAAGAACTACGGCAAGACAAGACACCTCGGTTTAGTCGCTCAAATTAATGAGTGAAAAAAAAGGAAATTGGGGTGATGTGGCGTACCCGCGACGGCGTGAAGGGCAGCGACTTCGTGGGCGTCCTCTTGGGCGAATTGGAAATGTTTTCCAAAAAGGACGAGTAGGTCCTGTCGCACAGGGCGGTGGGTTGGCCTCGTTCTCGCCTCCTCTTGCCCGGCGACGTCTTGGATGAGGCGGCGGCGGCAGTCGGGGAGAAGCCCGGCGAAACGTTAGCGGTCCTCTCCTGAAGGAGCGCGGCGAAGGCGGCCTGCTCGTGTTGGGGCGCCGCTGCCGTCTCGGAGAGGTCGAAAGTGGCCACGTCGCTCCACGCCGCCGGGTCCTGAACGGCAAAACACATCTACGGTCCATTTTTAATACATTCAAAATATTCAGAGGAAAATAATTCCGAGCTTATTTCTGCAGGAAGAGGAGACAAAATCTCTGCTAGGTGCTGTCCCAACATCGAATCGTTGATAGTATTTTAAAACAGGAAGTGATAGTTATGCATTTTTCAATTCAATATTGTGCATTATTTTCCAAAGTTTATATGATGCCAAATATTTTATTCTAGCATTTCTTTACTTTTAGAATGCATTTTTGGCGACAATTTGTTCCTTGAATGTTTGAAATTATCGTAATAATTTGGTGTCAGATATTTTGGCATTTTAGCTCTATTTTCCATCTTATGGCTTAGTATATTTTGTTGAATATTCTTTGTACTTTTCCAAATATTTATGTCTAAATATATCTAATTCAAATATTTCAGTATTCTATTCGAATATTTTTTTTTCATTTAAAAAAAATCAATTATACTTAAAGAATATTACGCCAGTCTGCAAACGCACCTTTCTTTAGCACTATTGTCATATACAGTATTTCACAAACATGGATGACACATGGATTATAGTTCAGAATATATTTGTTGATCTCGATGTAACCGAGACAACCGGAATGCACAACTATTGATTCATTGGCGCCATCTGAAATAAATACAAACCCACTGCAAGCCCGTTTCAAATGGATCTTTGACGTCTATAAACATCAATGGCAGTGAATGTGAAAGTCTTTTTTTTTTTTTTCTTCCTCACCGAATCAATGAGCTCCATGGTCTCCGCAAAGTCGCGTATGGTCTGCAGGGTGGACAGCACCGTGCTGGCCTCCACAGCCAACAACTTGGTGGGCGACACGGGAAGCTGGCCGGGGGCTCCTCGCGGGTTCTCCGGCTCCGACCAGGACCTCCCGTCGGCCCGCACCTCCAGGCCGCTGCTCACCGTATCGGGCATGCCATCTGACCATGCCGAATACTGCTCCAAGCTCTGAGAAGGTGGAAGTGATGTGGAAAATGAGGCGGCAATTGGCGAAAATGATTCCGATAGATGCGAATAGGACTAAGATGGATACTAAATGATGGCGGTGGGTGCGGGGGGGACTACCAAAGTGTAGCTTCAGGCCAGTCAGGATGAGTAGCAAGATGGGAAAGGTAGCTGCTAGAGAAACACTAGAGCAGTGGTTCTTAACCTTTATTCGTGAAAAATAAAAATATGATCTCTTTTTTTTTTTTTTACAAAATCAAGTCATTATTAAAAAAAAGTAAACACAATTAGTATATATATTTTTTAATTGTGCACAAAATGAATCAGCCAGTGATGGCCAAGCTGGTGTGTCATTACTAAATGATGTTGAGTCGGGTGTGTCTTAACCTCCATGGCAGAGGCCCCTGAGACTGATTGACCGAACCCCGGTTAAGAACCACTGCACTAGAGCGCAAAAAAAAACCCCCCAAAAAAATCCCCGCTCCACTCATATTTTTACATCGTGCAAAAAGTGATATAGATTTGAAGAAATTCTCTTTTTTTTTCTCCAGAGTATGGATGTCACACACATGCAAAAGCAGCTTATGCTAGCTCGCTAACTCCCAACGAGTGGGGGGGCGGTGTGCTGAGCTTACACATGGACCTCTGCGACGTACTTCGCTCTCGGCTGACATAAGCAGCAGCTCGAGTTCCTTAATTCTTTGCTCTCTGTCGGGATCATCCGGGAAAGACGGCTGCAACCAGGGGGGGTCGGCGGGAAGGGAAAGGAAGGTTGTTAGGAAGAGCAGGAGACCACAACACCAAAACAAATTTGACGTGGACAAATATGACACAGGAGAGGAGGCGGCGTATGCCTTGTTAGTACGTTCAAAAGGTTTCATTTGAAATCCGTAGCGACAGAACAAACACGGGCAGAGTCCGGAAATGAAAGAATACAGAAGGAGGAGTCAGTGCAGTAAAAGTCGTTTGAGTATCTTGCGTACAAATAGGTGGTCCTTTGTCAACCCTGTCCACCGTTCAAGCATGAAATTGAACACCCAAGCCAAAAGTTACACTTGCGGGGAAAAAAAGCACACTCATTGATTTGAAGTCGAGTAAATCTTTCATCTTGCTTGCCAAAATGTATCTGTGAGTGAGCCGTCCTGAATTTTGATGGTTGTGACGCAACAGTGTGTTGACGACTGCTACCATATTTTAGGCTAAACAATGTTCGTTTTGTTTTCTGTTTACTGAGAATTGTATCCTGACTTGTTCAATAAAGATTGTTTGAAAAAAAAAATATATATATATATATTTCAGGCTAAACAAGTCAACGGTGATGGATTTTTTTTAAACCAATGTTGATTTTGACGTTTGGCAGAATGAAATTACGATAGCTGATTAATCAGCCGATTATTTTTTTTAAAAATCTGAATAAAGGATGCATGGATATAATGAATAAAAACTTGTTTTTGAGTCCCTCAGTGAACACAAAAAGAAAGAAATTAAATGCAGGCATCACATTTGACTGTTTTCCATTCGGTTGTCCTTTCGTGTTTAATTTTACAGCAGCTCAGCGCGAGCATAAATCTGTATCGACACTTAAACATTGCGTCGTAATGGGCGTATGAAAGGATAAAGAAATTGAGAAGGATATACTTTGTAATTCGTGTCCTTTTCCTCCTGCTCATACCTACTGAACTGAATTTGCCGTTTCATGAGAAAATAAGATTACCCTGCCATTTAATCGGCTGTTTATTATTTTAAAACGGCGTAAAATCCACCGATTGATTAATCAGTCAGGCCCCAACTACCTGTACCTACCTGTAAACTCATTTAAATAGTGAAAGTCACCTGAATGAAACCCGAAGTGTCCATCAGGTGGCGCCGTTGGGGATCAAACTGATAGCTTGGCATCTACAAAAAAATAAAATAAAATTTAAAATCCAGCAACGGTAAATAAGTGCGGCAAGTGAGCGCAATCCAAATGGAGTCCAGAGTCGACGTGGACCTGGTTGGGTGCCGTCACGGGGCGCAGGGGGCTGCGACTGCAGCGCCGCGGCTCGCCCCGCGTCGGAGGAGGACACGGCGAGTGATGGCGCCTCTTGACACCGCTGCCGTGGGAGCACGTGGCCGTCTTGGCGCCGGCGTCCTGCAGGTAGCCCTCATGCTCCACTTTGCGCCTCATGGTGGAATTCCAGTGGTTCTTGATGGAGTTGTCCGTCCTGTTAAAAACACATTGACCCCGTTGTTGCTTTGACATGAAGACATCAGAACATTCCATGCGGCAAATCACCTTTTGGAACTTGGAAATGTTCCGGTTTAGGCATTTGTAATCATTTAATCTTCCCTTGAGGACCCCTGTGTCTTTGCCTTCAGGTTTAGTGTGAAAATAGTGTTGATTCAATGTCGGATTTTTTTTTTTTTTTTGCCGCTAGAAAAACAAACAGGAGTGTAAGCCACCAGTGTTTGCATGTCCTTAGCCTACACAGATACCGTGTGTGCACTTGGGTCAGTCAATGTGTTTACAAAGCCCCCTGTTAACATCGGATGCCTTGGAAGCTTGGATTTTTCAACTTAGTGGAGAATTACCGTCCAGGAAGGAGTTTGGAGATCTCGGCCCAACGGTTGCCCAGTCGCTTATGGGCCTCGTAGATGATGCGATCTTCCTCCTGCGTCCACGACGACTTCTTCACCTCGGGGTTGAGGTGGTTGTGCCAGCGCTCGCGGCACTGCTTGCCGATGCGGCCCTGGAGGTGCTTGGCGATCACCGACCAGCGCTTGGGGCCGTACTTGTGCACCAAGTCGATCACCTGCGCATAAAAAGGTGCCACTGCTTGGAACAATCGATTTACTGTACGGTGAAACCCTGGATTCACTCAAGGAGGGCATTGTTCATCTCACAGAGTTGGTGGGGGGGAACCTCCCTCCAGGAAAAGGGCTGAAAAGCAGCCAGTTTGTTTGCCGTTTTTATTAGCGATGAGGTAGTGGAGCCTTTGGAACAGACGCCACAGGCTCGAGCCAAGAACATTTTTATTTTGGCGGGATGTAAAAAAAAAAAAAAAAAAAAAAAAAAAAAAAAAAGGGCGCTGACTCTCCCTTCTGTTCCCCCCACTATCGCTTACCGGCAATGTGTGTGCCACACAGTACACTCCCGGATCCTCTTACCTTCTGATCCTCCTCCTTTGTCCATGGGCCTTTCACCAGCTTGGGGTTGAGCACCTTCTGCCAGCGGTGCTGACACTGGCCATCTGTCCTACCCTGACATTCGAGGGAGACACCTCATTACCGACGTGGAAACAGAGCTCTCATCACCACCCCTACTGCCAAAAAAACTATCACCACGCTTAGGAGGTAATTACTGTAGGAAGTGCACCCTGGCGAGGCCAGAAGGGAAGTAGATACTGCAGTTAGCCATCTCCCAAATTCGCTACCTACCTATGAACTTTTTAAACTGTTTCCTACTCTTTCTACCTACCACTCACTCATCCAGTAGCATCTAAAAGTATGGATGCTCACTGTGAAAGGTTTTCCAAGCATCTTACATCTAGCACGTCGTGACACGGCACACTTACGGGAAAATAGTTGGCTAATAATTTCCAAGAGTCTGTGCCATGTTGCTCCACCAACTTTTTCAGCTTTTCGTCCTTGATCAACAACAACAAAAATCAGTTCAACTTCCTGTGGGGGGGGGGGGGGGGGGTTTAGAGCACAGGCTCACCTTGAGACTGAAGTGTGTGGTTCTTACCTCGTCGCGGGACCACTTGACTTTGCACAAAACCTTCTTGTCTTTGCTTCTTTCTTTAGTGTCGGGGGAGTGCAGCTCTTCATCCTTGTCGTGGCTACACACATGGACAAACAGTCTATATTTAAAATATTTTCCCATCCAATTTTTTATATATCCTTCCTCGTGCACTTTTCCGGCTAATACTTGTGCTTTTTTTTTTTTGGTCTAATGTTTGTGTATATTTGATCCATATTTTTATTTTTCGTCCAATATGTTTGGAGGGAAAACAGCATTTGCTCCAAAGTTCTTCATCACTGTGGAAACTCGAGTGAGTCACTTGGATTTTGGCAGGAGCTGCTTTTGTCAGTGCCATAAGCAGGAACGGGGGATGATGGTGCAGGGGGGGGGGGGCAATCCTGAGCCATCAACGGGCTCTTTCACCTCCAAAGGTAAGCTGGGGTGTGGCGAATCCCTGTCCAGTTTGTGTTCAAATATTAACATCATATGGCTAAAAGGGTTGTAAATTAATTTAATGGAATAAAATGCTTGTTTTGGCTCACGGCTTCCAGTCAAAGTGCTGTTTCATTCATGTTTGTTTTAATGAAGTCACATTTTCTATCGGTTTATGTGCAATAAATGTCAATGTGAAACATGATGCAACTCCTTTCGAAAGGGTATTTTCACTCAAGTTAAGATGAAATTTCGCCTTGAGGGTTTCATGTGGGCCGAATCATTATCAGTGCAATTAATTGGTCTTGATTATTTGTCAGCCATTTTCTTTTCTGTCTAAAAACACAAACAAGCAAAGCCCTGATGATGACGTGTTGTTCTTGTAAAGTCACATTAACAGTGTGCAATACACAACATTTTATATCCGAATATCGGTAACTTTATAAGCTGTATATCCCGAAATTAATAACTATTTACATTTACACCTTATAATTTCACCTTTAATGTTATTTCAATCAAAAACACAAAGTGAATAATGTACAAGATTAGTAACAAATGAATACATTATAAATGACAACAAAAACATTCACTGCTCAAATGACACTCGAAATGTGTGGCGATACAACCGCTTTTCAATGATGCAATAAAATATAAATAACTCAAATAAATAAGTTCTGAGATAAGAGAAACGCCAGACACATTGAATGACGTAGCAAAGGCAGTGACGCTACCCACCAGCGAGGTGACCTCACGGTGTCCATGACAGCCGCGGGATTGCGTGGACCTCTTCTTCGTGTTGTTGCTCTTCAGATCATTCAAATTCCACGCAAGTGGACGTTCATCCATATAAGTGTTCATCGGTGCTCCTTTCTGGATCTCGTTAGCATTATTCGGCTAGCCATCTTGCCAACCGAGTCGTCGTCATTCTTACTTTCTCCCCATGAAAAGCCAGCGTATGGAAGGTAACATCCATCCGAAGAACACTGCTACTTCGTCCGCGTCGTCCCTCGTGTTTTCGGAGAAACACTCCTACGACGTAAATTATCTAAAACGGCAACAAAAAAAAATAAATAACGCGATTATTTTACTCTCGTTCCTCGCCGTGCGGACGTTCCCGCTGCACTTGATTCGATGATGTGATGTTTGTCCATCCCGCCGATTCTCGCGCTCAGCCCCCTGCACGGGGCGGCCTCGCCTGCGATTGGTCAGAAACGAGAAGAGGCTCGCGTCTGATTAGCCAAGAACTAAGAGAGGCTCGCGTTTGATTGGTGGAAAGTGTTCAGGGGGAAGAGTCACCTGATTGTTGGAAAATTTGAGGAAGCGTACAAGTGCTCCTGTCACAAGTGGGGCAGAATGGCTCTTTCATGCTGGAGCCAGTGACCCGAAACTCGGTTGTGGGGGCGCTGAGAGGGCCCCTACAAGGGGTTGACACAACCACATAATTATTTTTTCTGATGGCAGTTGCCAATTAAGGCGTTAATCCCAGAGTCTCGCCGTTGTATCAATTTTGAAAAAAGCACACTTGACATCTCCCAAACAGAAATGACAAAATGTGTTGACAAAACTCAACACTGCCCATGACCAAAATATCACCATACCTACAGTGAAACATGGTAGTAGCAGACACAAAACCTGCAAGTTTCTGTGAAAAAAAATGTCAGGAAAAGCCGACCAGACTATCTTTACTTTTTTATTTGGGGCAAATCAGAGACTGCACTATTAATTCTGAAGGCCTCGGGCACGTTAGATTGACATGGCAACTAAAATCTGATTAGCGAGAGAATCTAATGTACTGAAAGCAGATCCACCGAGAGAAACGCTACGAAATGAATTGTTTTGAGTAATTTAATTGCTTGCATTTCCACTGCTGTTCTGTAAGGTCTTTGTTGCCACCCAGTGGACAAAATAGTCCCTTACTACTGTATGTGCATTTCATATCAAATACTTTTGTTTCTCATGACTAATATTTTTGCTTTTCATGCAGTATTTTTGTGTATTTTCCATCCAATAATTGTGTGTTTTTTGTCACATGTCCGGGTACTTTTCATCTAAGATTTTTGTCTAATTTTATTTTTCCCCCAATATTTTTGAGTTTTGCCCTACATTTTTGTTTTCTTTTAAATATTTGTTTGTTTTACAGTATATTAGTTAGCCCTAATCCTCTTCCGTAGCTATAACTTCAAATACATACATTCGTTTTTGGACTCAATCTAAATGTAAATAATTTAGCCTGTAAGTGGCGCTGTTTAACAGTTTTTTCCGACTCGACTGCATTTTTGAGTCATCAGCTGTGTAAAGTGTGTCAAGCAAAGTACGTACAACCGGAAGCCCGTGTAAAAAAGGTAAACGCTTCAAATGAGCGTCCTCGACTTTTCACGTTTGCTATGTTTACAAGGCACATTGCAAATAAATCGCACATTGTTTATTTAATAAGCTTAATGTTATTCGACGTCTGTGGTTGTTTAGTCGCAATTTCACGCATTTCTTTGTTTTGTTTTGAATGTAAAAACCGGAAAAAGAAAAGCGCATTCGAGGTGGCCCACACACGCCTGTTGCCTTCAGGTCCCGTGACGAATTTACATCGGAACTTTCCCCGACCAGGAAAGGCTGATGTTTCCTCCTTGTCTGAGCTGAATCGCACAGTTAGCAGCAACATATAACCACCCGTGACATACTGGAGGGGTTTTGTGGGGCGGCGGGTCCCTTTAACCCAAGTAAAGCATCAAAAATGTTGGCTTAACCGAGGGTTCGGAGGAGCACCGCCTGGAAACACCAAAAGGTACGAGCTCTACCTAAACGTCACCTTGCATCGCAAACGTCTCGCTGGCTAGCCGTGGGGGCGAATTCGTTCGTAACGTAAAGGTTAACTTGCGTATTTGTCGGTACGCACGAATATTCGTTTACGTTGACGCTGCCATTACGTAAGACCGACATTCCAGATCACTACTTGGTTTTATTTGACTACTATTTGGACGGAAGCTCATTTCGCGCTAATTAGCTTAAATTAAACAAGCTAGTCTATTTTCTTTTTATACAGAATTTCCCCATTCACAATTAAAATTCCTCGAGTGGTGTGGTCCCCCAAAGTTTAGCATCAAATAAGAATATATATTTTTTAAATGCTTGGGTCTCAGAGTACTAAAAAAGGGGAGGCAAATAGTACAATACAGTAGTGTAGTAGGCCTCTGTGTTCATTCACACTGCCCCTAAATATGGGGAAATAGAAAATCTGTACTTTAATTATTTCATTGAAATGGATTCACATAAATAAATTGTACTTAAAAACCAAAAATCTGTACTTTAATTATTTCATTGAAATGGATTCACATAAATAAATTGTACTTAAAAACCAAACTCTTAAAAATAATTTTAAAAAAAATTGTGTGTAAAAGTGAAATAGAACTGAACTGAAACTGGACTTTAATTAGAATCTCGCTTAATTTTCTGAAGATATTTTCCTTTTCACACCGCTACCTGTATAAGTATTCACTCTTTGAGTACTCACTGATACCTGTCACACTTTGGATGTATAACATGTCATTGAATACAATGACAAAATCTTTTGGACGAAGATATTTCTTTCGGACGCAGATGTTTCACCAAGGGGGGAGTGGGGTATCAGTGGCATCGGCAGCCTCCATGGCGACACAATACCTTAAAATAAGGCTGAGTGATACTCTCACTTCCCAAGTTTTTGTTTCACTTTTTTTCCCCTGCCCGCCCTTGGTTTTGGTGTTCTTTTGTTGTATTTTGAGCACTACTTTAAAATGCAACTCTTGAGGCTTAATTTTCTTGATTCATGCAGTGCTTTAAAAAATATTAGATAAAATTAACATCTAATTAATGAATTTCTGCTCAGGGCTCACGCTCAACTTGCTTGTAATGTAAGAAACATGCAGGAAAAAAGTACGTCCTCTTCGGAAGGAAGCATTCTATTTTGGATTCCCTGTAGTAGCCCTGGCATATTTATGCCTGTCAGTACACGTTGCTTCATGCTGCGCTTTGAACGCAGGGACCATATAGCACATTTCTTCGCCTTTGTTTATTAGAGCCAATAAGCAGTGCCTGCCAGTGGGTGTGGTCAGCTGCAGCATTCCTTTTGTAGGAGTAGCCGTGGTGGCAGAAATTGTCTGTATTGCATACGATAGCCAACCCCCCCCCCCCCAAAAGAAATCATCGCAGGCGTTGGAGGGGAGCACAGATGGAAGGCATTTTGCTGCTAGCTGACATCCTCTTCAGAGGGTGCGTTTACACAGCCGAGCATTGACTTGACAAATTCCAATCAACTTGAACACTTGAGAATTTAAACAGGAGGAAAAAAATTAAAGCTGTATTTCAAAAGCTACTTAAAATATCTTGCACATAAATTCAATTTTAAAAAAATAACCTGTTCTTAGGTGTAAAGGTATTGTATGTACTTAAGTTAAATACCGCTGACTGGCGTGAAAAATATCACATTTTTTAATTTTCTTTATTTCTCAAGTAAGAATTTAACATTTTATTTTTGTATTTAATTTGTACCAATGCTGAAATCTAGCTGTATAAAAAGTTATCATCGTGGGATACATTTTGTTGAAAATTTTTCACAACTAAGACGAAAATTCAGATGCTCAAAATCAAATGGCTCGCACTTGGGTGCAAAATAAAATGCAATCGTGACATCTCTAATCGTTTTGTGCCACCCCTAACATTTCTGGGGGGGTTTTCTGTAGTCGTGTATTTATACTTTTTAGTCTAAAATTATTGTAGTTTTCTGATATTATTTCCACAGATTGAAAAATTAAACAAATAAATTAGCTGGGATAGGCTCCAGCACGCCCCGGTTCTTATCGCAATTTCGTGATTAGCGTGACGCCGGTGATTTGCCACCTCGTCATCAGTGAAAAGTGAAACACCGAGTCAAAACAAAAGGAGGCCCGAGTGTCACATTGGATGCATCCTAAAGAGGCCCTGTACCCCAATCACCCCCCCCCTTTCCCCTTGGACGTGAGCAGAATGCGGCATCCTGTCAGGATGCGTTTGGTGACACATCAATAGAGAAACGTTTTGTTTTTTCCTCCTCCACGCACGGCGGGCGCACACGCGGCCAAAGCGACGAAGACAAAGGGACTCCGAAACAAACGAGGATGACCTCACTGCGCGCCACACAATGGACGCGCTCACAAGTGGACACAAAGAGCTTTGTGTCGTAACGCGACGCATGGCCACTTTTGGACTGTACACTTGTGCAGTTTTTGCCGGTCATTTTACTGAAAGAATGTCCGCTTAAATGTACAGCGCGATGGGGAGACAAAAAAAAAACAATTTTGTGAACAAGGCCATGGTCAATATTTTCTCTAATAATTTAGTATAATTTCCTAATTGTAATAATTTAAGAACCTAATTTCTCTTAATATTTCAGTATTTTTCATCTAATACTTTGCTATTTAGTTATCAAGTATTTCCACATATTTCCGTCTAATATTTTCTTATTTTTGGCTCACATGCTGTATTATTTTTCTGTTATTTTTGTCCTCATATTTGTGTATGTATTCAATATTTACTATTTTCTAATATTTTTTAAATTCTAAACTAAGCTGTTTTCTTTCCATTTTTTGTGTAACATATTTTCAATTTTCTAATATTTTGGCTTTTTTTCATATCTATATTTTTCATCTTAAATATTTTGTATATGTCCACTATATTTGGTATTTTGGGCAAAAAATGGCAACTACTTTTTGTCCTATTTTTTTCAAAAATCGTAATTCAAAAACCTGAAAATGAAAAATTCAACGCAGGATTCAAATTCAGAGAAAATGCTTTCAATTTGTTTTTCTGAAAATCATTGTAATACTTTCTATTTTCTGTAATATTAATACTTAATATTGGTTTCTCATATTTTTTTCCCTGATATTCATACCATCAAATATTTGTCTAATATTTTCTATTTTCAAAATACAGTATTCTAATATTTTTTAAAAAACGCCTGATTTTCCCGTTCTTTTTCTACGTCCCCACAGCAGGATGCATCGTTGACTCCTCGTCCCCGCAAGCACAAACATTCGATGCGCCACCCCGTGACCTTTCGCCGTCCGCAAGATGGAGGAGCAATCGGGCCTGCCTAACGTCAGCATACCGTGCCACAACGAGCAGAGGGACAAGAAGAAGCGCTACACGGTATGTCCAGAGCGACCCCCGCATGAGTTTCCCCTCCGCAAATGTCACTTACACATCTTTCCAGGTTTATAAAGTGATCGTCAACGTGGGGCAGCAGGAGTGGTTCGTCTTCAGACGCTACGCCGAGTTTGATAAACTTTACAACACGGTCAGTGGCGGCCATTTTATGACGCGGGTGTGTCGGCGCGACCGTCACATTGGTTTTCTTCTTCGTTCCAGTTAAAAAAACAGTTCCCATCTTTAAGTTTGAAGATTCCCGCCAAGAGGATCTTCGGGGATAACTTTGAACCCGGTGAGTGTCGGTCCGCTGTTCTAAACGCCATGGCGAGCGTCAAATGTTTTTCACACGCGTTCATTTTGGAAAATAGAATTCATCAAGCAGAGACGAGCCGGCCTGCACGAATTCATCAAAGGCATCGTGTCGCTTCCGCAGCTTTGCAACAAGTAAGGGCAAATATTGATTATTGAGGGCATTCAATAGTACAGCAAAAAAAGACAAATATCCAAAATGTCGGAATTTGTGATATATTAAAAAAATGGCAGTTACACTCTCTGTCCCTTAATATTTACAAATGTGCCTTGTTAAAATGTGCAGTCCAGATGTGAGGAGTTTCCTGCTCATGGACAAAATGCAAAACCTGCAGAACTCCGACGCGTCCGAAGATGAAGACGACAAAGTAAGTTTAAATCGATCAAAACGTTCATATTTTCTGTCTGCTTGGCGGCAAGGGTTTCTAGTCCACGGGTTGGAGAACTTTTACAAATTACTGACCAATTGCACTGTTTGGCGATTAAATCTTTGGGTTGAACAAATTGAGCGATGATGACTTTTGAGGTTGAAGGATTCCGCCCGACACCGGCGAAAATTCATAACAAATGCATGGAAAACTAGTTTTGAAATCAGAACTCAATTGTAATATCTCAACGTTATTATCACAAATGGTCATTTGAAAAATTGGGACCGATTTTTCATGGAAGGTGACAACTAGATTTGCTTCCGCCGACTACGTAAAATGATGTGGCGGGTCCGATCTGGCCCGCGGGCCTTGAGTTGGACACCTCTGTGCTAGTCAATAAAGATCACCAGTATCCTTGTGGATTTTGTACTTAACATTTGTTTGATTTTCGTCGGATTCCGCGAAGGCCTGACTGACGAATCGGACAATACTGACAATTTGACGATCGGCCGATTTACTGATTTATCTGTTAAAATATTAAAACAAAAACAAAAATAATGACAATCAAACATCGGTCAAGGTGCTGGTACCTGGAGAGCCAAGTGGGTTTTTTTTAGGTGCTACTTCGTGTAAAACGTTTGAGAATTGCTGACCTTGACATTGCTAAGCCCCCCAAAAATAATAATAAAAATCATATAGATTTTTTTTTCTCCCTTCACTCCAGTTTGTGATCTCACGAATTAATGTTTGTTTTAATCTGTGCTCTTTGACAGAACAACTCAACTTCCAGAAACATTAACCTCGGACCCTCTGGCAACCCACAGTATGTTCAAAATATGTGACGCATTATATGTCGACAAGGAACTTATTGTCATCTGTTTTTCAGCGCCAAACCCACCGACTTTGACTTTTTAAAAGTCATCGGAAAGGGGAGTTTTGGAAAGGTATGCAAATATTCTAATAATGGGGAAGTACAGTTTGGCCTTTTACAGTCGAATAATATACACCTTGATCTTTTTTTTAAATCCTCTTATTTCAATTTAACTTCAAGGTGTTCCTGGCCAAAAGAAAGCTGGACGCCAAGTATTATGCAATCAAGGTCCTACAGAAAAAGGTCATTCTCAACCGAAAAGAGGTAAAAGCCTGCACTAAAACAAGATCTGTGTTTCCAGTAATGCATGCTGATTTTTTTTTTTTTTCGGTTCCTCAGCAAAAACACATCATGGCTGAGCGCAACGTGCTGCTGAAGAACGTGAAACATCCCTTTTTGGTGGGCCTGCACTACTCCTTCCAGACCACAGACAAGTTGTATTTTGTCTTGGATTTCGTCAACGGAGGGGAAGTGAGTAGTGAGTCATGCGTTAAAAAAAAAAAAAAACAGCTGATGATGGGAAAAAGGAAAACACTCAAGTGCTGTCAGAGGAATTTGACTGAGGCGAATTGTTGCGAGCGCACGTGTCAACGTTTTTAATCGGAATGGAAGCGAAGACTTCCCCTGTGGACCTTCCTTCTAAAAGCCGTCATGTAACATCGAGGATGTCAGCCAACGTTGCAAGCTTGGTCCAAACCAACACACACACACACACACCCTCCATTAGAAAAAAATAAATCCTGTTCCTTGATTTGATTTAAAACAATACATATTATTATTTATTAACATTTTTATTTGTTTTTTTTACTTGCAAGTACACAATTCACCATCTCACGGATTCAGTTTTGAACGATGACTAATGACAAGACTCGCTTGTCGCCGTCAGCTTTTCTTCCACCTTCAAAAAGAGCGGACCTTTCTGGAACCCCGAGCCAGGTTCTACATTGCCGAAATGGCCAGCGCACTCGGCTATCTGCACTCGCTCAACATCGTTTATAGGTACGAACTGTCGGTCCCGTGACATACAACAGAGGATGATATTTCAACAAGTCTTTGGTACGTGAAAGCAAGCAATCAACTAAAATTGTGATCGTTCCTTTCAGGGACTTGAAGCCTGAAAATATCCTCCTTGACCACGAAGTGAGTAAACTACCCCCCCCCCCCAATGATCAATAAGCACAAAAACTATTGGTGCCCTCATGCTAAAGGAGGACAACAAAAAGGTATATGCAGAGGCCCAGTTATATTTTGGGTCCGCTTTGCTAATTCCAGCACAGGACCGTCAAGTTATTCTGGATTGTAAAAATGAAGGAAAATCTGAGTTTTACTTTCAAATCATTTTTGTTAGTTTCACATTTTTCCAGTCAGCATTTTCGATGTTATTTTTTTTTCTTTCTGTTGACAAGAGGTCACCACCAAACAGTGGCCCCCTTTTTGCCGTTTATACTACCACACGTTAGTCTAGTCTTTCTCTTCTAACTAGCTCTACACACAGTGTCTTGTCCGGTTCCATCTGGAATAGAATGCATGCGATTGGATTAGCTCGTCCAAATGATTGCCACCTAACCTAGCGGCAGGGAGAAAATCTGGGAACTGCGAACGGGACAGTCAACATTCCGGGGCTGACAATAGCCTCACTCAGTCGTCTGCTGTATAATAAACAAAATGCTTGTTGTAGCGCATGCCATCTCAAAACACATCCTCTCCTCTTTTACAGGGTCACATCATTTTGACGGACTTTGGCTTGTGCAAGGAAGGCATTTCTCAGACGGACACCACCAGTACTTTTTGTGGCACGCCTGAGGTGCGCCTTCACTTCTTACAGTGGGAACCCTCCCAATTCAATCCACTTTTCCAATACGATTAGGAGGAATTTGTACCAATCCAAACCGTTGTCATTACGAAACCCGGATTGACAAGAATATGGGAGATGCCCATTTGATGACTTGCGATTGGCTAATGCAAGAAGCAACCCTGCTGTGTTTAGTCCTAGTTTGGCAAAACTATCACGAGCCAAAGCAGCTGCAGCAAGTAAATTGTCGCCATTTTATCCATCCTCCTCTCCCGCCGACTCTCAGTCATTATTATTATTTTTTTTTTTACATGGATACAACTGACAGTAACTGTTTTTTTAATCTCAATTAAAAAGACACAATTACAATTAATACATTGAGTATTTTGCCAGAAAAATAATTTCCAGGCTTTTTTGCTGTGTTATAGAACATCTTTTTTTTTCACAAATGATGGAGGGTAACTGAAAAGTTATGCCCTTAAATAAAATGTAATGTTAATTTTTCTATTAAATTGTTTAAACTAATTTCTCATTTAAAAATAATGTAAATTAAAAAAATATATATATATATAATGCAATGAATCTGTTTAATTTCCAATTAGAAAATTCTTTTTATTTTATCCAAATCCACCACTTTAGAGGTTCCACTGTAACAATGTTTGTATTAATTGTATCTGAGAGCACTTAATGCTCTCCTAGTCATGGTTAATTTTTCCACCCACCAGTACTTGGCTCCGGAGGTGCTGAGGAAGCAGCCGTATGACAACACTGTGGACTGGTGGTGTCTGGGTTCCGTGCTCTATGAGATGCTATTTGGCTTGGTGAGACTTCTCTTCTGTCCATCAAACATCTGTAAAGACGCCGTATTTCGAAGATAATTGCCGTCCTTTTTCTCTAGCCGCCGTTTTACAGCAGGGACACGCATGAGATGTATGACAACATTCTACACAAGCCGCTGGTAATGCGCGCCGGCGCGTCCAACGCGGCCTGGTCTCTGCTGCAAGGCCTTCTGGAGAAAGATGGAGCGCTCAGGCTGGGAGCCAGGGAAGACTTTGTGAGTGGACACATTTTTTTTATATGCTGTTTTAGCTCCATCTAGTGGAGTGGTCAAACACCATTGCAACCAAATCATCCCCCTCGAAATTCTAATTGTTACATGAAATGTATTCAAAATTAAAAGATTGCACACATTAAAATTTACACATTGACTTTTTTTCCTGTAATTGCCAACTACTGCACAAACATGTTTTTAACTGACATTGATCTTTCTATATTTTGTTTTTTTTTTCAGAATGAGATCAAAACGCACTCCTTCTTCTCCACCATAAACTGGAATGACCTTGAACAGAAGAGGATTCCTCCCCCTTTTACACCCAACGTGGTACTTATTCTTAGTTTTCAATTTTATTAGTGTTATACTTAAGCAGCTTGTGTGGAAATGCCCTATGTCAAAGCCACTATTAATCTATTGCCTATTTTTTTTTACACTTTTTTGTATTTTTATTACATATTTCAAATGGTGTTTCTTTCTATTTTCTCTATATTTTTTTTAATAGAACTCTTACTCAGACATCTCAAATTTTGATCCCGAGTTCACTGAGGAGATGGTGCCCAACTCTGTGTGTTGGACCCAGGAACACTCCATCGTCAACGCCAGCGTGATGGAGGCCGACGACGCCTTTGTGGGCTTCTCATACGCCCCACCCTCTGATGACTCATTTCTGTAATATATCCCCGACGGTCTTAAAGGGACGAAAATTGCATCACGTCACTTATTCTACAAAGCCAAAGGAAGCAGCTATGATATGGAACAGCACTTAAAACAGATTTTATTGGGAACAAACTAGGATGGAAATAAATCTTTTTTTTACCCATTTATATTGTATAGAAATATATCTATATGAAAGATGCTATTTTAAGAAATAAGGGCATTTGTTCAGCATTGATGCCACCCCATAAGTGCCTTAACTTTGTATTGTAAAAAAAAAAAAAGTTGCTGGACTTTAAAGGACAAAGTTGGACAGTAAAATATGTGTCACCACTTTACTACTAATGTAGATTTATATAATTTCCATGTAATTGCTGTGAAACAAACCCTATGGTTCATAGGGTCTCGGCTGTAGAATTACTTGAGACCACAAGAAAGCAGTTTGTGTGTATCACAGGTCATATTTGTTGAAATGATGTTTTTTTCCCTTTTACAAAGACTTTAGTGGGTTTATGCTACTGCACAGTAATAAAGAAAATGTTAAAGTGTCTGGAGATTTGAAACTATTTTATAACGATTCGCTCTAAATTCTGTGAATTTCAATTGCTCGTGAATTAACTTTTCTTTGTCCGGTTTTGATGACGACACGTTCAAATCACATGTTGCTCTGCCTTCGAAGAGACAGACTCGGCAAAAGTTTAGACGTTTACAAATAATTGCGAATAAAATCGTTTATAGTATTGTTGTAGTCTTTGGGGTGTGATTTGGCAAAAAAAAAGAGTTATAAGTTGTGTAAATGTGAACATTTACCTGCTTGTGGTCATTTCTGATGACGTGGCACTACTTCGGTGTCGCTCGGGTTGGTTTGCCGTGGAAACGATGTCGCCTAGAACGAAGGTTTTGAGAAAACTTAAGCAAGTGAGGGCATTGAGATTAAAAGAAAACGTATTTGAAAATGACGTGCGTGAATGGAAGTGAATTTACTTCTACTACTTCTGCGTCCTGTTTTGATGGCGTCACTACCATTTCTCCCGCTATTCGAGCCTGGTTGCCGTGGAAACTAGACTTTCACAAGCGACAGTTGGAATTTTTTTTTAAGTTAGACTTTTTAGCAAATATAAATGGCCAACATCTTAACATTAAAAAAATCCATTCTGTCCTATCTTAACACGAGTGGCGGCCTGAAGAAACTCGCCAAAGACTGCGATTCCTTCAACGGTAAATTAAACTGAACGTCGGAACTTACACCTAGCTTTGAGCTAATTAGCAGAATTCGTTTTCTTTTTGATAGATCCCCAGCACAGCGAGGCCGTGTATCGCTTTTGTATCACCGTCAATCCTTCTGATGTGGTTGAGGTGGACCCTGAACTGGGCGACTGCATATTACACGACCCCCAGCGAGCCACTGCCTTGTTTCAGTCTGTAAGGGAGGCACCGGCACGAATAAAAATGTCCGCCCACTGACGCTCTAGCTGCTGTGTAGTATTTCTCATTGGTTGATCCTGGTTATTTCTTCTTACAGGTTTGCTTCATGGCCATTAAGAAAATGTCACTTATTGAGAAAATACAAACAGAGTGCCAGGTATGGGAATAATTGTCTTTAATAAGGTAGCACATTCCGCAACAAGAACGTGGTGGAGTTGACCTTAACAACACTCCAAAGTGGTAAAGCAGAAAGTGAGATATTGATTCTCACGAAGGCATTCTAAAAGTAACACAAAAAATAACCCAGTATGATGTAACTTAACAGAAGTACCTCGGTGACAAGAATGATTAAAAAATAGCTGGTTTTAAAACTGTCTTAAAATGTGCAAAAGATATTTTGAGGTAAATACAAGTTGTTCTTCGCTTCTGTTGAGGTGAACGTCATTTTGAAGCTGACGCATCTTCCTCCATTTCCCGAGTATGTCTTGGACTTGGCCCGTTTTCCTCGCATGCATCACAGCATGAAGCTCGTCTTCATGGAAGGCCTGGTCATCGCTACCACAAGGGTCACTAAATACACCCGGGGGGCCAGGTTCCTATGCAGTAACGACCGATGTCCCTTTTCTTTGGGTAAGGGGTTCAGACTATGCTGTTGTTGGACAAACTACGTACTGGATGATTGAATTTTCACTGAGCTTGCTTGCGTTAGGTTTCCACACTATTCGGGTTCACGCGCCCGGAGCCACCGAGTCGGCAACTGTGAGAAACGACTTCATTTGCTTGGCCTGCACCTCACCTCTCAGAGAGGATGTTAAGTTCAGAGTGTTGGGAGGTGTGTGAGAGAGAGCGCTGGAAACTTCCTTACCAACATTTTAAGCTCTGTATATTAGGGCTGGGTGATATGGCCGTAGAATAAACAATTTCTTTAAAAACATAAATTAATAAATAAATTCACATTTGAAACGAACTTTTTCCCCCTTTGCAGACAAGCAGCTGGTGGAATTGATCCATGTCGATGCACTCAACGTCCTTCGTGCCCCTCAACAGACTTCGCTCAGATACCAGTCGGTCACACTGTTCCTCAGAGGTAATTGTACAGCATATACATAAAGCATCCATCGATTTATGCTTTTCTGGGTCATTTTAGAGTTGGTTTCAGTTGAAATATCACAAAGCCTTGTATCTTGCCACAGATGTAATTATTGTATGTTTTCCAGAGGAATAAATGTACAGTCAAAGTTCCCAAGCTGTAAAAGGCGAGAGTGCAAGCCACTGCACCACTAAAAGTGCAAAAAAATAAGTGGAGCCCAACCACAATGTTCAGGAAAATATGCATGCAAAGTCAAGTCAAGTCAAGTCAACATGGCAAGAAAAGTGTGATGATAACCAGAAAAGGGCCCGTCTGCTCAGTAAAATATGAGCTTTGCAAGCTATAAAACGAGTCATTAGAATGGTTTTATTTCACCATTTTAGGAATGATTGGGTGATGATTCCATTTCGTGTGTTGTGGATATACTGTCAAAAATAGCGCGGAGAGGTTATTTTGTGAATACCTGGAATCTGAGGTCACTTCTTGTACATGTTCCATAACAATAAAAGTACAGGAATTAAAATTCCCAATATGTGGAAGTCAAGTGTATAAACTACTAAAGCTAAGCTAAAAAGCTACATAAGCTAAGTTAAAACTACAAAAAAGTATTTACAGCCATACTGTCATTTTTCTGTAGCTAAGCTAAAACTACAAAAAAGTATTTACAGCCATACTGTCATTTTTCTGTAAAAATATACTCAAAAATCCCCTAAATATATTTCTATCAAGACTTTACAGCAAGGGGACCTAATCCGCTGACGTTATTACTCTAGGGAAAAAAAATATAACACAGTTTTGGAGGTTCCGCTGGACAGTGATGTCATTGTTTCGGGGGAACAGTAAATCAAATTAGCCCTGGTGAGTTGTGGCGGATCAGCTTTCGTTTGCGAAGCAAAGACGTGCCCTAAATTAACCGGCCAAACATTTACACGACTGATATTTGTTTGCAAAAACCTCACCTCATCCATTACGTTCACTCCCAACACTGAAAAATGCGATTTTAATTTCTGCTATTTACACACAGTCACGTCGGTGGAGTCCGCTCATTAATATCGTCCGGCTTTTGCTAAACGAAACTCACTTCGGAAGACAGACTTTGCAGGGGCGGGGGGGGGGGGGGGGGGGGGTCAAATAAATACACGTCTGCGTCTGGCTCGGCGGGGTATTAAGTGTTTCTGCCCCCGCTCGCAACGCCGTCCAGCCGCTACCCCTGGGGGAGGTTTCGCAAAAACTCAGCGGCCCGGGATTAACATATTCTGGAAGCGAATCCACCGGCTTCCCGTTACTAACATGTTAATAAGTGCAAGGAACACTCATTTCGACAAGCACACAGCCGAATCTTTGTTTCGAAAAGGGCCTCATGCTTGTTTGTCTTGGCATTGGCTGGCATGGCATGCGAGTTTCTTTCTTCCCTTTGGGACTGATTGCTTTGTTCCACCTCCCCGACTCCCTTCTCCACGCCATAGATGAGCTGTGTAACGTGATGAGCATCGGTCAACTCTACCGAGTGATCGGCATACCTGCGCATGTGCACCGCTCGCCCAACGTCACCTGGAGCGTCGAGGCCAACAGCGTCCAGCCTTGGGAGCCGGAGTGTAAGGCTGACTGTTCTTATTCGTATCCAGTTCAAATACATACCTGTCAACCTCTGCTAATAGCTGCCCTTATAAACGATTCCCCTTACAAAGCAACAAAAACCCGTAAAACGGTTTACCGCGCATGCGCAAATCATGCTTTATCAATCTGACTACGCAGCGATGAAAAAAATATATACGATTGAGGATTACTTTTGCTTGTTTGCCATGACAATAGTGGCGATCGACGACGGCATTGTCGTTGGCTACCAGCAGGTGAGACGATCTGGATTTGAGACAAAATGGTCTTTGTGAGATCAGTTCACAATTGTTTTTCCCCCCCGTATAAAAGTTGTAATACGCCGCATATGATTTGAAATGATAAAAATGTATAAAATACGGGGAAAACGTAAAAGTTGACAGGTATGCAAATATAAACAATTCGGATGGACGAGTACCGACACCGGCTTGATTTGAAGTTAGCGGGTCCGCGAGGAGTTTGCTGTTCCCAGCCACCGATACTTAAGGCAAAAATAAAAAGCTGCATTACCAAATTTCCGTTTTAAATGAAATTTTCAACACCACCCAGTATCGGTACAAGGTATCGGTGAGCACTCAAAGTGTGAATACGCGCACTGATATTGATCTGGAAAAAAGTGGTATCGACCATCTCCAATACACACGAAAAGCCAGTTATTCTCTACCTCTGGCGAAGTGATTATTTGTTGTCGCCTTTCCTCCCAAACTAATAAGCCCAACAATATTCACATTCAACGCTCAATAGGAATGGCGACATGCTGCGACAGAAAAAGTTGGTTTGACTTACTTTTAAATGTCTTCCGTTTTTCTTCCCATGGGCCCATTCTGCTGTATTGAAGTGCGGGTGCACGTTGGGTGCGCGCATGGTCATCAAAAGTCCAAACAGCACATATAATCCATTAATCAAAGAAACTAGCCCACGGGGCACGATTGGTCCAAGTTTTTCATCCAAACTTTGTTTCCCAACATGCAACACACGTGTCCTAATTAAGTGAACACACTCCCAGTTGCGACCTGAATTCAAAATATTGCCAGCAGGTGGCGGAGTTGCTCATTTTAAATTCGGTTCAAGCAAAATTTTGGCTTGAACATAATTTAACTCTCGTTTGACAGCGCCGAACTACAGTCTCACCCCCGCCTAAAATTTCCATATGTATTTGCCAATTCACGATTGTGTCTGTAGGTTTCCTGGCTTTCTTAACTGAAGAGTTTCTGCCATTTTTTCATATTCACAGTTCCATTCAGGAAATATACATTCTCACTTGTACTTGTAGATCCACAAGACGTCAACAGTAAATTCAAGGAGCTGCTAAAGGCAACCAGAGATTCTCCTTGGAGGTTTTCCGCCATGCTCGCTCACTGCTTCGGTCTGGATGTGGTTCCTCCGGGGCTCTTCAACACCTTGAAGCTCAGCTTGTTGCTCAGCTTGGTGCAAACCGGAGCGGATGCCAAAAACACAGTATTCAACTTGGATCTCTTGGTCACGGCAGACGACAAGCTCATAGTTGACAGGTAGATGGGTCTGAATGACTATTTTCACACATTGCGACCATCCTAGATTAGGAGATTGATAATTTTGTTGAAATACACAGCACCATCTTTCGATACAATACAAAAGGCCACATGCAGACTGTTTTTATCCTCAGCGAAAAGTATTTCTGCATTTACGACGCAATTGTGACCCTCTTCGTGTCCATTATGCTGCCACCTGGTGGCCAAAGCACACGCCAGGAGCCGCACAGCGAATAATCATAAAGCTCAAATTGTTCAAGTGTTTACAATCAACCCGGTGTTCCAGAGTTGCGTTTCTTGCATTGTCACGGAACAAATTAAACACCACCCGACTTACTTGCCAGGTTGATGGCATACGGCTTAAGCTTGGCCCGCCGCGGGGTGCGACATCCGGCTTCGGGAAAGCTGGTTGCGTCTCTCTCCCAGGATGAGCATGGGGCAGGCACCGCCAATATCCATGCCGGCTCCGCCTTGCTGGCCACCGGTGGCATTTGCATGCTGGGAGATTTGAGTGGCTTCAGAAAGGACAAACTGGATGACATTCAGTCAGGTAGACCAAATCTGCCCAGATTTGACAAAATGCCTCCCCTTGAAATCACATCACCGGTGTGTCAGTTTTGGACAGCCGTACGATGTCCGTGTTCATCCCTGGCAAGAAGTATGGCGAGGATGTCGACCAGCGGCTTTACTTCCCCGTCATGTGCAGCTTCTGGGCCCTCACAGACTTCACCCACCCTCCTTGGCGCTCTGGGAGGGCGCACGACGCCCCCATGGGAGCGGCGGTAAGCGTCACTTGGATAACCCGACTTGAACAACTCAGAGTGGCAGATTCTTCTTTGCGGGTAGGACATGGGTGCGATACCGCCTCAACTGGCGGACAGTTTTGGTCTGGTGGTTCAGTGCGTGGATCACGGCGGGAAGCAGTCGTTTGCACAGGCCGTCCACACCCTCCGGCAGGCAATTCACCCCAGAGAAGATCTCTACCCATCCTTGCTCAACTTCTCCGATCAAGAATACAACGAGGTGAGGCAACGCGAGAATCTCACGCCCACTGGTGCCTTGACCTGATTTTTCACCCCCGCCTGCCCCCCCAGCTGGTGGCCCATGCGCAAAGCCTGAAAGTGGACCTGAGCGCCGGCGCGCAGATGATGCTCCACGGTTACTACATGGCCAGCCGCGTGGTCCGCTCACAAAGGAACAGCGTCAAAATGTCGGTGGCTTCGGTCAAATTGTTGTAAGCGGCCGTTCTCCTGTTTAGAAGATTTCATTTCTGGCACCCCGAAACTAATTGAAATGGAACCAATACCCGCGGTATCCTAAGATCCACTTGGTGGCAGAGCCCTCCCCAGTGAGCCACAAACGGGTTCTCGCGAAATCTTTTGCAAGCGTGCACAATTCAAAGAAATCGGATGGTCTACTTCATTTACGACATTTTAATTTTTACAAAAGTGATCCTTTTCACGTTTCTTGTAACAGGATCTCGTTAGCAGAGGCCCACTGCAAATTAAGCCTGCGACGGCAGGTACTGGAGGAAGACGCCGTGATTGCGGTGCTCCTCTGCGAAAATTCGGTCACTCTCAAGCACGGTGCGCTTCCGCATCTCACGATTGCTACGCAAGCCCCCCCCCCCCCCTGCGCGATTAAACTACACCACCGCCTCTTCCCCCACAGGGGCGTCTGTGCTCGTTATCCCGCCCGATGCCGTGTTCCCCGGCGAGCTGGGAGATGCGGACGGCCTGCTCAGGAGAGATGGCGCTTTGGGCCAACTCCGCCAGGACATCCTACGCTTCATCTACGCCTACGCGCCGCAAGCGGATGCCTGCGTCACAGAGGAGTAGCGGACCAGCGCTTCGCTAAACACAGCAGTTCCAAGAAGTAAGCACCATTACAACAGCCATTTTTTTCTCACATGATTTATTTTACAGAAGTATAAACGGCTCGGATAACCGGTGGATATTTTAAGACGGCATGTCACAGTTTGAAATACATACCCGAGATGAACAAAATGTCTCCTTTCTGTTTATACCGCTTCTTTACCTGTAAACAGAAAATAGCAGGTTACTTTCCGAACGTGAGGCAATTGAGCACATCTACAATGTTGCCGTTTTGCACAAAATTCAGTCGTCACAGTGTCACCACCCTTTAGTCTGACGGGTAAACGGCGAAAAGTGAACTCATCATTACAAGTCGCGACAAGATGCGTTTGACGCGCCGCTTCCTCGACCAGTGGCCCTTTATTTTCTCAACTGCAGAATGAAACGCCAGCTGTTATTTGAACAGATGCATTCAAAAAAAAGCTATTTACAGCCACACACCAGCCTCTTAAAATAATGACCCCAGTTCTTTTTTTTTTGCCTTAAACATCCCCTCGGGATGCTGGCCACATTATACACGGTTCCGTTTTTCCTCCCAGGAAATAAATAAAACCTCTGCGATTATTTGAGAAGACTTACAATTGATATTATTAATCAAATCCTACTCATCTTATTTGCCTTATAAGTTTGTGAAATTCGCAAATCAGATTCAAGATGTTTTCACTGTTGTTTACGTACCACTATTTTAGCAGTCAATTACATTTGAAAAATTTGTCATGCATTTTCTACCCCTCATAAATCAATCACAAATCATGCAAGAACAATCTTAATAAAAAATAAATAAAAAGTGCCATGATATACCCCCCACCCCCAATTCTATGGCATCTGCTGCTTGTTCTATTGTGAATAACCACCATCTTGTATTTCAGCTTTACAGATGCCACGGTGGCTAGAGAAGTGACGTGCGCTGTGTAATATCTATCGTGATAATTTTGGTTTTAAAAAAAAATATATACATACACATCTACTCATATTTGTGGTGTGGCATTCGGTTGGAGAATAATTTGGGCAGAGCGTCGATTAATACGGAGGCCACTGGTGGAGGAAATGCAAACATTTTGACACTTCTTACCGGAGACAAAATGGAGCAAACCTTCCGATTTGCATTCCGTCAGGGTCACCGCTTATCTGTAGTTTAAAAGAAAAAAAAAAAGTCAATTTCATACTGCAATTGTGTCTGTGCATTGGGACATCTATTGATCGTTCAGTCATAATGGTGTCAGCACTCTAGTTTCTGCTGGATGAAAGGAACTCATTATCGCCGACATCTAGACCGGTGAGTTAGTCAGGAATAATTTGAATAATTGACTCACCACAGACTGTAGCAGATCATATTTCACAGCTGTCCATCTGATTATCTATTGTCACAGGGGGGGAGAGAGAAGAAGTAGTGTTACTTTTATGTTAATTGACAGTAACTCTCTGTAGATTTGTCAAAATGGCCCAGATCTTGCAGCGAGTGATTCAGTTGTCACAATCTCACCACTCGTTTGTCTGATGGGTAAACGGCGAAAAGATGAACTCATCATTTCACGCTGCAAGAGTGGTCATGGTTTGAGTTTCAAGGTCCTTTTCGAGAGCCCCGCGTAAACGTCTCCTGCACAATTATGTGACGCTTATTGTAAAAATGGGGGGGTCCATTTTACACCCTCCACCACCCCCAAGTGAGACCCATTGATTAGCAGAGGATGCACTGACGGCATCGCCAATACCACTGATGGATCACCTTAAGGTCAAAGTGCCCGCCACGACACAGCTTGGGAGTAAGAATGGCACAAAGCATCCGAGGCCTAGAGTTCAAAAATGGGTCATCACCTCTGCCGAGACCTTGCATCCCCTGGTCCAAAAAAAGCAGATAATGGTCGAGAGGCTACATCCCCTCTGTCCAACTACAAATATAGACACTTTTTATCTGTCGAGCCGCATGATTAATAACTCCATCTCAAGGGAGTCGATGCAAGCTTCAAAAAGACATAAACTTGACCGAAAGTCAATCACAGCTTTCAAGAGGACATCATTGACTTGGTCTGTTATTAGTCATGGTCGACTAGAATAAATGTAATAATTTAAAAGCAAAATCCAATCAAAACATTTAAATCTGTGAAAATATTTATAATGACGGCAAGACAACTCGAATTGAGATTAATTTTACTTAAAACATCGCTACAGATGAAGTGGAGTTGCATTCGAAACATGTTTTTAGACATGGATTTAAATAATTAAAATTTGTATAATTTTTTTTGTGGGCCCCGCTATCCCCATATAGTTACACACGCCGTTTCCAATATTGAATGAACTTACGAAACAGCCCGCATTGTTTTTTTTTTAAATGAAATACTGTAACCTTAGTTTTGGTCATGGGGGTGGTACTTGAAAACCCAAATATCGAAAAAAAACCACTTGATCATGACCTAAAATCTGAAACGAGCTTCGCTTGTCTTCCACGTGGACAGCACGCGAGATGCTAAGCTACATGATACAGCTCGCCAACGTCTCCAGCCTAATAATGGAATAGCGTAGTACATCCTGGCTACTCCAAACCAAGTCGCTTTGACTCACCTTTGCACAACCACGCACACGTCTCCACTCGGTCGAAGAAACCACCAAAAAGTCATCATTTTGTTGCTATGGGCGAGGAGCAACGAGGAACCCCCGTCCTGCACCTCTCGTCTCCCAGTCCAAAAAGAGAGATTTCCGGTCCAGTGGGAGGAACTTCCGCTCTTGCGTCGTGGAGATCACGTAGCGCGCTAGCACGTTAGCATCGATTGCCCTCTTGATCTCGGGAGCTGGCGTTGATTTTGATTTTCAAATACAGTACGAATGGAAAAAAAACGTGACAATTATAACACGGAGAATGTTTAATAGCTTCGAATTATTTCAAATCATTTCCATTATTTTATAACCTATATAGTATCAAGTAAAATATTTTTGGGAACATCAATTCTTTAAAACATATATTATAAAATGTATATCTTAGAAAGAAAATTATACTAATGTTATTTATTTACATGGAGACGTATCTATTCCTTTAAAACAATCACATATTTATTCACAAAACGGTTATGAATTTTTAAAAATTGAACATATTTTTGAACATAAATCGATTAAAATGTCCAATTTGTTTTCAAACATCAATGTAAGTAAAAACATGTTGCAAAAACATTTGCATCATTCAAAATTCATTAGGTGAAAAAATTAATTGACAATAAAGTTGTATTCAATTAGAACATGGCTTATTTTAAAAGATTACACAAGTACCACTAGTTGTGATTTGCAGGCTCCCCCTTGTGGTCTGTGAAAGAATCACGGCCTAAGTATAGTTTAGTTGTCTTTAACCTTTAATATATTTCAGTGTGATCTATAATAAATTGTAAAAACAATCAGTCATTATTAATGACTGATTGTTTTTACAATTTTGATTTAACCTTTACGTGCAGTACACTTGAGTTGGATCTTTAAGTGCAGTTTACATATTTTCCTATATTTAAGATGTTTAAATATATACTTTTTAGAAAGAAAACCTCGGCTGAAAGGATTTATTGTGGGGTGGTAGGTACTTGTCAAAAGTTGTTTACAGTCATACTTTTTTTAGGGGGGGTTATTATTTCCTACCATGAAACACACTCATTCATTCTCTTCATTCTATTATTGAGGATCTTTATTTGTAAGCTGATGCAACCAGTGAGCCATGTTTCAGTTAATTATTGCTCTTTACTTCTCTTAGATAGCCTCGATGGAGTAGATGATACAATTTTATTCCATCCTTCTACAAATACCGTCTCTCCAAGCATGCACCATGTATTTAAAACAAAAACAAAAAACTGAACAGGAGGGAACATGAGACTGGGAGCCCCCTATTGTTGACCCTCTGACAGACCACTTGACATGACAGATGTTAAGTTATTCACACATGCATTTTAGTGCAAATGTCTCAAGCTGCAAGTGCACACTCCAAGCATGACGGGGCTCATTATTATTACAGTCAAAAGAGCAGACTGGAGAGGTTCTGGAGCCTCACGATACAGACAAAGACTGAAACGACAACACTGAGGAAAAAAAACCCCATATCACATCATATATTAATTTACAGCGTCTCCCTATATAGATACAAGTGGAATAAACGTGTCTTTCGGTACCACTCATGCAAATGGCAACCGTGTGGATGAGTTACCTTGAGTGTCTTGAAAGGCGCTTATAAATGAAATGTATTATTATTATTATTATTACTTTGAGCTGGATGAGGATGACGAGGATGATGATGATGATGGACCTTGGTTCTCAGGTTCTGAAGGATTGTTCAGGAAATGGCCGCTCGCTCCCACGTACAGTCTGGACCTCATCGGCCATTTCTGTTATGGGGATAGTCGAGACAACTTTGATTAGAAATTTCACAAACACAAATGAGAATGACGAAGATGGTAAGATAACCCCGAACAAAACTGTCACATTTGTTTTTAACGTCGAGCCTCAAAAGTGCCATACATGCACTCTACATTAGTTATATTTAACTTGTTAGTTCAATAAATGTCCAGAACTGTTTTTAAAGTTTCTTTGTAGGACCAATTTTTAATTCAACTTTGGTGTGTTATGTACATCAAATCATGTTTATTTAATAATTTCCAGTCATTTAAGAGCAGTGCAGTGTTTTACAACAATATTCAGCGTACTATTTAGGAATAAAAACGTCTTCTGATTGAACACTTAGGCCTATTACACTGCTGGCCACGAAGGTGCTGCTTGGAGAGCCAAATCGTTTTTTCTCAAACGCTAATTGGTGTAGAATGTTTTAAGAACCGCTGCTTTATTTATAAAACGACTATTTGATTATTTCCGATAAAACTGGAAAATATTACCAACACATTTCAGAGTTTTGTCGTGATTTAAAAAAAAAAAATCCCGAATTGTAGTTGAATATGCCATCGACATTATGAAGTAACTCTGACGGAATGATTTGGTAAAAAAACTAAAAAACAAAAAACTTATACTTGTCCTTTTTGACTTATTTCGTTCAGAAATAAAACTGCAACATGTAGCCCAAACGGTTTGATGTCTGACCTTGACCGGGTGCAAGTAGCCTTCCCCTTTGAGCGAGTGTAACGCCTCCGCGTGCTTTGTGCTTTCTCCTTCGTCGGCGCCTTCCTCCTGCAGAGTTCGAGTCAAGTGGGCAATGTAGGTGGTGGCCAGTATCAACACGTCCAGTTTGGACAGCTTGGTGTCGGGAGGCACCGACGGCAGCGTGCGTTGCAGTTCCAGGAAGGCGTTCCTCAGGGTCTGTACGCGGCTCCTTTCCCGCGCCGCGTTGGCCGCCGCCGGCCGGCCCCTGCCGCCTCCTGCGCCGGCCTGCTGCTGCTGCGGAGGCGGCGGCGGCAACCGGCCCGCCGGGCTGGAGCTCGGGCTGTCGTCCACCACCGTCACGGAGCAAGTGCCGCTGTCCATTCGGTGCGTTTGCCTCCCAACCATCTCGCTAAGCTTTACAAGTTCAATGACACACGTTACGTGTAGTTCAAAAATATATTTTATAAGAAAATTAATCGCTACCAAAAAATAACGTCACCCAATAGCATAATTGCCGAAGCACTTTTCGGAAAACGAAAACCTACGACACCAAATTCAATGACCTCGATATCGAAAAAATGTATACACCGACAAGAAAAAAAAATATTGAAGGGAATTGGTATTTTATCTTACTGTTATTGTGACAGCATGTTCAAAATGACTTGGGCAATTACGCTATTTGGCGAACGGTACCGAATTACATGCAACAAAAAGTTAAAATGTTCCTCTGGGTCCGTTTGGCCTGTGACGAAAACATGACATTCGTTTTTGTTTCAAATGTTTGTTAAAATGTTTCTCTGGAACTGCAGTGATGCTCCTTGGTCATTTTGACCCATTAAATAAAAACGAATCTTTGGAACATGTTGGGAAATTCTCATTTCTCTATGAAATATGTATAATTTGTCGTTGGTAGATGCTAAGTGTAAATACATCTTAATTTTATCTTGATTGAAAATGACAAAACCATTTTCCAGGGAACGCAATAACGTTCTGGTCAATACATTAACCGTAAAGATTTAGCTTGTACAACTTAACTTTAATGGCTAGATATGAAAGCCAAAAGGCTCCGACAGCATTGATTAAAAAAACGTTTTTAAGTGATAAAATAACGTGAGCTGCTTCCGGTCAAACGTACTGACTTAAAAGTGACAATTTTAATTATTTTGACTTCGTATTACATTGATGGCACTTAGAATGTGGTGTAATCTTGACTACATGAGGGGAGCAAGGATGATATGGGTCTATTTGACCGACAACAAAGCAGAAGAGTTATTCAACAATCGCACCAAAGAACTACTTTTACATGTTTAACAATTTCAAGTGGGCCAGCCAGTTCTTCAACATGTCAGACTTAAGAACTATTTATTTTAAAACAGGTCAACTTCTTTAATCTGGCTGCATTACTGGAGCGATCCCATATGACATGGGTCAATTTGACCCACAAGAGAGTTAAGTATCCTTTCATGCGAAATAACTACTTTTAACTATTAGTAATTCACAACAGGACCATTGCACGAACCTCGCCGCACTACAGAGTAATACGATATAATGCATCGGGTCAAATTGACCCGCTAGAGTAAAATATCCTGTCAAGTAACTACTTTTAACTATTAAAAACGTGTTCTCTATCCTGGCTGGGCCACTGGAGCGATACAAAAAAGGTGACATGGGTCAATATAACCCATGACTTAACAGTAGGGTTAAGAAAATAAACTTTGCGTCAACGGCATGTTCATAAACAGTGTCAAGACTCACCTCGAGTTCTCCGAGCAGGCGTCATGAAAGACCGCATACCCCCCCAGGAAAAAAATAAAAACACCACGAGAATTGTCTCCGAATAGGGATGTTCCACCCCACCTTATGCGGATTTCACGTACTAATTCATCACCTTCCACTGTGACTTTGGACTACTTTTCCTCCTCTCTCTCTGCTTGTCTGTGTCTTGACTGGCGGCTGAGTTTCCTTCCCTTTTCCACTCTCACCGCTTTGGGCCACAGTCCCACTCTAATTGGCTACCTTTGCTGACCTATCAGAAAATGGGCCCTTTTGGGGGGGGGGGGGTGGGGGATGAAAGGCCTGTCTGTCAAAAGGCTTCTTGCAGTAGACCGTGAAGACAAGCTGAGAAGGTGAAATGCCCCAAAAAAAAAATTCTTTTTTGCGGACGACAACGGCACCGGCTGCAATCAACAGTGAGGAAATTCTCCCGAGGCTTCTTAATGAAGCACTCTTGGGATGGCGTATTAATGAAAGCAATTAGTCATCGTAGGCTTTGTCGAACTAAAAAAAAAAAAAAAAAAAAAAAAAAAAAGGGCCCAGTATATTCATCTCATTCTTTCATAATTGTAATATAGCCTTTGGAAGACTTTTTTTTCGTCATAAGATGGGCCCTACAGGGAAAAGGGATCCATTTTGTTTTTATAAGGACTAGTAAAAGTATCCTGCGGGGCCCGCTTATTCGCCGGTTAAGTCGAGGAAGGTCAAGTAAGCTTATTCGCCTAATTACACCGTCTCCATTTTGGACGCCTGTGCCTCAATTTGCCATTTAGAATTTAAAGCACGACAGTGTACATGTCTGTTTTTGGGGGGGGGGGGGGGTGACATGGCAAAATGTCATTTGATCAAAAGAAAATTACATTGATAAAAAAACAGCTTTAAGTCAAGATTTAATGTTGTGATTCATGCAATCAGAGCAGTTGAGTTTCACCCCCCCCCCAAAAAAAAAGGTTAAATCTATCAAATCTATCTGGTGATTTTTTTATTTGCGTCCGCCGTGACGGCCATCCGGTTGAGCCGTCTGTACAGAGAGCTTTTTAACAGCTGCACCCTGGAAGAAAATACACACACACGCACAAAAACACATTAATTTAATCCGCATACATTCTCACTTCTATCGTGACAAAATGAATAAAACCCAAGAAATGATCGCGGACCTGTGAGGCTGCTGCTGCTGCTTCTGTGGCGGCGGCGGCGGCGGCAGCTTCCACCCTTGTGCGCGAGCGAGGCAACAGGCGCGAGGCGGATACGCACCCTGACCCTTGCTGGCGTTATCTGCAACTCGTACAAACACAAAAGCGTCGGGAAGGATAATGTGACCAGTGGAAGACAAAACATTGCTGCTATTTAAAAAAAAAAAAAAAAAAATCTAAATACTGTCTATCAAAATTTCTTTTCTTCAAATGTGATCCAGAACGTGGGATTTGACTTTATTTTTTTACTGTTATTTCATAGCAATATTTTTCTGAACCCTTAAAAAAAATTTAAAAAATACAGCTGGAAGAGTTTTTTTTTTAAATAATTATAATTTATTCTAATATTATTGTAAGTGACTATATGGACAGTTTGAAAATGGACACTGCGCTAAAATATGGAAAATAACGCTTCAATTAAAATGTATGACGCATAAAATGACATCCCGCTGCACCTAAATATAGCTCAAAAAGGATCAAATGCGACTGCATAGTCGTCCAAAGTTAAATACAACTGAACTCGACTGAATCAAATGTACTGTCACGGAATTGTTTGAAGTCAACAAGCCAAACAATACACATTTTTAACATTTAATTGAGAAGCGGTGCCCGGATCGTCCGTTGAGAATTCACGGATTAAGATTCTTATATGAATGAAAATTAAAAAAAAAAAATGAATCAGAATTGACCAAAAAGTGTCTTACTCATCAAAGGAGGAGGGTTCAACAGCGCCGCCTTCTTTTTCTTCTTGGCTTCTTTAGACGCTTCCCATTTCACCAGAAACTCTCTGGTCACCTCGTGAATGTCACGGCCATCCAGCGCCTCTGCGGCCAGCAAAAAAACCCCCAAAAATAACAATGAGTGCCTGGGTCATTTCCGCGTTTAGATTTTTTTTGAAGTACGAGAGCTACTTTATTTACCGAGCGCCTTGCACGCCGTGATCAGTCGGTCTCGGTACTTGGCCGTTTTACACACGGGATTTCCGCGCAAATCCATTTGAACGAGCCAAGGCCAGGACCCCGACACGCTCTCGAGCTCCTGGGGGGGTTGAGGGGTGCGGGGTTGGGTCACAAAAAAATCCGTTACTCAGTCCTCACCAGAAACAAACAGGGAAGGATGTCGAATACAAATTCCATAAACAACACATCAGTTTGTTTTAATAAATACCATTGCCGGTGTCGTGTTAACTACAAGTGCCCCCGCCCGCCGCCCCTCCCCGAGGGGGCCTTCACTTGTATGTTTATCCAAAAGGCACATTAATCCACGCCGTGGAAATATGAAGACCCTCTGGACACGCTCTGATTGTTCATTGCCTTCCTGTCTTGGCCAAAAGCGCTTCCACTTTTGCCGAGTGGCGCTGCAATCAGTTCAGAAGGGGTGGCGGGGGCTGCCGAGCGCAGGGGTGGGGGTGGGGGGGTCGTGGACCCCTGAGCACGGCTTTGATAAATGATCGTGTCAGGGCCGTCAGTCAGAAGCCCCCTCGCCGCCACCGAGGCTAACACACCCCCACCTCACCGCCGCTACAGTGGGGAGTTGTGAGTTCGGCCTCAGCCGGGCTAATGATTGGGCCAGTTATGAACCTGCATTTGAGTGGTGGGGGGGGGGGGGCTTCGATTGCGGATGAAGATGCTCCCCCCATTTGTCACCCGGGGGTTGACTGCCTGTCATCATCTTTTTTTTTTTTTTTAAATGGGAGGTCCATTTTTTCCACAAGAGCCGATTGATCCTCTTGGAATGTTTTGAGGGGATCAATAGAGGCAGACAGCTTGTATAAATGTATAAAATGCAGCCCCCCCCCCCCAAAAAAAGATACCTTGTATTCACAACGAAGCTCTAAATACAAGTGGCGATGAGGGAAGTGATGGCAATTTCAAATCACAGCCCAATGTGGTTCCCGCACACCCCAAAAAAAACCCACGTCACGGGATCGACTTCACAGTTCAATGAACGTTAGCCGACGCAACAAATAAACGAACAAAAAATAGCCCCAAAAAAATGTCACGTAAGATCCCGACGGTTTGGATTGTCGAAACGGAGAAAGCCAGAACGGTTTGAATCAAATGTGTGTGGGGGGGGGGGGGGGGGATAAGTTGGGAAAACCTCTCTCTCAATTTGGGAATTTTAACGCAAAAATACATTCAAGGAAAAATGGGAGAAATGGTTCAACGGCCGCCCCTGACGTTTGAATTCGGACGAACCTTCACGAAGCGAGAAAGCGGTTAGCGCAACGGAAGAAAATTAGCTAACCCCGATCCCAAATTTGGAGATGTGAGAAAAGCAGTTTCGGGGGGGAGAAACTGGCGCTCGTTTGAAGCCGTCAGTGAGCAAAATCCTCCGGGGAGCGCGTCGCTGATTTGTTGAATAATTCCGACCCCCGGGAGGGTCATTCGAGCCGACGGTGGGATTTGCAGGATTTGGTTGTGTTAGAACGCCGTATCTCCATCTCATTTCACGCCTGGCCGCGTACAGCTTACACAAGCGCCGTCAAGCTAATCACGCGTCCCGATTGGCCTTTAAAGGCCGAGAAGAATTTTTATTTTTTTTTACCTCCACGTTGCAAAGCTTGTTGTCAGCGGCGTAAAAATGTCGGATTTCCCACAGCGCGGCGAGGTCGGCCATTTCGTCGATGTTGTTGTTGCTGATGTTGAGGATGCGCAGAGATTTCTGGAGGGGGGAAAAAAAATCATTAGCATCGTAAAACTGAGAAATTTGTCCCCCCCCCCCCAAAAAAGAATTCTGGAAAAAAAAGCAGGACTGTATTATATCGTAAAATATGCACCAACAGTCGAAATCCTAATCAGCCATGAAGTCACGCTAGATGTCAGCAAATCCCGCGAGACTTGCTCAAGTCTCGCGAGACTTCGGCATTATTTTTCGGGAGACTTCAGCCGATTCCACGAGACTTCAGAAACTCTGCAGAGAACTTCGCAATTCTTGCCAGACTTCGACATCTGAGACCTCAATCCTTTCCATTTTCCGAGACGTCACCACATCTGGTGAGATTTCCTGAGAGTTCGACAGTAGAAATCTTTTGAGACTTCGGTGTAGCTCTGGACACATGCGAGACTGCAAAATATCTTATCCCACCACTCATGCCGTCCTAGTTGCCTCGATAACGTGTCATGGCAACATGTTCAATTTTTTTTTTTTGGAAATCTGGAACTCTTTCAATTTGCACAGCAATTTCGTTGAATGATCTAAACAAACAAGAAGCTCAAGCGCGTCCTGGGCCGTTACCGGAGCCACACAGGTCTCTTTGACATCATCAAACAACATCCCCTTTACAAGGACCACCAACCTGCAGAGGCATCTTGTACCACACACACACACACACACACACACGTCTTTTTTTAAAGCCTCTCATCTGACCTCGCTCCATCATTTTCAAGTGCGCCGTCGACGGACGACTATTTTCCGACAGTAAGGGGCAATTTTTTTTATTTTTTTAAAAGCAAAGTGGGTCATACAGCCAGCGCGCGTAGAGTCCTAGGGTCGAAAAGCAGTTTCTCCCCGGGGGGCAGCCTCTGACTCTCCATGTGCAGCTCCTCCAGCTCCCCCAGGCTCTCCAAACCCTCGAGAAGCGAGATCCTGTTACCGCCCAGGAAGCTGCAAAACACACACACACGAGAGTCTTTCAAGGTGATGACCACAAATGGTAAAGTTAAAAAAAAAAAAAAAGACACTCACAGTTTGGAGAGCTTCTGCAGATGGGCCAGGTTGTCAATGTGTGTGATATTGTTGTTCTGCAGGTACAGATGGGTTAGGTTACAAGCGAAGTCCAGGTTCTGGATCCGCGTGACGCGGTTGTTGTACAGGTAGAGGACGGTCAGGTTTTGGCATGCGGAGAGGTCGCCCTAAGGAAAAGAGGCACCACAAAAAAAAAGAAAAAAAGTAGCTTTCAAACTTCCTGGTTGTTGTCATTTCAAGGCGAATGAATATAAAACGGGAGGTAGGCCGTCTTGACACCAATATTGTGGTTTGTAATTTGCGGCGGGCTAGCGTGCAACTGCAACTTATTAGAAACAGCTGAAGCAGCGGCACTTCCGCGCCACTGGAAATCGCAAACCACAATAATAAACATGAGGTTAAGCATGCGGATGCCCTCTCAAGTGGGAAACATCTCGCTCTGAATCGGCAGCACACGGTGCGCATTCAAATGTAGATCAATTCTCGCATCTAAAAACAAGTTTGCAAGTTGTTCATCGCCGGTCTTAGGCTAGTTGAAACTTCAAACAAAGAGAATTGATGTGGACAGATTGAACATCACCCCCTGGCATGTATTCTTTATCCTCTGCCAAAAACAACCACGTCAGTAGTTAAAACAAAAGCTGTGTGTGGATTCCAATGCTAACGTGTATTGAGGCATGAAATAACATTCACTTCTTTCCATTGTATTTGTGTTCTTAATGTAGGTTTTTGCAAAGTTAAATAACACGGGGTTCTAATTTCCTGACTTTTAGTGCTTTTTTGTCGGTCGAGAACGTATCAATGGCATTCCCATTCATTTCAATGGGGTTCAGAACATTTGCATGAGTGGTGACAAAACTTAATATTATAAGAAAGAAAAAGGCAAGGAAGGCCTCTACTCACGATGTCCTCAATGTTCTGCCCGGAGAAGTGGAGATGGGTGAGGGTCCTGAGGTTGTATTGAAGGGAGAGGCGGCCTTTCTTTTTCTTGAAGTTCCTCGAATTGACTATGAGCTCCGTGGTCAGGGTTACCATGGTGGTCCTTCAGTCCTGCCCCACCCTTCTCAAAATGCACACCACCTCTAATGAATATAAACAGTAATTACCTCCCAAAAGTGATTTGGTGCCTCGGGTTCGTCCAACTAAAAGAAATACGTCATTCTTTGTTGTGATGATGTCACATACCGAGCAACTTTTTCCCTTTCACTTGTCTTTTCCAAACGACATATACGGCAATGCAACTGCTTCGTACCACGCGGCAAATGATAACTAAATACATAATATAGGATAATATACACTATGCGGTTGTCGCAAATGTCGTTCCAGACTTGCGTGTGTCGCCGTTGATGCTAACTTGGCTAGCGCGACAATGACGCACAGTACGACAATTTGACGTCGGGTACACGCACATTATAAAAAGGGGGAAAACCCCCACTTCAAAATTAGTATCCTACTTACTTTATATGATTGTTTTGCGCGTCGAAGCAAAAAAAAAAAAAGTTGAATATGAATACTGTAGTTGTTGGGTAGCCAGTGTTGCCACGGAAACCACGACGCAGCGGAAGTGAGCCGACGTTTGGCGTCTACAATTAAAACACAAATATTCCAGTATAAAAATAAACAAGAACTCGCCATTTTATCAGTACAAGTCGAGACAATTAGTTTACTAGGGTCGCGCGGTGGTTTAGTGGTTAACGCAGCACCCGTACACTTGAGAATTCGCACGTTCGAGTTGTTTCCGCGCTCATGTGGTAATCGCCAACAGTCTTAAAACACGTGCGTTCGCGTCCATTTTTCTCTCGCTCGTTAAAAGTCAGACAATCACGATAGAAAACGGATGGATAACTCATGACTCCCCAATACCGCAGTGCGGCTCGTCCCCCGTCATTACATAATGGAAGAACCAAAGTCAAGGTTCTGCACAGTCTCAACCGGTGTCCCTTTCCTGGCCAGGTTTCGCGTCCTGAGGTGGACCGTCCTCCCCGTTCGGGTCGGCGGCGTGGCAGTGACACAGGCCAGGAACTGTAGCACACTGGAGGCCATTCAAGCGTTGAGCGTGCGAGTCACTTCTGCGCCACGCCGCCGTTAATGTCACGTCGGTTTCTCGGGGCATTGTAATGGCCAAGTGTATATTTTGGATGTCGTGTTCAACCGAGGAGGGAAGCCCGTCGGGGGCGGCGGCAGACGTGTCTGCTTATTCTCTCGCACGATGAAGTCGGGCACCGCTTCTTGTAATGATTTTCACTCGCGATCCGAATCTGCTTTCTATGAGCGTTTGTGTGTTCAGTCGTCACGCTTCGCCTTGCGGTTTTGAGCTTTGACGATCATCAAAATATGTTGGAACACGTTAGGAATAGCGGCGTGATTATCAAAAAGATTTGAAAGGAAGAAAAATATGCAAGTCAAACTGGGGGCAGCCAAAAATCAGTCCTTTCCTGGAGTCATTAAGAGTTCAAGTTGGACTTGATCCCAAGGTTTCAAGAAAAAACAACAAAAAAAAAGCACAATATTATTTTGCATGGGACTTTATATTCTTTTAACTCCAACATACTTTCTGACTAGTACAACAGTGAAAGGCGCGTGGGGGGGGGGGGGGCTGAAGGGATATAAACACTTGGCAGTCAGACACACGCAAACACACTACCCAGTAAGTGCCAGAACAAGCGGAGAGGGGGAGGAAAAAGTTAATTTGATGTGTTGATTTGATTGAAGAGTTTGTCCTTAATGACTTGAGACATCAGGCCGTGAATGGCTTCGATGGTCGTCTTGCAGCTGAAGCAAATAAGCGAGCACAAGTTAGGATTCGATTTTTCAACTGGTGATTTTAATCATGACAAGGCTATAATTTTTTTCTCCTTTAAAAAAGCAATTGATTGAATTGATTATTGGGATTGGAAAAAGTTTTTCTTTTTTTTTTTAAAAGATGAAAAACTGTTGTTTTTTTTGGGGGGGGGGGGGGGGTATAGCTATTTTTTGCTGATTCTGACTTTGTTCCAAACGGTCCATACCTGTCCCGGGTGGCTTTGGCCAGCTTGTCCTCGGACTTCCTGTCGTGCGTGTCCAGTCCCAGCATGAAGCTTCCCCGGCCCAACTGGGCCTCCGACTGCTCCAGTTTCTCCGACAGGTCGAACACCTGACCCGTGGTGTAGTCTGAGTTCTGACGCACACAACACCCAAACAAAGACGGGACCGAATGAAGACGAGAGTCGCCCGCCGCTTGCGAAGAGTTTGCTTAAGGCGAGGCCAACACGGAGGCTCGTTAAAGCACAATGGCCGCCGCGCCGCTGTCACCATCTTGACGTATCGTCAATTCGTCTCGGTGCGCAGCGCACTGTTTGTATAAGCGTGCTGACTATTCAGCCCCCCACCCCGTCACTCACTCACTAAGTCAGTCGGTCAGGCTGGGTGGGGGCAGAGGGGCTCCCATGATGGGGAAAACAAGTTTACCGTGAGGAGACTGGAGGAGCTTAATGTGTTGACCCAGTATTTGTTCCAAAGCAGCTCCAGCAACTTTCTGTCCAGGGATGACTTGAAGTACGTTACTTCCAGAGCATAATACCTACGAAACACAAAGAAAATGAAAATATTTTTGCCTTTATTAACCGACTACCCACAGCGGGTTGGAGACTCTCCACCCTGCGCTTTGACGACACGATAGCATTGTGTGCAAGAGTAAATAAGTGGCTGAGACAGGTAGGACGGCGTCCTCAAAATGGGCTAAATTCATCCAGAAAAGGAGAGTAAAAATGTGAAGCAACTATTTGACCCTTGGGAAATTTCAATCGATTGAAAAATTCAAAACTCTTAATTGTCGCGATAAGCGCTAAGAAAACAGACGGGTACGACTCACTGTTTACAGTGTACGCCAAAGTCTTCAATCTTATTCAGAGGGATGGTTTGATACTCGGACGGCCCTTCGTCAGGAGGTTTGTAGCCCTGAAATGACACATTGTCAACAAATGTCAGGAAAAACCTCACACGTGCCGAAAAAAGAAAAAAAAAAGTGCTTCCGCCTACCTTGGGGTATGTCCTGAAGGCACCCAGGTTGACTTTGCCGGCTGAAATGGTCCGTGTGGGGTCGATCTGGAAAACGTGGCAAGATAGCGTAAAGCCGATCCAAGCGCAAAAAAAAATATTTCACATCCTTCAAGTTCTTACCACCACGGCAACAAAAGGCTCCTGAAACTGCTGGTTGAGCATCTGAGTGCTAACGTCGATGCCCGACAGCCAGCAGCCGTAGCCCGGGTGACTGTGATACCAACCGATGGCATTCTCCAGCCGGCCCACCTGACACACAAAAGAACATATAGCCACAAAGTTTCACACACACTCCCGGGACGATTCTTGAGGGATACAACCGCATTATCTTCAATACAAGAGCCGTATACCTGTTTGGCGTTCTCGATGTAGGCGGCCATGTACTCGTAGGCGGCGGCCTGCGCGTTGACTCGGGTCTCGGTTCCCTCCACGGGCAGCGCAAAACTGTCCATGATGATCATGCTCTCGCCATCCACCTTGCCCAGCATGAGGCCCATCACCTCCAGGTTGCCACCCGAGCGGGCGTGCATCACCATCTTCAGCAGCGCCAGTGCCGAGATCTTGGAGTACTTAAAGTAGTGGTGGCTTGTACCAGGAACACACACATGTAGCACAGTCACTAAAACATACAGTCCACCCTCCTCACTTTTTTTTTTAAATTACATAACTATTTTAAAAAAGAACTTCAGACGATATAGATATAGATTCAAAGTGAGCTTCCAAAGTTAGCAACTAAAGTTAGTTGCTAACGTTAACTTCAAACGTTAGCTGAAGCGTTTGCGAAACGCAAATAAGTGAGTTTGTGAACGGTGAACCACACATAAGTGGGGATTCACTGTACAGCGTCAATATCCGGTTCCGATGTTGTGGGTCTTTAAACCACCACAAATGAACGTTGAGCGACCTACAGTGACTTTTAAACATACAAAAGACTGAATCGGTGGCTTCAACTCACTCTTTTGTCCAAGGCTTCGCCGCGAGGATCTCCTGTTGTTGCTTCTTGTCATATTTGTAAATTTCGTCGATGCTCTGAACCTCCTGCATGCTGTTGGTGAGCTCCCAGGTCTTCTGAGCAGTGCTAAGGGCCGCCATGGTGTCTCGGCCGAAGACGAGTCGATGTCAAACCACGAACGTTCACGAAAGACGCAGAAAATGTTATCTTTTTTTGGACCAAATACGCTGATGCCGCATCAAGTAGATCCAAGCTCAGGACGCCATGACAGTCGAATACCATGTATTAGATTATGGGGGACATCGGCTTTTATGTTGCGGTTCTAAATTTTCCCGAAATTTCGTACTCGTTTTGTACATTTCGACAAATATAAGATTTAAAGTATTAATTTAATACTCGCTCAAGAGCCAATTGCGCGTTTAAGTATTCGGTGAAATCAAACGAACACGCCCCGCAAACAAACATAATGGTTCAGTCCAGGGATGAAGCCAAACCTTCCAACCGTAGCTCTACCGCCACCTTGCGACGACCGGCATTTTTACACATTTCTACCATAACACGTTACCATTTGTACTGGTATTAACATTATCATTTTTTTAACAGGGTATGTATTCTTCCAGTTTTCATATTGCTAGGCGGGAAATTCATTCATTTCCCGAACTGCTTAATCCTCACTAGGATCGCGGGGGGTGCTGGAGCCTCTCCCAGCCGTCTTCGGGCAGTAGGCGGGGGACACCCTGAACCGGTTGCCAGCCAATCGCAGGGCACACAGAGACGAACAACCATGCGCACTCACACTCACACCTAGGGACAATATAGCGTGTTCAATCAGCCTGCCATGCATGCTTTTGAAACGTGGGAGGAAACCGGAGTACCCGGAGAAAACCCACGCAGGTCCGGGGAGAACATGCAAACTCCACACAGGGAGGCCGGAGCTGGAATTGAACCTGATACCTCTGCACTGTGAAGTTGACGTGCTAACCACTGGACTACCGGGCCACCCTAGGTAGGAAATCAATGACAAAATGAACTTAGTTCAAAAAAACTTTATTGACCTAGAACCTGATTAGAATGCCAGAGGATGTATCGTACACAAAGTTGTACATACCTTTTTTTGCAACATAGAAAACTTTACATTGCTGCATCATATACATTTTTGTTTTCTACATCCATGAGCAGGAATGCGTCCCATTCGTACATAAAGCACAGTCAACATCACTCATTTACCCCTCTCTCTCTATATACATATTACTTTCTCCCAAAACCCACCAAAAAATTAAATATATTATTTTGATTTTTTTTGTACACACACACACACACACACACACGTGAAAACAAGTCAAAAATGATAATAGACTAATAAGTCGTGTTTTTTTTTTAAGCAGCTAGCATCTCATCTTCCAGTTAAAAAACGAACAATACGAACGTATAAAATGGAATAATTTAATGAAGTCTTCACTTAATGGTGAGATGTTACGGATAAAATCAGGGGCGGAGGGCAAAAAAGTCAAGTCTCCAGTGCATTCCGAATGGAGGTCAAGTGCAGCGACAAATAATAATAAAATATATATATAAAAAAAAAATCTAGTGTTATCAGATTATTACATCTGTACATTTGGATGTGAACGTTAGCCACGTGGGGGGTATGCGAAGAGAGAGAGGTCACATTTCATCATGGTTTTTGAATATGTCTGCAATCATTCTGTTACAATAAATATACAGTAAGAAGCACATTTTTTTGGAATTTTTAAAATAGATTGTGTCTGAGCAGCTCAAAGATATGATGGCGGAGGAGGATATCGCTACAAACCAGACTTGTTTTCTTTAGTCGTTTTTTTTCGTGCCGATAGCCGAGGTGAACGAAGGGCTTGGGGGCTGCAGGCAGGTGGCGTCACTGAGCTTCTTCCTCCTCTTTCAGCTGCTCCCGAATGGTGAGTCGCGGTTGCGGCTCGGGCGCGATGCCGAACACCTGACCGATCCGCAGGTAGAATTTCCTCAGGACGGCGCGCAGCTCCGGAATGAGGTCCAACTGCATGATCTCGCACAGCAGCGGATAGTACCGCGACGCGTGAGCCTTGAACTGCACGGGAGAGAACTTAGCTTAACGCTAACGCATCATGTGAAGTGCCATAGGCGGGCTAATGAAGAGCATTTTCTTTTCTTTCACCAATTGGAATAAAAGTATGGCCCCAGGAATGAGGCACTGGAAGTGGGCTCGTGTCATGCTCGTGTCAACCCACCCGTTGGTCGCTGATCTTCAGAACCTTGGTGAGGAAGAGGAGAAGGAGGTTGGTCCAGGCCTCTCTGTGGCTCTCCGAGGTCAACGCCAGGAAGTAGGCCACCGCCTCGCCGCACACGCTGACCACAAAAAAAATAAAAATAAAAAGTGATATGTTATTGCGATTCAAATTTCAACGTGATGTTTCTTTCCACAACTGATGCGATACAACACATTCCTGCGTTCGTCTGCGTCTTTTAAGACATCTTTGTCCTTACTCTAACAGTCGTCTCTGGACCTCCTCCCAGGCGTCCGGCCGCGTCTCGTCCGTGTACATGCGGAAGAGGATTCGCAGGCCGCAGGCCAGGCTGCCCGTCTCCTGCTTCAACAGATTGGGCTTGGACTTGCCTTTAAACCCTGCAACACACACAAGCGGTCACGCACGTGTGTGCGTGGCCCGCGTCTGGCGCGGCGAGAGTTTTACCGGCTTTCCACAGCAGCGTCCTTTGCTCGTTGTTGGAGTTGAAGGACTTGGCGAAGCGATGCGACTCCATCAGGCAGTCCAGCAACTTGAAGAGCTGCCGCGACGTCAGGTAGCGGAACATGCCCTGGTCCGGCGCCTCTGCGGCCCCGTCCGACACGTTGGCCGCATCGCGCTTCGGGTAAGGCATGACAAGGAGGCGTTACATGGATGTGCAATTTTTTTTCTTGAAGCCGATGCGTATTCCAATTATTAGAGGCAGACTAAAATTGCAATACCAATTCCATGCAGTCATACCTGCGCCGCGGCAAAGTTCTCGGCATCTTCCTTCTTGCTGGTGGCGGGGAAGAAGACAATGTTGTCAATGGTCTGGATGAGCTCCAGCTGCACCACGCACTTGATGAGCAAGGCGGTGAACAAGCGCTGCTCCTGCGTCCCTGCGGAACACCGACGCTCACATTCACAAACCGGGCCACTTGGACCTCTGAGTCCAAATCGAGGTTCGACTCACTCGTGGAGCTCCTGGCCTTGCCGGCGTCCTCATTGGTGCCGGAGGTCACGCCGCTCTGCTGGCTCTGACGACGGCTCTCCACGCCGCTGACGGACCGCTGGTCATCCAAGGACTTCTGGGAAATGGAATCCTTAGGCCGGGGGAGATCACGTGATGAATATCAAATGCGACGGGATAAATATGGAAATTGGCATGCTTTTCCGCCTCACCGGCTGCTTGTCAAAGTGTTCGTCTTCTGCCGGTCTCCATGTTAACAGCCTGAGGCAAACAAAACATTCATCACACGCATTTAACTCATCCAGGACCAGCCAATTCTAGACTAAGTCTGAAAAGACGTTTAAAAACGTCTTTGGGAGTGAATGAGTTAAAATGGAGAGGTTTGGGGTGCAGTTTAAAAATAATAATAAAAAGGAATATGGCTTACGCATGCGGGATGGTCGTTTTGAAAATGTCCAGCATGCAATTGCACGTCTTGTCCCACGTCTCGGCGTTGAACTTCTCGCCGTTTAAGATGACCACGTTCTCCAGGCAGTTGGTGCCCGAGCGGGCCAGCTGCTCGTTGTCTGCGGGCAAAATGGGGACCTTATTAGACACCGGAAAAAGTTTAGGAGAGGTGGGGGTGTTGGGGGGTCGCGTACTCACCTTGCTGCACACACCAGTAGAGCTGAGCTAAAATGTCATCCAGCAGCACATCACTGAGGGACTCAAAGTACTGCGTGAACACGTCACAGATGGCGTAAAGTGCGTGGTTGCAGGTGGTGGTCATCCACTCTGCTTTCTGTGTGGAGGCAATTTATTTATAATTATTATGATTTTTTAAAATCAGGATAAAACAAAAGATCATGACAATCAAACTCCCTCGAAAAACAAAAACAGAAAATCAGTCGGGCCCTCGCGATGGCGGGACCGACTTACCTCAGTCTGCTGCTCGGGCAGCTTCATGTTGTCGAAGATCCTGAAGACGATTCGGAACAGGTCCTGCCACCAGTGCTTCTCGAAAGTGTGCCCGTACGTCTTCATCACCTCAAACATGACAGTCAACCCTCTACACAGAGAGGAAAAAACAAAACAAAACCATTGGCGCCATTGACAAAGAGGAACTTATTGCCGCTTTCCAGCGTTATTTTCATGTTTGTTATTTGAAGTAGCGCCCACTTACCTGGTCCGCACATCCAACTTGCACCTGTTGATGATGCAGGACAACTCGAAGAGGATGGGGAACCAGCCTCGGACCCACACACGGTCCTCCGGTGCTACATTCATGTCATCGCTGGTGTAGTCTTTGAAGGCCTGCCGCGCACGTCAGCCTAATTTAGACGCGGAACTGAACAGCTATCTCGGCATAGATGCTAACACAACAAGTGTTCCTGGCTGGCTCGCCGCTGGTCCCCGAGCACCGGTCCGCGGACCGGGACCGGGACTTGGCCCGTTTGGGACCAGGACGCACAAAGACAGACCTGATCCGCCAATCAATTAACTCATTCAGTACCAGCCAATTCTAGACCAAGTCTGAAAAGACGTTTAAAAACGTCTTTGGGAGTGAATGAGTTAAAGAAGAAGCAGTAAACAGAGTAATGGGAACAAATTAAAGCACCTGCGGCCTCCCCGAGACGTATTTGGCGCAGTGTCGGATGAGGCGGATGGCTTCCATGCTGGTGTCGGGAAAGGCGGCGTTGCAGGCGAACTCCGACAGGCACTTGACGGCGTCCTGGAAGGAGTCGATGGTGGCCGCAAAGTGCTTCTCGAATACATTCGCTGGAGAAGGCGGAAAGACGTCAACTTCAAACGGGTACGCTCGGGCGAGGCGGAGACGCGCGGCGCCCGCCGGGGCACTCACTGACGATGTGCCCTGTGGTCTGAAAGGCCAGCTCCACGATGCTCTCGTCCTGGTCGGACGCTGCCAGGTGGAAGACGGAGAAGATGTTCTTCCAGCCCGAGCGGATGTTGGCGGCCTGGGAGTTGACCATCTGCGCGATGCAGCGCACCACCATGTCCCTGATGGTCGGAGATCTGCAAAACGCGCCACAGACGAGTCGTCGAATCGTTGGTGACGCCCCGACCCGCCGTCATTGTCGACGCACCTGTTTTTCTTCATGATGTGCTCAAACGGCCGCAGGAAGTCCTTCTGGAAGCGGAAGTTGGCCAGCTCGCCCTTCTCCAGGAACTTCATGGACAGCTGCCGGAGCGAGTCCACGGCAAAAATGGCCACGTCTTCATTGGAGTTGCAGCCCACCTAAAAAAAACAAAAACAATTTCACCACAGCGGCGTTTAACATTCATTACCAGCCAATTCTAGACCAAGTCTGAAAAGACGTTTAAAAACGTCTTTGGGAGTGAAAGAGTTAAGAATCTAACTGCAATTTTTTTCCCCGCAATAAATTATCTGTACTCCAATAAACAATAGCAGATATACAGAAACATTTTAGTCTGACAGATTCGCAAAAAAAACAAAACAGGATTTTCCAATACCTTGTTGAAGTGGTCCCCGATGACCTCCCAGATCCTGGACCACTGCAGCCGGATGCGGCCCATGTTGTAGTAGGAGATCTCCACAATCTTCTGCAGGCTGAACATGCGCGGGTGCATGGGCGAGGCCAGCTCATCCATGGACACGGCGCAGAGCCAGCGCACAAAATCCACTGGGGGATGATGCAAACAACGGTTACGGACGGCCACCATACAAAGGGGGCACGAACAAAAAGGACGCCGACGTACCGATCGCATGGCACGAGTAAATCGATTCTGCATTTCTACAAATAATATTGAGCATGTGATGTAATGCGATTTTTGACTTTAGTGTGTATGGCTTTAAAAGGTGGTCTGGTGTGAGGGAGGCTGGAATCAGCCAATCAGAATGGAGAACTGGTGGGCTGTTGCTGGGTAAGCCAGGCAGAGTTTTTGCTTTGACTTTGTAATTCGTCAAATTATTTGAGACATTTGACTAATTGTGTTAGAAGATATCAAAAATAAATAAATAAATAATAAAACTGAATCCGATCTAGGGTGACTGTCCAGTCCTCGACTCACCTATCGCATTGCCGTCAAGTCTGGTCGAGCCTGTGAATATCCTAAAAAAATCAATCAATCAATCGGTTTTGATGTAAATCATATTGATTGATGACAGTGATCAATGTAGAATTTTTCTGACCTGTCCACAGCCACCACCACACTCTGAGAGCTGGTCTCCCCGATGGACTCCTGGATGCTGGCAATCTGCTTACGGTCCACCGTGCCGCCAACTGCGCGGCGGCGGTATTTCAGTCAAGCGGCTTATTTCGACGGCGTTTCATTTTTGGTTTTTGGATTCGGGCGCCGACTTACCCAGGCCCAGGTACTCATCGTTGTTGGACTCTCTGGTGCTGGCCATGAAGCCATCCTTGCCACGCACCGTCCCGGAGATGTAGCGCGCCTTCACGCCCGTGCCGATCAGCTGCGCCAGCTCCAGCTGACTGATGCACTTCATGATCTGAGATTGCATTGATGGGGGAAAAAATAGGGGGGAAAAAAAAATCTGTTGTCACCGCAATGTCCTCAAAAGCAAAAACAAAGCAAGCGTAATGAATCCTTCTTTCGAACAGGGCGACCTCGTGCCAGGAGTTGCCGAGGTAGTTGCCGTCGGTGTGCGCCACGGTGATGAGCGTCTTGATGGTGTCGATGTTCTTCTGCTTCATTTCGGCGATGCCCGAGCTGGCCGTGAGCAGCGTGAACCTGGCCAGTGCTTGCACGTAGGCGTCCCTCTCCAGCTGTGGGGAGAAATGTAAATGCTTTAAAACACCCCCCAAAATATGATTAAGGTCTTGCTTACTGACATCATGTTTTGGAAAAAAATATTTTGTTGCATTGTGCGCTCTATTAGCACCGGTTCATTTTTGTGTTTCTTTACTTTGCTTTGAAATCTGTTCAACTCAGCTTTTGAACTGCTTTTAAATATTGTTACTTAACTCATTCAGTACCAGCCAATTCTGGACCAAGTCTGAAAAGACGTTTAAAAACGTCTTTGGGAGTGAATGAGTTAATGACAGTGCGTAAAGCGTATTGTGTTACATTGTGTCGGACTATAAATCAAATGATTTAAAAATTGTTATTGGTTTATTTTTATGATAACCTCTCGGTAATTCCGAGGTACTTGCAAACATCTAAATCAGGGGTATCAAACTCATTTTAGTAGCGGGCCAATTTGGAGCTACGTCTTCCCTCGGAGGGCCGTTACGACGTCGAAGCCACAAAATTATTACTTGTAGACAACAAATGAATAGATGACTAGTTTTGAAATCAGTTCAGTCAATTTTAATAGTTTGTTCAATTATTGTTCAAGTGAGTGTAAACTGGGTAACAATATTATTGCGAAATTCCAACTTTATTTATTACACCACAATTTCACATTTCAGTCCAGATTTGAGCAAGTTGACACACGATTTGCTTTTGCGGGCCCCATAAAATGACCCGGCGGGCCGGATATGGCCCCCGGGCCTTGAGTTTGATACCTGTGGTCTAAACAATGTGACAAACTTCCACTTCTTTTTAAGCACTCTGTCAAATTTGGGGATTCGCCAACTAAACTATTTTACGTTTCATTTTACATTTTGCGCGTCTTTTGTAAGCTCAACCTGTATGGAGAAGATGCACGCTATCCTGATGGCGCAGCGGATCCCTTCCAGACACAGAGATGCCACCTCGGTGTCGTCGCAGTCCTGCAGGCCCACGCTGAAGGCGGCCAGGAAGGGCGTCCACGCCAGCTAAAGGCGCAAACAAAGCAGGAAGTGAGCGCAGGCGCGCGGAGCCGACGGCGGGGCGTCCGCCGGCGTTACCTTGAACATGGGCCGCACGTGCTCCAGGTGGGTGGCGCTGGTGAAGGGCGCCTGCACGTGGCTGACGGCCTCCATCAGAGCTTTGGCCGTCTTGGCCATCTGCTCCATTTCCACGTTGTACAGCAGACGGCGCTGCTTCTCGCTGGCCACGCCTTGGAGGACGAGAATACGATCACGTTCCCGAGATCGCGTCGGAAAGGAAAAGGAGAGTAATTTGTTCAAGCGCCCGAGAACATGCATATTCATATGCATTTTATTTGAACACACAAATTAGCCAATTCGATGCTTTAATAACATTCACAGAATATTCATCAGATGTCCAACGGGTCCACCTTGTTTGGAGTTTTCCGACTGGTCAACGCACTCACTCTGTTTGCTGGACTTCATGGTAAGCTCCTTAGTCTCCTTCATGGCGATCTTCTTGCCCGCAATCTCGTCGTAGATGGCCGACAGGTACTCCTCGGGCAGGTCCTTGCTGTCGTTGATGCCGCGATTCATCTTGATGTATTGCTCCTTGCTCATTTTGTTCTTCACCTTGACGGGAACAAGAAGAAAAAAAAAGATTTTGCGACTCCTGGTCCAAATCTACTCGAGATGAGAACGTACTTGCGGGCTGTGAAGATCCGTTGTCAACATAATGATGGAGTAGGCGAGCACGTAGGCGGTGTCTGCGCTGGCAAAGAGGGTTTGCCTGCGAATAAAACGTATTTTCCGACAGTGAGCTGCTTGACGCCGTCATCGAGAGCACAGCACAACTTTGCCCCGACTCACCCCTGATTGCACTCCAGGTATCTGGCGGCAAACTTCTCCATCAGCCGGTCGATCTTCTGGGCCTCGCCGGGTAGCCGGAAGCCCTCGAGGAACATCCTCAGCGCCGACACAAAGTCTTTGCCCTGGAAGTCCATTTGATCCACGTAGGCGTACATCACCTCCTTATTGAAGCGCTCGTTCTCGCCGAGAAACTCCCCCACTTGAGTCTGAGGCAGCGCACGCAGCCGGGCAAACGCGGGAGGGAGGTCGCGTGAGCGGGATTGTGAAAAGTCAGGACTCGCTGGTCCAGTTGGGCCTCACCGAATCAAGGCGCTCCTCTTGGTGCAGGAACTGAGCCAGGTCCTCTGGGGTTGTACCCAGCATTCCTTGCTCTTGAAGGTACTGGATGCCCCGCTTTGGTTTCTTGTTGAACCTACAGGACGGTGGATATTTCAAAACAAAACCATGATCGGCGGCAGCACGAAAGCGGGGATGGTCAGAGCAAGAGACTGTAACGCACAGGTCGATGCCCTGCTCGATGATCTCCTTCTGCTGCTTGAGGACCTCAAACTGCTCGGGGTTGTCCGTGCCCGACATCTGCGTGCTGTAGCTGCCGATGCCCGACGAGGCGGTGGAGTCCAGCGAGTTGATGCTGCCGTAGCGGTTGATGGTCTCGGGGGCCCGCGTCTCGCTGCTCTCCTGCTCCAATGGCTTCTCTTGGCCTGGGGGAGAAGGAGTGAGCGGGAACGAAGGCCAGCGAGGTCTCGACTCATCGTTGGATTACAAACGAGGCAAAGTTAGGGCTATTGTTGGAGGGCGCTAACTAAAACTAGCATATAGGGAGACTAAACAAGAAGATAGCACAATGATTTACTGACAATACAAATCTTACCATACAGTGAAACTCGTGTTGACATGACAAGGGGGCACACACGAGCTAAATTTAGAGTCAAGACAATTATTTTGCTTCACGATATTCCACTGCGTTAATTGTAACTATTGTGAGAGCAGACAGATGAGCCGTAACCCAGCACGGCGTTGGCGTGACGGAAACTCTTTAAAACATTCAAGACGGTGTCGTCGCCGCAATGCGAGCCGCCATTTTGCTCACCATCCGAATGTTTCTCTCATTACAAAAAGCACAGACATGCCACTCAAGCTATCCCATTAAGAGTCGAACAAGCACTTATGCTAACGCTACCGTTACCTGCTTTGGCTTTACAGTCATGCCCAAAGGGGGAGGAAAATAAAACACAGTTACAAAAAAAGGGGGGGGGGGGGTAAAAAAAATGAAAACTGGCTCCTAGTCAGCTGACACGATCACATATTTTGCTGCTACACACGCTAATGGGTTCGCTGTTGAGCCTTGACAGCTTAGCCAGAGGCTGCTCTACATAGTATGCTTTCAGAGCTTATGGAACACACTTGTTCTTTTGTTTGACTTCCACCGTTGGCAAACAACAAAAGCAGAAGCCAAGAAAGAGTCGCACTATGTTGACATGAATTACATTCACACAAGGCTCCGTTGCCATTAAAAATTCAGAAGCTTGAGACCAATGCCGCATTTTCAATTTTTTGTTCATTGTATTTATTTACTTAACCAGGTAAGGCAAATTGAGTCATCTGGAATGCTGACTTGGCTGCAGAATAGGACGAAAACAAACTGTCAAACATTCATTTATTTTGTTCAAAGGATCTTAAATCCATCTGAGAAAACTTTTTTTTCAATTACACATTTTATTTTTGACTCCGAGCGTTGTTGACTGCACTTATTTTTTTTTCTGGGACTGGGTGAAGAAAAGTCTTGGCCGACTGTGGTTTGATCATTAAGTCAGGAAAGTTTAAAAAAAAAAATGGCAGCATTGGATTTCTATGGAAATGTGTGACAATAATACATGATGGACCCTCGGATCGTTATAAGCACATTGTGATTTTCTCAAAGTGTTTGTCACATTAATTCTACAACAAAGAGAGAGAAAACATGACGCCGATTATTTAAATTTAGAAGAAGCGATGACTCCCGCGCAGACACATCCATACATGGTATGCACACACACTACTAAATACCACTACTACTAGTAATAGTTCAACAGCAAATTTTTAAAAAAGTGTGAAAATAGTTTGTCAAGTGTAAAACTGTTACACTGGTGATTCGTTGTAAACACATTTTTTTACCATCAAAAGCACACCCAGGTGACATGTTGACGTCTCGGCACTTACCAAGGCTGGTCTGGAAGTTCGGGTTGACATACTGGTCCTTGCTCCACTCCACCATACATTTCAAAATGGACACCAGGCATTCGAGGCCTTTCTTTCTTAAGGTCAGCTCCTGTGGACGCCGTCAAATTATGACCGTCAAAATTGAGCGCAAATTGCGCACCAAATATTTCCGGGGAGCGGTGATGATCACCTGCGGGGGTGTCGTGCCCAGCTCGTGGCCGCCACGTCCCTGTGCTATTTTGGAGAGGTCGTTGACGAGCCGCTCGAAGATGTTGGCGGCGTTCAAGTCGCAGTCGTAGTTGACGTAAATGTCCACCACGCTCTGAGCGTCTAACGGACAAAGAGAAGAAGCGTCACAAGTGCACCACTGCCGTTTGTGCCGTGACGCCATGCCATGTTTGTTTATGTGCTTGCAGTTTGCACTATAATATTTTGCAACGTGGGCAAAATGTTGGCGAGAAAAAAAAAAACAAGGATGAAGAAAAAAAGAATTACAATGGAAATGTTACATTTTTAAAACATGTAATTGCATGACAAAATATTACAAAAATTCCAAGTATTGCAAGATAAAAAATAAATAATTAAAAATATGACCGAGAAAAAAGTTGTCATGTCACTCCAATTTTTTCCACCCAAAAAAAGCCTCTAAAGAAGTGTCGGGATGCAAACCTGCACATATTCTGGTGAGGGTTTGAATGACCATCCACTTGTGGTCGAAGGAGCTTGTGGACGTCTCCAGGATGTAGAGGAAAATCTCCTTGAAGAAAACCTGGACAACAACGCAAATCATCATCATCGTGGTCACATCACCTTTTCCATTGGGCTTCGCCGGCGCCGTTCCTCACCTCGATTTGCATCTTGAGGTGCGTCTTAAAGTGCGACAGGAGCGTGAGGAAGATGGACAACGACAGCTCAAAGACCTCGGGCACGGACGACACGCCGTTCTTGGAGAGCGCCACGCACAGGTACTGCTTGATGGCATTGATGAACATCTCGTTGGTCTTGAAGATGGGCCCGGCATTCTGCAGGATGGACAGCAGCAGCTGCAGCGACAGCACTTTGGACCGCAGCTCGTGAGACCTGAACGCACGGGTGGCACACTTAGCAAAATAGCCCAATTATGACTCCAAATGTGGATTTTTCATGAGATTTGTTTTATTTTTGTTACATTTTTTTTGGGTCACTTCTTGCGGATGTTTTTTTTTTTAAAGTCAAATATCTGCCCACTCTCCTTGCATATTTGTCTGGTATTATCATTCTTCCACATATTGTTTATTTGTCATCAGCTCTGTGTGTGATGTAATATTTTTTGTGCAAATTCCTGACAAATATCCTTTTGCAATTCCATGACCAAATTTTGCTCAAGATAGCCGGTGGAATTCAATTTTTAGAGCACTTCACCTATAACGTCTCGCTGGGGCGCGGGGGGGGGGGGGGGGGGGGGGGGGGCTATCAGGATTAACCAATCAGCAGTTAGTTGTGTTGAAATTAAGAAATGATTCATGCAACGTCTCCTCCGGATGATTTCGTGAGTCATGCTTGCTGTGGCCGGAGCACAAAAAGCCATTTTTAAACGCGTGACTCACGTCTACCGGACGAGGCCGACTTACTTGGGATCAGGCGGTCCGTCTGACAGAGGTTTCATGGACAGCTTGCAGAGCGAGCGAAAGACAAGGAAGGCGTCTTTCTGGAGGATGTGCGAGAACTTGGCGCCCGGCGGATGACCCGGCGTCGCTCCTGATTCCTAACGGAGGAAAAGAAACAAATGTTTGTTTTTTTTAATTATCTTTTTTTTTCACCCCCCAACATTTTTGTATTTTTTTGGGCAAATTTTCCTGATATTTTTTAATGCTTTCTGTTAATTTTCATAAGCTCCAAAAAAAGTATTTAATTATCTTTTTTTTTTCGCCCCCAAACATTTTCGTATTTTTTTTGGGCAATTTTTCCCCTGATATTTTTTAATGCTTTCTGTTAATTTTCATAAACTCAAAAAAAAAGTATTTTTTAAAAATTATCTTTTTTTTTTCGCCCCCAAACATTTTTGTATTTTCTTTTGGCAATTTTCACCCGGATATTTTTTTATGCTTTCTGTTAATTTTCATAAGCTCCAAAAAAGTCTTGAATTATCTTTTTTTTTTTTCACCCCCAAACATTTTTGGGCAATTTTTCCCTGAGATTTCTTAATGCTTTTTGTTAATTTTCATAAGCTCCAAAAAAAAGTATTTTTTTTTTCGCCCCCAAACATTTTTGTATTTTTTTATTTTTCCCGATAATTTTTTTTAAATGCTTTGTGTCAGTTTTCGTGAGCTCCAAAAAGAAAGTCTTAATTTTTTTTTTTTTTTTTAAATTTGATTTGACTGTGACAAAAAAGTGGTCACTCGGCGGGGCCGCTTGCGTCACCTGAGTGTCAGTGGACGAAAGGGACAGTCTGTCATCGGGCAGCGACGGCGTGAAGCTGGCTGAGATCGGCGTGCCGGGGATGCCGTTGATGTGAACGTGCTCGCTGTCGCTCCCCAGTGTGCCCTCGTCCTCCAGCGAGTTCTGGGTGGCCTGCAGGACCGCTTCGGCTCGCTCCGTCTCCGCCTCCGCCTCGGGCAGCTCTTTGGCTTCCGTGCAGAGGTGGGCCGGGTCCAAGCAGTTACCTGAGAAAGAGAGTGAGAATCGGTTCAAGTAGGACACTTTTATTTATTTTTTTTGTCAAGGCTATGGTTCTTTTAAAAGCAAGGTTATGTGAGGACAGCATTGTGCCTTGGGCCACCATTTTCTTCTTGAATATAACTGCCTGTTTGTCCCACTTACGCTCAAGCGTGTTGCATCAATTTGAAACCGCTAATAACAAGCATATGTTAGCATAGCTTCTCACATGCTCACTCACATACGGGCAGTGTTAGCTAGCTGCCATCTCGGATGGTCGTGCGGAGCACTTTTGTTTGGATCCACTTGCGTTATTTTACAAGTGAGCGTGACACAGGTCTTTATCTCGGTAAAATATGACCGCATGTTTGAGGCACCACTGCGAGGTCACATTCCATCCCCAAAAAAAAAGAGACAATAAAATTTTCGCAGTTTCTTCCAATAAGCGATTGCTGTGATTCCCGCAATATTTTGACTTGCTTGATTCCGAATGTGAATCGCACCTCCTGCCACGGTGTTGACCACCTCCTGCAGGATGCTCTGCACGATCTCTTGAGCTTTCTCTTCATAGTTGGGACCCGCTTCATCCTCGTCGTCCTCCTCGCCTGTTGCATCTGAACATCGTTTTGTCAATCATTAGTCAACAACAAAATGTCCGTGCGAGATGTAGGTTTGATTTTTGTCCACTTGAAGTTTACACCTGCACATTTAATACGACATCATCTGTGATTTTAAGTGTGTGAGGCTTTGAAAGGTGGGGCCTGGACTGGTGAGTGACGTGGGTGTCAGCTTACTCTGTGCCGCTGCTGTGGCTTGGTCGGCCTCAGTCTGTTCGTTCTCCGCCACGCAGAAGTTGGAACCGTTTTCCGGATCGGGGCTCTCGAAGGCGGGCCGGGGCTCTCCTGGTGAAGAGGGACTTCCGCCGCCGCCGCCGCCGTCGTCGCCCCGCGGTCCCGGCGACGACGGGGTGGATGGGCCGGTGATGCTTGGCGTGCTCGGCGTGGCGATCGGCCCGTTGGCCTCCCGCGTGGGAGCTTTGGGCGGCGTGTGGATTTGAGGGGAGTCTGGTTCTGTGTGCTGACGGTGCCGCTCCCGTTCCAGCTGCTTTGCCTCCTGCAACTAAACAACAGGATGCGGGTGGGGTGGGTGGAGGTGAGGGTTCACATACGTGCATTAAAACAAATTAAAGCACACACACATGCACACAGAGGAGGGGGGGGGGGGGGGAGATTAAGAAAATATTCAACTAACAATGTTTGCCTTCACTAAGGCTCCTGAACGCATGCTCCATGTCAAAGCCAGACATCCTAATTGAAAGCGGCAATGTTGGGTATGTTCCTTTGTTCAAACCAGCAGCAGGGCTTTGGGAAAAAAAAAAGGCCGAATTGAAAGATAAAGTCGCACAAAGTTGTAATATTAAGAAAAAAGGTCAAATGAGAACGCAGTCATGTGATGCGAACTCATTTAAACGATGAGATTTTGTTGCCCGTGATGAGAAGAATGTCGAACGTTACAGGAATGTGGTAGCGATATTAACAAAAAGGTGTATTCAGAGAATAGTCGTAATAGCACCCCCGCCTCCCCATCGGGGGGGGGGGGGTTCAGTGCATCTCAGGAGTGTGCTTGTGTGCGCGTCGAAACAAGACGGCACTACTTGCTGGCAAACACAAAAACAAACCCGAGCGAGCAAGCGGTGGACATTCCTTTAGCCAAGCTCCATTAGCAGCCCATGATGCGTCCAAGTGCACGGAGAGAGTCAGAATTTGAGAAAAATGGGGGGTGGGGGGGGGGGGGGTAGCACAACAGGTGAAGGCGACGTGGCTCACAGGCACACAAAACAATGGCGAATGATGGCCTTTCCTCAACGTCATAATTATCGCAGTCATTCACGTCTCATTTTCTTCCAAGCCTTTGCAAAAAATGTCAGCCGCCAAATCAAGTTCACATCTTGACTGACGCTATTAGCGTCGAGCATCCGGGCTCGACACCTTCAAGGCAGCGCGTACAAACTAAGCTCATTATTTAAATGCCACCCGGGCCCCGAGTGTGTGTGCTCAAGGCAACCCGGTGTTCTGTGTTAAGTGTGTGTGCAAAAAGTGTCAGTGTCTTTCCAACAAAGTACAGCCCCATGCTCATGATCACATTTGGTTATTTGAGCCAAATAATTATGTAAAGTAATTCTGATACTACTGCGGCTTACTCAGCAGTTGTGACCGTCCGTCATCTTGATCTATTTTCATATACCGTATTGGCCTGATTATAAGACGGCCCTGATTATAAGACGACCCCCCTCTTTTTCAAGACTCAAGTTTGAAAAAAAGACTTTTTGAACACCAAATTAATTTTTATACAGAAAATAATTACAGTACATCTGAAACCAATGATTTTAACAATATATTTGCGAGAAAGAGCATGTTATTTTGCCTCATTCAAATCTAAAGTGCAATCACATTCGTAAATGAATGGCTTCTGGCTTTTGAACTGTAAATGACATCATAACTTCTCCTCAGCTGCCGGTTGACCTGGCCGATCATCGACCCACCTTTCTCCAGATTGTCACTCCGTTTCTCCATTTTCTGTTATCTCTTCTATTATTTTCTTCTCTTTTCTTTCTTACCGCTATGTTTTATTTTTCTTCTTCGTGCTACCGCTATTTATATTTTTATTCTTCGTGGCAGGGGTTCACTTTGGCCCGGGGAGACAAGTTCAGCATTCGCTTCAATGATATCTGGCGTCATCTAGCGTCGTGAATGGGTATAATGTCTAGACCCCGAATATAAGACGACCCCCACTTTTTCAGTCTTATTTCAATACAAAAAACACCGTCTTATATTCGGGCCAATACGGTATATTGTACGGCTATGTGTTTGTGTAACATTTTGATTGGATAAATATTTTCGGTTAACCCTTTCGGGGGCAGCGGTTACGACAGTGGACGGCTGATCTTGTTATCAGGTTACAGGGTGCGTGAAAGGGTTGAACTAGTATTTCGAATTTAAACCTGACCTTCAAATTGGCACAAACGATGGAGTGACTTGACGAGCAAACGTGGTGGCGGCAAGAACACGGCGAACAGGATGGACGGAGGAGGAGGAGGAGGAGGAGGAGGGAGGAGGCAACACAAGAGAGGTGCACAGAGTTTTGGAGATTTTGTGTGGGTCAGGCAAGTGGAGGGGGGGGGGGGGGGTAGAAAAAAAAATAAAGGTCACAGCAGTCCTGCAAGCTTTGTTTTTACCTGGCGATCACGCTTTCTGGAGGCCAGAGACCAAGATAGCTTGTGATTTGTAAGCTATGTGTCCCACAGGGAGGGAGCGAGGGAGGTGGAGGAGGAGGAGGAGGAGGAGGAGGAGGAGGAGGGGGGGGGAGTGTCATTCAAAAAGAAATAGATGACATTAGAGCAAGGCAACACCAAAAATGTCCGACAGTGGATGAAACCAGGAAGTTGTGTTGGTGCGCGCGTTGACGGTTGGCGACGGGGAGCGGGAGGGTGGGGGCGGCGGCATCAGGACGTACTGCTTGGTTCTCCATGCGGGCAAAGATGACGTTGAGCATCTGCGTCAGCGTGGCTTTGGCGGTGGTCTGGTTGATGAGGTTCTTGCTGGCCAGGTAGATGTTGTAGCAGGTGCGCACCGCCTGCAGCACCGTGCCCTCGTGGATCTCGATGTGCTGCGACGTCACGGCCGTCAGCAGGGCCTAAAATGTTGGAGAATGAGCGGGGCCTCAACAAGCAGATTTAGGGGTTCTTTTTCTTTTTTTTTGGGATCGAAAAAAAACGGAACCTTGATGATCTGCAGCTGCACTCCCTCGTCCGTCTGCGGGCCCTGGAAGCAGGCGCAGATGGTTTCGATAATGCGGTCGATGAGCTTCTTGCCCGGGGCCGTGCTGTCTGGTGCGCTGCCCGTCAGGTGGCCGTACGCTATCAGCTTCTATCGGCGCAAATGGGACAAAAATGATGACCGGGGAGCTCTACGATAAAAGCCCCTTCCGAATTTCAGTCCCGTCAAAAGCGCTGACCTGTAAACAGTCGAGTGAGGTGATGACGATGCGGGGACATTTGGACTGACATGCCAGCTCGAACGGCAAGAAGTACTTGTCAGCTTCGATGAAGTTGGTCTTTGATTTGATTGGCGGTAATGTGCTCGAACTCGATTTTCCATCTCCGCTGGGCGGGCTAAAGACAAACAAACACTGAATGATAAGGAACTTTTTTTTTTTTTTTAAAGGTCGATGCCTTTCATTTTATATTTGACCGCTATCCTAGTTGAAAACATGAAAATTGTGACCCGGTGCTACCAAGTCAGTAGAACACGGCACGTTGTTTACTTCTTCCATTCCTGGATGGACATGCTAAAAGCTCACAACACTGAACTTGGGCTCTTTAGCTGAGTGCTTCAAACCGTGCACTTAATCCGACACAGGAGGAGGCGGGGTCAGTAATCACCGCGCATGCTGACAAAGCATCTCCGAGCCGCAGATAAGCCGCTAAACCCTGAAGTCGAGTGACACCACAAGTGGGGGTTTTTTTTTCCTTTTCTTTGACGCGTACAACGCGCGCAGCCACTCCAGCGCCCGCCGCCACGCCCTGATGAGTGCAGAAACATTTGAAAAACTTGTCATCAATTCAGCATTTTCACTCATTCAGTGCCAGCCAGTTCTAGACCAAGTCTGAAAAGACGTTTAAAAACGTCTTTGGGAGTGAATGAGTTAATAACTTCCTTCACAACAAAATTATGATTTTAAAACCTAGAGGGAATGAGACCCTTGATCGCTTGATTGCTAATCCGTGGGGCTCCTTCTAAAGTTCCCTAAAATTGAACAACTTTTAGACCAACAAATTGAAAAAAAGTTTGCTTGCTCTTTTATTGAATTCCCAGAGAAGAAAAAAAAATCACATTGCTGATCGTCACTTCAATCTGCTCCAAATTTTTTATATCATATCCCAGTAGGCCCGCTGGTCTGAATTTTTCAATCTTGGGTTGCACTGCGAATATGGCGGCCATTTTAACAGAACTGCGGGCCCTCGAGAAAGCATTTGTGCGCCTGCGGAAAACGTAAATCACAGTCGAGGCTTGCTGAGGAACTCTTCGTATGAAGAGAAAAGGGGGCCCAAACAAGAAGTGAAGATGGAGGGCAGTTCACGTCTCTTAAGGCGCCCATTCCACGAGCCGCGTTACTCAGCAACACACTCCCGACGCACAGGGAACAAGGCCTGCGATGCGAGGAACAACAAAGCGCACACACCTCCAGAACCCCACGCACGTGCACACTCTGTGTTCCAGTAGCCTTGAGTTGAACTCTGCAGCGTGCCTTCATACTTGTTTAATGAGCCGCCGCTTGCGTGCCAGACACTCACCTTAATTTTTCCGACTCCTCTTTGATTTCCTCTGAAAAACAAAAGAGGAAAAAAAAATTGTTAAATATTCGAAAGGTTGACAGGATGGAGCGCGCAGAATTTTGTCCATTGTGTGCGAGTGATTGTTTACCCAACACGTCATTTGCGTAAAGGAAGGACGGTCATCGTCCGCACGCATTCCGAGTCTCTCCTTAAGCATGGCAGACCCACTCCCCCCCAAAAAAAAGATAAGCGGTGCACGCCTGGCAAAAATTAGTGCTGGTTTCGGATGAAACAGACAGAGGAGGAAGTGGGAGACAAAGCGTGATAGAAATTGGGAGTAGCGATGAGCCCGTGAAAAAGGGCGGCGGTGGCAGCGCGAGCTTGGGAGAGGCTTCAAAGAAGACAGCTCAATTATTTCACTGCTTTGAGGCCAAAACTACTCCATGCATCAGACTGTACTTCGTAGAAGAGAATGTTTCAATGGGACTCCCATTTTCAAACATAGAGCTGCACATACCATCAACAAATCTTTCTTTTTTTTTTGATAGTGCAACGATATAACTCATTCAGTACCAGCCAATTCTGGACCAAGTCTGAAAAGACGTTTAAAAACGTCTTTGGGAGGGAATGAGTTTAAGAGATTTACACGTTTTTTCGGAATGGAATATTCAGGATGCTGCAAATGATTGTCGAGAGTACGGCACAGACAAAACGATACTCGCAGGCATATATTCTTTATCCTCTGTAAAAATAGTCGAATGGTACTGCGGCTTAGTCATATCATACTGCCCCCTGGTGGACAAGCTGTCCCCTCACAAGGAGTACAACCTTCATGAAGAATGAAATTGTGCTGTGCAAAGCTGCTTTCCACGTGAAAAACATTTGTGAGTATTTTTGGAATTCGGAATGACTGACTTGCATTCATGCCAATGGGAAAAGAGGACACGTCGGTGTCTCGCGAGACTTTTATCCATGTGGCGTATGAGCATGAGATGAAACTAGGGTTCCTGCGGCTTTTAATCTCGAAACCCAGAAGCCGCCCGCCCGCCCCCCCGCCAAGCCCCCCTCACCCCCCACTGTGGGCCCCTGGTCTTTTGTCATGTGAAGTCATTAGAGTGAGGAGTTGCCATCCACTCTCGACATTAAACATGACAGCAGTGAGATTTGACTGAAGCAGGGCAGAGCGAGCGAGGAGTGCCTTCAAAAGGCAGCGCACCATTTAAGATGAGTACCCCCCCCCCCAAAAATGGAATTTTTAATCGAGTGTGTGCGCGTGTGTCGAAGCGGGTATCGACGCACCGCTGCTGCGTTTGTTTTCCGCTCGTTCCCAGGAGTGTCCACAATTTACAGCATTATCTATCGATCGGTTCATCGTCACCGTTGGCAGCCACCGTTGCCAAGGTGACACCGTTCAAGTCCTGGCGTGGCACTTCTCCGTCAAGGCCCTTGAGGGCTACTGACAAAGGCCAATATGGCGGAGAGCTCGATTGTTGATCGTTTGAGGCGGTCCGACGAGTTCCCGTCCATTCAAGGTGCTTTTAAAAGCAGACGGGAAGGACGCAAGCGATACGGCTGGCTAATCATTCCGCCGCCCAGGTATTTGGTTGAAGGCCTTCGAGCATGAAGGAATGCGGGTACTTCCCAGACGGCAACGGACACTGTGGAACCTGTCGTACAACTGAGCATTAAAGGATATACATGTAGCATTACAATCGTTTGGTTGAACAAGCACTCGACGAATAGAAAACTTGACTGTTTTTGTTTGACTTAACAGTTTTTTTTCCCCCTTTCTTATTTTTTTTTTTGTTTGAATTTCTTTAGCTTTGTCTTATGGTGTTAAATGTCACTGTTTATAAAAAACAAACAAACAAATAAAAACTCTGTTATTCGCTCTACACAGCCAACTCTACGCGCTCATTTGCTGACACCCACGTCACTCACCAGACCCCGCACGCTCAAAGTCAAAGCTAATATAGCAGAATGTGAAGATCAATTGAGTTTACATTGAGTTTACCCCTCATTTGATAAGATAAATTTCCCAGTTTTCATGACTACATCGCTTATACGTGTGAGGGGTGTCCACATCCGCCGCGTGTTCACTACATACAGTATGTGCGAACGGCCCGCTGGCAGAATATGCTCTTATCGAATTAGCGCTGATCAAGCAGCTCAAGTTGGCCGCGCTTGGCATGTTTGGTCGTTCGTCGCGTGGCTCAAGCGTCAACTTGAGCATGCGCGAGTCTCCTCCTTTTTTTTATGTTTTGTCTCACTGGCGTGCTGCTGCATTTCATGTGTGCTCACCTTAGAGGCTATTTTTAGAACGCAAGCTAGCAGCCACGTGAATAATACGTGCGTGAATTTGAATGCGTGTCCCTGCACACTCATTCACAAGGGCAATTTGGGGGATCGGTGATCCAGCGCTGCCTCGAAGAGTCAAAATGCAAGCCACGCTTTTCGATTCGGCATGACCTCGCGCGACCTCCGGCCAATGGCTCATTTGCATGAGACAGGACAGCCCCCTCAACATCCACCCGTTATCGGAATCGCTTTATCCTCACTGTTGTAATTCTTGAACCTTGGGTGTATTTTGACCGCAGCAAGTTGCAGTTATGTTTTATACGGGTCAGCTGAGAACTGTTTTAAAAATTGCATCACGTCTCTTTCAATTACAGTTACAAGCCGTTTTTTTTCTCCCCCCTGATGGGAAAAATGAAGACGACGACGTGAGGGAGGCTTTTTTTTTTTTTTTTTTTTTTTGGTCTTTAAGTGGTTAACTGAGTCACAGCCACGATTTGAGGAAATCCGGCAAAACTAATAAAGCCTATCGTGGTCGTCAGCCATGTTTACGACTCAACTGGAACACTTTGAGGTCGGCCCTCCTATCCGGCAGTTTCGAAGGCAGCGATAAACATGGCAAAATTCCCCTTGGGAGCGCGAAAGATTTGTCAATTAAAAGGCAGCTCGAGTCCAGCTGATCCACTGGCAGGAGGATGGGTGGCTGGAGGTGGGGGGAGGGGAGTTTGGTGGTAGGGAGAAACATCCAAAGAGACAACTCTCCCGAGACGCTCACGCTCTCGCTCTCTCTCTGACATAAAACATCTTGCAGTGAGGGGACGACAGGTTCGAATGGCAACCCAACATGTATTCAGGGCTTGTAAGCATTTCACAGATCCCGCATGTAAACACAAGGAGAGCCACAGGCACTAAACCGAGTCCCCTGACATTTCCATTGTCCGGACCGAAATCAAAGGTCGCGCGGCAGTGGTTTCATTTGCAGGAGGCGCAGTTGAACGTTGTCGTCGGCTATTTCGCCTCATCTGGCTTGTCCTGACACAAAAAGACACGTTCGACTCCTGCGGTTAAACCGGGGCAGTTTTATTTTCTCTGCCAACCCAAGGCCTTGATTAATCGGATTTGTCATTGAAATGAGCAAACGGCATAAATGAAGAATGACGTGAAAACGCAATGCGCGTCGCAATTGGACCAACATGAGAATGAGGTTCTTAACAAAACGCCGCAAGGCTACTTACTAATAGCAGACTGGGCTGTTTATTTACTCAACAGCAGATGGGGAAGGCATCTCATTTCACAAATTATGGGATATGTCCACACATTATTTCATCTCAGAGACACTGTCCACAAATTTGCATCAAATTAAGGACCTTTTATTATGAATTTTTTTAATTGGTCATATTGTTTTCTGGGTACATTTGTCGGGTGTCTTCTTCCTAATTGCCTCCTTAAATGTGATGTATTCCAGTTGGCAGCCAACAAAGACATTGACCAAATCAATCAAGGCAGCTCATCCTAATAAGCAGTGGACTCAGTGACAAATGGGCCTCCTCATTTGCATGCGGAATAATTAATTCATAGCCCCGTCTCAGGACTGAAGGAGGCATCACGATACACTAGCCCATGTATAATGAATGGAGGGCTCCAGTTCAAAATACACACCATTTATAAATATATTCTCCGTCATCTTCAGGATAGATAAAAGGATTATTTATGTGTGGAAAGCGAGCGTGGGTCCTGGCACACGCTGACATGAGTGCGAGCGCAAGCTCATTATCAGGATAGCGGGCCACCTTTGGGATTACAAGGAGCTAAAGTGTGTGCACTTTGCAGCAGGAAGGGGGGGGGGGGTTACAATCCGGAAGCCTTGATATGGGAATTTAGTGAAAAGTTGGTGGCTACTGAATTATTCCTATTACAGTACAAACTAACAGAAAATCACTCGAGAGCACGATGTTTTAAAAACATTAAATGTCATATCTGAGTGAAAAATGAAGCTCCATTGAGAAATTAGAGCAGTGTAGTTAAGTAAATACAGTACAAAAAAATAATGATTGAGGCTGCACAGGTCTTTCGGTAGCCACTACTTGGCAAACACTTTATTTAAGGCCCGGTGCTTATCGTGGGCGCACACGCGGTGGCGTCTGTGCTGCAAATGCTTCAAACCACGCGGGGAGGAGCGCAAGGTCCCTGAATGGTCAGCGGGGTACAATAGCCCCGTTGGCACCGCCGCTGGCTATAAACCCCGTCATGCCAGGAGCGGCGGAACACGAGAGTTGCTCGACTCGGTGGGAGCAAAGTAGGTCAAAACATTGGGGACACCTGCACTGTCGAGAGCATGGCAAGTAGAGAGCGCGTTCCTGTCGCAAAGGCCTGCCGGGTAACATTTTGGCATTACAATAAAAGAAAAAGAAAAAGATCCGAGTGGGAGCGTGGATGACGATGATGCTTTTTGTCTAGTCCAAACCTTTCGCCTCGCTCTCTGTGACTCACTTCATAGCTCCTGTTGTCACAAATTGCTCAATGTCATGTCATGTCAATGAACCATGGTCACCCAAAAGTGAACTCATGGAAAATTGACTTTGGAATGTTGGGAAAAAAATAGTTGGGTTGCCCGGTGCCCACCAACCAAGTGGGAAATTAAACCACCATGTAGTGTGTGTGTGCCTTTAAAAGGTGGGGCCTTGCCTGGTGAGTGACGTGGGAGCCGGAGAAAGAGCGTGTGAAGTCAAGAAAGTTTTTGAACGTGTGTTGGCCAATTTCTGGGGGCATGAGAATATCTTCTTTGTAATGCAGGACGACTACATTGAAGTAGCTAACATATGCAAACACATCCTCACTAAACAGGACGTGTTAGGCCATATGCGCCACAACAATACATTCATTCATTTGTATAAAAATATCTGTAACTTGAAAAAAAGAAGGCAAGTTATATCGACACCTCGGACCTCTTTTAAATTGGGAAAAAAATTAATGATGTGATTCTACACACTGATGACTGTTACATTGGGCACAGATCCAATCCAGACAATGGTGAACCACATCGAGAGATCTTGAGCGACAGCGCAGAGATGTCTCAAAGTCTCGAGAGCGACAGGAGATGAGATTACACTTAGTATTCTGGGTCATGCAGTCATCCTTTTTATATATATAATTTTTTTCTCCCCCATGCATTACTACTGTACTGCTTCCTGCTCTTCGCACTGTACACAGCCAAGAGTTGGCGCCACTGGACATATGAATCAGGCTGTATGAGACTTAATTTGAGTGTCCGTGTATCCAACCTGGATAATCCTTTCTTTAAACATGTCATACATGATTAATGATATGAAGATAATGATTACATATTCTTGCAAGAAGGAATAACATCAATGGAGCTAAAACACAGTGCAAAGTTGTGTCTTTTAGCCTTGACGGTCACCCAATATCCCCACACAGGTGGTTGGCTGCTCCACAAGATGCTCCCATTGTGTCCACTCCCAGAATCAGATTACATCCCTTGACTGGACAAAAGCCTTGTTTGTCCCGAGCAGTTTGCTTCATAAATAAGGCCCGTGCAGAACAATACCGCACACACATCTTCACTGTGTTTTAAATACAAAAGCCTCCTATTTTTTTGCAGAGGATTTTATGATTATTAGGGCTGGAATATGGGGAGATACACCGGTTAACAGCTCCCGTGAATGGCTACGTGTAAACCGGACGCAGCATTTGATAAACCTCAAAATAAGAGCTTTGAGATTGTGTTAAAAGAGTGTTGTCGCTTATTTAAATTTTAGGATAGGCAACGTCGTATATAATAGATGACATAGATGAATTTCAATTTGTTTGAGTTGGTTAATTTGGTTGCCTAAGCATATTTTTAGAAGTTTCGAGAATTGTAGGTATCTTTTAATTTGATGTCCAACCGGAAGTCGCACTGTCAACTTCCGATAGCGGCTTTGCCCTAGTTTAAAAAGGTGCTCTGACAGCTGTCACCTTTCTTCTTTACACTACACCCAGCTTTGAAGATAAATAATGGTCATGTGGAACCACAAATCTGACGTTTAACCCCTTGAAAACGTGCACGAAATCAAGTGAACAAAACGCGTCGCTGTCACGAGCGTGAGAGGGCGACTGTGTCCTCGAGTGTGTACCAGGAAGAGACGCCGACACACCGTTCCTTTGTCGCCTTGATGGCACGCGATTAAACGGCTCGCGATTATGGTTTATGAATGGGAAAAAAGTGATTACGGTCGGTATGGTGGGAACAGTTTGTCTTTTGTGGCCCACACGCACGCCAAAACACCGCAAACTAACAGCCCCCTTTGCACCATTTCCGCGTTGAATGTCGGATAGCCACACACGCTTCCCAGGTTTCTCACATGCAAGTCACCTACGAGACAAAATGGCGTTTTACTCTTATTTTTTTGTTCATTTATTCCGGGCCAAATACTTTTCAAAAAATGTCGCGGGATATACGATTAATGAGTCCTAGGGTACTGCATGACGTGTCTATATCAATGAGGACGAACGCGAGAAGTCGAGGAAGGAGTGCGGGGTGGGGGAAGCAAAAACAAGCCAACTTACCGAGTGCCACTTCGCAGGCTTTGCGTAGCTGAGAATGGTGGGCTTTCTTTACCTCCTTGTCGGCTAAAATCTTCTCCAAAGCTCTTGTGAGGAACATGTTTTTCGTCTTTTTGCCCTCAAACATGACGCACCGGAATTCGGGGCGCGGTATGTGTGTCTCTGAAGAAGAGAGGTGATGGTGGTGGTGGTGGGGGCTCTTGCCCACAAAACGAAGGCTTCCACTGGTCGCAACGTTGAGCCTCAACCGCAGCCAAAACAAAACAAAAAGGAAAGGAAAGAAAAGAGAAGACACACACACACACACGCGCAGACACACAAAGGTGGGCTTCAATCCCGTCCGATGGCCATCAACGACCTGCCTCCTGCGCCATGTTGGAGAGGAAATTACGTCACAGTGAGGCAGAGGCCCGCCGCGTCAGGAGAGAAGTAGCGGTGATGCTGCTTATGCTAATCAAATAATGCTCATCACATCAACCTCACTATCAACAAACACAAAAAAAATAAATATGAATTTTGTCTGGAATGTAATTAAATATATTCAACCTGTGTTGAATCACTGAATAAATTGTATCGGGGTAAACGTGGAAGTTTCAATTGTCTCCAATGTGTAAGCTACATGCTAAAATTGCCAATATGTACAGTATCTTGCATGCTTTTATCAATTTTGACCAGGAATATAATTAATAATAATAATAGTAAATAACTCACTGTCATTATTAGTGTGACTTTTATTGCTCCAAATGTAAAGTTTTGTAAAAAAAAAAAAATCTGAGAAAAAGATTATATCAACATTTTAAAATGGGAATTTTAAAGGCTTTCCATATTTTATTATTGTGATTTAATAATGTTTATACTACAATCCACCATTTTATTATTTATTATTAAATTAAAAGCCTTCATGTTTCCCTGCCATCCGGTAGTGTGATTTATTTTTCCCTTCCCCTGACAGTAACCTTCATAAAATCATCCATCCATTTTCAACACCGCTTATCCTATACAGGGTCGCGAGGGTGCTGGCGCCTATCCCAGCTGACTTTGGGCAAAAGACACACTACACCCTGAAATGGTCGCCAATCAATCACAATACAATACACTATAACTTCTGTTTTGTTTTTGGTGTAACTTAAGAAATTCAATGACATCCATGTTTTGATTTACTCTAGACAGGACAAAAGTGGTCAGAAGGAGAACGGATCATTTTTTGCCTAGCGGGACATAGATCTGTCACCGCATAACAGTGGAAGGAAATACCATGTTTTCTTAGAATGGAGCCTAAGAGCAGCCAATACAGTGAAAACAGCAGGGGCCAGAAAATACAACCCTGTGGGACACCATACGAACGGCGGGGCAGCGGGGGGACTCAGAGCAACCAAGGCAAACACAAAGAGTCCTGCAAACGAGTCAGCAGAATACTGTGGTCCACCATATCAAATGCTGCAGTTTGACTCAACAAAACAAAACACACGTTATTTATCCGGCTGAAAAAGCAAACGCTGTGAGTCCCTCAAGTATGGAAAAATTGAGCAACAAACAAAATGTTATTGTGAGAAAGGGCAACAAACGACTAACATTTACTTCTGTGCTCGTTTATCTGAAAAAAGGCCAGGCCCTCGCTCTCCATCTAGCTGCATCTGATGAACAATTCACTTCCAGGCTTGACATGATGACGTCGACCAATCAAAGCCAACCTTCTTCTGCTTGCTTGTAAAACAATCCAAACTCTCTTTTCTCTCTCTCTTTCTTTAACAGAGTGTACCAATACATTATTCTTTGGGTGTAAGTAGCTTTTGTGGCACTTGGACTGGAGATGCATCATAACTGAACACTGTATCATCCAGGCGTCAAGCTGTCACCATCTTGTGGTCAGTATGAGAAGTGCTTCTGGATCTCTTTTTTTATTCCAAAATCCGGACAACAGCAGTACCCAAGTAGCAATTGTAATCAGTATAAACACTATACACAGCCCCCCCCCCCCAAAAAAAATAGAGATACAGATGAGTGACCTGTCAAAGAAAAAGATCAAATTCAAAGAGCGAAACATCTTAATGTTGCGAGACATAAAAACATGAAATGCTTTTAACTTAAGAAAACACCTTGAACAGGAAAATCTGGTTTGAGAACAATTTTGACCACCTGTGGCCAGTATTAGGACAGACGGCTAAATTGCTCATTGAGACATCTAAGCTTCTCAGTACGGTATTAGCATGAGTAATCTTTTGCAGAGGATAAAGGATATATGCCTCGGTAGTAAGTCAATATTACTATATTGTCTTTTTACATCTGCCACTGCCATCGCTTGTGTAGAATCTGAAAAACTCTTGAGTTACAGGACTGTAGCATTGAGCTATTTTGCGTTAGCATTAAGCTAACGTACGAAAAGTGATGCGAAAGAAACAAGCCAACATTCACTGGGATGGTTGAGAGGTTTTTATTGTCATGGCTATCCAGCAACCAGCATCCACTCACTCGCCACCCCCCCCGCCCCCCCACACATGATCATATAGGAGCACTATGCCTTAAAATTCAATACAAACCAATGTGCAAAAATGAACATGATTGAAATTAGCTTATATATTGTCACTATTGTCACTGGAACAAAGTAATATAAATAGTGTTATGGTGACGACTTTGTAATTATCAATAAAATTCTGGAGTGTCTTATAAACCAATCAGGTGTTGTGGCGACCATATTGCTTTTACTGTATTTATGCCAAATGGGACGATGAACCTTCCATACACACGCGCACACACACACATCCACACAATTTCAAGTGTTTGAATATGTTGACAAAGTAAATAATTCAACATTTTGTGAGCTAAACCAGTGGAAAACAAACAAACAACCCCCCCCCCAATAATCTCTCATTACCGTGTGCACTCAACATATTTCAAAAGCGGGAAATAATAATAATAAAAATGCTCCAAAGTGCATTGGGGGTGTGTTGTTCTCTTTCCGTGCACTCACACTCCTTAAAAACAAAATGCATGGAATTATTCCACTTCAATCCCAAAACATAGCTGCATTAAGGCTGCTCTCGAAATATATATATATATATATATATATATATATATATATATATATATATATATATATATATAGTATATATATGTATATATATACAGTATATATACTTTTTTTTGAAAAAGAAATCATAACATTGTCAGCTAATAATAATTTTTAATAATAACATAAAAAAATAACTTTGAAAGTCATTATATAAGTCTGAATGACTGACGTGTCAGTCACGTGTCTTGTCAGAGTTGTGGATCGCTTGGTCGAGGCAGAGAGCCGCTGCCCTCGAAGACCAACGGGAGGAGCGGCGCCACGACGCTCCGACTCGGCGATGCACGCCGGTCGGGGTTGCTCTCGGTGGTGCCGGGCCTCACGTTGGGCCGCAGAGGGAGGAAGCCGTGGTCCTGGAAAATATCCCCCAAGTCATAATCGTTATTGGGGTCGGGGAAGGGGGCAGCGCCCTCCACGTGGGTCGGGTGGTGCTCCGGGGCGTTGCGAGCGAGCAGCATGGTGTCGTGCCGCGTGTCCAGCTCGATTGGGCCCTCGCCGCTGACCGTGTCCCCCTCCAGCTCCTCCAACTGACGAACTGGAACCTGAGGCCTCTTTGGGAGGTCTTCGACAACAGGTTCTGGTTTCTTCTCCAGTGTAGGAGCAGACGAGGGTGTTGGCGTGAGGTTGGGGACTCCCGCTAGGAAGACACCCCGGAGCCGGTCTATCTGCCTCTCAGGATTTTCATTGGCAACGGGATCTGGTTTCAGTGTAAACTCGAATGAAGGTGTTGGCTGCTGGGATTGCCCTCCCGGCACCTGGGGCCAGTCTATCCGCCTCTCAGGAAGGTCGTTGACTGTGGGATACGGGTTCTCTTGCTTTGTGGGTTTGGATGATGGAACTGGCACGAGGCCGGGGCGAGGCAAGACATCCTTTCCTGGAAAGACGCCATGGGGTTGCCCCCCTGGCACCCGGAACCAGTCTGTTTGCTTTTCAATAAGGTCGTTGGCAAGAGCATCCAGTTTCTTATTCAATACAGGAGTGTTTGAGGGTGATGGCTTTCGGCTTTGGCTGGGCAAGACGTCCCCAGGAGGGACGCTTTGGTGTTGCCCCCCTGGCATCTGGAGTGAGACTCTCTGCCTCCCATTAAGGTCATTGACAACTGGATCTGGTTTCTTCGGCGGTGGGGGCGTTGGCATTTGGCTGGGGATGGGAAAGATGCCCCTGGCAAGGGCGACCCCCGGAGAGACGACCTGGGGTCGCAGCTCTGGTTGCCGGGGTCGGTCCGTTTGCCTCTTGGACAGGTCATTGACATCAGGATCCGGTTTCCTCTGCGGTGAAGGCTTGGCTGAAGGTGTTGGCAAGAGGCTGGAGGTGGGTAAGATGACCTCGGAAAGGACGTCCACAAGAAAGGCACCCCGGGGATGGACTGTGTTCCTCTCGGGAAGGTCGTTGACAACGTAATCTGGTTCCTTCTGTAGTGAGGGCGCGGATAAGGGTGTTGTCGCGAGGCTGGGTATGAAGGCCCCGGGAAGGTCGCCCCTCGACCAGGCGCCCCCCGGCCAGACATCCCCAGCCTCTACTCCGCTGCCCGCTTCAAAGGCTCCGCCCCCAGAGCCCAGCTCATCCGGGGCAGAGTCGTCGATCACCAGCGTCAGGCGGGATTGGTTGAAAATGGGCGGCAATGCAAAGACGCGGTCCACATCTTTGCGGAAATTGGCCCAGTCATCCGGTCCCGGGCTGTAGTCGGGCCTCCAGTCATAAAGGCTTTCGTTGATGCTGTACAGATCCTCCAGTCCTTGCCAATTGACGTCCTCGTCCGTCAGGTTTGGCAGTTTAACCCTGTCGTCCATCCCAGAGTGCACTGAAGGAGAAACCAGAGCACATTTGAGGGCCTACGGGACAGAACCGGAATGTTTTTTTTTTTTTGTTTTGGATGAAGCTCCAGCGTCATGCATTCGGTTAAAGAGTGCAAACGCATGCCACCGGCGCTGCCGCCACGCAGCGCAGAGGAAACGTTCAAGCGATAATCCACCGCAAAAACAAAGCCACACATGAAAAGTGGAAAAAATGCACGGACGGCAACCTGGAATTAAAACCAAACAAAGAAAAAAAGAAAATGTATAAAAAGCAAATAAAGCAGCAGTATGCAAGACAGAAAGCAAAAATGTCCAATTGAAGCTTCCTGGAAAAATAAATGCGTTCATAATAATGACTTTTGGTTTTGTTTGTGTTGTGAGACAGGACTGGTCGACTCACAGGAAAGAAAGGATTGGTCTCCTCTTTGAGCGCTTTCGGTGCTGCTGTCGCCTGGTAAGCGACAAACGTGTCAAACAGAAATTCACGTCGTGGATGACATGATGATGCCGATGCTATGATTACGATGATGGTGGACATCAAAGGAATAGTTTGACATTTTATTTGTGTTCTCCTGCATTCCACGGTTGAAGCTGCTCGACCAATGACAGTGACAAGGAGAAAAGAGAGCACCGCAGCCAAGTGGAGACTGCGGAGTCTAGTACTACTTCACGCAAGCTAATCTAATGTTAGCATGTCCATTTATTTTTTTGCCACGTATCCTCATTTCATTCTCAAATCCTACAATGACACTCAACCGATTAGCAAGCAAGAGAAAATGGGGTACTACAGCCAAGTGGAGACTGCGGAGTCTAACACTGCTTCACTTTGGCTAATGCTATCATGTGTTTTTTTTTGTCATTTCCAGCCATGTATTGTCAACTGATTTCACCTGAGAAGAGTGTGTGAGCAGCGAGAACAGAGCGCTGCAGCCAAGCAGAGACTGCGGAGTCAAATATTTTGACATCCAGGGCAAGTTAACATGAGCATGCTTGTTTGTTTGTTTTGTCATTTCTATCCAAGTATACTCAAACGTTAGAATGATGCTAGACTGCTCTAATGAGCAACATGGAGAAAACGGAACAATGCAGCCAAGTGGAGACTGCGGAGTACATTAGCATGTGTGTTGACCCCTGTCACATTTAACCACACAATAATGACACGCGATCAATGAGCGACTATGCAGACTTTGTCCGAGAGTTAACTATGTACAGCTTGAAAATGGAGTGATGCAGCCAAACCGAGATTGCGGAGTATGATTTCTGAAGCATCCACAGCAAGTTAACATTAGCATGTGCTAATTTTTGTAATTTCTAGCCATGTATCCCCCAAATTTCCAATGAAATTCACCCAATTAGCAACTGGGGAAAAAACCCAAAACGGAGTGCTGCAGCCAAGTGGAGACTACGGAGCATGATGCTTACAGTATCCAGGATAAGCAAAAAGTTTTACCATTTCCAGGGTAAGATAACATTAGCATGTGTGTTAACTTTTGTCAGTTCAAGCAGAGTGTCCTCAAATCCTCAACAACAGGAGCGCTGCAGCCAAGCAGAGACTGTGAGGTCCAATAATTAGGTCCTGTTAAGTGTTCAAGTATTTTTTAAAAATCCATATGTCAAACTATCCCCTGGAAGTGTGGAGGATGATGGTATGATATCATGCATGCCATGTCATGGACGTGCACTAAAATGGCCGACACAGACCGTGATCATGCGCTCCCCGAAAGAAGTCGAGAGTGCTCGCGGCTCTGAAAAGAAAACGACGGCAACTCGACAGGACGAACGAAGCTGCCTCGACGGGGAAGAAAACAATTGCGTCCGGATCACGTCAAACGTTAGCGCCTTCCCCCATGCACGCTGGCAAACATCATGGGTGGATTAGTGCGAAGGAGAGGCCCATGCAGGTGTTAACGGAACCAGAGAAGAGGCAAAAAATAAAAATAAAAATAAAAAAAGCCACAGAAGAGAGAAAAATGTTTGGATACCTGTGTGGCTCATAGGTGCCTCCATCTTTACCTCCTGATCAGGAACATAAAAGCAATCCATTGTTAATCATCCGATTCAAAGAGGACGCCGACGAGAAAGAGATTCATTCACACAGAAACGAGAGATGATCATGCGGAAAATGAAGGAAGGGAAGTCTGCGCTCTTGCCACCAGGGGGCAGTAGAACACAAGCATGCTGGAATTTTGTTCGTTCTTTGCAGAGGATCAAAAACTCCGCCAGTGAGTATTATTATTTTTAATCTTCTGCATGTTTTACACAGTTGTTTCTGTTCACATACCCATTCCTTAAAGGGTCACGATACCCGCGACCATCAATGCTAGTTTTGTCAGTCGCTGGTTGTTCTTTTTGACTCTTGTGCAGAAAAATCCAGGCTTGAGGTGGAAATAAGACAGCGAGGCATGAACTCACTTCTGTTTTGACACCATTTAAGTGGTTTAAAAAGAAGAGTCAGGTAGAACTCAGAGGAGGAAGAAGGTCTAGTGTGTGTGTGTGCGCAACATCAAACATCAGAACACGCATCCACGTCGCCATCGATCATCATTCCTAGTACAATCGTGCGGCATGCCGAGATGTGCGTCGCCCTTTTGACCCTTTTTTTGGAAACTCAACCTTTTGACGCGCGGAGAACGTTTTTGAGTCAGTGCCGTCATAGCGACCGCGAGCGAGCGTGAGTGCTGGCGTACCCGCGTCCGAGCCTTTGGGTCTGGGGTTGCACTGCTTGAAACCTTGGCAGCTCCTCATCTCCATCAGCTGGCCGTGAAGGGAGTTCAAGATGTCGCGATCCACCTCATACACGCCGTTGGTCAGCTGGAAATAACACGCGCGTGGTTGATTAGTTAATTTGCTAGCTGGGGACGACTGGGGGTCCACGCCACCCATAATACAAACCCACACATGTACATAATACAAAAACTGCAAGATTCTGTATATTAGAAGGAGGGTGTTGATAATTATGTGCTAGACCGATTGGTGTCCCACCTGGTAAGGATCGCTGTTGAGGTCAAAATACTCCAGGAAGCCGGTGGAGAACTCGCAGAAGAGTGTGTTGTGCGTCTCGTTGATGGTCCTCAGGCACCAGTAGGTGTTGTTGTTGGAGCTGGTGCAAGCGCAGAAGCCGCCCACTGCAAAAAGAAACCAAAAGATGATTTCAACTGCGCAGGGCGAGAAACGATCACATGACAATAAATCGTCGTACGAGTAGCAAGGACAGAAATGAGTCTTATCATTGGTATTGTGTGTAGTAGACATACGTGACCAGAAGGGGGCGGTCTGCCAGTGGTCATTGTTGTGCGTGAAGCAGGTGAGGCCAGGCAGGCTGCAGTCGTCGCCTTTCCTCAGACGCTTCTTTTCCTTGCGTTCCTTTTTGCGGCGGCGGATCTCGTTGTACAGCTGTGCCTTGCCGTCCAACTCGTGTGCCGACTCCCTGAGTTTGTAAAAAAAAAAAAAGTTTGCGTCACCTTCAACGGGATGGAAATACACTGTTGTCAGTGTTGGGAAGTTGTTGAATGAATACTTTACTACGCTGCTTAAATTCCTTTTTTTTTTGTGCATGTTTCAACCTTTAGCACGTTTATCTGTAATTTTCCGTCCAAACTCCCGAGACAATGCTCTGCTTTGCTTCCTCTGGTCCATGTTTAGCGTTGGACACATCAGGTCACCGAATTGCACAGTGACAACTTGTCAGCCTTGAAATAAACTGACTGACGGATTATAAATTTAAAAACAGCTGTAATGCGAATTTAAGGACACACGCTTAAGGATTACGAGATGCCAACTATCAGCGCTAATCGTGAACACATTAACTCATTCAGTACCAGCCAATTCTGGACCAAGTCTGAAAAGACGTTTAAAAACGTCTTTGGGAGTGAATGAGTTATGGTACTTTTCCATTATTAGGTGTTAGCGATTGGAATGCACAACTCGTAATTGGTACATTTTTACTTTGATTTAAGCAGAGTTAAATCAGTTTACCTACTAGAGTATTTTTTTTGACACAAGTATCTGTATTTCGATTTAGGATGAACTTTTTCCACGTTTGGTTGTCGTCCGTTCTCATTCCAGCCCAGCGACTACACAACAGCTGCTTCGCGTTGCCGTAATCCATTTCCAATGTCTCTGTTGCAACGTTTTGTGTGAATCATCACGTCTTTGCATGCAACCTGATCAGTTCCAGACGAAGGAAGAAAAAAAAAAAGCCCTGTAATTTGCTTTGTCATTTTGACTTCTTATAAAACTAAAAAAAACAAAATAAGGGTCTGGATGATAAATTTATTACTGTCCAACATGACATTGTTATTATTTTTCCTGATTTCATTACGTTTTCCTTCTCCCATCGCTTGTCATTTTTTTGTTTGGAGCTGACTGCGTTTGGTGTGTGAGAAATTGGAGCGTTTTTAAAGACGGATCAAATTTAAGATCTCTCCATTATTAAATGTGACACATGAGGAGTGGGAAATGTGGGCTCAATTTTAATAGCTTTTGTAATGAAAATTTGAAAATTGGTATTTGATATCTTGAGGGTGTTTACAGATTTGAGGCCGCCAAATCGAACTTTATGAGTCACTTGAATACAGGGGCGTGCAGAGGGTGGGAACAAAGGGGCGGTGGCCCCGGTCCACCGCAGAGCAAGTTGGATTTTAAACTAGAGTTCGGGTTTCAAAGTAGCGTAAGTGTTTCGAATTTGAAATTCGAACCAGGGATACGCAGAGGGTGGGACCAAGAGGGGCAGCATGCACCTGAGAGGGCCATTCACAGCAACGCCACCCCTACCGCCGGAAATCGACATTTTCTATGACATGTTCGTCTCCGATCATCGATGAAGGGGCATCTTATGGTCATTGATGAAAAGTTAAAAAATTGTGACGCTACTTTGAAACAAAAGCCCCACTTTGAAACCGGATCTTCGGAGACCCTTTTGTGAACCAAAAACTCACTTAAACGGATGCAGTTGATTGTTCCTGTTCTTCACTCTCTCTGCCTTGCTTCTGTCCCCTTTGCTGTAAAAACTGGTGGAACAAACACACACGACGTCATCATCGTATTTGGGTTATAGACGCAAACCAACGCCGTTGACATGCTAACAGTTAGCATTGATCATTGCAGTTTTAGAAACAATGGATATTTGAACAATATATATAAAAACACTCGGGCATGTATTCTTTATCCTCTATGAAGAATAACTATTAAGACAGCATTCTACTGAGGTACTATTCTTCTTCGTTTGTTTCTAAATGACTGTACAGTATTAAATTGCACCCCAGTTGCCAAGGCCAGAAAGATTTTTATTTCATTGTATTTTATTTATTTTTAGTGAGGGAGGAATATCTCAAGGTACTATTGTACGGCTTAAGATTTCTTTGGGTACCTTTTTTTCCCACAGTCACACTCGTCTGGCCGCGTCCTCTTCAAGTGGCCTCGGACTTCCCTCAGATTTTTGATTTTGTCTTGAAGTGCTTCAATCTGACGAAAAAATTGTTTTTTTTCAACAGCCATTTCGTGAAATCTCTGTACAATGTGTATTGCATAGCGCATGTGGTTTAAACGCACCTCTTGGTCCACGTAGCTCTTGTGGTCTTTCCAGGCTCTGGACGACTGGTAGATTTCCCTCTCACAATGGACCGAGTCGTTCATCAGGATGTAACACTTGTGGGTGACCTTGAGGGACTTGGGGTACCCAACCGTATTGGTGTCGTCCGCCAGCATCTCCTCGGAGCCGTCGTACGAGCCCGAGTCGAAGTCCAGGTCGTCCGTGGGGGCGGGGTGGCGCTTGGTGACGGCGCGGCGGCGTACGGCGCTCTGGTCGTCCGCCGCCTGCAGGTCCACATCGTAGATCTGCCCCTCGAATTCCACCGAGAGAGACCTGGTGGGCCGCGTGTGGACGAAACGTGGACGATAACCTAGCAAAATATCAACAAACTGTTGACAATCTTGTTTTATCCCGCGCAACTTTTGGGGCACTTGGAGTATTTTTTTTTCCCCTACAAAATTTATTCTTAACTTGTGCTTAAACTTTGTGGATGATTTTCTTATTTGCACTCACGGTGGCCGGGGGAAGTCTGCCGGTGTGAGCGACGTTCCATCCTCGAGGCCTTGGAGAGTGCGTCAGTGCAGTCGCAGCCCCTCTCCTGGGTGTCGTAGCCGCCGCGGGGCCTCAGGCTGCGGGCCCGCTTGCGGGGGCCATCCTTGGAGCCGCCCTTGCACTTCTGTATCCTCCACTTGCCCGTCATCTCCTCCACGCAGTGCCACTTCTAAGATGCAATCATCGGGAGAAATGATCTCATCCGCCGGCACTCGTAACACATCCCGACCGCACAAAATGAATCGGATCTGCCAGAGGAGCCTCCGTTTTTTTTTTTTTTGTTTTGTTTTGTTTTGTTTGCGCATACCGATCACACTCGTGGGTCGGCTCGGGTCCTTGCCAAAGTGCGTCAGCGTATAATTACACACTGACGCCCTCTCTCTCTCTCTCGCACATTCTCTGCCTTTCTCTAGAAGCGTGATGAAGTCAGTTCAGTGGAGGAATTAAAAAACAAAAGCCTACAAGAGGAAGAGAGACATCTGTTGTGTGGGAACGAGGGAGAAAGCGCAAGACCGCAAAAGGTTGATCGGGTTGCTCTTGGAAGACCCGTATTTGGGGGTCTAATGAAAGGACGAGGCGGGGATGAAAACAATCTGTTTTACTTTATCCTTATGCCGAACCTTCACGCCGGAGGTTCACGAGAGCAGTCAAGCAGGAAGAGGAAGAGGAGGGTGGGGGGTGGGGGGCACGGTGGGGATAAGATTGATTGCATTGGCCTCACTAAAGTTTTGAAATAAAGACAAAATAAAAATCATACTGTACTTTATAAAAAGAGAGAAGAGTAACAATTAAATAGAACTCCACGTGTGCTCATCACTCAATGCTAACCGTTAGCATGTCATTGCTAACATCATTAGAAATGTTGCTTTTCGTCGTCTGATGAATCGGTTATTAGAATTTTATTCTGGGCGGCCCGGTGGTCCAGTGGTTAACGCGTCGACCTCACAGTGCAGAGGTACCGGGTTCAATTCCGGCTCCGGCCTCCCTGTGTGGAGTTTGCAGGTTCTCCCCGGGCCTGCGTGGGTTTTCTCCGGGTACTCTGGTTTCCTCCCACATTCCAAAAACGTGCATGGCAGGCTGATTGAACACTCGAAATTGTTCCTGGGTGTGAGTGTGAGTGCGGATGGTTGTTCATCTGTGTGTGTGCCCTGCGATTGGCTGGCAACCGGTTCAGGGTGTCCCCCGCCGACGGCCCGAAGACGGCTGGGAAAGGCTCCCGCACCCCTTTTGAGGATTAATCGGATCCAAAAATTGATAGAATTTTATTCTGCCAAATATCAAAATAGGCATCGGCCCAAAACAAACAAACCAAAAAGTCCACATTTTTCGGGCCTGAATCGTAAACCGAGAATCTACTTCAACATGTGAACAAAGAGGGGAAAGTACCTGCCCCGGCTGCTCACACGGCGTCTGGAACTCAGCTTGCTGGCACGTCTCCTTGACTTTCATGTACTTGGGCAGGCTGTTGGTGTGCTGGGTGCTGGCCGAGTCGTCCTTCTTCCTCAGGATCTTCCTGTAACCGGCGAAAACACCATCATCAGTGAAGCCAACGCTATCCAGGTTGAGCTAATTTGACAAAAATACCCCCCTTCCACCCCGCCCCCTCCCAATATATCTTTCTCTGCTTCTCCGCTCTGCTTCGACCTCAGCTTGGCATCATCCCCCCCCACCGCTGCCGCCGCCACAAGACCTGGCTGAGGCTCCCCTCGGGCCCATGCCAACTAAACAACCCCCACCCCCACCCCTTTTACTCAACTCCCTTTGCCAACCGGGGCCCCACACACAAGCCACAGACAGAGTGACGGCAACAAATGAGCAACTGAACAACCTGCCCCTTTAAGACCCGGCCAACGCTTGTCCTTTGCGATGGGCGTCTGGTGCGCTTTGGGGCATGATGCCAAAAGGGTTGGCACACCATAATTCAAGAGCCGTCTCGCCGCTGATAACTAAATTATGAAGTCTATTCATCTGCGCATGTCCCATCAAGTGGCAAACGTTGGTAACGGGGAACGGCATGAGCTGCTGCTGCTGCCACACGAGCCCGTGTGCGCGGCTTGCAGATGTTTTGCTGGTCTAAATGAGTGGAAAAAAAACAAAGCCAGTGCCAAGGCAGGCAATTTGGAAAAAGTATGGATAAGATATTAGGAGAACGAAGATCTTAGCTCGCGTGCTCTTTTTCCATCAAATTTGTTTCGTGCCGCCTGTGTGAGCTCGTGTTGTCCAAAGTGGCGGTTGGGTTTGCGAGAAAAGTCCCAAAAGTGCGGTGAGATTCAGAATCAAAGGTGCGATTTGATGTTTTAACCGCACGGCACTTTGAGTTGCATTTTTCATGTCTGAAAAGTGCGACGTAAATAAAACTTGATTGATCGACCGAGTTGAGGTTTTGGTTTCTTATCAGCAGTCATGTAAAGGCCTTCTCAGATTCCAACAAATAAATCACCTTTGTGTCGTGTTTATATGGGAACAGGAGGCACAAAATAGTCTCCAGTGGATTGAACAGGAAGTCAACCGTGCGGGTTTGAAGCAGCCATTCTGGACCGTGTGCATCAAATTTCAGATTTTCTCCAAATTTCCACCGGTGGGGCATCTGTCACCGCGCGCGACCCATTTCAGTGGTGCCTCCATTTTAACATATGAGCATCTCCTCTAAATTATGGTTACCATCAGAGACTTGAGGAAACTGTCTGTCAGATAGCACATCACCTGGAAAAGCACATTTGGGGGTTCGCCGAAGTGCTTGGAGACATAATACGGTCTGGAATGATATGGATGTGGTGAAGGGGTTGGGGCGGGGGGGTTGGGTGTGTGGGGAGGAAGAAAAAGCTCCGTTTTACCCTCGCTCGACAAGGAATGTGTCCCTCCAGACTTTGGGTTTCCGGTTGGGTTTGAATCTGGGAAAACAAAGAAGCGTAGGGTAAGTCAGGGGGGTTCCCGCTATCAGATGCAGAATGCGAGGCAAGACGCTTACAAGCACAGAAAGCTTGGGGAGTTCCTTTGACCTTCCAAAATGAATTGCGGCACATCTATTAGACTTTATCATTGAAAAAGTGCCTACAATTAAAAGCTCGAATGCAGGGGTGTCAAACTCATTTTTGTCGCGGGCCACATTGTAGTTACGGTTTGCCTTGGAGGGAAATTGAATGAATTTTGGGAAACCATACCAATGTTTAATCCCCTCGACATATTACACATACAGCGCACAACAAATTGATGAATAGTTTTAAAACCGGAAGTCAAGAATAATGACTGTTATTGTGGATTACATATGACAATTTGAAATTTTGGTTCAGAATTTAGCAAGCATCGTGGAACTTGATATGCTTTTGCGGGCCACATAAAATGGTGTGACGGGCCAGATCTCGCCCCCGGCCCTTGACTTTGACACCGGTGCTCTAATATGATTGTGACACTTGGCATCCTTGCAGAAATCTTTTTCTTTCACATTTTATCACATTAACAAAGTCACATTTCTTTGACAACTAAAGGCGTCTTTTTTTTGGGGGGGGGGGTGGAAACAGGCTTGACTTTCTTCCTCCCCCGCGCTAAACCGAGCGGTGCGAGAACCTTTGCTCCAAAGAGACAGCATCTCGCTTTTATTTCTGTTTGTTTTCCCCTAATACCACAAAGTAAACTAAGCAGGGTAGCCATTTTCCATTCCTCCCTTAATTGCTGCGGCTTTCTGCTGTCGAGAAACAAATAAATTGCACAGGAAATTGCAGCGGAGCGACCTCAAGCACGTCTCTCAACGAGTGTCCAAACGGCTGAGGCAAAGCAGCCACGGCGCGGCATTTGCGACAAAATTTCAACCCGAGGCAGCATGGTGAGGTCGTGGTTACGTCTGCCGCACGGTTCTGAAGTTCTCGGTGCATAAAACAGTTCTCAAAGATTAAATACAAATACGACTAAATTTAGGGCTACGCACGCCCGCAACCCTCGTGATGATGGGTGGTGATTCTTTTGCGAACCATTAGAGGGCGCTCACGTGCCACACTTAGATGCTCACTGCTCTGAATTGTGCATCTGCATATACGGTCGCGACAAAATGTGATTTTCTTTCTGCCCAAACAAACCTATTGCCGGTCCTTTCCTGCTCCAGTAGCTTAAGGATGGACTTTCCGTCCATGTCAGGGGGCGTGTCCAACCCGGCAATATGGAGGACAGTCGGCGCGAGGTCGATATTGAGCACCAGATGAGGATTTCTGAAGTACGACAGAAATGACGTGAATTTCTGCAGATTTAAAATGACAGAATTTTCGAGCGGCTCCCTTACACTGCGCCGGGTTCCACGTTGGGCCCTCTGAGGAAGAAGGGCACGCGAATGTCGAAGTCGTACGGCATAGACTTGCCTTTGACCAGCCCGAACTGACCGATGTGGTAGCCGTGGTCGGCGGTGTATATGACGTAGGTGTTGTCCAGCTCGCCCGTTTCCTCCAGCATCTCGTAAACCTGCAAACGGGAGATGGCGAGGAATGAGACGCCGCGCTCGACACCCAAAGGACGCGACATTCGGTACACCCGAGGAGCAATCAGCGGTATTCCGTCGGCACCTTTTGCACGGAGTCGTCCACGGACATGAGGGTCTGCAGCCTCTTACGGTGGAGGAAATTGGTGAACTCCATGTGGATGGGCTTCATGGGGCCCGTGTACTGCATGATCCAGTGCTTGTCCATGTTGGGGGCATAGTTGTAACTGGGCGTGCTGGTGGGGAAACCAGTCAAGTGAGTGTTGGAAACAGTGAGAAATCCTCAGCAATTAACGTCTCCTTAAAAAAAAAAAAAAAAAGTTTAGAATTGCCGATTTTAAAACTCATTCAGTAGCAGCCAATTCTAGACCAAATCTGAAAAGACGTTTCAAAACGTCTTTGGGAGTGACTGAGTTAATAATATAAATGACAAACTATGACCTCAAAACACGATTAATTTGAATGGGAATTTTTAAAAACATTTTTAAACGCAAACAGATGAATCTGCAAATCGCGCGGGCGGGGGGGATTGCCGGGCACGATTGCAAAATCTGACATGCCTAAGCCGTCGAAGCTATAAAATCCATGCGCATATTGTGAAAGATCCCTTTTGTGCGGCGTTTGCGTGCGAGCCTGTTCGAGGCCGTCTGTGGCGGCTCGCTAACAGGTGCCGCGCTCGTCCGTCGCGCTTGACGGGCGTCAATAGCGCCTGTGTTTGCCCGGGCAAAACGTCTTGATAGTGCTGTGCCAAGCGACCGGCCTCTCGCACAGAGACCAGACTCTGGCTCTTGGCTCGCGGGAATCGTTTTGAGGGCTGGCACACGCTGGCAAAAAAAGTTCCCCTAAAATGGGGTTGGCATCAACGTCTGGCCCTGGAGGGGCTCAATAAGGCACGGCGGACTGAAAAAATGAGTGCATAAACAGCAATCGGGAGGGAGAACACGAGGGCTGCTGACAGATGCGTCTCACCTGTCTGTGTTGCTACCAAGAGGACGTTGAATTTGTCATACGGCAAAAATATGTCACACCGAATGCATCGATTGGAGCGAGACAAACAATGAAGGAGACAAGAGGCTCTCCTCTCGGGAATAAGACTTTTTACAGCACGGAGGGGAGAAAAAAATGGGAGGCGACTGTGGAGTGAAATAGCAAAGCAACAGCTAACATTAGCATGGGTGTTTTGACATAAATATAAATAGAATGTCAAGATTTCCCCCCCCCCCCCCGACAATTTTTGCTTCACTGCAATGGACATTGTGCTGCTCCTCATGGTGGCAGCGGCAACAATACAGACATACAGTGGGACAGTCTCAGATGCATATTAGCCGTTCTACGCATAGGATAAAGAATACATGTATGTGATTCGCGTTTCTCGGCACACTAACAACATAACTAATTGCTCCACGGGGATAAATAAAGTTTTCTGAATAACTGCCTAATTCAATTTTTGGCCCAAATCAGATTTTTTGCAGAAAATGAAGCCGATGTTGCAAAAAATGCCTCTCTCAAAGACAAAAGGTTATTCACAGAGCACTTTTAGACATGTAACGAAAACAACCCTCCATGTTTCTAGCGCCACCTACTCTGCAAATGTAGTCAACATCAGACGAGAGAAACTTTTTGTTCCACGGACGAAAGTACCAAGAACTAAACGTTCCCGTTTATGCTGCTGCACGAGGAGCGTTCTCTATTTTCCTTTGAAATCAAGCGGCCCACATTCCACTCACGGATGGTTTAATGAAGAGCCGTTACGAGGGCCGCGTTGCTTCTGAACTCTTCACACACGCCACCGGGTGCTCTAATAAGCCCCCCGAACAAAAAGGCACCTGTCTCCGGCCGCCAAGGTACGGTCGGAATCAGGACTACGGAGGTCACACCTGCCACTCGATGCACTTGGATAACGCGGAGGCTTCATTTCTTGAGATGCGTGACGGATTACAACGGGAACATCCTCTCAAATTAAAAACAAAACAAAAAAGTGGGCCGTGCGAGGGGGATTACCGACATTTCCTTGAGCAACACTTAAACTCCATGTCCTTACACTGTTGGGAAAACCACATTCACCGTGGTTAAACCAAACGGAATGTTAATCGTATTAATAAAACACATCCCCGGCAAGCGTAGCCGTCTAAAGTACAGACTTGCGCTTATGATTTACGAGGCGACTCCACCTACGCCTGCCACCCGCCGGCTCTTGATGCATTCGGAATGACGGCTTGCTTTCATGGCATCCGATGCCAGGCAGAGCTTCTTCTCACGACAACCTTGTTGCCCGAACCCTCAAAACACAAACAAACAAGATGCCGGATGCAGCGGCGGTCGTTTTCAAGTGCTCTGTCAATAAAGTTGCGTGCCTGATTTTTCATGACGAGCATTTTGTGGGTTCCATGTCTGTGGCAGATTATTATTATTATTTTTTACACATTATGACTTGAGACAAAAAAAATGACATTCAAACATTGCTGCCCCCGCAAATATCAGGCAATTTTTGCTTTTTTTTTCCTGTTGTAAAGTTAAATAAATACTCAAGGACAAGATATGTAAAACAGTCAAATTTCTGCCTAAAAATTCATATCTTTCTTCTCGGCCAAAAGTTGTTGTTTTTTCTTTTTAAATTTACCTATTAATCCTTTCACGCACCCTGTAACCTGATAACATGATAAGCTGTCCACTGTAGTAACCGCTGTCCCTGAAAGGGTTAATTAACATCAGCATTTTACTCGCAAATGGCATAGACGGCAAGAAACCCAATCTGGCTTTAGTAATCATCCTGCAGAAAATGTTGAAAATAGTCAAAAATAAATTCAAAATCGAAAACTTTTATCGGCGACAGTGGGTTTCTTAACCTGGACATGACTCTGCTTTGCTGCGCCCTGATTTAAGCTCTCGTGTGTATCCAACCAAAGAAGGAAGCGCAAATCCATTTCGAGTGTGTAACCGCCACCAAAACATCACACGCACAATCCGCCTTTGGTCACCCAGGGAGTGAGGTGGGGGGAGGGGGGGGGGGACAGGGTGGTGCTAAAAATAAATGAATAATGTCAGAAAGGGTGTTCTCCGCGGCACACAATGCATTCCTCTGGTCCCCGAGATGCGCGGGGAGCGAGAGAAAGCACTGATTGATATGGACAGGGTCAGGAAGTCCCATGTGAGGGGAGGGCAGAAAACTAAGAAAGAAAGTTGGAAAACCGGAGGGAGGGAGGGCGGGAGGGATGTCGGGCCTGAATGGAGCGACAGAGCCGTAGAGCAAACAGGCAGGCGGGAGGGAATGTGGAGTGGGGTAAGTGACGCTGAGGGTGAAAGTGGGATGCTGGGAAACGGACGGGAGAAACCTTTCGGATGCAGCCTGGGGAGCGCGTCACAGGGACCCGAAGGGAGGCGGGAGGCCAACGTGAGCCGCCGAGCTTGACTTCCCACAAGTGTCATGGCAACCCGCCATCGCTCGGAAACCAAGGGAGTGTGGCCCGAGTGTTAGCATGTTATTGCTGTCAGGTTGAGTGAGGTACAGCAAGCCCCCCACCTATTTGCGCTTTGGCAGTCTTTTGTGGGGTACCTATCCTTTGTGGGGGGTGGGGGGGGGGTTTGTTTGATTTGTTTTTTCGGGAAATAACGCCTATTCACAGTTGTTATGTTTTTTTTTTTTTTTGCTGGGACCAAAGTCATGTTTCATATTAAAACATTGGAAGACTGGAAAATAAGGGACAGGCAAACACATTCCAGACATTCTGTTAGAGCAATTTTGAGGCCTCTCTGAGTAAAAGAGAATTTGTTGTGAAAACGGGAGCCGATATATGGTTACTTTGTTTTCATAAGTTAAGTGACAGGAAATAGACAGACAGAAGGGCAGACAGATATAAAGCTAGTTTAGACAAACTGACACACAGACAGACAAGAACGATGAATAGCTAGCTAGCTAAGAAAGATGAGTAGCCAGCTAGCTTGCTAAGATAGACAGACAGACAGACAAACAGAAAAGATTTATCAATAGCTAGCAAGTTAAATGGCTAAATAGCTAGCTAATAATAAAAATAATATATAAATAGCTAGCTAAGACATACAGAATCACCAATTTTAGTGCGATGGTTCACTTCAGTTGCATTCGGCCGCATTGTGCCACACCTGGCCACGCAACTAAGATCTTCCACTTCCACTAACAACCCAGGCTAAACTTAGCTCCTCCCCCAACTACAAAGATTGACTTTCAGTTGAGATACATGACTTCAACATACTTTATTGGACCAATTACATTTTCCATTTTGTGACATATTTGGGTACTTTCAGAAATTCCAAATAGGTGAATTTTTTCGCAAAATTGCTGGGAATAGGTTCCAGAGGAAATAGTAACCAAAAGTACCATTTACCCATATAGTACACATTGCGTTTGGATTTTCTGGTACAATACTCACATGTGCTGGGAGGCGTTGGGGAAAAACTCAGCGTACTGCGGTGCCGAGTCTTCCGGGCCGTGGGGGGCGGCGTGGCTGATGACCATCATCACTGGACGGTGCGGATACATCCTCTTGGACATGCGGAAGAAGTTGATGCTGTCGTTGGTGATCAGGTCGGTGAAGTAGTCCTGTCCAGAGAAACCGGGGAAAAGTGTGACACATCTGACCATGCTACTATTGCAGCGGGGTGTGAAGCGGGTTCAGCGAGTACACACGGCAGTTGAGTCAACAGCTGGCAGCGTGCCTGCTTGTATGCGTGTATGTACAGTGTAAGGGTTGTTCCCTTCGTTCGGGTATCCCTGCGCTATTGAACCGCTTGATGGTCAGGTAGCCTGCCGCTGGCTCTCCAGGCGCCATTGTTTTTACCGTCACCCATGTTGTTGGGAAAAAAAACCCAAACAGCTGGACACGGTATCTTCTGCTTTTCAAAGTTTCCGACTGCCTGGCGTATGCCAGGTGTAGGGTGTTAACAGAACGGGGAAAAAAAAATTGTCCCAAGAAGGGTTTTATAAATAGGCTTCATGCACGTGGATTCTACACAGCCTTCTGCATGTAGATTTGCTCTCACGCGTTTCTTAAGTGGTTAACAAAGCATAAAATAGCAGACGATATGGAAATAGACAAATAGTTTAGTTAGTTAATTTTTTAATTAAAAACAAATATATATAATAATATATTAATTTTGTGCAATGAAACAGTTTTTTTTTCTTCCTCCCCAATTTTGCTGCTGTAGACAGCAAATTTCCCCAGTGTGTGACAAATAAAGGTTATCTTATCTTAATTTACTTTAACATTTTAGAGTGTATAATAAGTCTAATTATTTATTTCAATACATATTAATTTGTTAGTTGTGTTTATGGAAAAATAGGGGGTTTAGGGATCTTAAAAAAATAATCACATTAAATTGCAATCGCAATACTGCTGGAAAAAAAAAATCACGATTATTCTTCAAAATCATCTGGCCCGAATATAGACTCAAAAATATGTGTATGAAAGGGTTAATTTCGCAATTCCCACATTAGGGCTGAGGGTGGTTATGAGTTCACCAAAGTCTCATCAGATCACCATGTTTGAAGAATGCCCTAACAGCGTCTAAAAGGGAGACAGCACGGTTGTCGAGTTTGTGCGAGTTCAGGTTTTTGTTTTCATCACCAAATAGGAAATAGAGTGTCCATTTGCTTCTAAAACCACAAACTGCTGACCACGTTGGGAGTCTTGTAAACACCTCCCCGGGCAAACCATGTGCCTCCCGCCGCCGTCTAAACATTTGTTTGCCCTGTCTCTTGCGCAGCCCACCACGAAACGTTGACAAGCTATAAATCTCCAGCAACTCTGGGAAGATATTGGCACACCACCGTGAACGCTCACCGACAGCTCTCAGGGTAAAACACGCAGGCGAGACGGCGGCATTCCGCCGCAAAAACGGACAGGATCGACCGGCGAGCGGGTTCATCTGCGTTGTCGGCTGGTGGGAAAATTCCCTCGCGTTTCTTCCGAGGTGGCAAAAGTACTCAAAGTCTGTACTTGAGTAAAAGTAAAAGTTCTTATGAATGTATGAGCATCTTGAATATGTTGCGTCGGCATCCGCAGATGTTGGAAAAACTAACGAGGCTATTTTGACAAACTACAGATGAGAAAGTCATGCTATCTGATTAACATTTAATCAAAAAATGAATAGTCGAGTGGAGTACAGATACCTGAAAAATCCAATTTACAATCGTACATGAAGTATTTGTTACCCCCCCCCCCCCCACTGCATTCCTTATTTCAGCCTGAACTCAAGGTGGTGTTTATCGCACCCCACGTCAGCCTCTCATTTGCATGCCTACACATTAACGTCGGCGAGTCGCAATAAAGTCACTCCCTTTAATTCCGCCAGAATTCCTGCGCAGCATTGTGATAAGAGAAGCGACGTCTGCGTTTACAAGCAGGAGGTAAACCTGTCATTTTCTGGAAAACAAACCCGGGAAAGGGATTAACTGTCTCGTTTTTTTTATTGCAGGGTTTAATGGGAAGAAATACCTTGGCGTAATTTGCGCCGTGTTTCTCCTTGTAACCGTTCCGACAGACGGTGTAATTGTAGAAGCGGGAATTTTTGATCAGTCCGACCCACTCACGCCACCCAGGCGGAATGTAGCTGCCGTTGTACTCGTTGAGATACTTGCCAAAGAAGCCTGCAAAAAGACAGAGAAAACAGCAAATTAAAGCATGCGATACGAATTAACTCATTCAGTAGCGGCCAATTCTAAACCAAGTCTGAAAAGACGTTTAAAAACGTCTTTGGGAGTGAATGAGTTCAACGGGTCTTTTCGGAGAAAGCCAAATGCAATCAAAGTCAGCAAAGGGCTCGCTTCAAGATCGTTGATTTTTCTTTCGCAAACCTGCTCAGGAAGCAGTTGGGCTAACAATCGTAAATAGCCTGCTTGCTGAAGGTCCCGAGCGAGCTGCCCGGTGCGATGCCTGCATGTCACTCACGCGAGACACCGTCTGTTGAGGCCAGACAGCGTCCTGGCAGGCGTCACTATGTTTGCATTTCTCACAGCGCACAGACAGCCAGGCAGGCAGCGTGGCGCAGTCCGCGGCTTACGATAGAAAAAAAAAAAAGAAAAATGTTACACTGGCGAGCACCGAGTCAATATGTCTGAAACGAGTGGAGCCGCTAATGGATCCAAAGCTGAGGGGTCATCACGGCGCGTTCCCATCGGCATAGTTCACCGGCAACATGCAGGCTTGTTAACGGATGAGTCCAAACCAAATTCAACTCACTCAGGCGCAAAAACAAAATGTTGCATCGAGAATTCGGAGCAACCTGCGGCCATGTATGACTTTTGTACGCATCTTGCCAAGTCATCATGAATGAAGACCCACCTGTCCTGTAGCCGGTGTTGTTGAGGTAGACGGCGAAGGAGCGCGGCTCATGCTGGGCCTGCCAGGAGGGCGACGAGCAGTTCTCGTTGTTGGTGTAGGTGTTGTGGTTGTGAACGTACTTGCCCGTCAGCATGGACGAGCGAGACGGGCAGCACATGGGCGTGGTGACGAAGGCGTTGGTGAAGGCGGTGCCGCCGTCCTCCATGATCTTGCGGGTTTTGTTCATGACCTGCAGAGAGCCTGCGAGGGGGGGGGGGGGGACGGGACGGTGACCTTTGGAAGAATGGTGGCAAACCCTCTGCTACAAATGATCGTTTCTCGAAGGGGTTAAATAATTTGAATACGCACAGATAATTGGACAGATGGCCATTTGTGGCTGGTGTTGAATATTTCATGTGAGGAGGGAAAGCTTCAGTTTTTCCACTGCTTCAGTGCAGATGTTTTTTTATTTTATTTTTTTTTAAACAGCATTAATGTACCATTCTGAAAACTTGCATAACATGCATAAAAATGCAACACGCTCATATCCTGAATCCACCTTACCCAGTTCCACATCCTGGTCGTCAGTCATGATGAGGACGATGTTGGGCCGGATGTTCCGGCGGTCCCTCTGGATGCGGCCCCTGAGGCCCTGAGCCCGGGTGGTGGCGTAGCCCGAGACACTCGAAGCCCAGGCCAGAGACGAGAGGAGAGCCAAGCAGGACAGCCACCGTGGCTGCATTTTTTTTTTTTTTTGGTGAATGTTTGGGGAGCGGTTCGTCAAATTGAGGGGAGCGAGGTCCACCCCGGGCCGCTCACTTGAACCCTACTGTGGTCAACTGTGAAGAAACATATGGACAGAAGAGAATAGAATCAACCTATCAATAAACACCATCCATGCAGATATCAATATAAACAAAAGCAGCAAGAATAGTCATCAGCATTATAATAACGAGTGTACTCCCAATACTCTCCCCAACAACGGCTCCGAAATGTCCGATTGATTTTCTGACCTGACAAACGTGACGAGGATGCAGAAAAACAGACCTCGCCTCCGAGGATTCCATCAGACTCATGAACTCGCGTCCTTTCCAATCACGAGCTCACATCGTGTTCCTTTGGTGAAACGACAAACACGCGGAAACAAATCCGTCGCTACCGTAGGGAGACGTCCGCCTGACCGAGCTCTGCCAGGGCCATTGGCCCGCTCGCGCTCACGAGCCCTTCTCCTACGTCGGCCAATTGTGGAACACTTACTGCCCATCGCTCAAACCCCCCCCCCCCCCCCCCCCCCCCCCACACACACCCACCCCTTCTTCCTCCCACGCGATGAGTCAAGCGTGACAGAGGAGGGAGGATGAGACCACACGAGGGGAGGAGGAGAAAGCGGCATTTAGGGGCAGCGAGGGCAGTGAGAGGGTTCCGCTACATTAACCTCGCCGCCGCAGTCGCCAATCACAGATAACCAGCAGCAATTCGCAGCCTCTCGTGCTGTCGAGGCCCCTATAGCCTGCCCCTTCACAACACAGCGGCTTACCAGAATAAAACGGATGACTCCGAAAGCTTGAGGGGAATACATTTATCCTAATAAAGAGACGGGAATTGGCTTGCACATCAAGATAAATAGCCTTTGGCACAAAGGTGGTCTTGTGGGTAGGAGGAGAGACGCTGCCCTGTGCTGCTTTTCGATTCACAATTAATGAGCTCAAAACGAAATGGCATATCTATGTGACACCTGAGTTTTGTCGAGCGCTACCGGCTGGCTCCACCCCTTGATGCATGTTGCCAAGACGATGTACTTTGAGGGCTGGGGTGAAGAAAGCTTTCCCAATCAGGGTCCATTTCAATTCTTCTAAAGTCGTCCGTGGGCCTGATTCATGCACCCCCCCACCCGCAAACATTAACTCGAAATGTCAGCCCCGTAAGCCGGTTTCACTTCGCAACATGAAATGTGTTTGGTAAATCCATCATGATATGACCCACAAAAAGTCACAGGAAACCATGCGCAAAAAACACAGCAGGTTTGCCATTTTGGCTCGAAGCAGCCATATTAAGATAGTTTTGGGTCGTTTTCAGTTGCAGCCTACGTCACAGAACATTCAGCCTCCAAAAGCCACCGTCTTGCGGGAATATGAAATATGCCAGGTACATTTATCAAGACAAGACCCACAAAAAATGTCTCAGGAATCCATGCGCGAGAAGACATAGGGAGTCTGTCGTTTTGACTCAAAGCAACCATTCATGGTTCATTTTGGCGTTTCCAAGTGTACGTCAAGGAAATTTCAGCCCACAAAGCCAATTTTTCTTGGGGATAAGAAATTTGGCAGGTACATCCATTATGACAAGACCCACAAAAAATATATATCCTGAACCCGTGGGTAAGAAATTTGGCAGGTACATCCATTATGACAAGACCCACCAAAAAAATAAATAAATCCTGAACCCGTGAGATAAGAAATTTGGCAGGTACATCCATTATGACAAGACCCACAAAAAATATATATATATCCTGAACCCGTGGGTAAGAAATTTGGCAGGTACATCCATTATGACAAGACCCACCAAAAAAAATAAATATCCTGAACCCGTGAGATAAGAAATTTGGCAGTTACATCCATTATGACAAGACCCACAAAAATATATATCCTGAACCCGTGGGTAAGAAATTTGGCAGGTACATCCATTATGACAAGACCCCCACAAAATAAATAAATCAATCAATCCTGATCCCATGCAAGCTCCGCGTGGACATTTTCGGGTCATTTTTGGCTATTTCTTAGCCCACGGGCCTTAGGCTCCCAAACCGTTTTAAGGAGTCCAAACGGTTTCCTCCAATAAGTCACGATTGTTATGACACTTGGCTCCCAATGCAGGATCCTATGAAAATGTTTAAACGGCGAATTGCAAATGATCTTCTCATCAATTCACCGATATTGGCAGATGTAATCCACCCAGACTAGAATCACTCCCTCGAAATGCATCAACAACTCGACTTTGTGTGCGCGGCAGGCTAACGTGACGAAATGTGCTTGTTCTTGGCGTGCCGTCGCGCGGGCGTGCCTGCTTCTCGTCCGGCGATATGACAAGACGTGCGATAATCTGCGCTTTAAGAGCACTTTGCGCCTGGTCCCAGCGTTCCAGATGAGACAGCCAGCCCCAGTCATCGTGACAGCCCTGTACAAACATTGGCGCCGCGTGGACAAACACCCCCTCCGGTGCACAGAACCTCACATTGAATCACAAGCGCGCGCGGGCGCACACACACACACACGCACACACACACACGCACACACACACGCACACACACACACACACACGCGCACACACACACACACACACACACACACACACACACACACACACACACACACACACACACACACACACACACACACACACACACACACACACCTCTGTGACACGCAGAAACTCTTAACACACTTTCTCGCAATAAAACACATACTCCTGCGGTGGAGGCGGGGGTTCAACTGCAACGCTTCCCAGAAACAATGACTCTGCACAAAAACAAAAATGTCACTTATCTATTTCTGTCCAACTGTGAACGACCTGAAACCAACTGTCAGCCAGGCATGCAATGAAATGGAAAAAAAAAATCTTTAAACAATGAGACTCCACTAAACCACATTTATAATCTAAATTCTACATTGAAATATTTGTCCTAAGAAATGGGATTAATGTATTCTCAGAGGTCTATTTCGAAAATGTAGTAGCATCTTGGATGCTCTGCAGTACTTGCATGTGGATGTGAGATTATTTTTTGACCAATCAGATTTCAGCCTCAATGTGTTGCTATGTCCTTGAAATCTGCCCAGAGAAACATAAAAGAGATTGCAGAAAATGCACGACTGCGAGAGTCACTTCGTGCTAATTAACACTCATTCAGTACCAGCCAATTCTGGACCAAGTCTGAAAAGACGTTTAAAAACATCTTTGGGAGTGAATGAGTTAAAGTGAGGTCATTATGGAATCTGCCACAAATCCCGCCGTACCAATACGCTCTGCTAAAATGCTATCAATAGTTCCGCTATCCGGATCGAGCGAGGTGCCAGTCACGCAGGCTGCCGCGGATCCCCTTGAACTGTACGTCACCTCCCATCCTCGGCTTCACTCCATTCCGCGCTCGCTGGTTTGGCGCTAACAGCTCCGAGCCCGTTTGCCAATGGTGCTACTAGGTCACCGGATTGATTTGGAGGGGATCCCCCATCCCCCCACCTTCCTAGAATGGTGTTCTCATGCGGACACAGAATTTCTCCAGTGAAGAGAGGAAATCGTTACATGTTGGCTTCGAAATCATCTCCGAGACTTCATAACAAAGCTCTCCAAAAATATGATTTAAAACACATGGGGCCAAATGCACTAACGTCCCCTGATGTGTTTGTCATTTTCATAAATTCTTGGTTATATAAAATAGTTACATATGACTATACGCAAATGGCTTCAAAATTAAGCCGCTGAAGCCAGTATGGCGTCAGCATAAAGTTTGGGAGGCACCAAACATAGGTAGGCTGTCCCAACAGAAGACATTTTAGAGATGCCCTGGATTTGGTGTACAGCGGGAAATTAATTGCTTCTGGAAGAAATTTCTTAACTAGAACATTTTGTAAGTAGAGACGCGTTTTCCATGTGAATACCCTAATTCGTTCCAAGCCCCCCCAAAATTCTGACATAAATGTTTTCTAAAGCATAAAGGCTGTGACCAAAGTAACTTCTCACACCCTCAGCGCCCAACATTCCTTTCACAATACATTTTTATGCGACGCTTTCACTTTATCCGTGACGGCGATGCGCTTTGTGCGTCGAACTGAAGAGAGTGCTTTTAGAACCGGCTTGGCAGTCCATGCCCTCCAGTTTTGGGGGGCCTCAAGCCACACGCTCTGACCGTGCCCTGACCCAAGCGGTAAAATGGTTTTGATGGCGGCTTGTTTAACCCAACCTCAGCAACCTGAGGCTACCCACACGCACACATACTCTGCGGGTTACAAGGGGAAAGGGGGGTTGGGGGGTGAGTGCAAAGGGGGGCGAGTAACAAAGGTAACAAAAGTCACGTCAAAATCTGGTTGTGATTGGCTCGCATATTCATTTCAATAACAGCCAAGAGGCTGCATCTGGCTCGGGTTCTGTTCGGTCTGCACATTTATCAGCTGTCACTGAAAAACAGCAGATGGACTGAGGAGACAAATATGCCGATGCTTTTGCTCCGACACACGGTGGAAAATTGATCCAGGTATCCTCCCCCCTGGCCCCTCTACACCCCACTTTAAGTATCCACGAAGTCTGGCCAAAAGGCTGGATCTTGTTCACATTAACATGAAGAGGGCGGGAGAGGTGAGGAGGTTCACGTTCCCACAACAAGATGCGAGGCAAAACCCAAACCAGATGCCACGCCGCTCGGAAATAAATCAGTCAACTGGTGACTAAGAATAATGGCCATTTCAGTTGCCCCCAAAATCCCTTCAAATCTTAATCCGGTCCGTCCATCCGTCTCTGGGACAAAACGCCGGGACGTACTGCCGCACATTCTGATTTCACCCTTTCGCTCTCGTAGGGGGAAAATGATTATGGGAAGGCCTTATGTTAACATTGAGGCTTGTCCAAATATTTCTGTAATCCCAGGGAATTTGGCTGGTCTGCTGCCACGAGGACTGACGAGGGCCTATTTACACTGAGGAGCGCCTGTGTCGGGGTCCGCTGCCAATGCCAGGCCAAGGCTAACGTCGCTACACCGCGCCGGCTCAGGCCTGCCCATTCGAGGCGCTGAGCACCTTGAAGGAGAGCTCTGTCCTCACATTGGCCGCGGGACTTGACTGGGATATGGCTCAAACCTCTCGCTCAGGTCCCTCTTAGCCAATGGGATGCCAGGAAGACGCCAGGTAATAGTCAATGGCAGAGCAGCCATAAGTATGTTGCGTTCAAGAAACTCGGAGCTGCGAGAAGCAGCCCATACTGTATTTTTCTTGAAATTTCTTTCGTAACTAGAGGCAATATTTTCCTGTTGAGGCGTTTCGTAACTTGAACATTTCGTATGAAGAGACGTTCGTAAGTAGGCGTACCACTGTGTTGTTGTCTTAAAGTCAGCTAGCTTAATGCTAACAGATAATGGGAAACACTATAACCAACAAATAGCATCTATACGGCAGCATTATCACTTTCAGGGATGGATATTTGAACACAAATGGTGCACAACACATGTAGACACGCAAAATAACAACACTCACAAGTATATATTCATTTTCCTCTGTGGGAAGAAAAAAAAAGACCAATACTACTGCAGACTCTTACAGCAGTCAAGTGAAATTCTTCGTTAGCCTACTGCCGCGTGGGCAGTCGCGCAAACTGTGAGTACAGAAAGACAACGCAGCAAGTACAGGGTGCGAGTATTTTCTGCCAAAAATCACACAATTTGCTTCGGGCGCCAGCCTAAGTTCAACGAAGGTTATCTGTTGCATTTCAAAACTGACTTTCTCTCAACATGACAAGTTGAAGTTCATTACGGGTGGGATTTTCTTCAAGGTTTGATAGAGAGTGGCCTTGCCTGGGCGAAACGTCAACCTTGACTTGGTTATTATACTGAAGGGGGGAAAAAAAAGCACATTTTTATTTCTGACTCGGTAAGAGACCCTTTTGTATCGCCAAGGTTGCCAGGCCATACCCTCCCAATCTCCATCATTCATGTATAATTAAATGAATCCCGATCCAAGAAAACTTCAAAAAAGGGGGGAATGGGCTTTTGAAGCATTTAGGAGGGAAATGATTTGAAAGCATGTGCAGCCAAGGTCATACCAGCGGATTTGCCTTGTTGGGAGCAGGGGTGGGCAAAAGCATGGTCCATGGGCCAGATGTGGCCCATCGAGCATTTACAGTCAATGAAAAAAATGACACTGCAAAAAGGGGGGGGAAAAAAAGTCGTCAGGTCACATTTTTATGTGCATTTAGACGACTAAAACGATTTCTGGGAAGTCTGCATTTGAACATAAATCTCATCTTGGCAACAAGTAAAATGAGGCCATGGTTCGAGCGATAAAGAAAATTGACTGCGAGCTTCCATTTTACAAGTGGTAAAAAAAAAAAATAATTAAAAAATTATTCGCAAGCACAGATTGGCTTCCATGCCGAAGGAAAAAAAAAATCGCAAATTGAGAATCAACCGGACTGACAAGTCGGAGAGCCCGATATCAAGTTGCACTACGTCGGTCCATCATCATATCGAGACGATGTTGTTTCTTTTCCCCTTTCCACTTGTCAAGCGTGAGTGGACTGGCCAAGCCTTCGAGCGAGCATTTTCTTGTTAGGCCTATTCGGGAGCCGTAGATGGAAACCATTAGTGAGCCTCCGATGGATAAAATACAACACGTTTGTAATTCTCCAGCCACTTTGGCCAAAAGCCGGCACTCTCCCTCCCCATCAGAAACACTCCATCAGGCCGCAGGAGCTCTGGAGAGAGTCAAGAGAACGACAGGGAGTTCAAACGAGCGGGCTCTCACGGGTGGCTTCCGTGTCTTTTTTTTTTTTTTTTGACTTACATGTCAAAAATCACCTGATAGGAACAATCCCCCCGCTCCAACCACAAGCGAGAGCGACGGCTATTAGCGTGAAAAACGGCTTTCCGCTCAGGTAATTGATGAGGATACGGCAGATGGGACTCGCGTTTCCATGAATTCAGGGACATTTTCGGCACGTTTTTACTTTGGGTGACGGAAGAGGTGCTCGAATCCGCTTCGATGTGTGAAAAGGAAATTGAAATTGCCCATGAAGAATGATGGTCAGTCGGGTGTCAGTTTGGAGATGTTTAAATAACCTGTCTGGGTCCTCGTGTCAAAATGAGGGCTGAAAATGATTTTGAGATTTTTTTTTAACTTTCGAACTAGCTTTTTTCTTCCCTCCCCTCATGATTGCAACTGCGATTAATTAAATATGCGATGATTTTTTTTTTCAATTTATGTTTTAACAAAGACAAGCAATAATTTAATCCATCCATCCATTTTCCGAACCGCCTGATCCTCACTAGGGTCGCGGGGGGTGCTGGAGCCTATCCCAGCTGTCTTCGGGCAGTAGGCGGGGGACACCCTGAATCAGTTGCCAGCCAATCGCAGGGCACACAGAGACGAACAACCATTCACGCCCACACTCACACCTAGGGACAATTTAGAGCGTCCAATCAGCCTGCCATGCATGTTTTTGGAATGTGGGAGGAAACCGGAGCACCCGGAGAAAACCCACGCAGGCCCGGGGAGAACATGCAAACTCCACACAGGGAGGCCGGAGCTGGAATTGAACCCGGTACCTCTGCACTGTGAAGCCGACGTGCTAACCACTGGACTACCGGGCCGCCCGCAATAATTTAATCTGTATGTAAAATAAAGAAATATCAGATTTATGACTAAGTATTTTGGTCTTATCGGTCAGATTCACACGAAAATAAAGGCAAATGAATTGCAGTTTTGCTATCTGGACACTGGGCGGCACCCACGTTTTTTTTTTTTTTTGGTCAATGCAAAAAACTTTTTGCTTTCAATATCAATCATTCGCCCTCAATTTTTTTTCCTTTTGCGACGCCGATAAACAAATCATCTCGCCACTCGGTCCCCAGATTGCGCAACATATTGAATTGATAAAGTTACAAGGACGTTGACCCTTGCCGTACGCAGTTTCTTAGTAGCGGAATGTGCGACATATTTAAACGGGAACATTTGTCACTGTATTTATTTATTTGTTGACAAACCCTAACTTTTAGTAGTTTGTGTGAAATAGTGACATACCCGTCAATTCCTCGACTTTGGTGTCACTGCATCATGTATTTTTAAAAAATGAAGAAAAAAAATAATGGAATGTAGAGACAGTAACATGTCTATACTTATTTTCTTAAGCTCGATGTAAGTAACTGCAATACAAAAAAAATTCGGTTAAAATAAGTCACTCGCTTCCCAAAAACAATCGCATACAAAGGAATATTGACCAATAATTATCAACCGGAAGCATCCATATACATACGCACATCACCTTTTATTTGAGCGTACACGAGTAAAAAACAAACAAACAAACAAAAAAAAACACCCAATCTCCGTTAACTCATTCACTCCCAAAGACGTTTTTAAACGTCTTTTCAGACTTGGTCCAGAATTGGCTGGTACTGAATGAGTTAATATCTTAACCCCGCCCCCTCCCCAAGTCTCTAATATAGCCTTATCATAATCAAGAGTATTCAAGTGAATGTCAATCTGGGGAGGATGATTTAGGGCTCTAATAACAGTCTCGCGATAACATTCCTGCTCCTCCGGGTCATTACCAGCAAAAGTAATTTACCCTCGGAGGGGTCGACAAAAACTCAACCTTTTCTTATCACCAACTACTCACAATAAGATAAATCGATCCCGCAGCGTGAGGGCGGTTTCCCGGCAGCTCGTGCGTGACACCGAACAAACACCCCACCGCTCCCTCTCCCGACATGTGTGGGGCGGGGGGGGGGGGGGGGGGGGGGTATTATTGCGTTAAAAAAAACAACTGTCATCGAGGCAGTGCGTGACCCCCCCCCCCCCCCCCCCCGTAAACAGCAAATACGTCTAACGCGCCAAAGTGACAGCGCTCGTAAAAAGCCGATTCGTTCAATTGCACCTGTGCCAGTTCTGCATTCCCCCGCGGGCTTTCATGCGTGAACGGTTCTGGGGAGGGACGGCTATCATATGCCGTGCGCGTCGGAGTAAGAATTAGTCAGAGTTAAACAAAGACAGACATGTTAACCTGTAATTTGTGTACAGGAGGAGCTCGCTTTTCCATCGCCGGCGGCTCAGTGTGCGGCTTTCCAAAGCATGCCGTAACCTCATTTGTATTTTGATTGATTTTTATCACCGAGCGACAAATTAGACGCAGATCTCGGTGTGCACGTAAACGGTCAGAGGTAAGGGTGAGGGGCTGGAGGCCAGTAATGCTTGAGTATAAAAGACTTGGAAATGGAAACTTGGCTTTCACGTGGCATGATGAAAACGTGATTTTTGTTGTTGTTTTTTTCCACTGTGCAACATTTCCCATCACAATCTATTTAAAAATACAAAAATAAAATTACCACCGTGCTTTACCCAGACACATTGGTGAAAAGACCAAATGTCCCACATCGCTCTTGAGAACCGATTTGGTGGCGATGTGACAAATTTGACAAAAATGATTAAAAAAAAATTGGGGATCGGGGGTGTGTAATGGAAGACTTCATTAAATGACTTTAGAAGTCCTAACTGTTTAGACTTCCTCTTTCCTTTCGTTAAAAACACGAGATTTTATTTCTAAAAAGTATGTTTGGTATTATTGTAACATTATGCACAGTTTGAAAAACAAACAAACAGTTTTTCATGATAACGCAAAATTGAACTCTCCTGAGGCAATAATTCTCACTGGCATTTATTTTTGAATCTTTTTTTTTGTATTATTCTGTTTGTTCAGTCAATGAATATTTTCTGAAAGGGGTTCTTGATCCTATTTTGTGGGTCTACTGCTGATAGAATGAATACCAAATTTCATTCTCTTCAAGAAAACTGGCTTTGGGGCTTTAAAGAAAAAAAAAAATCGGGTGAATTTTTGAGGATTTCTGAGTAAGTGAAAGCTCCAAATGGAACTTTGGAATATTAACAAGGAGAATCATCATCATCAGCAGCATCAGCAGCAGAGTTAGGAACTGAAATAGTCATTAAAGTTAGCTCACCCTTGACAAGTTTCCATTCTTTGGGAATTTGACAAAAACAAAACAAAAAAAAAAAAAAAAACGCAGTCGCTGGGATGATCCCAACAAAACCAGCAGGCAGCCGACAAACTTGGCTGAACTGGCCTACGAGACGCTCAGGTGACCCGGGTCACATCGTGCCGTTGGTCCCGGCGGGTATCCTCCGTCCAACGCAAGCGACGATTTCGCGTCGATGGGACCGTAAGCTAGCTAGCGGCACAAGTTGATACGCACATTAAAACACACGCGCGGGTAGAGGAGGGGAACGCTGGCAGAGGCTGAATGCGTTCACCGGCTCCGGGGGCGAAGCGAAGAAAAGAAGCAGGAGAGCTGAAACAAGCGCTCGCTTCTATTAGTGGAAAGTGCTGCAGCGCGGCCAGAGGGGCGAGGAATTCTTTCATTTGCACCCACCACCACCACCACCACCCGCTCACCCTTTCGCCTTCTATTCCCTTGGACCCCTCCCACCCGCATTATCTCCTTTCTGGAAAGGCGGCGGATGAAAGGGGTGCCCCTTGCCCACCCCCCAGTGCCGGTACTTCTCCTCCTTTAAAAAAAAAGAAAAGAAAAAAAAAGTATGAATTCCGACAGGCTCGCTTAATTGTACGCGATACAGACAAGGCCCTTTCTCTTTCCCCATTTAAAACAGATTGCTTCTCCCCGGGGAGGGGATTATTGGACAAGGGGGGGTTGGGGGGGGGGGTGACGAAGCAAGGACAGTGTGGCCCTCTGGTGGGAGGGGTGTAAAGCTTGCACATGGCGCGCGCGTGTGCGTGTGTGTCGACACGTTTTCCTGCGTTTCTTTTATTCGCGCCGGTATTGCGGGAAGATCACGGTGGCGCTCGTGGCTCAGACCGAACCTCTGTTTTCGCTTGTTAGCCCCCTTTTCGCACTGCTCCTCCAAACTGGCGTTCTCCTCGCCGCGCTGTGTGAAAGGTGGCGAGACAAGGAATAAAGGGGTCGAACGAAAGGGGTGTCAAACTCATTTTTTGTCGCGGGCCACATTGGTTTCCCTTGGAGGGCCGTTATGAATTTTGGGAAACCATCTAAACGTTTGATCGCCTCCATATATTACATACACAGCCTACCACAAATTGATGGATAACTAGTTTTAAAATCAGAAGTCAAGAATAATGACTGTTATTGTGCACTACATATGACAATTTGAAATTTTGCTTCAAACTTTAGCAAGCATGATGGAACTTGACATGCTTGATTTGCTTTCGCGGGCCACATAAAATGAGGTAGCCGGCCAGATCTGGCCCCCGGGGCCTTGACTTTGACACCTGTGGTCTAATGTGTCAAACATTTGCCTTTCAATGCAACAGGCAATCTCCGGTGATAAATATCACGTCCCTGTCACGGCTTTCCGTTCACACAGTCAACATGCCGTCTCTAATATGACCTCAGACACCGATCCGATTCGCCTCCGATACTACCTCGGACGGCGGGGGAATTCGGCCCGAACTTCAACAACCCATTTTGTGTCGGGATGGCAGATCGGCATTGAAAATGAGAATCTCATCTCAATTGCCTTACCTGGATTAGAAAAGGAAAATGAATTAACAATCTTCCCGCCGGAGTATCAACGCTGTACAGACGATATTCTCAAACCCACGCATTCGTCCGCAGTTCTTCCAAAGACAGCGCTGTCACTTTAACAACAGGCCAAAACGATTACGATTTTACTTTTTGGGGGGGAAAAAAAAACGCCTCCAAGAACAAGCAAGTGGTGAAAGGCTAATTTATCTTATCTTCAGCAGATGCTCGTTATGGCGTAAGGAAAAAGCTCATTTCACAAAGTAACGCATCAGAATTCCTTCCAGTGACGACCAGGAGTTGAATGTTTGCATGTCCTGACCTTCGCCGCTGAAATGAGAGGCTAAACAAACACTTGGTTGGAAAGTTGGGGGGGGGGGGGGGTTACCAGGGACTGAGGGGGTGCATTGTGAGCTCCAAAATAGATCAATGCTGGATGGCGTGTTACCCCTGGAGATAGCTTCTAAAAATATACGGCAATAACAACACGTAAGCTCTGGAATCGCTTTTGGATGGCTAATCGCTGAAGTTTAAGTCGGTTTCATGCACATATGTAACCTGATAACATGGTAAGCTGTCCACTGTACTGACCGCTGTCCCTGAAAGGGTTCAAATACCATGTTCATAAAAGTTGATTTATTTAAAGCAGGGGGCGGGAAGCTTTTGGACGAATGCGAATGGCTTTCCATTCCTCGCGATTGCTAAAGATCCAGCGAAGCTAGCGGAAATATCGTCAGCTTGCCGGTTCCATACGCGGAGTTGTTGCTGGCTAGCTCGCACCCTGCTAAGTAGCATGCACGATTCTACTGTCCCCCGCAGAGGCGAATCCTTCGGTCCATTCGTCCTGAAGTGTACCACACTCGTCATCTTTTTTTTACTTTTCGCCATCTTATTCGTCGAAGGATTAGCTTTGAGCTAATGACCGAGCGGGCTGATTCAAAAGTGGGCGTTGACTTGTTTCCCCAGCAACGGCCAACGTGGACCAGTATCATCCAATGAAAATTGCTCCTGCCGCCAACTGCAGCCCTGAGCAGTAAAAAAAAAAAAAATCGATGGCTGGAAGAAACAAGCGAGAATATTTTGTTTTATCTGCGAGCCAGATGCAATCATCAAAAGAGCCACACCTGGCTCGCGAGCCATAGGTTCCCGACCCCTCATTTAAAAGGCACGTGAGAACAACGACATCCTTTTGATTACAAGCATCGTGTTTTTGATCACTGGTCAATGATCGTCTTTCACTGTCATCAATTAAAACTCACTGTTTGGCCACGCCTCCAAACACACTGAACATCTGACATGGGAGACTGCAAACTCAACTGTCAAGTCTCCAGCAGAGGGCACTCTTCAAAGATCACTGAAATGCGTCGCTGCCTTTGCCCCCCCCCGCCCTCCCACACCTCCTTCAGAGACCAAAACCAATCAAGAAAATGGAGCGCCAGCAGATCCCCAGATATGACAAAAACATAGCTTGCGGCTACCGTTCCAAAACGAGCCGCAATAATTGATCCCGTCAATTTTGTGTGACTGAAAAGAAAAAAACTAAACAAAACAGCGAGAAGATGGTAGAGTTGCAACTGGAATAATGTTTGTCTTGGCCAGAGTCAACCCCGCCACCCCAACCAAAGTCCTAATTATTTGCAGCAGCTGCCGCTCACTCGGGTTGTTGTTTGTAGCACGCCGAAGCTGCACAGTTTCAAAGGAACACCCTCGAAGTCGAAACACAACACGGGGTGTCATCTAAACTGCCTACTCGACAGGAAAAAAAACAACAACTCATATGCAAGCATTTGGTTCGGTCCAAATCGGTGCCATTGCTCTTTAGATTCAATTGGTTTTCGTCGCGTGTGGACACAGTCATGAAAAACCTCCTCGGTGGCATACAAATCGACAAAGCGGCTTGGCTGTGTTCACACTCGTCAGGTTCGGTTTCCTTTAAAACGGATTTTGCCCTTTTGGCCAAGTGTGAATGCTATCAACTGAAACCTGTTGCCAACTAAAGAAGCAGATTGAGCTTCTGGGCCGTGTTAACGCTTCACTAAATTGGTCAAGAGTGAACGCGACCCCTCGAAAAACTTGACGCTCACCCAAAAAGCGGAGTGAGACCGATTCCGTTCACACTCGTCTCATTTGGTTTGTTTGAAATCTCGTGTCGGTTGGGGCCAAGTGTGAACGCTCAAGTGAACCGTGATGCGCGGCATACGTTTTCTTGACCGCCGAGATGACTTCCAGTCTGTGTTTACACTTGTCAGAATCGATTTCAAACAAACCGCATTTGGTCAAGAATTTGTTCAACCGCAAACACATCGCCACATTTAACACGCTTTTTGAGACATGTCAGTAAAATGTTAAATGTCAATAAATAAATGCATTTTGGATTGGAATACCGGCGTTTCTACACGCTGTTTTTTTTTTATGAGTTAACTTTTGATCTGACGGTTACATGCGAAAGAGAAGACTGCCAAACCGCAGGAACAGAGCACACAGTCTTGGCAGCGTCTCCCAATCGAGATCTTTCACGTTTTCAGACGCAGATCTGATCTTTCAGGAACATTTATTAGTATTTTTTTTTTTTCACCCCGGCAAAAGCGTCTTGACTTAAAAGCCGCAACGATCACAGCCTACCGGGGGTTAAGTACTTCAAGTACCAGGCAGGAAGCGCAGCTACGGCTGGTTTACCAGGGTCAACAACCGGCTCGCACAACGGCGGCTTTCACGCCGCACGTCGTCTCGTGTGCCTTTTTTTTTTCTTTTTTTTTCATTACAGCTGCGCAATCTCAATCGCGCGCGCACGGAGCGCCTGTCGGTAGATATAAATACGATACATCTTATTCCCCCCTTTTCCTGTCTCACTTGAGTTGAAGTTATACACAGTGGCAAAGCGAGGTGCCGGCATCCCTCTGCCCCCCCCCCCCCGTCTCCCTCCCACGTCCTCCCGAGACTTGACAGCTCCTCCGCAAGGAGCACTTTTCAGCTGCTCGTCCATTTCAGGTTAAACAGATGGGCAGGCAGACGGATTGATCGATCAAGATTGTTTTAGAAAACCTGGACGTTCAGAGTTTCTGACTGCTTCAAAGTTACCATGATGATGATGATGATGATAATTGTGTCCCATTTTGACCCCCCCCCCCCAAAAAAAAAAAAAAAGCAGATGTGCCAGAGTTGCACTTGGAAATAGATTTATGAATGCGCGTTAATGGAATGTGGACATTTTTCATTTTCCCATTTATGGCCACAAATGGTCGGAAAGCAAGCCTGATAGGGAAATTTCGGATTCTTACGATGCGGACCCTGCTGTCATTTAAGAGACTATAAATATTCTAAGGGAGGGTGGGAAAAAAAATGACATTAATGGAATGTGCTGCCGACTAATCCCTTGAGACGGAGGAATTTGCGACGGAGGGAATTCCTGTCATCCCCGAGTTGGAAGGGGATCCAAAGTGACCGCGGCGCCGCTACGAACCTCAACTCCCGACTTGAATATTTGGTCACGTACCTGGCGGGGCAGCGTGCGGGCAAAAGGAATCCTGCGACTGTTCCCCTGCGCTCATAAGAGGACTTGAGGGTGGTGAGGGAGGGAGGACTGCGGCGGCGGCGGCGGCGGCGGGGGGGACCACACAGCTCCTGGAAGACAACCTCTCGCCTCTAATCCCCTCTCCGATGTGATGACACTCTCCAACCTCGACCATCTGTTGAAACACGTCCCGCAGCAGTCAGCTCAGCTGCCGCCGTGTCGAGAGAAGCCCCCCTTTCCCTCACCGCCACCTCCCACCCATGCTCGGCTGGCCCAATCACAGGCCAGCTGCTGGGTGGCTGCTTCGCAAAACCGGGAGGCAGGGACAAGGACACGGCGCAGGACGCACACGCGCACACACACACACACGTTGGGAAGCAAGAAAAGCCCTGGTCCTGGTAACCTGAGAGGGAGAGTGAGAGGAGTGGTAAGAGACTAAAAAGAGGGAGGGGAGAGCAAAACGAGTGCGTGTGAGTGTCAGAACCAGAGTAGAGGAGGGAGATGGAGGTGAATGGTGGCATAGAGTTCATAAATAACGCGAGAAAAAGGAAATGATGACATACGAGGTATCTGCGGGTTTGAGCAAGACTAATTGTCGTTTTTAGTTTACTTTACGGTTCAATAAATTGTGGCGTTCTTAAGACTAGTGACTGGCAAGGGTCATATTGAACTCATTCACTCCCAAAGACGTTTTTAAACGTCTTTTCAGACTTGGTCTAGAATTGGCTTGGACTGAATGAGTTAATCAGAATTATCTTGGAAAATCAAACTTTTAAAGATGCCAAGGAACGGGGTAGCCTCGGGGAAAAAACAGTTTCCCTGAAACACCAAATGTGTCTTTTTGAAAGGATTAGCAGACGACACGTGGATTTTTTATTTTTTTAAGTTTAGACGACAGCATGACTAGCGCTTCCGTAAATGCAGTTGGTTTAAAACACTGGAGAACCCAAGAGCCCTTTTCTTGTTTGGAAAATGATGAATTTTACATTAAATCACTGAAAACCAAAATATATGTTTTTTCAAATATTTAATGCTTTAATCCTAATTTAGGATTAGGGCCAAATTTGACCCTTTGGGATTTAAGGGTAGCGTTTGAGTAGCAGAATTTATAGGGGCCAAATTTGACCCCGTGGGTTCTCCAGGGTTAAAAAAAAATAAAGCGACGGCTGTAACCCAAAAACCACAGTTATCATTTTCAGAAACGACCACACCAATTGCCCTCCAAAAAACCGCAACACGATGACTTCCCTCAACAACAACAGCACTCCCAAAAGTGACATAAGGAATCGTTTTTCCAAAACAACAAAGCTGGCGCCTTTGTAAACCACGATGCTATCAAACAGGATAATGCTATCATTGATGAAGATAGCATTTAACGACGTCGCCGTACTGATTGGAGGAAAATGTTCTCGGGTTCTGTGGGTGTTTGTTAAAACTACATAAAATGTTAGGCATCAATAAACTTTTTTTTTTAATAGAATAGTGATCAGGTCCTAAAAACATGATTCAAAGCAGGTCTGTTTTTCTTCTAATAATACTATTTTGGGTCTCCGCAAGCTAAAGAAAGCTGAATTTTAGTCAATTAGGATTTCTTTTACTCTGTATATTAACTCAAAAGCCAGAGTGTCGTAAAATAATGCTTCAATCAGACCCGTCTTTAATTTGTTCACAAACAACGCGATTGGAAATCATGCGCTTTCCGGTATTCTGTTAGCGTCCCGGTTGCTTTGTTGACCGCTAAAACTCTTGATTTCTCCGTGGCGGTCCCAGCCTTGTGTAAATGGCATCTTTTTTTTGGACTGAAATGACAATTGAAAGGCCAGCGGGACACTGTTTGGAGGGAAAAAAAAAAGGGGGGGGGGGTGCGGGATGGGGGTGGGTCTAGCGTCAATAGCCCCTCAGTTTGCGGTCTTGCCTAATCAAACCGCAAAGCCGTAAAACAGTGCATTGGCCCCATGGTGGGAATGCTGCTGGCACTAAACTGTTACATCTGCACACAGTGAAGTTGGGAGCGCGGTGGCGGAACCTCACACCTCCGTGCGATAAATCCTTACAGTTCCACGACTGCATTCCTGCTCCTCATCACCTTATTGCCTCCAGTTAAATAATGGGAGGAGGGGGTGAGGGGACACACTGACATTACAGAGCTCAAGGAACAAGAGGATGGAGGAAACTGACTGATATCTCATCTTGTAAACGCGGAGTGTCAACAGCAGCGGCCGGGGGTGCATTTGATACTTTGTCACCTCTTTTTATACCACCACCACATCGCATTGATAGAAACCGATAACATTAACCAAAAATGACACCTCAATACGCCCGGGAGTCCAACTTGGCAAAAAAAATGTGCCCAGATTGCTGCAGATGTGTTTTTGCTCGCCTTGACATTTTGCTCTGACAAACAAATCAAATCATGGAGGTGGCGGAATAAGATTTGAGAAATAATTAAATAGCCATATTTTTCCTCAATATTTGGACTGTGTGGGACTTATTATGCAATTACCCCCCCCCCCCCCCCCAAGTCTGGATCCCATGTATTTTTAATTTTCTTTTTTTAACAATGCTACAAAATGACAAGAATAGACTTTGGGAATAATTAAATCCAATTTCATGGAACTAATATTGGAATTGAGGTTGCAAATGGAAGTCAGCAGCGAAGGCCTTGCTCGACCCGACACCTCAACAATGACTAGTTTCCGAAATGAACAGCCAATTTTCCACTCATCCATGCACACACACAAAAGAAAGGTGCATTAGGTGTGAGAGACTGTCAAATGAATCATTTTGTTGAACCACTGTCCCACTCGCTGGGCCATTAAAAAAGGATTACGAGACCCAGATGATGCCCGGCAGCGACTTCAAAGGCGACGGCCCTAATGAGTTAATACCCACTTGATATCCGACGACATCACGGTGAGTTAATCAGAGGTGCAAAATGGCAAAAGGGTGGCAGGGTGTGTGTGTGTGTAAAAAAAAAAGGGGCCGGGGGGTTCTTAGCAGCACACTATTTGCATCCTGTAGGCAGTGTCAGAAGGCCTTTGTGAAACACAAATGAGCTCAAAACACATTTAATGCATGGCTGTGAAGCGGCACAAACCCCTATTAACATCCGCAAAAATTCGGCTGACACCCCCCCCCCCCGCCCCCGCCCTCAAAATGGCAATCACATTGATAATTCAATTATATATTATATTCAATCGATAGTGATTGAAAAGTGAATTAATTACGAATGAACATGTCCCAATTAACTACATTTCAAAATATAATCCAATTATGATGTGGAAACTATTTAACAATGGTACGTCAACGCCTGTTCAGAGCAAATAAACAGGATGTGAAAGTGACAAATTGCCAAATAAACGGCTAATTAAATGACTAATTAATTGAAAATATTTTAATAAAATGCGAATAACATTTTATATTTAAACAGTCATTTTTATTTCCCAATACACTTGATCAAATAACACGACAAAATGGCTGTTCAACAGATAATTAAATAAGTTAAGTGAAATGTGAAATAGGTCATGAAGCAATTTAAATGTTCAATTGTCCACCGATTAAAAAAAATCTACACATAAACGTCCTTTCAGAATATATATAATTAAATATAATAAAATGGATGTTGATCAGATCATTTTTAATGAATTAAAATGTGAGCTAATTTCATTGCCAATGAAATCAAATGGGAAATAATGAAATCATTTAACTATATTTTGAAATATGACATGTTGAACTTATTTTTAAAAAAAAATCACTATTTAGTTGCCACGACCAACCAACAAGTGGAACAATTCAATTGGCCTTTGCCTGATCACATTTTGAAATCTCATGACAATCGTGAAGCTATTGAATAAATTGAGAACTAATTGCATCCATGCATAGCTTCATTTATTTAATGTTCACTTGATAGATTTCATGACTTTCTTAACTGATACGCTCTTGCAATAGTGCAAGAACGAATTCCAGATGCAAATATTTTCACTTTTCACTTTGTGTGGGACAAAAAAAAAAAACGGATGTAAAGGTGTGACATTAATAGAACCACTGTACTATTTTTTAATATCACAGCCCCAAGTCCAAGATGACCCCCACTTTTAGGTCGTTTCCTCACATATATAAAACCCATTCATGCGCTTGATGAATGTATCGGCTTCATCATTCAACGTCACTTGAGGGGCGGGCGAGGAAGAGCCCAGGAGAGAAAGAGAGAGAATTGGTGTTGTGAGGGACTCAAATTAGATTAACTAAATTCACAAAAGGGGATGGAGAGTGGGGCATGGGGGCGGGAGTGGGGGGGGGGTCACCCCAACCCCAACCTTCTACATGGGCTCCTCACACCCTCCCTCCTTCCATTCTCACGGCCGAGGGGTTTCCAAAGCGCCTTCGGGCGAGGGCCAGGGGGGCCCGCCAAATCCCTGCGCTCTTTACTGGATTAAATATGGCTGCCCCCGTTGGAGTGCTGGGAAAGATCTAGGCTGTTGCTCCAGGAGCTGAGCACATCTGTAAACATCATAAATCCACGAGGACAGAAAGGGTTAACAGACCCACTAGAATGCCGGAAAGAGGAGACAGAAGGCCTTTGGTATCGCGCCTAAACGTTCCTTTACTCTGTAACAATGGCCGAGTATCTCAAATCAACTCAGCTGTATTTATAGAGCACTTTAAAACAACCGCAGCTGCATACAAAGCGCCTGACGCGGAGCAAAAAGAAGTCAGGCCACAACAAAACACTAAAACAAATTGATGACAAGGACAATGAAAAAGCACAAAAACTGGAAAAATAAGAATCAAGTCTCGTGCAGAGTCAAAAGCCAAAGACTAAAAATAAGTTTGAAGATGCGTTTTAAAAGGAGGTTCGATAAAGTGGACTCCAGTTACATTAACTCCGTTCTGATCGGACTCATGCTAGCATCGAGTGGATGCTCTCCGCCGGGCCTGCAGGTGCAGAGAGAGGCCAGTGTCTGCGCTTGGGTGGGTAGTACTCGCTTCACTAGCCCTTTTCTCTAAGACTCAGTGACCTCAATGGGGGTGTCGTAGAGGCGGAACGGCGTCTGCTTGGGGATAGATCGGGGGGGGGGGGGGGGGGGGGGGGTGGATGCAAGCAGCTCCTGGAACGCAAAGTCAAACGGTGTCTACCAAAGTTGCCATAAGGCACATTTTACCACTATTGCCTGTGTATGAAAAGGAAAAGACATCCGATGAGTGGATGACGAAAGTCGAGTCGAAGTTGATTAATCGATAGTAGAAACAATTTAAGCTAGCGCGGCAACCATTTTTGTACTCTCTCAGCCGTGCGGCTATATGAACAAAACCGAGTTAAAAATTCCTCTGGAAATTACTTGACTGGAAAATGAGACACTCAAACCCACTTGATTAGCAATTAGCGTCAAGCTAACCCTCACCTCACACACCTTTCTCCGGCTTTGTGATGCGAATTTACTGGCTTGTTGAAGTAGAATCTCAGTTCGAATGACGGATGGCGAGTTGTAATCGTGCAAAGGCGGGACCGGGGTGTGAAAAAGCTGCGATTGTAATTTAATTTCAGACCTCTGTTGCTTGTTCTGTCCCTGTTGTGCTGGAAGCAGTAAAGCTATTTCACACTGCCTGTTAAAGACAGCTTTTTTCCCGGGACAATGACATTTAAAAGGGGTCGGCGGTGGGGTTGGGATGCGGGATGCGGTTGAAGTCAAATTCTCAAATTTCCTGGCTTCGGATTTAGGTATAAAACCCCAGCAGCCCGCTGGGCCAGTGCCCGTCGACCTCACATTGCAGAGGTTGTGGGTTCAATCCCGGCTTCGGCCTCACTGTGTGGCGTTTGCATGTTCTCCCCGGGCCTGCGTGGGTTTTCTCCGGGTACTCCGGTTTCCTCCCACATTCCAAAAACATGCATGGCAGGCTGATTGAACACTCCAAATTGCTCCTACTGATCCTTTTGCGGGATCTCTATGTAAAGTAAAAAATAATTTTTAAAAAGGTAAAAAGGCTTGCTGGTATCTAGAACCCCCTTGACAACGCAGAGGGCCGAATAGATGTCATGTCGAGTTCCTGCCAGCCAAGCACAGATGAGGTATAGGCAAAGCAGGAAACAGCGGGAGACCGGGGAGGGGGGACACGCACAGTTAGTCATGAATGGGACAAGCGATAAATATGGGAAAGGCAAGACAGACGGGAGACATGAATACAGTAGGCACGGCGGGGCGACCGAGGTCAAGGAAATAAGATGGAGCGAAAGCAGGGCAAGATCCCACTGTGCCATGTAGAACTGCACCATGTGTCAAAACAGGAGGCTTACCGATGGAAGGGAGCCAAAATGGAGGTGCTCTTGAATGAATTGATGTTTGAAGAGACACACTTCAAACTGGAAGCTATCAGTTACTCCGTGTCCATTTAACTGCTTTTTGATTCCAAATTAAAGCCATGGACTTTACGATTCTGCATTCTCGAACCAAATCCGGTTTTCCCGAAATCAAAATAGCAGAATCCTTCAGGGAACTATGGACTCCTTGTCCAACCTGTAACGTTCTTCTCCTTTGGCCTCTGCCCGGTCACAGACGACTGTAAAAAGTAATACATTTCAATGTTTCGAGTATGTGAGAGGGGTAAAACTATTTGAAACAACTTTTTTGATTGGTTTCTACATCACAGATTTTCACCTCTTCAGGGAAAACCTGAAACCGGGGGTCCCGCTGCAATGTCAAAGTCGGTCCACTCCCGCACTTGTGACAGACCACCCAGAGGGACTGATCTTGAAAACAGGATTAGACCCTTTAAACGGATCGGAGAGAACCTGAGAACTGATAACACCAGAAACCCATCCTTGTCCCTGACCTGCTCATTCACAGGATGACAAACAATACCGGACCGCCTCCGGGTTCACACTAAAACGGCTGGGAACCAATGCTGCAAACCACTAAGATGCCGAAGATAAGCCAGAGAGATATACGTAACTCTCATAGGGTCCGGTGAGAAGATGGCGGGGGAAGTGTAAATCACATACAGACATCGGAATTGGTACTCAAGGAATGGCTTGAGGGAGCGCTTTGACTGCAGCTTCACAAAACGCCACTTTTGTTGAATTTACAAAAACAAGCTAGCCTAGCACAACGCGTAACTGAGAGTGGAAAAACGGGGGAAGATAATTAACCGTGTTATCAGGACACCAATCAACACTTGCAAACACAGCGTTAGCAAATAATTTATATAGCACCAAAGACTCCGGTCAGTCTCCCGGGCAGCCAAACAATCTCCTCCGTGAGTGTTTGTTTCCTTTTTTCAATTCTGTATTCAGTTCAAAGGAGTGGTAATTGTTGTCGTAACCTCCAGCGACTTCCTGTCTACAATCCATCTTCACAGAATTACGGATTTGTGGAATTCCGACTGGGCTAAATCCCGTGTGGGTGAGAAGGTGAAAAGCTTCTCCTGGGAAGGAAGGGGCTCAAGCACTCGAGCAACGTCCAAAATAATCCCGCAGATTTGCCGAGTGGAATAAGGATTTGCGCCAGGTACAGAGGCCATTCATTTATCTCCGCAGAGGCTTTATTTCTGGCCCCCGGCCATGATAAGGACAGCTCGATGAGGCAAAGACAAGGACAGGATCAGATTGCTTCATGGTGACTTTGTAGCGGGAGTGATCCATCAGACCCAAAAAAAAAATGGTTAATGAAGAACCCTGAAGGCCACAAAAACCATTGTGATACCCCCCGACTAAATGCAATCAGAAAAGAAAACGACAGCCAAGCCAAAGCAGAACTAACATGTAATCTGCGGTCGTCGCGTTTCACGATTTTGGCCACGTTTTAGAGCACCGGATCAAAAAGGACAGTCCTGGAAGAGGCAAAGAAACAGATGCGCTCTTAAAAGAGCGCGAACGGCAAAGTCGTGGTACTGGTGGTCTAGAAACACTGCACCGCAAAGACCTCGGCCAATATTCGTCTGGCAACATCTTTTAACGCTGATTTTTGCTCGTCTTTTTGATCACTGCAACTCGACTTAAAGAAATAAATAGACGCTGGAATTCATACATCCTCTCCCGGACAACCTGCCACCACCGCGGATTGGACACGCTCATCCGGAGAAGCCACTGACGAGCAAGGCGGCGACTGCCAACGTGCCGGACTTGCCGCAAGGACCGAGGCAATGGAGCACTTCCCAGACCTTGACCAGACAGAAAAATGCTGTCTTGTGTGTATGTGTGTCAGTGGCATCCAGTGAAAATCTATAACCACCATTCGTTTCCCTGAGGGGAAAAAAAAAAAAGTTCAAGCGGATTAGATTCAAGTCCAAGGTAAGAACTATTCTGCCCCCTAAAAAAAAATAAAAAAAGGTTTCTGAAACAGGTGCAAATTCCTGTGATGCTGGCTTGAGTTGAGGATACCTTTGCGGTCTATCAACCCGGGCCAAGTAGCCACAGCTGCTCTCCTCTTCTGCGTCATATCGGCTTCATTGCTTTATGATGTCTCGGTGTAAGACACGATAGGCCTTAAACCACAAATATGCCAGACATTTCGATCTTTTATGACGGCTTTGATTACATTTCGTACAATGACCATGAATAGAATGTACGCTGTGTCAACATACAGTACAGCAGCATAAGAATAAATCTCTTGAACAAAGGGAGATTTTTTTTTTTTTTTAGCAAATGGCTAACGATAGATTAGAGCGAGAGAAAAAAATAGAATAAGTCATGATAAAGAAACAGTTAACTCATTCAGTACCAGCCAATTCTGGACCAAGTCTGAAAAGACGTTTAAAAACGTCTTTGGGAGTGAATGAGTTAATAAACGGGAGTTTACTATAAGGCAAATTTATCGGCGAGTCGGAATGTGTACTAACCTACGCTAATGCAGTAGCAAAGATGCTAGCGCTAATATCATCAAATCGCGAATATCATCAAATCATCCATATTGTGTCATTTGTATCAAAGCGCACGGCGGATGCAAATCTCCCCTTTTGTATGGCTGCTACACAAAAAAGGCGCAGGCTGATAAAATGCTGTGAAGAGGCTCCCGAAAAGAAAAAAAAACTCAGTTGCATGGCAATGTGGGTGAGCACTCATTCGAAGAAAACCCCCAATAATCCAATTAAGCACATCATTTCCTTTCATACGCAGGAATGGAATCAACTGTCCGACAGCGGCCGAGTCAGAAAAAGAGAAGGCGACAAAAGGACGAGCGGAGAAAGGGGGAAAACTAAAAGGACTTTTCTTGTGCGTGCGTGTCCTGTTCAGCTGTCACGGTGCAGGACACACACAAGCACACACACACACACACACACACACATACGCACAAAAAAAAAAAAAAAAAGCTTAAGGCCTCCTGTGCATCACTTTGTTAGCCGTCTTGCTTGGCTGGCAGTCAACATCTCCAGTCCAGGACAGCACGCTTTTTGCGAGAGCCAAGCTTGCTTTTCACAGCGTGAGCGAGTTTGTGTGTACACGGGCATGAATATGCAATGCTGGTGAGGTCTTTCTTGTCTACTCGGCGTGGTTCTGAAAAACAACAAGGAGAGACCACCACCAGCCCAAAAAAAAAAAAGCATGATAAAATCTACTGCCATCATATTTTTCTCTCTTTTCAGGACGGCCATGTTGGAAGAAATCAATTGGGGAGGACAGAGGGGACCGTGGCGAAAAATCATTTGTCAAGGAATTCAAATATCCTGTGAGTAAGAGCTTATCGTCCTTTATGGGCCGCAATGACGAAGACGAAAGAAAAATAAAAAAAATTAAAAACTGGGGTCGGGTGTTTGGCGCACACAACTTTCCAATCGCATATCCCACGAGGGGATTCTGACGATGAGATTTACAAACAGGAACATCATCAAAGCCAAAATAAACCGCGATACGAGATACTCAAATCAAGCCGAAAGAGTCTCATCGAAGAGCCACAAAGACAAGCAGTAGAAAACAATGATGGACAAATAAATAGCGCAATTGGGAGTTGGACATTTGCACCTTGTTGTCTTGTCACCCCCCCCCCCCACACCCTCAAAAAAGCAACATACAGTAATACCTCGGTTTTCGACCATAATCCATTCCAGAAGGCTGTTTGAAAACCGATTTGTTCAAAAACCGAAACCACGTTCTTTTAACTCATTCACTCCCAAAGACGTTTTTAAACGTCTTTTCAGACTTGGTCCAGAATTGGCTGGTACTGAATGAGTTAAAAAAAAAAACTTTATTGAACACGTCTGTTCACAACGTAACGCTAAACGAGGAAGCGTCACTTCCTCGTGTAAGGAAGGCGAGAGGAGTCAAGTGACGCATTCAAGTGCGCTCAGTTTGTTCGAGAACCGAAATTCGGTCGTCATCCGAGGCATAAAAAACTCAAAATTTTTGGTCGAAAACCGATTTGGTCGAGAACAGAGACGTTCGAAAACCGAGGTTTGACTGTATTTATAATTTTTTTATCATCATTATCACAAGAATGGTAACCGGTTTTATGCTATATTGTTTTGTGAGGCCACACGGGGTTTTGCGTTGCGACAAATGAGTGCCGTGTCATTCGTACAGATATTGAGTGTAATTAGAACTTCACAACTGCCTGGATCGCGCTTGAGTAAACCTGCCGGCAAGCCGCTCGGGATGAAGTCATTAAATCACGCCGGCAGGCCGATACGCGATTCCATCGATGGGCGTCGTCATAAATTTCCCCGCAGTGTCAAAAAAAAATGAGCATTGCTTACATTTCTTTCCCGCGGACACTTTTGACGGGGGTGAAAAGTTGAATTGCGAAAAGAGTCGATGTATTTGTACAGATGGGATGGCAAACGGATCAATTTTCACACGCTGTATAGATTTGTCGAGCGAAAGCTACGCGGCGACGCCAACACGCTGTCACATAAAACTGAATGGCTGCACTCGTTTTGATAAAGTGCACGTCAATGATGTTTACAGGAAGGAAGGCAGTCACCAAAAAAAAGGCGCGACTGGGGTAGGGATAGAAATTAAACAAAACATCCACCCCGGTTTGTGTTGGCCAGGTGAAAAGCGCGGCTGGGCGGAGGATCTCGAGTTTCATTTCGGGAGCCTTCATATCCGAAAAAAAAAAAGACTTCTTAGTTTCCCGATGCTTCATATCCTGTTCTTGTGCGGGTCCCAGATGGCCAAAGGATCCCGGGAACGTCCGTAATGGAACGGCCGAAGAACTTTCGTGGCTTCCGAGCCGGAGAAAAAAAGAAGTGGGAGTGGGAGAGAGGTGACGTCACAACATCCAGCTCTCTTTTTCCACACGAAATTGTTCACATAAATCTCAGCAAATATCACCGACTTTAAAAACTAACTCAAAGCCACAACTGTTCCACGAGGGAAGTCATAAATGACTGGGCATGAGTGGAGTTGCTCGTAATGAACTCAACAGTCCTGCGAGGGAACTGGATTCGGAACTTTCAAATTTCATTTCCTGACAAAAAGATTAAATAACGTCTTTTCAACTCAATCGCAGACACACCGAGACAAGAGCACGCCGAATGCTTTATGGAGCCCTCGCCACACATTACTTATGCGCTACTTGAGCTGAAGGTGGACTGAAAAAAACGGCACGCTGAACTGAATCGAAAACAGGCTCATAAATAACGTGGGCGGCGGCTTAGACCAGGTCGCTTTGGGAACGCTCATCTCTGGAGCCTTCCGGGTAGTAAGGCTGAGACCACCTTGGCGCACACAGCTGTGGTTAAACTCCAATCGAGATTATGACGAAAAGAGACAAAAATAGCATTTTTCGCGATGAGAATGGCGATTAGCATGTCTGCCTCGCAGTCGAGACGTTCTACGTTCCGATTTGAGCTCCGGAGTGTCTGGGGAAAACACAACCGACCGAATCGGTAGTTCAGAGGTCTGAACGCGAGAATGCTGAACTCATTCACTCCCAAAGACGTTTTTAAACGTCTTTTCAGACTTGGTCCAGAATTGGCTGGTACTGAATGAGTTAATTGTCTAGATGTGCCTTGTGATTGACAGGTGACTAGCCAAAGTTAGCTAGGATAGCCACACAGTTCACAAAGTACAAATATGGGACGCAACGGGGAAAAAGTGGCTTTGCGGAAAGAACCGGCATTTCATGAAAAGCCTCATCGGAAGGGGCTGTGGTCTAAAATATCACGCTCTTCCTCCCAGATAGCCTTACCCTGAATGTATTGGGTGTTGTCCGGAGGAGTCAAGGGGGGAAAGGTCAGAGGACCGTTGACCGGGCTTTGAGAAAGTCAGAGAGGTCGGGGATTAGACGGGCATGACACTTCGATAGGAAACGGGAGGGGAAACGCGTGAGTCAGGTATGCCGCAATCTCCTTCAGTGGCGGTCAAGTTTATCAGCAGTTCCCTTCATCTGGTGATGAAGCTACAAGACACCAAGACGCATTCCAAAGCGCGGCTCTTTCCCATGCGGCATGCGTTGCATCGTCCCGCTTTGACGCGGAGGCTGCGCGCTAAAATAAAATGTATGCGCATTCAAATCGAAGCAGGCCGCGGTTGCCGTGACGACAACAAAAACACATGTCCGGACGAGATGCACGTGCTGCGCAGAAGGGGTCAGTACACTCCACCCCTGCCATTTTTTCCATTAACAGGAGGTGCAAATGTCCAAGTGGCAGTAAAGAACCGACATTTGGTTCGACTCCGATGGGTAGAGGGAAAGCGTAAACTTAGAGAGGATTGACGAACCAGGGCGGGCTGGAAGATTGTTGACACCAGTGGGTGCGATACCTGGGCAAGCGGCAAAATGGGGGTGTGGTTGGCAGGTAGGACACCAGGGTAGACATGGAGCCATGGTAAAGAGGACCCCAGCAAAACAAAAGAGAGAGCCGGGGGCGGGGGGGGGGGGGTGTTCAATCAGCCTGCCATGCATGTTTTTGGAATGTGGGAGGTAACCGGAGTACCCGGAGAAAACCCACGCAGGCCCGGGGAGAACATGCAAACTCCACACAGGGCGGCCGGAGCCGGGATTGAACCCAAGACCTCTGCACTGTGAGGTCGACACGCTAACGCCCCTTTGAGTGATGCTCAATACTATCTCGAAAAAATAAAATAAAAACCATGCCAAGCGATTACTTTATGATTGTCAAAGATGCCCGAATGAAAAACACACTGCTTCCGCACACCAGCTGCGGATCCCAACGTGTGAGGCAAAACCGGTACGCCAAAAATCCTGAAGTCAGATAACATCCCGAGGGGCCCAAACGTGTTCAGACTCAATGCAAAACATATTGACCTATTAAGACCGCGACACCCCCCTCCGTGTCAGCAGAAGATTCGCTTCAGATAGATGCTGCATCCAATCACGAACATATAATTAGCGTTGTGTTTTCTCACTAGGTGGCGGGAAGCAAACCTTTTGAAAAGAAGATCAGAATGCTTTTTTTTTCTCTTTTTTCCCCAGCAGGAACTCTCAGCTCCCAGACACATACCGATCATTACTGGCAAGTTTGCTCTGGCTGTCCACTGGATAGGAGAAGGTTATCGGATATCAGCTCTTGGTTCTGTGTGAAGCAAAGCCCAAAGGCAAACACAAAGTTCTTGTTCCAGCAAAGATACTCCAATCTATCACCGATGCACACCCCCCCCCCCCCCACCCCCGAGGTACAGATGGTGAGCCGAGAATGGGACAGATTCTGTTGTAATGGTTAAAAATCATGGCCCAATCAAATCGTTGCAGGATATTGACATTGATGGGCATGCTATAGTTTAAAATAAATAAAAGAAATGATTTAGTTGGGGAAAGAAAAGTGGAAGTGTCTTGGACGTGATCCCACAGAACATCGCACCAAAAAAGGGGAAAAAAATAGATCACCGCCAACCCCAGCGGGACATTCGGTAGACGTATTTATCAAGGCACGCAAAATAACTCAAGAAGGCGTCCCTGAAGTTGGCTTGCCGCCATTTTGTGAAGAAACAAAAAATAAAAGGGCAACGGCCGCTTGCATCGAAATAACGGACAGCGTGAGCGGCGGTGGCGGAAATTATTGTCTGACATTTGGATGATTGAACGTCAAGACGGTCTCCATTTGAACGGGATCCAACACCACCGTTTCAAATAAATAATTTCATGAGGCTCTTTTTCCTGCGCCAAGCCCCAAAGTTAAAAAAAAATAATAATCAAATCATGAATATGAGGCATGCCGTTCTAAACAAAAAATAGTTAAGCCAGCATTTACTGAATTGTTTTTCTTTTGTTGTTGCATTTTTGTGTGCGTACTGTGTTCAAAAAATATATTGGATTAACACCCCATAATAGACAAAAACGTACAAAACCACCTAAATTCCACGCTAATAGCTTGATGGGCCCTGTTTTTGACAATCATCTGAAACTCATGTACAGAGAACAAAAGGATTGTTTTGGAACAATATCCGTTATTTCCATTTCATCTCATTCGGGGGCAAATATTTCAATCAACTGCGTTTTTCGATTGAAGGTTTCACACGAAACCAGCTGCAGATCCCGCTGCGAAAATATTTTTTTTACATTTTTTTGAAATCCTTTGGTTTAATCGTACGATGGCACAATCTTTAAGTTGAAACAGGTGGGCCACAAAAGAGTAAACGGTAATATTTTTTATTTTTATTTTTTTAATGCCAATTTTGATTACTACCACTGGCCTAAACCCAAACATGGCGATGCTACTTTGCAAGTCCTACCACGTCATCCCTCTCCCTCACCTAACGCCCTTCCCGACAGGAGGCAGACGCGCTAACATCGCATCAGCTGTGGACAAACAGCTTTCTGTCATTTTTGCACAAAGCCGCAGTATTTGTGTGTCAAACCTTCGGGGCGCAAGCGGGAAAATGGAACGAGAGTGCTTTGAAAAACGCTCTCCTCCTTGCCTTTTTTTTTTTTTCTTGGGTGTTCTGGGAAAAGAAGAATTTTCCTTGGGTTGAAAAAAAAACTACATCTCACTCATCTGGCAGCTAAATTGGCCGTGTCTCATCCTTCAATACCTACTGTTCTCTTGGGGTAGAAGTAACTCCCCAGGTGCAAAGGAGGATGCTTAACACACACACACACACACACACCAAATGAGAATTTCAGCACGCTGCATTCCGACTCAAGGAGTGGGGATTGGTCAGACACGCCCGGATGGCCCCGGTCAACGAATTCCAACTCCACAAGTCAACTATACGAGAAAATTGATTGCAACGATACAGAGCGACGAAGAAAACCTAACTGGGAAATGATTTCGAGACTGCTGAATCCCGTTCGAACTCAAATGAGTCCACGGCGCAATTTTACAGAATTCAAACAGGAACCCTGCAATCGGCCCCGATTCCAAAGTAATTTGAAACAGGCTTCATTCTTGCCACGCATGCCCGAGTCCCGCAAGACAACAAGCGAAGCCCGCAGTCCCTTTCAAGTAGGCAAATTGTCCAGATGGCCCCTACCTCAGCAGTTGCTGTATTACCTTTCAAATCGTCCGGGCTTAGTTGTGAGTCAGCGTTTACCTGGGGGCAGCGGGGGGGGGGGGGGGGGGGCACTTCCCCTTTAAGATTCCCGCCAAGACGCTCTGATCTGTCAAGCAGAAAAAAGACCCAGAGGCTACTTCAAAGGCCGTTTCAGAGTCCAGAACGCTACTGATGCTAGAAAGGCCTTCTCTACATGAACATTGGGTTCATCTACATTACCCGTATCCGTTGAGGTCAGCGGGGAAAAAAGAAAACACATGTTGACGAGCTAAAGTGTCCGCAAGCGCTCGTCGAGTAACTCGAAAAGTTACTCAACAAGCCTTTCGAAATGAGTTGCGCAAAAGAAATAAGACTGTGGAAAGGTGCGCATTGCTGAAAAAACTCAACAAAAAACTTGTGATAAAGAGTCCGGAGGGATAGAATACAGCACCGGTGTCAAACTCAAGGCCCGGGGGCCAGATCTGGCCCGTCACATCATTTTATGTGGCCCGCGAAAGCAAATCAAACATGTCAACTTCCATGATGCTTTGCTAAAATGTCTACCGAAATTTAAAATTCTCATATTAAATATTATCAACATTTTCTCGGAACCAAACCCTTCAGTACAGTAACTGAAACAATAGTTGAAGAAACCGTTATTATTGACATATGGTTTCAGTGACCAACGGCCCTCCAAGGGAAACGGGAACTAAAATGTGGCCCACAACAAAAATTAGTTCGACACCCCTTGGCATAGAGCATAGTGTCAGACTCAAGGCCCGGGGGCCAGATCTGGCCCGCCGGGTCAATTTATGTGGCTCGCGAAAGCAAATCACATGTGTCAACTAGCTAAGATCTGTACCAAAATGTCAAATTGTCATGCGTAATAAACAACGTTGAGATTTTGCAATCATTTTGTTACCCTGTTTACCCTCACGTGAACAATAATTGAACAAACTATTTAAATCGAATTGACTGATTTCAAAACCAGTAACCTATTAAATTGTTGTGCACAAGTAAATTTGTGGTTTCACTGTCACAACGGCCCTCCATGGGAAGACGTTAACTTCCAAATTGGCCCGCGACTAGAATGAGTTTGACACCCGTTGGCATAGAGGAAAAGGAACCGGGTCGTTTTAGCCCTGGCAAATTGCCGACAAGGGTATTGTCGTCCACCACTCATGCAATCGAAACACATCCAAGTTGCAGAGACGGATTGAAAATCCTCTCAATTTCAGGGGCTAATTCAAAACACTTAAAAGTTGGAATGCGAAATTATGGGTCAGCCGCACATTCACACCCTTTCAGCTTGGCTGGGGAGAAAAGCGTTCCAGCTGTAGTCAGGCTTCAATAACACCAAAATCCGCGGCAAGGCAATAAGAGCATGGAAAAGATGAGACATTATACATCAAGAAGGAGGAGATGGGAGGTATTTTATCACGCGCCAGACCTGCGCTCGCGAGGAGCGGAGCGTGTGTGTGGCTGTCATCCAATCTCATGAAGCCCGGCCTTATCTCGCTGGGGATCAAACTCACTGGCGCGAGGAGTCATTTCTTGCCACGGCTTTGACAAACGGCCCTCTGCTATCGTGAGGTCTAAATATGAGAAGGTGTACAAGCTCCCGTGGAAAAATCGCGACAACCCTGTCCTCTCAACCAAACTTCCTTTGTGCGGTGAGTTATGCACGGCGGTACTCGAGTCATCTGACCGCGATTGTGTGAAATCTCCCAGGCTGTAAAGCTCACGTCAGCAGTTTTTTTTTTTGGGGGGGGGGGGGGGGATAATCATTTTAATTTCGAAGAGCTCCCGTTCGAGCTCGGTTTATCGGAAGAAAAAGGGGGAGGGGTTTGTTAAAGTCCACTTGATGGTAGGGTTAGTTTGTGTTACCCGACGCCGCTGGAGCTGACTTGATCAGGGCTCGATGATTAAGGAAGCACCTGGGGAAAGTGCAACCTGAACCAAGAGGACCAGGAGCACCAATGCCTGCTCAGGACACTACTTAAGTATTCACACAAAAAAAAAAAAAAAAAACACATGCAGACTGAAGCCTCAACCTGAATTCCAGTGTAACGCACACCAATTAAGTGGATGTGTGACAAATAAATAAATAAATAAAAAAGTATTCGGTTCCTCGTGGGCCAGACAGCTGTCAACAAATAAGCAAAAATACCGGCAATAAACGGGAGCAGTTTGGAGGAGCTGAAATTTATATCGGGGGATAATTTGGTCTGAACAAGCTAACGCTGGTTCCTGTCACAGGTTAAAATTATTATTATTATTTTTTTAAAGTGAGTCAAAGTCCGGTACAATCAGAACCAATGAGAATTGTTCTGCAGCCGTCCTTTTTGTGAAATGACAGCTCTGGGGCTGCGCGCGCTAGTAGCGCGGACCTCACAGCTGCAGAGCGCCCGGACGAGCTCACCGAAACACACGAGATCGGAATACCATCTGCTTGTTCGCGTCCTCCGTCGGCTCATTATTCATCCTCCCTATCGCCACGTCGTTGCGGCGGGAGATAATGTTCCCAAGCACATCGTTAAGCCCCTTTTGAAATCTGACATCGCAAAGTCAAAAGCAGTTTGTGGCATTTCGACGTTAATGAATCATCAATCTCCAGTACGTTGACAAACACCGAAATCTTGAGGATCAGATGCCTTAAGAGTTGAATGTAAAGCGGCAGACAAGGTAGTATCTCGGGACAAAATGAGACGGGACCCTTTCCTCGAGCTGGTCTTGACTTCTCCTTGTATCGGAAAACGATACTCCGCCGTGCACACATTTAGATCTCCACTAACAGCCACATGGCATTCAGACTCATTTGACAAAAGCAAAGCCACCGGTAGTTCACACTCAACATCTCTATTTCGGCGCCCCCCCCCCACCCCCACCCCCAAAAAAAAAAAGTCTTACTCCAAGTCTAGCGCGTCTGTTGATTTACGGCACCGAGATTCTGGGACAAGTAGCAACCTTGTTCTGCTTGCAGCTGAAAAGAAAAGGGCCTGTGGGCCTCGGCTGAAGGGCAAAATGTCAAAAAAAGTAGATCTATCTGCCTCTTGCCCCCAAAGACAGAAATATCTAAGTTCGGAAGAGAGAGAGAGAAAAACGGGGGGGGGGGGGGGGTATGAGGGGGAGGACGCGAGGGAACGAGAAAGCCGGTATTGTTAGGAAAAACAAAACTGGCCTCTTTCCTTTTTGCCACGGATTCCTCCAGGCGAATTCATGTCTGTTTGTCAGTCATTAATCGTGCACAACAGGAAATTTATGAGAACGCGGATACTATTTCCGCTGATAAACGTCCGCTACCATGGAACAAGAGGGCCATTTTAAATTGTTTTGTTTTTTTTTTTTTGCACATTTCTACCTTATTTAGACGTCGAGATTGATCTTGATCTGTAAACCCTGAAGGAGGATCCTTTTTTTTTTTTTTTAATGGAATCCTCTCTGCTACTGGGGTAACTTTGGCAACTTTCTGAAATTCTTTCAGTGTGACCACGCTTATTAAATGAGAGCGAGCGAGTGGTGGAGTGTCAAGAAATGGCGGTCAGCGGGTTGCGAGAGGGCTGCGGATGCTGTCGAGGTGCATTCAAAGAAACATCTGTAACGGGAGGTCAAAGGCGGATCAACGCGGTGAACCCAACTCAAGAAGCGAGCCAAAGACCGTCGACTCCAAAAAGCTTTCGGAGAGCTGAGCTACAAATCCCCCACGGGTCTTTGCGCCCGTCCTTCACGCCGCTTCAGAAGCAATCGTGTGCTAGTTCTCTTTTAACCGCCGCTGAACTAGCGACTGCTTTTATTAACTCATTCAGTACCAGCCAATTCTGGACCAAGTCTGAAAAGACGTTTAAAAACGTCTTTGGGAGTGAGTGAGTTAATTGCTCGACACGAACCGCCGTAGAAACACAGGAATTATGAGATGGAAAGGTGAGATTACAAATCCGCAAATGTCAGATGGGCAAGGGAAGTATTCTCAACTCGGAGACCGTCATCAGTGGAAAAACAGCTGTTATGGCCGCCGCAGAAGAAGAACAGAAAAAGGGTTGCGATGGGAGAATTTAAGAGCGTGATGTAAACTGGCAATTGTTGCGCAGTCACCCCCCCCCCCCACCCCCAAAATTTTATGACAGTATGGCTCTTTGCTAAAAGATGGTACAGACATCTGGAATCATCGGGGTGACAAAACGAGAGGGGTGATATTTTCGCAGCGGGAAACAACGAGCGACAGAACAGCTCCGCACAGGTACTTGGTTCCGTTTGTTTCTGACAAAAGGCCCCTTAAAAGAACCAGATGCGATGATGGAACGCTCTTACCCGAGGGCCACAGCTTCAATCTGAGCCTGTAAAGATATGAACGATACCCATTTGACGTAACCCCCCGCCGACCAAGATGAACAAATGTCTGTAATCCACGGCAAGTGGGGTCCGACACCGCCTGGTGAAGGCTTTTTATGTTGCCGTGAATCACTGCAAGCATTTAGCTTGTGATGTCCAATAAAAGCTGACTGAATACAGAATGTTTTCTCGTGTGGCGTTACAAGTTGTTCGGGAATTTATTTGGACCCCGTGGCAAGTACACAGAGCGCAGCTAAAGCGCCCAATAAATTTGAGGTGGAATGGAAATTGAACCCACCTGGTGTCAAGGATGGTTTGACATAAAAATGTAAGACGGGCCAAGTTGGAGGTCTCGCGCTTTTCCGAGGTTTCCCAATGAGATGCTGGAGGATGGCAACTGGACGATAACGACAATCGCCGCGAGCTACACGGCGAAACCTGGAAGTCGACGGTTTCCAGAGATCACCTTCCGGCGTCTGCCATAAAAATCGGACTTTGTGCGTCATGATGAGCTGAAGCAACTTGACAGCCATTCCGTGAACTCATTCAGTACCAGCCAATTCTCGACCAAGTCTGAAAAGACGTTTAAAAACGTCTTTGGGAGTGAATGAGTTAATAGCTGAAGATCGAACCTTCAAAACGACTTGGCCCAACGATTTGTGGCAAAACCACGGCAATAACCAGTCTCGGTCGGGGTTTGAATTGAGTGACTCCGCAATCGACTAAACTGCGGTTTGGAGAATAAATTGCTCAGTCCTAACGAGTTGCCATTGTCATCACACCTCCCTCTGTAGTCAAACACCACCAAATCATACTGAGGTTAGGGGCTTGTCCGGACGGCATGTTTTCTGACGGAAACGACTCGTAAATCAAGGGCGCTCCCCAAACTGACTGTGAAAAGCCAGACAAGCGCTCGCGAGGAACCTGCCCGGTGCGATTGGGGAGAAAGGCCAGACAGGCCCGTTGGCTTCAGGACCAACTTCAAACCGTCAATGACTTGAAAGACTCAAGAAATACTTTCTCACCCAGTGTTGTTGGGGTGGTGTGTTCCTTGACTCCTCCCTTATTTTCTTTCACAGTCATTTCCAATCAATTTCTGGGAAATGAAATCCAGCCAAAGTACAAAGCCCATCAACACATTCAAAGCATTGTTTAATCACACGCAGCACAATAGCGTCGCAGCATCTCGCAAGGCCACTGGGACTAACAAACTCGCGAGCGGAAACCAAGCATTTCCACACACCCCCCCTCAAGATGTTCTGGAAACAACAATTGAAGGCAAGAGAGCGTCTTTTAACTTTGTTGAACATGTGGCTAATGGGGAGGAATCTGCACCACGGAGAGGAATGCCGGAAACCAAGATGAAGTTGTAAAAAAAATATAAAAAGTTATGTTAGCGTTTGGGCTCTCGTGGTAATTATCGGCAAAGTTCGAGGGGAAAACCAAAATGGTCCGTCACCCATAGCGTGATAATCAACACGATACTGAGCGGCAGACATTGCGAAAGACCGCTAACGTGTCCTGGATTTCACATTCTTCATGAAGAAACGGAACGGCTCAAATCCACGTTGTCACGGTAGAAAAATAAACTTGCGCGTGCACACCCCTTACGTGGCAGCTCTCCACACGGTTCACGATGGAATGTCAGTTTTTCGCACCGAGCAAAGTACACTTCACAAAATGTTTCCAGATGTCAAAAGTATCATCAAGATAGCGGTGACACAAAACATTTTGGTTCTGGTTATTATTTTTTGGAGAGATGTCTTTTGAGTTTCAGTACGTCTTCTGCTGAGCGTAACGGCCTCACAGTTTTACCAAGGAGGCAAATTGCGGTTTTACACCTCCAGTCTTGTGCCACTTCTGTCAAATTAAACAGTCTGGCGGGGTTTAGCACAGTCAATCGATGACAGTATGACACACGACCTAGTCGCGTGTAAAAGACCGGACAACAAAGTACAACTGGTGAACGCGGCGTAATTTACCATTCACACCGTCGCCCCGAGAGACAGGAGTGGGGTGGAGTGTGGGGGGGGGATCACACCTTATAGTGCTACTTAGCTTTATGGGCAGTCCCCAAAGGATGCCAGTTTATTTTCGCGCATTCTTACCCGCCGCTCAGACGGGACATAAAACCCATTGGAATATATTCCGCGCTATCCAAAAACAAACAACACATTTAGACGAAGGCCCACAGGGGGAATCCGTACTTTAGCGGGTCAATCAGCCCGACAAGAGGCATCCGTCGGTACAAAGAATGAAAGCGCGCAAACACACCTGGTCGACTCAACAAGCTATTCAGGCCTCTAAATGAAGCGTGTTAAATACTGGGGTCCATTTTCGAACAAATATGGAGCAGACCACTATAAAAAGCTAGACAACAGTACATTGACTATACATACAAGTGGTGAACGGTCAGGTCCAGCGAGGCCTAAACATGATCAGAAGCAGACCAAGAGAACAATTCCAACCCAAATTCTCATATCAGTCTATTTTCTTCATTTTGTCGGGTTTCTTTTACCTGCACAGCTTGTACAGCCCGCCACTGGACTATCCTGGTATGAGGTTCCCGCAGGGCCTGGACGGGGGAAAGAGAACAGTTAAGACAGAGGTGGGCAAACTACGGCCCGCGGGCCAAATCCGGCCCGTTGGTCTTTTTAATCTGGCCCGCCGAAGGTTGGTACACAATTAAGGTTCGATGTCAACGACTGCATTCATTTCATTTGGACTTGTAATGACAGGCATTTCAACGCCAGGTGGCACAGTTACTTGAAGTTGCTGAGCATAGGGAGGAAGGGGGAGACGATACGGAAGCCCGCAGTAGCGCCAAATCAAGTAAATCCCGTTCGATACGACGGAATAATGTACTCTTAATGTCTGAAAAACGTGCCAAAAAATGCAAAATACTGCTTTTTAAATAAAGAAATCCAATTAATATTATGTCGAATTGAGTTCACCCTTTTGATCCGGCCCTCCATAATATTTTCTGGTTCTCATGTGGCCCTATGCAAAATATAATTGCCCACCCCTGAGTTAAGACATGACGTCATGGGACAACCGCTTTCTCTCACGGTCAGCTCACTCCACTGTCCCGGCCAAAGACAATTGACAGGCAAAATTAGCATTTTATAGCATAAGGGGTTCTAAGGGAGATGGAGGAGAGGAAGCCAGATGACAAGTCATTGTCATTCGCATCGCTATACAGGCGTAGGCGGCTTGCAATAAAAGACAAAATGGACACCTGAGGGAGGAGGTTGATCGCCTGATGGTCAAAGCAAACGCGCAGGACAAAAATACGCCAGATTAAATGAAGCAGGCAAGTGAGGTCACAACTATTAAACACTGCAGAAAAAAAAAACATGACGCGGTATAATGGATTGAAGAGATTTTTCCACAAAACAAGCTTATTTGATGACCTATTTTGGTGGAATAAAGTGCGCGTTTTTGGGTTAGGCTGAAAATTCAACACAGAAATATTTTTGTCGCGACTGGTCATCGCTGGGGAAAATGACCGGTTCAGTTTCAGAAGCTCCTGCTGTGTTTGGTTGCTACGAATTTATAGATCTAACCGCAAAATTGTCATCCAAATTCCAATTCTCTTTTTTTTTTTCATCGATTTTCAAACTTATCAGAAGGGTTAACTCATTTACTCCCAAAGACGTCTTTAAACGTCTTTTCAGACTTGGTCCAGAATTGGCTGGTACTGAATGAGTTAATAGTCCAGAAGCAATCGGTCTCGCTGGACCAAATCGCTACGATGGCAAAACTGACTCTCGGTTCTTGTTAGTCGGAAGTATGGAAGCTGCTAAAAAATTGCAAAAAATAGACACTCATTAACTGATAAAAGAAAAAAAAATCATCCTGCCCAACATTTCGCTAAGAATTGAGCCCGTAGAATACGTCAACTAAGTGATTAAACGATGACTCAACTTCCTGTCCTGTTGCTCCCACCTGTGTGTACAATTCACTCACCAACGCACAGAGAAAGCTCAAGTGACGACGTGAGGACCGGTGTTTATATGAATCTTAGTAGGATGAGTCCCTGTTGATTTCCACACACCCGCTGGCTTCCTCTGTGAAGGGCCTCCAAAAAAGTAAATAAAAAGCAGGACGGGGGGAATCATTTGGACACACACACAAGCAAGCACAATGCTTACCTCCCCTTAAAATGCCCATCCTCCGACATCGTCATCACCTTCCCCCGCACGGTCTGGCTTCCTGCACTCAGCGAGGACCTGTAAACAAGACACGCACGTACACGCACACGCCCACGTACACGCACACAGTCGGGGCTATCTAAGTTCACATCAGCCACCAAGTGTGCTTATCACTCACTATCCTTTACTTTCAGCCCTCTTCTTCCTCATTCCCTTTCTCCCTCCCTTGGCCAACAGGTCTTCCCATCTGCTGGCCAGCTGGAGGAGGAAGAAGAGACGACGGAGGAGGAGGGGCGGTGCGGTGCGGACCGGGCGGCAAGTTGCGCCGTCTAACTTTCTCCCAGTGAATATGAAGACTCCTCAGAGGGTCCCTTGGGGCTTGGCAATGGGGGGGGTCAAGTCAAGTGTGTTGGAGCACTGAGGGAAGATATGGACCGCTACTGCCGCGTAATGCAAGTATCTCTGACTTGAGAGGCCCCACAATGCATTGCAACAGATGGGGCTGTTGGGGAAACAGTCACTTGTTGGTGCTTGCTCATTCCACACACATGGAAGGACCACAAATGGCCATCGCTGTCGATTCCCAGGCATCATGTGCTGACATCAACAAAATTCTGTCATTCTGACCCCTCAAAAACCAATTCGCGTGTGGCTTGTGACAAAACGGTTAATGGTGAGTTGACTTGAAATGGCGTCATTTCTGATGAGGCTCCTTCTAGAAGAAGCCAAAGCAAGTAGCAGGATCTGGGCCTGAATGGACTCCATTGAATCCGTGTCGCCATCAGTCTTCCAAAACGGACAAACAGGATGAGTGGCGGGTGACAGCGACATGTGACTGGAGTTCCCGAGCCCTAGCCCCGCCCCCATCCCAGGACCCCGCGGCCCCTTCTCTCCAATGATCTTGGCTTAGTCCCATTCCCAAAGTGGCTTTGACTGGATGCTGATGGGCGCTCGTTTTGAAACAAAGATGCATTGTATGGGGAGGCCTCTGCCTCCTGCGTTATCAAGATCTTCATCTTGACAAACATTAGCTTCGAAGTGAGTGCGACACAAGTGCCGGATTCTGTCCAGAAACGCTTGCAGACTGGTAACGCTGAGGCAGCCTTTAGTGAACTTTGACCTTCTGGAGTGCTACACCTGTCAGCAAGTCACAACTGCACTGTGGGATGATAGCATAGTCCCCCCCCCCCCCGCCCCACCCCCAAAATCTGAACCTCATCACCTGGCTCAACAACTCAACTGTGGGCATATTTTGACTTTTAGACATCTCTCAAAAATACTACCGGGTGAGAGAAGTAATCAGATTACCGTTTTACATTTATTCAAGTAGCTTTTTGTGTTTTTTTGGGGGTATCTCCTGAAAAGTGCTGATTTTGGAGTTCCAAGTTTTTCAAAAGACTCCAAATAATGGGCCATTTTCTAACAGTTAGGGCAGGGATGTCAAACTCATTTTTGCCGCGGGCCACATTTTAGTCACCGTTTCACGAGGAGGGCCGTTATGACTAAAACCAGATAAAGAAGTCAAGAAAAACTGTTGATTCAGCGATTTGTTTAAGTTCCTATCATTCGGGGTTTGGTAACAAGAAAATGCTTCGAATATCTCTCTTATTTATTACAAATGAGAATTTAGAATTTTGGTCGATATTTTAGAAAGGATCATGGAAGTTGACATGTTTGATCTGCTTTCGCGGACCACGTCAAATGATGTGGCGGGCCAAATCTGGCCCCCGGGCCATGAGTTTGACACATGTGAGTTAGGGGGTTCGTAGACCAGGGTGTTGGACACTTTCGGGCAGAGCGCTGGATGTTATCGGAAAATATCAAGGATGCATTTGGTTCCCACAAGAAGACGCAGAGGGAAGCAAATATGGAGGGGGGGGGGGGAACAAAGCCAGATGATTTCTTAAACCAGGGGCGCTTTGAAGTTTTATGGCTGCGTGGAGCCTGGACTCAGCTGATTTGTATTGGACAGAGCCGCTACTGCTCTATCAACCTACCACATAGCCGTACTCGTGATTAGCCGGTGACTGAGTTCACCGGCACCCAAAAAAAAAAAAAAAAAGCTGTTGAAGACAACTCGCATTATACTGACCTCATGGCAATAATCCCAACCCTACCCGACTTTCACTGCTCGTCTATTCAGACGTCGTCCTGCGTTCAATCGGATGCCTGTCTGTTCCCGCCGAGGTTTCCATGTCTCCCCCGAACACACAACGGGGGCTGAGGGTCAGAAGAAAAAGAAAATCTCCCGCCCCATCTGTGCCCTCGTCCATTCTGCAGGTCGGGACGTGAGCAAACAAGTCGCTTTTTCGCTGCCCTGGCAACCCTTTTCACTTTAGACACACACACACGCATACGCAAACACATTGCAACATCCTCTTTTAGCAGGGCCGCATTGAAAAGGGGACTTCCGACCTCTTGAAGGAAAGCTGTCAGGGAGGGAAACAAAAGGAAAACAGACAACTAAAATACACAGAGGGACCTTTTAGCTCCGGTACAATCCATTCCCGGATCATGAAATAGATTGTTGACATTTCTAAAGAAGAAGAAAAAAAAAATACCCTGAAAGAAAAGAAGGAAACACGATGAAAATTTGACTGGTGCGCCATCGAGTGTGAATCTTAACTCTCATACAATATTTACCAAGCTTTGCCATTGTGACACCGAATAGAACAAAAGCAAATTAGGACGCTTTCTTCTTCTGTTTTCTTCCAGCTGTATGGATTCCCCTGTGGCACGGTGCTGCCCCACACAGGTCAGTCTTGATACTACAACAGACATCTCATTAAGGGAAGCACGAACATTTTTCGACGTCATATGTTTCGCATTTTTATAATGGGTAAAAATGCGAAAAAACTATTTTGCCAACCCCGCCTAAGTGTGCGGCTTCAGAGTTCCACTGAATTCATCTTCGTCTTCTCTACTGCTCTCATCACTTGAAATATTTGACCGAAAGGGAAAATATATCTTAACGTCACAATTTCACGGGGATCAGTTTTACTGTTATCGATGTTTATAATCCATCACGCTCGGCGAGTATTTTCCCTCCCGAGTCACCTCCAGCCAGCCAGCTCCCATTCCAAGCGTCACTCTTCTTTTTCAATTACACAGAACGCGGAATGAGCACGATGGGAAAGTCGGGGTCTTCGATCGGGGGGTTGCGGGAGTTTGCTTGGACAGATTGGACAAATATTTCTTTTGTGTGGTCGCCGCCACGCCTCCGCGCTGCTCTGGCGGCCAAGGAGGGAGCAAGGCGGCACTATATCACAGTGGCTTCTCCATCCAAAAGTGTCTCACTATCCACACTCCAGCACCTAACTTAGCCATCAATTACGTTTATGGGGCGAAGGAGGCTAATAAAATAGCACGTGCAGGCTACGTTGCATTTTTTTTTTTTAATAGCACATTTGGTTTCATAACTCAACACTGCAAGTGAAAGATGATGAGAAAAGTAGTGGAAATGACGCGCATATCAACCATATTTTTGATACGCTCGAGTCATGAGTTGTTTTGATGTCCGAGTTGCGGCTCAGTCGCGACCAGTGGACAGAACATTTAGGTTGGCACCACAGCCAGCATGCGGATTGTGTTCCAAGGTCCTGCGTTCGTATCTTCACAGTTTCCAGATTGTGGCTTGCGATCTCGGCTCCGACTCTTGTATTGTGGAGTTTCCCTTCTTACTTGCGTCACGCTCCCCACGCGTCTCCAAAAACATCCAAGCTAGGTTCACTGAATACTCTCAATTGGCCATGCCTTGGAGTGGATAAAAAGCGCCACTGACAATTCTGAGGGCTTCATCCAGAGCCGATTTTTATCTCGGTTTAAGCTTGCTTTTCAAAATCGGTGTCCAACTTCGGACTACTGGGGGTAAAATGAAAAGGACCAGAGCAGAGAGAGCCATGACATGTCGCAGCCACATCATCTGTGCCCTCTTGTGGGGAAGGTGGCTAGCACGCGTCAACCAACTGGTCATTTACGTCAATCCCAAGGCCGCACTCGTTACTTTTCTCTTCTCTGTTTCCAGGAAACATATTAGAGGAAACGGCCTTGGGCAAAAAAAAATCAAAAAAAAAAAACATCATTGTTTGGCTCACTGATACGTTCCTCAATTCTGGCAGCGAAAACCGACAAGTCGACTTGTCACCGGCGACGCTGAAAAAAAACCAAAGCTTAATTACCCACCGGCGACTTCTCGTCCTTCGTTCACTCAGTCGCTGGCCTGGTCTTCGAGATGAGCCAAAAGTGTGGCAAAAATAACTGCAGTGATTTTAACGGGGATTTTCCAGGCGGCCGCGTGGGACCGGGATGACGCAAGGGACGAAGGATGTCAGAAAACCATTTAGGAAAGAACAACCGCGACAAGTTAGGGGAAGAAATACTGTAATTGAATTTGTCTCTTGTCAGGTTGTACAATGTTTTTTTTCCCTTCTAGTGTACCGGATTTTTCGGACTATGTGTCACTTTTTTTATTTTTTTATTCCAGAGTTTGGCTCGTCCTTCGACGAATAGTCAAGTGTCACTTGTACAGTGCCAAGTATTTGCCACCGTCATTGCATATTTATCATACACAAAAGTTTCAGTTCATCAAACCGCTTTTCAGATCACGCAGGGACAACCCAAGGAAATAAAAAATGCAGTTTCTAAAAGCCAATAAAATTTATTAAGGCACAAAAAAAAAAAAAAAAATCCAAACCTCACTGTACCGATGGGAAAAAGTAACTGCCTACTAATGGGTTGTGCAACCCTTGGCGACAATAACTGAAATCAAACTTTTGCGATGATTGGTGATGAGTCTTTCACATCTCTGTGGAGGAATTTTGTCACACTCTTCTTTGCACAGTTGCTTCAATTCCGCCATATGGAGGGTTTTCTAGCTCGAACTGCCCGTTTAAGGTCACACCACAGCATCTCAATTAGAATCAAATCTGTATTTTAACTTGGCCACTCCAAAACCTTAATTTTGTTTCGTTTTTTTAGCCATTCAGAGGTGGACTTTCTGGTGTGTTTCGGATCGTTGGCCTGCTGCATAATCCAAGAGGGCTTGAGTTTGAGGGCGCAAACTGATTGTCGGATGTTAATCTTCAGGATTTTCGGGGAGAATTCATTGTCCCAACAATCACAGCAAGTTGTCCAGGTCCTGAGGTAGCAGAGCAGCAACAGACGATCTCACTGTCACCATGCTTCACCATTGGCATGATGTTCTTTTTATCAAATGCTGCGTCATTTTTACCCCAGACTTACTGGGCCACACGTTTTCCAAACATTTTTGACTCATCAGTCCACACAGAATGTTTTTCCACAAGTCATCAAGACGTCTGACGGCAAATGTGAGACGAGACGAAAGCAGTGGTTTTCGTCTGGGCCACGATCGCGAGCCCATGGCACGGAAACGGACTTGAATCACGACTGGTGCAGCCCCTTATCACCAACTCAGGTATGCCCACCTATTCGCAAAGTTACGTGCCGGAGCTGGGCTGCCGACAGTCGCAGCCAGCAGCATCCCTCCTCTCAAACGACACACCTCGTGAGTTACTTCGAGAACACAAGCGCATACAAAGGAAACGAGGCTCCAGAGGAGGGACGATGTTTTTTTAGCTGGTGTAACTTCAACTCCCAAAATGCAGTCATACCTCGGTTTTCCACCATAAGCCGTTCCAGAAGGCTGTTCGAAAACGATTTGTTCGAAAACCGAAACCACTCCCTTTAAAAAAAAAAAATCTTTATTGAACACGTCTGCTCACAATGGAACGCTTCACGAGGAAGCGTTACTTCCTCGTCTACCCGAGGGAAGGCGAGAGGAGTCAAGAGGCTCCTTCAAGTGCGCTCACTTTGGTCGAGAACCGATTTACGGTCGTAATCCGAGGCATAAAAAAAAAAAAAAGATCGACATTTTTGGTCGAAAACAGAGACGTTCGAAAACCGAGGTTTGACTGTACAATTTATGCTTCAAGTTTGATGTCCGTCACTGAAGTGATGTTGGCTTTATCTCAAAGGATGTTATCAGCCACTACAGAGGAGACCTCAAATGTAAGACGTCAAAAGGCCAGAAGTGACTCTTGCCTTTGGTCAACTAATTTATTTTTGACTCAGGCGTGCGCGGGGGGTGAGCAGCTTTTGAATAGCTGCCCAATACATAACACAGAAAAAAAAAAAAAAAACAGCCGCGCGCTCTACTGACCACTCCACTATGCACGAAAAGTCTGAATATGATTACACGAGCAATCCCTTGCATGCCTTCATACAACCTGGTCATGTTACTGCTTTGGAGGCCCAAATTTCTTTGTTCTTCGCCAATAAATCATTGACTTTTTCTCATTCGCCCTTCGCACGACATGCTGAGCCATGAGGAGTGACTGTAAAGCACTGCGGTAAATCCCTTCAGAACAATTTATTGTTTTGCGCTCGCAATGATTGAGTGCGCTCAAAGCCATGAGTCACAGGTCCGGAGGAATCCGGCCCGGTTGTCCATCAATGTTTTGTTTCATCTGAAGAGGGAGTGGGGACGCTGAGCAATTCCATTTCCTGCTGTGACGATGATGGGGGGGGGGGGGGGGGGGGGTTACATCAGGCGTTTTGGCAGCGTCCGAAACCGACTGGAGGAAGCGGCGTCAGCCCGATTACAGGGCGAAGAAGCAAAACCTTCTCGCCGAGCAACCGTTAACAGGGCATTTGTTCCGCTTGAAATGAGCTACGATGGGAAGCCGAAACAGGTGCTGAGGCGGCTGAAATTCATTCTTTTTGCGCGCCCTGGATGGAGCTTATCGCCGGCGTCATCACCATCAATCAGTCGTCGGCCATCTTTCTTCTCCGCAACACCGCAAAACGGCCTCCGTCGCTCGCCAAGCTAAATCTTTCCGTGTTATTCGACGGCGCTTTACGAGCGTTATCCGACACCTGAGACTGAGCTTTGCAAACGCGCGAAAAGACGGACGGTGTTTTAGTGACAGGCCCCTTTAGAGTCATTAAAGTGCTGTTACAAGTGGGGCGAGCGAGTCAGCTCGCGAGTTGGGCTTTCGCCAGCAGTCCAAAACTGATTTACTGATTCTGCCGAACTGTCGTAAGTATTTTAGACGCCGTGTGAAGGTGAACAACACAGTTGCGGCGATAACCTGCTCACGGTCTAAATTTTGGCATCGTTTTACCCCCAAAATGCTTCACGTTTCAGCGACTCGAATTTATGAGGTTCCAAAATATCTGGTGACTTTCATTCAAACTTTTGATTTCTTTTCATCCCACGTGACTTCAAAGCAGTCGTCTTGGATAAGTCACGGCCTCCTTCGCGAACGAGCTCGCATCAGCAAAGGCTCTGGCATAAATAAACGGTCGACGAGAAGCAAATATTTTGGCTCCGATAAGGCGGCGCGTAATAAATCACAGGCTAAACTATGAAAGCCATGCGCGCATTCCCCTTAAACGTTGTATGTAAATGAAAACATCAACGGGTCAGGATGTGGACGGATTGTTGGCCGGCAGCTTCCAAGAAAACAACAGCAATGGAAGGGGTCGCGCTTTTGGAAGGAAACATCAGTATCACAGGCACCTCATCGGACCTTGTTTCAGTCAGCATCAAAGGATTCGTCATCTGGGCAAAATAAGGATTGTTTGTTATGTTTAGCGGGCTCACTAAGTTTGTTTCTGGTAGATTTATACTTCCTATTTTTTTTTGCTACTATTCTCTTTGGCGTAATAGGGCCAACTGAAAATAATATGTCTTGTAAATTTGACACATGACAGAGAAGAGTGTTGTGAATAGCACCGTTATATTTGAATGAATTCATGTGTGTGATTTTTTTTTTCTATGAGGTTTCAAAATTATATATCACAGACACTGTGGGCATGTCGCTGAAAAACATTTCATCGCGCATCCTTCTCAGACCGACAGTACTCACGGTGCGGAGCTTTCCACAATGGGCCAAGAGGCGCTAGCCAACAGCTCGTTTGCAATTTAACAGGCTTCCAGAGGCTCCTCGGAGGTGGTGTTCTCCTCGCTTGGTCTTGTGGATCCACATAAAAGAGACACAAAAAGTTGTTGTTTATATGAAACACGGCAGCACGTGTCATTCAGCCTCTGGGATATCCAGATAAGATGCATTTTTCGGGTTGCGGGTAGAGTTAGCTCACCAACTGCATCAAAGAGTGGTCGAAGCAAGTCGTGTAATTTTAACTCAGGAACTCGCAATTGTAATAACCACTGATGCAAACGAAGAATGAAGGTGCTCATTTCTCATATGCATGGGAAAAAAAGTGCCCCATTTGAGTGAAAAATTATTTGGACGTTTTCGTCAATTATCTTATCATAAATGTACTGTATAATGTATGGTGAAACAAATCTAAAAATCTCAGTCTAGTAGTTTAATACTGCCGGTTTTATTTGAGTTGTTTTCTACTTACTTTTTTATGTTCAAAGGGCCATTTGACAAACGTTTTGTGGAAAAAAAATCACTTTGATTTGGATCTTGTGACAAGTGTTGCGCATCAGTCCATCCGTTTGTGTTGCTTGCCAGGATTGGTCACCAAGTGAAGATGTAGACTGCTACAATAGCTTCTGGTGTTAGCCGGCGACCGGTTAACAGGCTGTCATATGCTTGTCACTTGTAATTGACCACTTTGTCTCACAAAGTCGACGCACTGATTGTATCCTTGCTTTTTCTCTGCCTCAAGCCAGATAACATTACAGACTGCCCAAGAGTGGATTGGAGTGTTTCAAACAACGCCGTGACTCCTTGGCTCTCAAGAACAGGCGGTGGATCGTGATGAGTCATCAGACCCATAGGTCTCTTTGCCTCGCCCGACATGGGGTCCTTGCCAAGCCTTTGAAATGATCCCCAAAACGTCTGGAACATTGACTGAGCTGCGGTCAGGAACAAGAACCTTGCACCAGTGCGAGAAAAAGTGAAGGGAGATACAAACACACAACGACTCGGGGACTACCGCTCATGTCATAAGGCCTCAGATTTGAACATATAAGCACTTGGGAGAGGGAAGATTTAGACTGAAAAGCCCCACAATCATACAGGATTTCTGCTAAGTAATCCTCTTGGATTTAGAACAACAATGCATGATGTTGCTGAGGATCACACAACCATGTTACCCTCTCTGTGAACACAGCACATCAAAACAATGGAGAGTGACACAAAAGAACTCTATAAAGCCCAACGTGTGGCCAGAATATGATCCCAAAATTTGCTATAAACTAGAAGCAGAAAAAACATTCCAGCGAGGAACAATAGATTTATTGAATTCACACAGTGGGGCCAACAATAACATCCTCCACACATGAAAACCATCTCCTGCTTCGCACTTCAAACTGCATGGAAATCTTCTAAACAACCGAGACAGTAGTTTGGGTTCTGCGAGGGAGCTAACGTGTTAGCCACGGCTTAGCCAGGCGCGAAAGTGCGTGGCGTAATAGCTCAGCATGACGTGCCCCAAAAGTTTATTCAGTATTTAACATTAAAACGGCGTATAGACTAGACATAGAAAAACAGTAAAGAGTCCGAAAATCCGACGAAAACATGAACTTACCTTTAAAACGTCACTGGGGTGGAGTTTGAAGAGTAACGTCCGCCATTTTGAGACATACACAGTCCTTTCGTTCTCGTAAAAAAATGCATTTACTTTTTTTTAACGACTTTACTTGATTGTGTGTGTGTGTGTGTGTCCACTTGGAGAAGTCTTAGTTTGTTAGGTTTATGCAGAAACTGTTTACCCTTTTTGCCATGACACTGGGGAAACAACCAGACCTGACGTAGTTTTCATTTACACCACTGAAGGCAGGAGTGAGTCCTTCAACAACATTTCGGATTTATTTTGATTGAAGATTTACTGTCACACGTAGATATCCATACTTAAGAATAAAAGAGAATATATTTAATTCTACTTTTTATGTTTCCATTAGAGTACTGTTAATATCATTCATTATTTGTATTGTGACAGGTTTGACTAGCTTCACTGTATATATTTATACATAATTATTAATGTATTCATATTGCCACAGATTTGATTAAGGGACGGCACGGTGGGCGACTGGTTATCACGTCACCCTCACACTACAGAGGTGCAGGGTTCGATTCCGGCTCCAGCCTTCCTGCGTGGAGTTTTCATGTTCTCCCTGTGCCTGCGAGGGTTTTCTCCGGGTATTCTGGTTTCCTCCCACATTCCAAAAATTAATAGTTAGTTATTGCAACACTCTAAATCATAGGTGTCAAACTCCAGTCCTCGAGGGCCGTTTTCCGTCTCGCCCCCCGCTACCCTTGTGAGGTTAAGATGATTAGAAAATGGATGGATGGATAGATGAATGTTATATTGCATTGCATTTGAACGTGTACCTAATAAAGTGTCCAGGACGGCGTATGAAATTTTACAATACAAAGCCTCAAGGGACCAAATCAAGTACTAAAGCCTCCTCATAGGTTTATTAATGCCATGCTGCATGAATTATCTTGATATTGACCATTTTTGTTTCAATGCTGCATGGGTGGCCCTCATATTAGCTTGGATAAAGACTTCACGATGGTCCTGGAGGGGTGGCGGGTAGGGGGATAAGGATCACTCCGAAACACCATCCCTTTGATTTGTCATTCCAAATCACACGTGCGGTCAAGAGAAAGCAATCACATGGAATTGGTCGTGGCGCTTGATGACTTGAAATACGCAGACATGAGCAGATGGAGATAAAGCATGAGCGTGTTGACTGACATCTGCGGCGGGAACTCAACTCTTCATCTGCTTCCAGGTCTTCCATATGCTTTGATTTCTTTTCGCTGACATAACAAATGGCACGGCGGTGAAGAAATATGAACTGAGAGAGAAAATAGCGCATGTATAAACGGTTGATTTGTGGACGCGTGGATTAGTGGTGCGCTGCTAATGTGGAATGTGAAGGTTGAAAAGACATTTTGGGCGAGATTAAGGCCCCACTGGGGCTCCATTGAAACCCAACAGATCCAGCAGATGGTGCTGCACTGAAAAAAAGCTTTTTTTATTGGCGAAATGAATGTATAAATCCATCCATCCATGAGCTGATCTGCTTACTGTCAGTAGGGTCGCGGGCATGCTGGAGCCTATCGCTCGTAAAAAAATCTGCAAAAATCTGCAGATTTATGCAGATTTCTAAAACGCCAATATCGGCCGGCCGATTAATCGGTTCGGACCTGTATGAATACTACATTTGTCTCATAAAACCTTAAATGCTGCCGCCTCTCCTTGTCCATTTTCTGCCATATGATGCAGCAAATGATCATTCTAATCATAAAATATTAAATAGAAATTTCCACCAAAGCGATGAGCACCAAATCATTTTATTAGCATACCAGTATTCCTTTAGTTTCCGCCTCAAGACCTCTTTCAGAGCCCATATCATGAAGGGATCATTTGAAGGCGGGCAAACAAGCTAATGCTAAGCCAAGTAGCAGAATTTCTTGATTGATTTTGCGCTCCAGTTTAATTAGTTGATTTTTTTTTTTCTTGAAAGCAGACAGCTGTTGTTTACTTTTCATTTCTTTTGAGTGAATGAATGGCTTGTGGAAAACATTAATGGTGACGAGCGTGGCACTAACTAGTCCCTTACCCTGGTAACGGATACCGATACCAGCCACCAATACCTCAGCCAAAAATAGTCCTCCTCACCAGTAGTTGGCACTGCAGTGTAGCAGTTTGACAAGGTGAGGGGAAAAAAAAGTGGTATCAAACATCCCAAGTGGAATGTAAGCATATTAAATTGGTGTTCCTATCACTCTAAAAAAGTTAGAGCTCCCCCTGTTGTCGTGGAGTGGCATTAGCTTGCTTGGGCATGCAACAAATGGTATCCCTTGTGCACTGCCTTTCGAAAGAGGTTGTCCAATCACAAAATGCACCCATGCAGGGAGTCCCAGAGCATGCGAAAAAGCAAACAAAAATTAAAAAATATCATATAGTAACATTCTATGAAATATTGGTGGAAAAGAAAGATATACAATCTCATTCACAGGACTTATAAAAATAACTGGAATTTGTTTAAAATGTCCGGCGCGGCTTGGATCATTGTCGGACAGGATCTTCGTCATCTTCATAGGCCTGAAAATGGGACAGAAAAGTGAAAAATGATCGTGAAAATCAGTGCATAAATGACGTCTATTAAAAAATGAATTGAAAGAAAAATTCAAATAAAGATTTTTTTTTTAATTTGGAAAAAAAAAATCAGGGGTCAACTGTCTTCAAAATGAACGAAAAAGTTCGCATAAGATAATCAAAATGTCATTTGTATCGACACAGTTGCAGCACTGCTTTAGTTTTTCAACAGGGTCAAGGTAACATCGTCTGCTGTTTGCTGGAAAATGAGGCATGCGCTTTGAGAGTGTTGCTGTGGCGACGCGGGGGGGGGGACGTGAGGGAGGCAGGTCAGGCTTTCGGGTGATAGTCAAGCTGGAACCTTCTCTCACATCTCCTTCCAGGCTGGCACACTGCAAACCGCGCGCAGCACCTCGCCGACCACAAGAGAACAACCACAGACCCCAGCCACAAAGCAGACAGCCAAATCATCAGAGACTGCGCTCTGTCTGCGAGCGCGTAAACGCCGTACCCCCGCGTGACTTCATGGAACTGGGCAACGGCCTCCGTTTAACTCGCCAGGGTAATTGAATGAAATGAGTTTGGTGGCTTTCGCGCGCTTATTCGGGTAACGCGTTCAAGAAGTGAGGTCATGAGCAGACAGTCAGGCTCCTTGAGGACACTCGGGAAAATATTTCTCAGGAGCGCGTGACGGATTCTTACCTGAAAAGACGGATCGCTTGCTGGCACCTGAGAAAACAAAAGGAGACCACATGGATGAACCGAAAACCCACAATGACACTGCAGTACAATTCTCACATTTAGGTATACTGTATCCATGCATGTATACACAGTATATATATATATATACTTACATACACACATACATATACAGCATGTGTATATGCAATTATGTAATTCATATTCACTGGCCAGTTCACGTTGTCAGCATATCTCATGTTCATGGCATCAAATCTCACAGTAATAAAATCGCACACTGCATTTTCCATGTTCACACATGCACAAATCAAATGATCTCAAAATCTTTTGGAGGGGCGGCAGATTCTCCCACTGTGATTAATTCAACGTGGCTCTCCACAGACGCACATCGCGGCCATTGTCAGCATTGTTGTCGTTATGTAAGATAAGCAGCCGCCTGAGTTATGTTTCCACGACAACGGCGGGCGGGTTATTTATTTATTTGTCATGCTGGAATTCCTCTTCCGTAACATCAATCAAAAATTCAGATGCATTTTTTTGTTTTGTTTTGCGCTCCAGTGATGCCATGAGAGTCCGTCAAGGAAATTTCACTCACTTTTGTCCTGCTCGGGCGGCTCCATGATGTCGCTGTCCGTGTCGCTGGGGATGTGCCAAGGCTGCCGGATGGCCTGCAACTGCTGGTAAAACTCATCCTGAATCAGACGCACAAACAAAACAAAAAGCATTGAGGAGGATACATACCGGTGCTCCACCGCAACCACTAGCGTCAAAAAGAGAACAGCTCTTAACCTTGTCATGCACCCTGTAACCCGATGACATAAGTTGTCCACTGTAGTAACCGCTGTCCTTGACAGGGTTAATAAAGCCTTCAAACGGTCTCCCATATTTCACGGCAGTTACATGAAAGGACTATTATGAGTGGAAAAGTCCTTTTATGCTGGATGGTGACTGTCACGGAAACCCCACACGAAGAGCACGCGCTGAGTTTCCTTCTGTAGTCGACGCCAACGTCCCCGCCGCCAACTGTGCCCGCCGAGCGCGGGGCCCGTTGGAGCACACGCTCTGACTCTCCCCAAAGCATTACGTTGGGAATACGCTCCGTTTTAAACACACTGGGTGTCCTGCTTGTCATTGTTTACTGCTGGAATGTAAATATGGAGGATTATTTCGGAGGAAACCTGGGTTGGATGGACAGGCAACTTTTGAACCAATGATTTTAATGGGGGCTTTTGCAATTTTGTGCACCATGTAACCTGATAACATGGTAAGCTGTCCACTATAGTAGCCGTTGTTCCTGAAATTATTTATTAAAATAGTCATGACGACTTGACAGTTGCACATGATATATATGATCTATGGGAGGAAAAAAAAAAAAACAGCCATCCCCGGCCTCTAACTTGATTTGGCTAAGCTCCTTTATTCGTTCAAATTGAATATTTTCTTAACACTTTTTATGTGCTGTTGCGGGAGAGTGGACAAACGTTTTTCAACCCCCAACCATCTCCAAAAAAGATTGTCCAAAAAACATTATTTGGGGGATTTTTTCCCCCCCTCAAAATAGATACTTTTTTACCTCCCAAAAAATAAGCAAAAAATAAAAAAATCCAAACAAACAAACAAACAAATACATTTGAGGGGAGATTAAAAAAAAATATTTCAAAACAAGCATTTTCCTGCCAAAGGCAAACAGTGTAACATATAACAATAAAAATAAAACTGTTCCCATGAAAAGCTGCTTTTCAAAAAAAAAAAGTTTGAGACGGATTTTTTTTCAAACTTTTTTTTTTTAATCCTCGGTTTTTGAAAAAAGTTTTCTCTCTAAAAAGCAATTATCAGAATTCAAATGAATAAGTTGGACTGAAATGATTTTTTAATATTATATTCTATTTTTTCCTGTACTTTTTTTTTCGCTTAAAAAAAATAATACTTTGTGGAATCCCGATCCAAAGTGGTCCTACCTCAGCCAGATAGGCCCGCAGGCTGGCCCCCAGACTGTCGGTGGTGCTGAGCCCAGGCGGCGTGAGCAACGGTCGGGTGTGCGCAGGTTTCCTGGTGGGTGTGACCGGGCGACTCCTGGACCTCCTGAACGTCACCTCCTTGTGAGTGTTGAATCCCCAGCGCAGGCTGTCGGGCGTTCCGGGCGTGTGGGTCCTGCTGCCGGGGTTGCTGAAAGCCCGACCGCCCGGCCGCAGGGACGATGACCCGGGGCACGCCTTGCCCGAGAGGCCGCCGCTGGGCGAGCGGGGCCTGCAGAGAAGGCTGGTGAGCGGCAGCGTATCAGGGAGGCTCCGGTGGCCCAGCGGACCATGGACGAGACTGCCGTGGGGATTGCTTCGAACAGTCATCTTGCCCACTTCTGCCAGCTTGGCCAAATCCTTCTCAACCTCTACAAAAACACAAGAGAAGACATCCCACCTCAGCAGAATAGAATACAGTTATATTTTATATATATCCATGTGTGTGTGTGTGTGTGTGTGTGTGTACAGACATACAAACTGCAACATGTCACAGCAAATCGAAACGCCGGCGACCTCGGCGGCCCCGAATCCGAAGATGAAACGGCTCCCAACGTGGAACGTGTTAGCGGCTAATAAAGACTTAAAAGCGTCCAATTAGCTCGTTCAGACGCCCGACGGGAGCCCGACGTCAGGCGTGCCCAAATGAAAACCACGCGAGGAGATCTCCGAATGGGAAAAACGACGCTTGCGGCGTCGCCTTGTGACCAAGTGCGAAGCCCTCACTGTGCGGCTATTGTGTTAGCAATATGCTTCAAATAAGTGTGGTATGTGAGAAGAAAATTAATGAGCTCTTTATAACAATGTCAAGGCCTGTGGTTGTGTTGGGGGGGGGGGGCAGGAGGGGGCAGGGGGGAGCCACATGCCGACATTCCCTCTGTATTGATAAAAAACATTCCCCAGCATCAATAGGCGCCCCGATGACTCTTTAGTCTCCTTTTTACACAGCCGTCGGTAGACATACGCAAAGACGTAAAAGTATCAGGAAAAAAAAAAAAAGATATCCTTTGATCATTTCGGGTGCCAGATTGTTTTACCCGGTCACCTCACGTGCCATATCTTTACAAATGAATTGTTAGACCTACGCCAGCTCAAATGCGATGCCTGTCAAAATCAATACAGATACACTTCAGTCACCTCAGGTGCCATTGTTCAAAAAATAAATACTTTGATCACCTCGGGTGCCAGATTATTATCAATAAATAGGCATCGATTTGAGTCGCCTCACAACACATCTTCAAAAATAAATAGTAATCCTAGAAACCTAAGTCACTTCTGGTGCCATGTTGTTCATTCAATACAGATATTGTTTGGTCACATCTGATGCCACTTTTGTGAAATATCGATATTTTGATCACCTCAGGTGGGTCGATTGTTATGAATGAATCGAGATCTACCTCGGTCACTTGAGAATCGATAGAAATTGTCCAAAACCAAATGTGTCCTGACTAGTCTGACACATGGATGACTAACACAAAGGCTTATGCTATATGCTAACGCCCCCCCCCAACCCCCCACCACAACCACACACACGCTTGCGTACCAGCGAGCTGCTTGCCCATGTTCTCCAGCTCCTTTGAGAAGAGGGGGTCCCCCAGCACCAGACCAGCTCTCCTCCCAGCTTTGAGATCAGCCTCCCAGACAGGCTGACGCTGTAGTGGGTACGGGAAGGGGCAGAACCAGAAAAGAGAGAAAGTGACTTTTTTTTTCCAATTTAAAAAGTCAAGAAGCCTTCAATTAAGCTCCTTTCAGATCATTTTCAGTCATTACTGGAAATAATGGAGCCGTATCTGCTGAGGGTGAGAAAAAAAGGGGAGGCTGGTATTATTTTACGGGCTATATAAAAACCACAGGAGATGAAAGTGTGCAGTGCGTATGGAAGATTGAAAGGAAGCGCAACATTTCTCTCTGGCTTTCAGTCGACAGTCTAAACTCAACAGTGATCACACGGCTAAACCGGGAATCATATGAAACATGTGTAGACTAGAACCTCCAAAGTGCTACACAATGTGTTTGGGAACCACTACGCTATGAGGGACGAAATCTAGACTATACCCTGGAGTGATTGCTCGTGGTTACCAGGATGATTGGGAATGGGCTGCTGTGTGGGAACCAATCCTGTGCAAGCTATGTGAAACACTACACTAGCACTGGCACCGGTGGTCGAGTCTCGGTTGCCAGTCAATCCCAGTGTGATTGTCGAGAGGGTACTTGTGTTGGAATTGATCCCTCGCCAGCGACACCAAAGTCAGGATGATTGGGAATGTGGTGCTGGGTGAGAACTAATCCTGTGCAAGCTGTGTGAACCACTGCACTAGCACGGGCAGTCTAGTCTCGGTTGCCAGTCAGTCACAGCATGATTGTCAATAGGGCATTGTGTTGGAACTGATCCCTCACCAACTACACCTAAAATTCAGGATGATTGAGAATGGGGTGCTGGGTCGGAACTAATCCTGTGCAAGCTATGTGAACCGCTAAACTAACCCAGGCAGTCTAGTCTCGGTTGCCAGTCAGTCTCAGCATGATTGTCAATCGGGCATTGTGTTGGAAATGATCCCTCACCAGCTACACTAAAGTCAGATGCGACAATCATGCCACCAATGGTAATGGCAGCATTTAACATAAAATCCTTGACTGGTTCGAATCCCGTCCTGTTCCCGTGTCAGCTCTTTCACATTTTTGTTCCTTTCAGTGTGGTGTTTTGCGGGATTCCCCCCCTCCACCCCCGCGCAGCAACACCGTAGGCGGCCGGTGCCGCTGTCATCTTAAGCGAGCCAACAGCAGCGGTTCCATTCCGACGCGTTCGATCCCAGCCAACGAGTCCGACGGTTTACACGCGAGTCACACGTTTTGAGCGGATGACGTCGTCCTCAGATGAGCTGCGGCTTTGTGGGTTTCAACGTCAAACTTTAACCCTTTCGGGGACAGCGGTTACTACAGTGGACAGCTTACCATGTTGATCAGGTTACAGGGTGCATGAAAGGGTTAAAATGAAATGACATTAAAAAATAAAAATAAAGAAATAATAATAACTCAGGGCCCACAAAGTGTATCGCCAGGTCGCCGTGGAAACGGAACATAAAGCGTCACAACAGCATCTGCCTTGTTTCACTCACAAGGCCTCGCATCACGCTCATTTTCCTCCTCGCGCCGAACAAATGAGCAGTTTCCCCCTGGCAGGCATCGTTTATGGCGCCGTCACTCAGGCAACAAGTTTGATCCAAGTGGAGGGAACTGGATCTTTTGGTAGGTTTTCTTGTATTTGCAGGGCATTTATCGCTTTTTAGTCAGGGGGGGGGGGGGGGGGCTCTGGCCAGACTAATAGTAACGACCATTAACGGGTTTTACAACCTTAATTGAGGACATGTGCATGAGAACATGTCATCATGTCAAAGAAATGTCCAAAAATAACCTGGAAAAATGTCACATTTTTTACGGCACTTTTTCAAATGATGGCCCCAGTTGCATAAAAGGAAGAGTTCCAAATTATAAACGGAATTAAAATGCAGCAATAACAAAAGAAAAAGTACACTTTACGGTACTTTAGATGGCAATACATCAGATTAATTGAAGAATAGTTTGAAATGAACAATATGCGATGATCAATACAATTGAATAAAATTGTACAAAATATGAGAAGCACCAGCAAAAATCAATCCATCAATAATAATAATAACAATAATAATACATTGAAGAGTACCATACAGATTTAAAACACTTAATGGGCTCAGTTAAAAAAGTAATTATAAATTATAAATAAATAATTTTATGCATGTGTATTTAGTAACAATTTAATCATTTTTTTTCTTTTTATGTGGCCCATGCCTCGAAAGGAAGATTAAAACAAAATACAAATCAAACAACAACATTTTGAAAATAAAATAACATTTATGAAAAGTCCCCAAATAACTGCCCAAAAATAAAATAAAAACAATATTTTTATTAAATTATTGAAATTAAATGAACCCTTTCAAGCACACTGTAACCTGATAAAATGATAAGCTGTCCAGCGCAGTACCTGCTGTCCCCGAAAGGGTTAAAAAATAAATGTCAATACACCAAAATACATTGAATTTAAAAGAAAATAAGGAATCACTTCCCACTCCATTCCGTATTCACAATTGTAGGCATAGTTAGCATAGTGGTTCACATAACTGACTCCTGCGTCTGTGTTTGAGATGCCGCGTGTTTTCGCTGATCCCGTGGGCCGGCTCACATGCCATCAATAACGTCCCCCCACCCGCCAAGACGTCGGCCCCTTTTTGCATCGTTAACCCTCTCCAAAAGCATTCCTCTCACTCTCGCTCTTTTGTTTTCATAATTGCCCCCCCCCCCGAAGACGTTTTTACGACGTTTTGAAATCTAAAAAAAGATTTAAAAATCCTGTAGCCAGCCGAGACGTGACTGCGTGTGCGTGGCAGATGCAGAACGGCTCCGCGCTAACTGCGAGCAGACCAATTCAAAGCGGCGACGAGTTGGCCAACAAAACGAGGCGGCGGCATCCGCAAATGAAAGAAAAGCTTTTGATAGTACGTCACATGTACATGTCGACCTGTAGACTAGCGCCACTCCACTATCTGGCACCTTCTTTAGCGCGACAGCCGCTAATGTGCAGCATGAGTGAAACCCGAGTGCGAAGGTTTTCCTGTCACCTACTGCAGTCATTCTGATTGAATCGCTTTATGCGGCTATGGGAACCACTATGCAACAAATGGATTGACTGGCAACCAACAGTTGAGTGATTGTCAACAGGGTGCTGGCTGAGAACTGATCCCGTGACAACTACACAAAAGTCAGCTCTGTGAACCACTACACCACCAGTGGCAAATGTACTTTGCATTCACAGATTATCAAACATATAATACTTCTGACAGCAGACTACTGTACACCATGGACTGAAAGGGGTGTGAGCGTAATTTCATCCTCAGCTACACAAGTCAGTTATGTGAACCACTACACTTCCAATGGTAGACTACTATATAACCATGCGTTGAATGTGGTGTGGAGTGGAATTGCATCCAATGCGCCTTACTTGGAAAAAGTCAGCTGTGTGAAACACTACACTATCAATGGTAGACTAGTGTACACCACGCCTGCTAGATTATAGTCAGTGATGTGAACCACTACCCTACCAATGGAAAAAGTAGTATACATTCTGAACTAATGACCAATTAAATCCAAGGTGATTGTGAATGCAGCGATGAGAGGCAACTCAACCCACACCAGCTACAAAATGGTCACATGAAGCACTACACTATCAATGGAAAATGTGCACTTCCCCCTGAAATGATTGCAAATCTATCGCAAGATGATTTTGAATCTGGTGTTGAGTGTGACTTGACGCCACGCCAACACGACGCTCATCGCGATGGCCGCCCTCCAATTAGCACGAGCTCGCGGCGGTCACATGACACTTACAGAGCTCGACACTCGAGATGGAGTCTCGCATTCCTGCAAGCGCCCCGCCGCCGCCGCCAAAGCGTCCACCCCAGGCAACGTGGCTGCGAGAAAGATGAGACCCGATGAAGCAGACGTGGAGACAGATGGAAGGTTTCTTGGCGCTCACATGAGATATCAGGCACGGCTTGTTCGGATGCGTGAGGGCGCAAAGCTTCCTGCGATCTGCTGGCGGCCAGACTGTCGCCCTGCAACCTGGGCAAGGAGACAGGCAATACGTCGACACATGATACAACTCGGCAACATGCAAAATAATGGGATACCGGTTCTCATTTACAATTGTGACGTGATTCGCTGCGATGATGAGTTGTGTTTGACAATAATTTACAAAAATTCCAACGCGATTCGTTAAGAATCATACCGGCTGTGATATGTGATTTGCAACAATTTTCTCCAATATAATCCAATTACATTGTAAATCAAACCAATGACACTGTTTGGCGTTCACTGCAAATTACGATGGAGTACCATTTATTACAATACAATCTGCGGGTTGGCCACTCTGACAGAAATTTGGGGGGGACAGAATATCCGATAAAGCGAAAACACAAGAAAGGAGGAAACCATGAATTTTTTTGTTGTTTTTTAAATAAGACTTATGGCTAGCACACGATTGTCCTGAGTCATTCTTTAGTTATGTCAGCTAGCACGCATGTATAAACACCACACGTACACACACACATTCTGTTTATACAGTATATTCAGTAAACGTGAAAAGAAATACACAGATGTCAAACCAAACATAAAATCAGTACAAACTATGCACTTAAAACCATAACATAATCCATGAGCTCGTGATCGCGCGATAAGATTCATCCTGGTGCGGGACTTGTGAAAATATCCCCGGACTGATAAGAACGCCGAGAAGAAACAAGCATGGCGCGCAGCCCAAATAATGCACTCTGTGCGGGCAGATGACGACGTGGCGTCATTGTAGCGACAGATAATAGTTATCGCGGACTGGCATCGAGGCGTCAAGACGTCGTGCCCACAGACGTACTGCACGTGTTGCCGAAGATCATATAATCTGAAAAATCTAACTGTCTGGTTTGCCATTTTAAGGCCTTAACGGCGGTGTGAATCACTGCGATACTAACGGCAAGTGTGGACTATGATTGCCAGTCAACCCTGGGGTGACTGTGAAAATGGTGTCAAAAGGGAATTTGATATCATTCAAGCTACACGAGTTATCTTTGTGAATTATGACACTGCCAAATGCAAAGGTAGACTTCGCCATCGATTTCACGCGAGTCACTCTCAAAGTAAACGCAGCTGGGTTACTGAATAAGATTAGATCCCAAGCCAGCGATATAACAGTCAACGGTGTGAACTACCTACAAGTAGTCTACATGCTGAACGGATTGAACGTAAATAACGTGATTGGTTTTTCGTGTGAATTGATGCGATACCGGCCATACAAAAGTCAGCAATGTGAAGCACTACACTATCAATGGTAAATGTGCACACTGGTTGCAAAAATATCAGCAATGTGAACCAATGCAGTACCACTGACATAAGGTCATTCAAATCATGGACTGATCAGCAACCAAACCCAAAAGGATTGAAAATGTAGAGTAGGTAGCGAAACGGACAAGCTATGTTAACCACTATACTATCAATGGCAAATACCGTGTTCACACTGGACTAAGTGCCAATCTATCCAAGGATGATTTTGGATCTTGTGTCATTCGTTAATTGATGCCACACTAGCAGCCCCCCCCCAAAAAAAAGTCAGCCACAGTGAACCATTAAACTGCAGACTCCAGGAATATAAGGGCTTACCTGGCACATCGAGAGCAAATGTTGAGCGTAACTTTGGCCTGAGGTTCCGGATGGTAGGAGCTGCGTCCCTGACTGAATTTATAGCCAGACGGAGCCAATCCGCTCACACCTTCCATTCGCAGATCATCCAGGTCCTCTGCAAGGGAGAAAAGATACATTCAGACAATGTGAACCACTAGACTAACAATAAGGACCAAGACAGATGACACCCTGGCCCGGATACACAGTCAATTTCAGGACAAGTATGGCTGGGTCATTATGCTTTTGTTTTGTTTTTTTAACTGTAATTATCGACGATGTGAACGACTACATCGTGACAAGATGAACCACTAGACTAACATTGACAAAAGTAGATGACACACTGGACTGACAATCGGTTAATCAGAGGGGAATTATGAATGGGGTTGAGTGGGAAATTATACAAAAAAAGGAGCAATGGAAGTAGCCACTATGTGAACAACTACACTACAGCAAGGTGAACAACAAGCCTACCAATCACTGAAATAATTTATACCCGAAGATTGATTGCCAAAGAAAAGGTAGAAAACACCCTGGACCAGTCAATACCATGACGCTTGTGAAACAGGGTGTGGAGTGGGAACTGATCCCACAACCGCTACACGAACACACAACCTCACCCACGACACTTATACGCACACACACACTTTGATGTGAGTGGTGGCGGAGACACATTTGTTTGGCTTTGTAATAAAAAGCAGTTATTTTACAATTACGTTTCTTAATGATGTCTTTCCAATGGTGGACCCCCACCGCATGCACGCACGCACGCACGCACGCACGCACGCAGGCAGGCGCGCACGCAGGCAGGCGCGCGCACACACACACACGCGCGCACACACACACACACACACACACTGTGATGGGAATCAGATGTCACAGCACACACATCACAGCTCTGTGGATTAAGGAAGGTTTTCCAGAAGATGGTGTAAACCTTTTAACTGCTTCTAACCACACTTTTTATTCGATTATTGATTTTTTTTTCTTTAGAAGCAGAGATTAGGGTGCCGCAGCAGAATTTGACATCACGACGTATTAGTCATCATGCCCGGGTCAAGTGACACCAGCCACCATCATGTTTGAAGGGTCGCCAGAAGCACGAACCGCAGGAAGCGGGGTGCCAGCGAACAAGCGCCCCCCCTAGTGGACCAAAACAGGAATGCATTTAATTGGGTAAAATGAGAATACTGTAACAAAAAAAGCTATTCGAAAAAAATGCTAAATGCAAGAGAGAAAAATGCTCTCTTTCCCCCAAAAAATACATAGATACTCACACACATACACACACACACACACACGCCAAACAAAAAATATTTGAAAATAATTTAAATGTCACTGTTGAAACTTGCTACTTTTTAAAGTAATGTGAAAAAAAATACTGATCGACCAATAAATTAGAGGAAAAAATACTAAACTGAAACAAAAATGCAAAATATTAAAAGAAAAAAAATCCCAAAACAAACTAAAAGAAAATTGTACAAATACTCTGGAAAAATAATGGCAAATTGTCAGATGAAGCATACAATATTGGATGAAATAAAAAATATTACATTAGACAGACATAAAAAAAAATTTTAAAAATCTGTGATGACACACATCCACCACTAGAGGACAACCAAATGCTTCTCAAGCCAATTCCTCACTCCTGTCCCTTGTCCTGACACAATCAGGAAGAGGACAGCAATAAAAAAGATGATCCACAAACACAAGAGAGAGAGAGAGAATGCGTGTGTGTGTGACCAGGCAGTACTCGGGAACCCAGGAGAGGCGATCAATCAGCCCTTTGCGGATCAATAATTATGGACCCGGCGGTGCAGAGGCCATCAGTCATCTGTGGCACAAATTCGGTCTTTCTAAATGAGCACCACAAAACCTCGAGTGGCCTTCCACTCCCACCCGGTCTCCGGTCCGTAAAGTGACATTCAAAATCAAACAGATATGATTCAGGCAAAAAAAAAAAAAACTGTTGTGGTTGCTCAGTCCAATATGGCTAAAAAGTCAATATATGTAATAAGAACCTAACATCTGGCAACTTACCCAAAAGTTCCATGGCGTCGTCATCGTCGTCGTCGACATCCACCTCGTCGTCGCCGATGGACGGCGTGAGACTGCGGAGCGGGTTCAAGGACTCCTGCGACAACATGGCGGCCAGCAACTTCCTATGATGCTGCTGCTGCTCCATCAGTCCTTTGCTGCCTTTGGCCACCGTCTTAAGACTGAGCGGGTGGGCGGAGGGATGGAAGACAACCATTTGTGAGTGTGATTGTGATGACGACCACGGAAGAGGAATTGGCATTTGATGTCATGTTTCGGCAGTCATTTGGAAGGGACAAAAATAGATTTTTCACTCAGGCTGCTAACTAACTGATTTCTCCTTCAGCCTCCAGCAGCCGAATGATATTAGCTAAATCATGTCCCGCGCATGATTTATGGTTTCTTAGCCTCGTCGTCCTCTAATTAGTCACATCACACTCCAAACGATGTCACACGTGCACATTGACATGGCAAAAGATGTGGCAGGTTTAAGGAACACCGCCTTGAGAGGGGTCGGGGAATGACGCGGATTAGCACGGCAAACGTTTCGATAACAACTTCTGCATGTGTACGGTAGCCTCGAGCAACAGGCGGTTCGTTCTCGTTCCAAATAAGCTTGGCGCTGGATAGCCTTGGAAATGGGATCACATTACGTTAGTTCAGATGGAGGAAGAGGAGAGCGAAAAAGTCCGCCTGAACGACTTCAAGATTCATTTGTCGGAATTTTAGGTGACGTTTTTCGCACATGCAAATGGTACGCTCACTCAATACCTCATTCGGGAAAACCAAAATAGATCATTTTGAAGGAATATGAGTTAGTGTGTAAAATGGTAGTTTAGAGAAGAGTCAAAACGGTATAAAAGGATTTTAGGAAGCCATTTGGAGAGTAGGTGGGTGGGTGCGAGGGATTAAATTTTTTTGTGGTTGGAGCTATTTTGAGAACATATTTTTTTAGAAGCTTTTTTTTGAGAAAGAAAAGTGATATTTTATTTACTGAGTAATTTTGAGAAAAAAATCAAAGCTGATTTTTCATAGAGCTATTTTGATAAAATAAAATAAGTATGTTTAGGGAGTGATTTTGAGAAAATGGTGTCAAAAATGTTTAAATCAATTATTTTAGAAATAATGCAGCAGAGGAAAAGAAACATCAGACATTTTTATCTGGACAAAAATATTAAAATGATAATCAGGAGCAGTTTTGAGTAAAAACCTTGAGCTACTTCCATACGCACAATGAATATTGTCCTCACATTTGTCTATTTTGAGGCGAAAAATAAGAGGGAATTGTTGTAGGAATCCATTTTGTAGAGAGAAAAAATTTGTGGGCGGAGCTGTTGCATTGTATCTTCTTCTGAAGTTGTATGTGGACGTAGAAGACCAACCTGGCAAGGGGGAATCCGTCCCTACTCCAGCAAACGTCGTTTTTGACACGTGGAACCGGGGGCCGCAGCATCTCGGCGGCCAGCGGGTCAGCATCCTCCTCGGCCCGACCAATCCACTCGCCCACCACGCGAGGACGTAGCACTGAGTTGAAGCCTCCCAAGTTCTACACGAAAATAACAAAAGAGAATTTCAAGAATTTCAGTTTGTGTATCATGATTGCATGCCTCATTGTGTGCTTCTGGCTTCTTTTTTTTTTTGGTTTGTCTCTCCAATTTTTATGGAGACCGAAAAATATATTTTTTTGTGTTTTTTGTCAAATTTTTCCCTTTTTCTACATATTTTTTGTCAGATTTTCTCAATCTTTTTTTTACTTTTTTTCCCGAGTGAATGCAATCAGCTTATTTACAAAATATATCGAAAAATTAGATTTTGTCATTTACAGCGAACCAGTTACAATAAAATGATTGAGAAAATACCTAAAATTTGAAGTTTTACTTGACCAATTTTAGAGGAAAAAAATAGCAATTGTAATTTTAGTTACCTTAATCCTAACCTACAACGCAAATCACCAGTGACTTGCTAACGGTTATCATCGATAGCCATTTTAGACGTGATGGATATATGGAGCAACACATGTAGACAGACAATATAACAATCTGGTGACCATGGCTGGAACACCAATGGAGCAGCACAGTAAATTGGACTGCAGCATAAAATCAGGAGGTACGAACTGAATAATGTCTCAAAATGACAAATCAGCGTTACCTGACCAATGTCATCCGATGTGGTGATACCTGGGAAAAAGAAAAAAAATGAATTAAAGGGAAAGAAGACATCAAGAGTCCTTGTGGTCTCATCAGATCGTCTGTTTGATCCTGGATGGGATTTCCCTCTGGGGATCTGACGGTGACACTGACAGCAAAAAAAAAAAAGGTCGCCTGCTGCTTTTTACGACTTGTACGTGTCAAGATGAATGAAAATGAGTGAGCGGTCTCACTGCGAGAAAGGCTCTCCAGGGCCCGGCCCAGCTTCTTGCTCTCCAGCAGGATGTGGTTGAGCTCGTCCAAATCGCGGCCGTCCCGCCAGTCCCACGACGGACACTGAGGCACTGACAAAAACACCACAAACTGATCGGAATACACACACAAAAAAATGGACAGTTACACAAAATGTCAACTCAAGGGTGTGTCCATTTACGCACACACCTACTAGAAAACGTTTTGCCAAAGTACGGTGGCCCGAAAGGAACCAAATGTCCTGAACAAGTCCTTGCGTTATTACCTCCAATTCACTTGTGTGACACGGAGAGGCCAATCACGTTCACAGTCATGTTCGCTTGTGTGCTAATGTCGCATCCGCCTTCCATTTTTCACGAGCTCGGCGCACCCATACACCAAAGAAATGTATTTTTAATGTCATGGGATTCCAAGTGGAGGTGGAACAGGCACGCATCACCGCCAACCAACGTGCACGTCTCGTCAAGCGACCAGTATTTTGGTTTTCAGCGGCTTCTCACTTTGGAGCCTCATTCCTTGCCGGGCTTGACCGCAGCCTGAAATAGACTCACGGCGCCGCCCGCGTTAAATTATTGAAATGATCAACATGCTCCACATTTGATCCAGCCTCGACGTCTCAAGTGTTTTCGACGCACTGCAGCACATTCCCAACATTAGGTATGTCGGCAAGGGCCAATCAGATCCAACAAAAAAAGCTGCACCAATTACTCTTTCTTTTGTCACAAACTGTTGGTAACTGGTACGTTAGCTTATGCATTAATGCGTATTTTTTAAAAAAGTCATTGCAGTCATGTTGCAGCTGCAGTAAAACACATTAAATGAGTGATAAAGAACGTGTGCAGGCGCGCGTGCGTGCGATGCAACACACTGTGACAAATTTCAATTCAAGATAATCACATCAAATTAAAAGGAGGGATTCAACTCGGTGGGGAGTGTGACAAAGAAACAAGCCATACAATTACTCCGACTGGGCTAGATTAACAACAGATGGATGGCAGCGACATCAACTGACGACTTACACAACTTGGATTCCGGCGAGGGAGGCGACAAGCTGGACACGGCCAGGTCACTTTTGGACTTCTTGGGTTTCCTGGGGTGAATTTGCCACGGTCTGTCATTGTGGCGCAGCTCCCGTCGAGTGTTTTTGCTTTCTTTTGAACACACACCAAAAAGAAAAAGTTGTCACACAATTGAAGAAACAACATGGCGGAAAGAAACCAAGTATTAAGACTTTGTTACAGGACTAAATAAACACTAAAAAATGTATACCCACCCGGGGAACTTTGGGCCCACAGCGCTGCCGATCCGGAGAGTGCGCGGTGCATCTTTCCGGGGCTGTCCTGTTTGCTCTGAAGGTGGTCGATGAGGAAAGGAATGGGACGGTCGGGGGTCTCACTTATCAGTTTTGTCATCAACTCCTGCATGGGTGCAGAAGAGGACAGGAATGACCAAAAAAATAATGGAAACAGCTAGCATGCTAACAGCGCTAACAGCTTATCAATAATGTGACTATGGTGACGAAGATACAATTGGTATGCTAACAGATACTGTCACGATATATACTAGGTTTATATTCCACCAAGTAACCAAGTACTAGTTCAAATAATACTAGAAAAAAGGCTAACATGCTAACAATTGGGATGCAAACATATACAGTAGAAAGCTGACATGCTAACAAATGGTAAGCTATCATAGTTAGATCGAACTTTGAGTAAATAAAAGGTTAAAGGCAGACCGCGAGGATTACATTCCAACGAGTTGGCAGTTATTAATTAAAATGAGACTGAATGCTAACGTGCTAAGAGCTTGTTTGGTACCATATACAGTAGAAAGCTAAGAATCATTGTACAAAAGGCAATTTTGAGCAACCCATTGGGATTACACTTCACGCTAAATATTCAGGTTCTAAAATGTGAGTCTGGTAAGATAACATAAAAAATACAAGTTGGACACTTCAGGCACTAAAATGCTAACATGGTGACATAAAGCAAGACATTGACTGTTGCCCATGAATGCCAAGTAGTCATGTCATTCAAAATCTTATATGCTAATTGGCAAGCTAAATGGTGAACGACAATCCTTTGTCGATGCGTCCAAGTGTCCGGCTCCACAGCCAGGAAAATGAACTCTGTTTGACCAGCTTAAGCCCTTCGTACTGCAACGTTCCAACATGTGCAAAGCCAAATCCACCAGTGGGAGGAATGTCCGTCCAAATGACTGAGTTCAATATCTGCAGGCAGCTCACGTCTGTACTGTATCAAGAAGAAGAAGGGAAAAAAAAGGCAACCAGTCGCGTGCCAGCGTATATTGATTGCCCGTCCCATCTGGCGTTCTGAATGAGCTCATGCGCGCTAATGCAGTGGCTACTATGACATCAGAGCAGAAGACAATAAGCATGGCCACTCTGTATGCCGACAACACGAACGGATCACAACGGAAAACAAGATGCGTTTCTGCACCCGAGCGGTCGTCGGGCTTCGACGAGAACGAGTCCGTTTCCATGCGACGCTAATTGAATGTCTGTCCGTCAGCCAAGAGATGGATCCCGTGTCATTGGAAGCTCCCAGCAGGCGTAAAAAGATTCACAATGACAGCCCTGACCTGCTACATGGGCGTCCCGCAGGGAAAATAGAAGGTCAAAATGTTGTAGTCGAACCTCGTGGGGAACATAGCTGAACCAACACCCCTTTCGTAACCCTCAGATTGACTGGCGACCAGTCCAGAGTGTAGTCCACTGGCACTGTAATGGTTCACATAGGTGACTTTCGAGCAGCTCATATTAGCTTGATTCCTCTTCAATTCCCCATTCACATTCACCCCGAGACTGGCTGTGGCGATGAGGTCAGGGGTTGTCTAGTTTTGCCATTGATAATGTCATGGTTCACATATCTGACTTTCATGCAGCTGGAATCGAGGCACATTCAATTTTCCCATTCACAATCGCAGGATAATCGACGGGCAATCAGTCCAGCATGTACTCCACCTTGCCCATGGGTAATGCAATGGTTCAAATGTTGAACTGAGCCTGGAATGCACTTTTGCCACTAGTAATATAGTGGTACACATATTTGATTGATGCAGTTGGGATGGGCACAAGACCATTCTAATTCCACATGAAACTTGTAAAGATCAAAAATTGATGAATCAATTTATGGCTGCCATCCGTTGTGTGAGCAAACCATACAATTCATCGGCATGCTCCTCACGACCGCGCAGTCTAGCGCAATAAAACACAGACATGCTCTCATCATGGATCGTCCTTGTGTGAAACAATGTCTCTCTCTGCTATGATAACTGTCAGATATAGCGGGAGAGGCACTATTTACCTGCTTGTTTGTCAGTGCAGCCATAATTCATGTTAGCTGGTGTGAAGTGACGTGCGAGCGGATGATAGATGCTTGTCGTTTGGGGAAGGTGGAAAAACGAAAATACGTCATCAGGGGAAGAAAGATGCAATGAGTCATCCGGATGAATGCGTGCATGAAAAACTACACTTTTACATCATGCAGTTGCATCTCCATATGTCGGTTTCAAGACGTTGGGAAAGGTCTGAGAGGTGAAGTCTTGGCTTCTTCATGGATAATGTGGTGGTTCACAAATTGGACTTTTGTATAGCTGGTGAGGGCTCTATTCCGTATTCACAATCACCCCGCAATTGATTAACAATTGGTCAAGTCCGTTTAGTTGAATCAAAACAATGCATGAAATCTATATATCGAGCTATCTATACATATATTGTGTGCGTATATTCTTTATCCTCTGCCCAGAAGAACTATTAGCATTAATTCCTTAGGAAGAATTGCTGCATAATGTGCATCAACACACAAGCAGTACATTACTACTAATATTACGACAAGTACTATGGCTGACATTGCCCATCCAGTGAGAGAATGTAGGTCGAGGTTTGCGCATGAGTCAGTGTATGATGGCACACGTATGCTAACCCATTAGCATGCAGCCTGCGTCCTCTTCCGGGCTGCCGTCCTTCCACAAATCACATCGTCGCCGCCCTCTCCCAAAACCGTCCTCACACTGGGCTTGCTCCATTTCTCTCTGTGACACATCCTCTAAACTCTCCCATGATGCACTTGGCCTCGAGCTGCATGTAATTACTCTTTAAAGCTACTGTCAGAGCAACGCCTCCAATAAAATGTTATTTTAAAAAAGTGATAAAACTCCTCCCCCAAAATCAAGATGGAAAACTTTTCCTGCGGCAAAGTAGAAAAATTTTCAAATGACATTATGGCCATCATTTTGTCTTCCTTCACCGATGGCTAAACCGGTGGATGGTCGTTGAAGAAATATTTACCCTTGTGTTTGATCATTTCCATCATATTTTGTGTCATGTTGTCAAGTTCAACAAGTCCATCCTGTCATCGTGAAATATCATTTGAAATGGTTCTTCAAGGTTAAAGTCAGTTTGCTAACCGACTCGTGTTGCCAAATGAAGTTCCACCATGTGCTCATAAATTGCCAAAAATGTCCACCCTGTCATTGCAAAATATCAACTGAAGTTCAAAATGTTTGTTAAGTCGCACAGTCAGCTTGCTGACTCAATCATGTTACTATGTGCTCATTTAATGCTAGTATTAGCAACAACAACAAAAATATCCACTCTGTCATTCTCCCCTGCCAGCAAGCTCAAATATGTTGCAGTTTGCATGTAGGCTTTCTACTTTCTATTACAAATAAAAAGGTTGGGACCCAATATGCATTTTGAACAGCAAAGTCTCAAAAGCACCTTACGATATTGGCTCAAATCATGATGAAAATGACAAATAAGCTCAACTAAAACATGCTAACATAAAATGGGAAAGTCATATTCTTTATCCTCTGCGTAGAATGGCTATTATGCCATACTGACAATCTGAGAGGAGATGCAATGTCTCATTGAAGATTGCAGCATTCTCTTTCTCAACACGGCTCCAACACCGTACAGAACACATGCTCATATCCCCACTTTTTTTTCATGACATTGCCCCTGAAAGATTTGCAGCTTCGTTTTACGCCAAGTTGAACCTTTTCTGTGTCTTTTGCAAAAAAGCCTCCTCATCAAGTCACGATCTTCCGCTCGATTGCGCTTTATGGCGGAGGAACTCTCCAGGGTTTTCCTGCTGGGGCTTTCTCCGTTTAAAACTAAGCTTATCTCTTCAGGGTCGAGAAGGATGAAAGATAAGGTGATGTGCGACTCATGCCGCATTCGGTAACTGGAAAGTTGAGCTGTGGAGTGAACTAATAGTGCTTATTTGTCTGGTTCCGAGATAAGTAGAGGAAGAAAAATAATGCCGATTAGCAGTAAAACGGGCAATACGTTTGACTTGATCGTAATTGCGAAATCTGCACTCCGCTGTGATTGATGATGTGACTTGATGCGTAAATGGGCCTGCTCAGCGGTTTCTCGTCGTCCCGTGGGTGGCGTGTGCTTGTTTTCTTGTAATAAACTCAACTGAAACATGATGTCAAACTTCATGTAGAAGTGCATATAGTTGCGGAGACAGCCAACCCAAGCTTAGTTCAATGGAAATGGAATATGTGGATGGATGCTATGTTGATGCGTCAATTTTGAAGAACCTCCTCATAAAATGAAAAGAAAAATCTGAAAAAAAGGTGTTCCTCGAGGTTCAACACTAGACCCACTATAATTCACCAACACTAACAAGTGTAATTAATAGAAAATCCATTTTTAAAAAAAATCTAAAATTTAAGTGGTATGACGGAATAAACTTTTTTAAAAATGTTTTTTCACAACAACTGATCATTCCCACTAAATACACAACACTAGGTTACAAATAGCATGGCTGACGTCATGCCATCCTTGAAACTTAATCAACACACTGGGACTGTGTGTGTAATGAGTCTTGAATGGACATCAGGGGTGGGTGAGTGTGTGTTGCATAAAACACACACCTCTCGCACATCTGCTTAGCATGCGCTTCCTCTGTGTGTGTGTGTGTGTGTGTGTGTGTGCAAACGTAATCACAAAGTGCTGACATGACACTTTGGCGCATTCAGCTGGTAGCAGCACGACACCACACACACACACACACACACACACACACACACACAGCTAGAAAATGCGTGTGTGACCGTGATGGCGCTATTTGTCTTGTCTTGCTTTTAAGCAATAAAAAGCCCACAGTGGTCACACGGGTTCAACTAAACAAAACAGCGCAAGTGCGCGGTTGCAAATTCGGCCTGTGAGCAGCTGCGGGTTCGATACCTCTATCCCTGATCCCTACTCACAGCTGACTTGCACTACAACAACGCACAAATAATAATGCAGAAAAGATGGGTAGTATACTTTAAAATTAGCTACCTAAGAATATGCATGAATAAATTCAAAAAAGTTCACGCACCTAACCCAAACAACATAATGCAGTAATTTATTTATATTAGCAGCTTATTAAAAAAAAATACTGAACTCCTAAATGAATTTATTTCAAAATATTATTTAAAATGAGCAATCTAATAAATATATACACAATCAGAAAAAACATGTTTAGGTTATTATGAAATGTACTGTGATTAAAACAAAAAATAATTTTAAAACAAGTATATTAGGCAGACAAGTATAAAAGAATGAAAGACAAAAAAAGTCTAAAAATGTAAATAATTTCAGGCCCTTGTAAAATAACAAAAATATGTATTGTAATCAGTAATCCAAAAATACATCAATCTGCAAATTCAGTCCTGTATGAACCATGAATTTAAATAAAGAAAAATGTCAACTAAATGTGCAATTAAAAAAAAAACATTCTGACAAATAGCCAAATAAAACCAAATACGGGAATTAAAAATAAAAATGCAATCATGGTCTAAAAAAAAATCGTAAACATTCAAAAATTGACCAAATCGAAAATATTTGCTTGGATTAAATATGCTATGCTCAAAAAAATAGCAGTGCAACACTAAAGATTGTTCTTATAGTGAGATGCTTGCTGACAGCTGCGGCTGCCCATGAGCAAGGCATCACCATCTGTGTGTTTACCCCCCCAGTTTAACGATATCCGAATACATGCGAAGAACACAAGTACGCCCAAAGAAGTTCAAGTGCACTCACCTCGAATAAGGGTCCGATTTTGTTCCTCTCCAGATAGGACTGAATCCTGGACTGTTGCGGAGACGCCATGGAGAAAGTGCAGAGGGGGTGGGAGACTGCCGGGAGAGGGGGTTGTGAGGGTGGGGATCTCCCGTCCCTCTCTGAAGAGCTTTCAGCGGGATGAGTTCTTCCGCTGAGCCACTGCCGTCATTCGTCCTTCAGGAGTGGAAGACCAGATGGAGCGCTGGCTGCCGCCGCCGCAAGCTCCTCACAGCCCGGATCATCTCCGGCTCGCTCCCTCTCGCTTTAGGAGGCAGCGAGCATCCCCACAAGCGGCGGAGGTTTCCAAGTCTTCACGCCACCCACTCTGGATGCAAGCACACATGGACTGACCGCTCTCCGCGTCGACCCCATGCCCACCTACCCAATTCTCTCTCTCTCTCCCTCTTGCACACGCGCTTTCTACAAAACGCATGCGCACCACAGCGCCACACATTAATAAGACACCCTGCTTAATTTGCTCATTAATATTCATAAACTGAACTCACCTCACAGGATGTCGGCAACTCGTCCAAACTCGGCATCAATTAGTACATGTTGGTCACGAGCCAGCCGACAGCGGGCACGTCATTAGATACACCTGCGGGATCCATTAGAGAAAATCAAGTTCGGTTGACTGAAAATCGAGACATATTTTACTTGAGGTCAGATAAACAGTTGGTCCCAAGCAACAACAGATTTTTATTTTTTTGGCCAATGCGGATTCAAGTATTTTGCAGAATAAAATTCCCATAACCACATCAACCGATTAATTAAAAATATATACAGTATGTATTGAATTAAATAATTTTTTGGACCCCTAATGCTTGCAAGAATAAAGATATGTATGACATGAAGAGGTGTAGGGTTCAATTCTGGATCCCCGTGCCTGCGTGGGTTTCTCTGGGTAGTGCGGTTTCCTGCCACATTCCAAATACATGCATGGCAGGATAATGGAAATTGTCTCAAGGCGCGATTGTGAATGTGCTTCGTTGTTCGACTCTGTGTGTCCTGCGATTGGTTGGCAACCGGTTCAGGGTGACCCCGCCTACTGCCCGAAGACAGTTGGAATTGGCTCCAGCACACCTGCGACCCTCGTGAGGCAAAGCGGATTAGAAAATGGATGAATGGAATATTTACTTTCTGAAAACCTACCTCGAGTCATATATTCAAAATATCATAACTCAAAATCAAAACTTAAACGGTGGAGCTTTGAGATAATTAGATAATCTGCTCATCAAAAAAAAAAATAAAAAACATTTGTTTTTAAATAAAGAAAAATAGCATTTTATAATATTGTATTTTGTAAAAACATTCAGTAACAACATATTGAAATGGTTTGTAAATAATTCAACATTTTTTTTAAACATTTTGCTTCAATTCACTGGACACCGTGCTGCTCCTTCTGGTTCTGTGCACTTTAGCCACCTGGGGGCAGTGTAACTCAACTCCTAACTGACTTTTGCATTTTATTATCATGCAACAACAACAAAAAAAAAACATTACATTCTCCAATTTGATATTATATATATACGTGTGTATATATATATATATATATATATATATATATATATATATTTTATAAATGCAGTATACATGAATTTATAATATATTGGACTTTTTAAAAAAAACTAGCTTATTGGCGCTGTTTTTAGCTTGCATAGTCGTGAGCTACCATTGGTGGTAATATGCAATCTATATGTGTGGAACCTGAGTAATGCAATAAAAAAAAAGGAAAAAAAACCCTTAATACTGATACACTATTGGAAAGAATCATCATAAAAAATAATGTAATAATGTAAAACATATTTACACCATATCTAGAGGAACATATTCAAGACGCAGGTTACAAACATTAAAAAAATAACAGTATGCTTTTTTAAAAAAATTCCATTTACACTACACTCTGGACATATTTATATGCGTATGGATAAAAACAAGCCGACAGGGTTTTTCCTATTTTCTGCTTGCAGTGCATTATGGGTCGCCATCAGGGGGCGGAGGCTGGCACAGCTTATACAACCTGAGGAAAGAAAAAAGGGGATATTATTCAAATCAGACTTTTTCATAGATTGTTCACAAAGAGTCGGGTGTCCTGTTTTCACCTCGGCGCAGATGACGGGGTTCGATCCCTCACCCCGAGATTCTTGGCAGAGTTCTGAACTCTGGCACCCTGAAAAGAGAGAAGACGAGGCACACCAACAAATACTGATGAACTGTCAACAAAAGGTAGAAACGTTTTATTAAGTGTGCAAACATTTAACATGACATTCGTGGTGTGGAGTTGTTGTGGGTAAGCGTTGCTACTTTTACGTTGGTAGGTTTCTACCTCTTGCTTTTGTCTCTGCAAGACCCAATCTTTGATTTGGATCTTCTCTGACTGACAGTGCAGTTTGGAGCTGTTGATTTGATTTTTTTTACGTTTCTAGAATCTACTTTCTGTTGACATTTTTTTGACCAGCTTTTTGTAAAGAGTAAACGCCGAGTCTTTTTTTTTTCATGTAGGTCATAAAAAGGAGTCCTAAGGAGTTTTTAAAGATGAATGGTGTTTATGTGTTGTTATTAGTATTACAGGCCAGGCCGGATAATCAGGAGGCTAACGCTCCAGTAGTCAGCTGCTTGTGTGCACACGGTGCAGCTTTATTTTGAAAGCTGCGTTGACAAACACACACACACACACACACACACACACACACACACACACACACACACACACACACACACACACACACACACACACACACACACACACACACACACACAATGAAATTACAAGTGAGAGAGAAGGCGGCGCGAGCGGTCATGGCGACATTCCAATGATAGCAGGATAGCATCAGCAATTATTCCATTGCCATTACAGCCGGCGGACAAAGATGGCCGCTAATGCCCCTAAAAGGACGGCGGGAGATAAGAAAATGCGAGCCGCCTCTTTAAAATGTCTTTGGACTCCAGTGCGAGGTTACTCGATGTCGTTTGTTGTTGTTCTGTTTTTGAGATGGTCAATGAGACGAGGATTCAGTGGCGATCTCTTGACGGCGATGGCACCGGCACTAGCTACGACCTACCACACACCTTACCTTTTTACCTCTCTGACTAATTGAGTAATCAATCACCCTAGCAAAATCCCTACTTAGCCATGTTCCTAACTCCAAACCTACTCACCCATTTACCAAAAATGTAAACGTCACATAAATCCGAATGCATTCGCCAATGCGCATCGAGCGGAGGCCTTTAGCGCCACATTTCAAACGTGACACCGCCGCGACCCGTCTTCCCTAAGCTCCGCTGTGACCTTTTCATTTTCGACGCTCACGTCGGCTAAGCGCATTCGTTATGTTTCGACAAAGTCTGCTAGCGCACGGAAACGTTTGTCATATTTGGCACTTTTTTTTTTTTTTTTTTGCTTGCCGACAAAACGCAGTGTCAATATTTATATAGTGTAATGGCGCTACCTGTTTCCTCATGACATCCGTGGCCTGCATGATGCAGCGAGGCGGCAGCCCGTGGTTGCGGGCTAAGAGGATGGCCTGCTCCAGCGTCACGCTCAGGGTGCAGCTGTGGGAAAAACACACACACGCATGCACACACAAACACACACACCGCACGCGCACACAAAGTCAGGGGTCTTCATGCATCACAAAGAGGGCGGGACCGATATTTAAATGTCAACTTATGATTAATGAAATATTAAAGTAAAAGTAGTTTTACTTTTAATAATTTAACATATTTGGGGGGTCATTCTTTTAGCCTATTGAATTTTTCATGATGCGTATATGGAAATATGTACATAATGGGGCACGGTGCACCATTCTGGCTCACTACGGTGGCCCCAAATGACCAGAAAGGCTCACAATTCGAGGAATTTTCATCTTTCCTGGTCGCTTTCCATCCCCGCGTGTTTGATGTGGGGAAAGTGGTCGTTGACACCAGTAGGAGAGTCATTAGTGACCACGTGTGTGTGTCTGTGTGTGTTGACGCAGATAAACACAAACACATATCAAGGACAAGTGCGTGGAAACGGCAACCCTAAGAGAGCAAGCGACTGGGTGACCTTTTGGAATGAAAAGTTAACAAGTCGTTTCGGTGCAAATTGAATTGTCCATAGTTGCCATGCTGCCTGTCGCACTTACTTTGACTGGCTCTCTCCAGGGGCTGCGCGGAAACTGGAGAGCAAATTTTCCAAAATTAAGCGGTGTCGTGAGCTACGGGCGTGAACCGATTAGTCAGGATTTGATGTTCGGCCATCAGGTCAGGTAATTAAAATGTTGTGTGTTTAAGACAGCAACACAGCTTAGCCTTTCTGTCTGCTAGCTTAATGCTAACGCTGATTAGCATCTATACTGAAGGACTAGAACTCTTTAAGCAACTAATTGAAGCCAAACAGTAGAACGTTTAGAGAGACAATATTCCACTACTCAGTCATAAATTCTTTATCCTCTGCAAAAAACGGCTGACAAAATTGGAGACTTCAATTAATTATTCAGAAATTATTATTAGAAAATTCGGTACTTTAAAGAGATTGAAAGCATTTGCCTTCAACTTCAAGTTCATAGTTTGGCACTTTAGGCCCGGATTAAATGTGAAAATGTGAATAAGTAAAAGATTTTTCTTGTCTGTTGATTTGTCTTGTCTTTGTTTTAAGTCACCTGCCTCGTGACTAAAAATGCCAATGAGCTGTCTGCTAACTTCTGCACATTCAATTAATGTCGATTGTGACTTTTAAATAGTTAAATTGAAAGTGAAACTTAATATTAGTGGCATATTGATGAGCTCAGGGAGAGTTGGGATATCTCAATGAAGTGACCATTTTATACTGCCCCCAGGTGGCCAAAGATGGCACACCAGGAAGAGAAGCCACATTTGAATGTATAATAAGTGTTCCAAAAAAATGAATCAAATGTTGTGATTACTGTACGTTTTTATGAAATGCGATATCAAGGAATGCTAGTTTCGTGCACCATGATCTCTGTGTGGAGATGTGTGGATTCAAAATTCTTTTTTTGGGGGGGGGGGGGCGTACTGAATGAAAAATGAGAGAAAGTCTCATTTTAGAAGCAGCAGGCTACCCAGAAATATTTTAGCCGGCTTTCACATATTCATAACGAAGGGTGGTTTGAAGAAAAAAAAAAAACGTGGATCCTTAAATATCTCCCGAGCTGCAGCGGGATGAAAGAATAGCACATTCTCTCACTCTCTCTCTTCATTGGAGGCGCTAGCAGATGATTTATGTCAGTCTGTTTCACGCTATTCCAATCCACTTGACACCCCTGCAGAGTAGAAAACTAACCAGCACAAGAAACAAAAGACTGAAAACAACAATAGGATGCTAATGGAGGTTGTGAGATAAAATAATAATAATAATAATAATAATAATAATAATAAAAGACTGTGGAATATAGCTAACATGACTGAGTCATTTTTTGATCCTCGTTGTTTTTATCCTACAGTACGTATACGGGATGCTGCAGCAAAGTGGAGACTATGGAGTGTGTGATTCGTTTAGTCATTTCAAGAGGTTGACTCACGTTTATTCAACAGGAGTCAGAATGCAGCGTGAAAAATGTCCTCTTACAACAAAGTTGACAGTATGGAGCATAGCTCGCATGTGGTTATTTTTGCCATTTCTATTCGTTTATTTGAAAGAAGACGAAGGGCAGCAGGGAAAACATACTGTTGCAGGAACTGGAGACGATGGAGTACGGTTAACGCGTTTATTGTTGTAATTTCTACATGATTATGATACTTTTACCCAAGGGGAGACTGAGGGCAACCAGAAAATTGGCTGCAATCCAATCTGCGACAGCAGCACATTTTCTCTACTTTTCTCGCTAGGAGAATACATTGGTAGAAATGACAAATTTAATCACACATTATCTATCCTCCACAGTCTCCATTTTGTTGCAGCATGCAGTTCGTGTTTCTCTCTCTCTCTCTGTCTATAATGTGCACATACAGATACATAAATTTATTTCAAAAGACCTGAAGAGATGCTTTCACGTGTTTACTGCAGGAGTCTTTGCTGCCCTACGTCTCCTCTTGGATTAAACAGGAAGTAAATACAGGAAAGCAGCAGAGTTGACCCTTTCAAGTAGAAGGAGCCCTTTTCGAAAGGAAGACCAGTCAATCGCTTCCTTTCTCATCGACCGTTATTTCCGACCATCGCTAATTTGCCCTGAGCTGAGCCACAGTTCATCATTTGGGCGAGAGTACGGAAATATCTCGATCGTTTGTCACCACCCCCCCGCCTTTCATCTTCATCTTCCTCCTCCCCCGCCACCACCCCGGTGACAGTTTCCATATCTTTTTTGTCCCGCTCGCACGCGTCTGCTCGCCGCAGGGCTTTCATGTGACTGATGATCAAGTCACGCCGAGCTGATCGCTAATGGAAACTTTCAGCCACTTTATTAACCCCACGCGGGGTTTGTTTGGGAGCGAGCGCCGGCAGTGTGAATGCGCCATGACCCAACAGATGACACAGAGGACCCTTGAAATGAAGATTTGTCCACCGCAAACGCGAATTCCAAGATAGTCGCCATACAATATCACCGTGCATGCAGTTTGAAAAGCTTTCTACCTTCTGCTGCAAAATCTGTAAAAATACAATTAAAATCGGAGAGACTATGGAGCTGAGCGAATGTTTTCATTGCTGTCATTTCTTTTATCCTTGAGGAGACTGAGGGCAGTTAGTCAGACTACAGGCAAAGAGGAGACTACGGGCTATTGCAAGCATGTGTTCATTCTTTTGCATTCTCCCCACATATCCGTGAGGAGAGTGAGGGCAGGAAGACAACAGAACCCTGCAGTAAAGCGGAGACAATGGAGTAAAGGGGAACATACTGTCAGTAGATTTTTGTCATTCTAGCTTTTTATCCTTGAAGAGACTGAGGGCTATAGAGCATAGCTAATGTGCAGTATGTTTATTTCTAGATGTTGATCTCTTTTCTCTGATTCAAGAGGAGACTAAAGGCAGCGAGAAAACAGACTGCCGCAGCCAAGCAGAGACTAAGGAGTACAGGTATCGTGTGTTGATTTGGCAATTGTTTTCGTCTATTATTTAAGAACACTGTAGCTAGCATATATTTTTTGTCATTGTAGCTATTTATCCTTGAGGAGACTGAGGGCAGCAGCTAATGCAGTAAACTGTAACCTAGCACAGCAACTGTGTGTTTATTTTTTATCCTGTCTACCTGTTCATTCCATTCATTAAAATGGACAGCAAGAAAACTCTCTCCTGCAGTAAAGTGGAGACTGTGTAGCGAAGCCAAGCATGCTTGTGAGAACCAGCGTGCCAATTATGTGGGACCATCCATGCTGCTAATTAAAGAACTGCTGTGGCATTAAACTCAGAGGTAGACGTGGCGATAAAAAGGTAGTTCAAGGGAGTTCGAGGCAGCAGTCGGCGCATAAATGCTAAAAGGTGAGCGGGGGAGTCGCGCAACGGGCACACTCACCGGTGGACGCCGTTGTTGCACATGACCACGTGGGCGGCCCCGAGGCGCGAGCACAGCTCCGAGGCCACGGTCAGCAGTCCCACCCCGGACGCGGCGCAGGCGGTGTACTGGCAGGCGGCCGTGCGGCGGCAGTGGATGAAGCTCTCCAACAGCCGGTACAGCTCGTCCACCGCGTTCAGGGGACGCATCAGCTGTGAACAACAAGAACTGTGTGAACTGGCAGTGAACTTAACTCGCCCCAATATGAGCGGCAGTTTGGCCGAGCTATTATTTACTAAAGCACTTTCAAGCTAAAAAAAAAAAAAAAAAAAAAAAAAAGGGGGTTTTGAGCTGTTTAAAGCTATTTCCATCTGAAGTTTAGTGTCAAACAAAAAAACAAAGAATTTCGTAGAACTTTCCATTGCAATGACCCCACTAGCTTGATGCTAACAGATCTTGGAAAACATCATTGATGGGCTAGCGAATAGCCTTGTTAGTTGCGGGGCTCAGTCATTAAACAACAGATATTTTATAAACACAGTGCAAAAAAAACATTCACTCATTGCAGTGTACTGAATTCTCAAGACTCTTCGTTATGTGTCTGTATAACTGCATTATACTGCCCCTCGGTGGCCAAGGCGGGGAACAGCAGAAGGAGCAGCACATGAATTGAATTGGAGCATTAAATTACTATACACAAGTAGTTTATTTCTATCTGTACTTTTATGACGCAATGCCTCAGTTTTTCTAACTCAGAATCTTACAGAGTGCTATTTTCCTCAAAAATCTAAATTTTTAGGGGGGGCGCGGGGTAGGAATTAATGGCAGAGTATTTTGCTATTTTTGTTTTTTGTTCCAAGAAAATTAAAAGTCATTGGACAGCGAGAATTTTGCTAATTTCTTCTTTTTATACGACATTTAAAAAAAAAAAAAACATGGATCTGCAACAAGACAAATAAAGGATCACATTAAATTTTAGTTGTCCGCATACCTGTTACACCTACTTCCTGGTTTGGATGGGCCACATCTTTTTTTTTTTTGCACTCTCCTGAATTAAACCATAAAAACTCTCTTATGCTTGGCGGAGGTTTGAACATCTTACCTTATCTATGAGGGCAGCTTTGGGTGCAGAACTGGGCGGCACGTTGGACTGATCCATGTAGAAAGCCCTGCAGGGGGGAGGAATTGGCAACTGGACTTAATGAAGCAGAGCAACACCCTCATCAACCAAAATAGGTTCTTTGAAAACCTTGCATGTCATCACCTTTCTGAAAAAAAAGCAGACCACCTGCTTATTATTTTTATGATAGATTTTCAGCGTCATGTCTCAACCCTCCACCGGGGGCAGGAGTGAGCCAGGAGCAACTTTGGGACGCAAACTCAGCAGTGTGGGACTCCATCAATTGTCCGTAATCCAGTAGCGGGCTAAAAATAGCTACACGATATTAAAGTGGGTGTAATACAATCCCGTGGGCTTTTACTTAAAGAGGGAGGCAGTAATAATGATGTATGGCGTGCATTCACACAGATTTAAAGGAGATGTGACAACAAGCAACAGAGGACTGCAGAGGACCAGGCGTCTATTCGGGGCGAGGCGTTTGTTGTTTAGAGATCAGTCTTTGTACACATAAGTGGTACTCATTTATTTAATTCATTTCATGCACCGTAAATAATCACTGAAGTGCCGCGGGATGTTAATAATAAGGGCACGGTGTTTATTAGAGCAGAGATGCTTCTTGAAGGAAATTTTTATTCACACGTTATAACGGAATATATATTTGTGTCATTTATTTCAACAAATGATTATGTATTCTGGCAGACAAGGCAACTGGCCATAAATGTCGGATAAGGTGGCGTTTTACAGCATCTATTTGGGAATTAATGGATTTTTGCAAAGGCGGATCATGTTGAACTCTTACATTTTTGTACTCAACTGCATACGGGATCAGGCGTCGAGGGAGTTGATAGTGACCCGGGTTTCTTTCTTCTTGTTTTTTTTACCCAAGTTCCTTCAACATTCGCAATATTATGTACAATAGCTGCAAAAATAGGCAGCACCTTAAGGCCAGAGTGCAGCTGCTGGCTAGCACCCCATAAATCTCTTTCCCCAAGCGACCCTTGGGAGAAGCTGGCCAGGGGACTGTGTAATTGCTTCAAGCCGGCCTCGCCGCTCAAACCAAGAATGATGAGGACACGTCTTCCATCGGTACGCTTAAATCACGATGACGGCCGCGACTGCTGAACGGTCGGCGTGAGGGTTAACGGTCATGCTAATATACGTTAGCAACTTAATCTAAGTGCTGTGCCGATCTGGGATGCGTAGTTTGCACGCTAGCTTGTCGAAGTGAAGTGCAAACTAAACTAAGACTAACTCCAAGCTGGAAAAATAAAGAAGTGGATCCTTAATAGTACTACAAGTAGTATTTGTAAGAGTAGATATAGTAGCAATAAATGAAGAAGTAACGCTAACATTCTTACCTCATCTGGGATAGGTAGCATGCACGCTAGCTCATCGAGGTTGATTACAAACTAAATTTAGGTGAACTACTAAGTCAATCAGAGTCATGAATCTTTAGCAGTAGTAGAATTAGCAGTTGTAAGAGTAGAAGTAGTAGTAGGAGTACAAGAAGCAGCAGGAGTATAAATTAATAATAATAATCCTAAAAAGGTTTCGTATAAATTATAGCAGTAGCCGTAGAAGTAAAAGTATTTTTAGTCGTTTTAAAGTAACAGTACTAGTAGCAGTGATCGAGCAAAAGGTAGCAGGAAAAGTACTTGAAGTAAATGACGTGGTTGTTGAAAAATCAGTAAGAAAAGTTGTTGAAAAAAAATTAGGCAGAATTAGTAATATTAACAGTTGTAGTCGAACTTTATTTGCTCATATTAGCACTAGCATCATTAGCATGTTGTGCCTCTAAATATAATATGACATTAGGATTTGAGAGAGATTATTTTCATGACGTGAGCGGTCGCCCCGTGCAATATATATCGTGTGCTTCTTGATTCTCTGACACTCATCGCGATCGATGGTGGCTGACACAAAAGCGAGGAGAAAATCTGGCCTGCTGAAAGCTGCTGTCGATACAACAAGTCTGCAGACACTCCGCTGGGCTAATTAAAAGATTTCCAGTCGGCCACCTCCACAAAAACAATTGGAATCAGAAGGAATGTAGCGTTCGAATTTTAAGTTCTGGTTCACTTCTAGATTTTTGTCGACTGTGACGAGAGCTCTTCGGCCGTGCTACTCATCCAGCTTGTGGCGGCACTCCAACTATAACAACATGCCTGAGGTCACTGTGACATCACAGTACCACTCTTCATACCGCCAGTTGGGAATAGTTCAGAATCTGAACATACTGAGCATGCCAACTTTGACATGAGCCCCAATACAATAGCGCCAGTATCGTCTTGGTTTCTGCTTCAACTATATTCAACTCATGATAAAGGAAAAAAATTGCCGCAGAACCCCGATTTTGATCGGTTTTCGACAAGCGCGGTGATTTGTGGAAGATTAACCTGCTTTTATTTCGAATGACAGGGACCACATTTAGCATAAAATTAAAAGCCGTGTCTGGAAAGCAATCCCAATAAATCCATGTTTTGTCTCGTGGAGGATTCCGCGACTATAAATCCGGCGGATACTTGACTGCACGGATGAAGTTACAGCTCTGCTCTTAATTATCACACAATCAGCCGCAGATGTCGGCGAAACGCACGGCGCGCTTCAGACGCCTTTCACCGAGCTGGCTGATAGTTTCTGTTGTAGGAGACCTGACATATCTTTTTCGTTTCAAACTTGAACATAAGTGACGCTTGGTGTGTCTTTACATTAGCCACGCTGTATATCAAACACTGACATGCACCAGATTGTACAAGTGAGCAGAACTCTTACGTTAAAGGCATTACATACGGACAACCTCCTTTGTTTTTGCTCTCGTATGTGAGCTGTCACATGTGCTTTGCGGTCCACTGTGATATGATAAAGATTGACGTGGATTGTCAGACAGCCCAATGCAATGTAAGCCATTTAGCGAGCGGGAGACGGGCAGGGACTCGTTTGGTAGGGCCAGAGTGAGAGAGGGAGAGAGAAAAAGACAGGTCGAGACGGAGGTGGAGAGAAGAGGTTGCTAAGTAGACCGAGAGGGGTCGGATAGGTGAAGATAGTTGTCGAGATGTAGATGAGTAGGTAAATCGAGAGGTAGGGGGAGAGAGAAACGGACAAAATAGAGATGGAGAGAGAAAGAGAAAGTAGGAGGGAGAGAGAGAGAGAGAGAGACAGACTGACAGGAGAGAAAGAGGGAGAGAACAAAAACAGAGCGCGAGGCAGTCAGACATTGACAGAGAGGCAGAGAGAAAAATTGAGTGAGAGAGACACAAAGAAACTAAAATCAATGATATTCTTTACCATCTGAAAAAAAAAACCCAAAACAAAACACCGACTCATGTAGCGCCTTACGATTAAGTGTAATTTGTTGCGTGCTCATTACTAACTGCCAAATTTATTGTTGTCAAGTGAGATGAAGGGAGTTCACTGTCAGTCAAAGCAAAAAAAAATTTTTTTTAAAAATCAATTTTTAAAATCTGTGTTTTAATGTGGGGGGGGGGGTGATGGATTAATGGCATTTCCATTCATTTCAATGGGGACAGACTTAAGATTTCCACATTTTAAATGACAAGCATGGTCACGGAACCAATTCAATTCTAAAGTCAAGACAGTACTCGTAATTACACATTGTGTACCTTAGCCGCTTGTAGTACTGCTTGACTTTGTCCAGCGAGGCGGTGTTGATGTGAGCCTGGTACTCCTCCACGGATACATTGTCTCTGTAGTAGTAGCCCTCCATGCTCTCCAGCGCTAGACCGGGATAAGACGGGAAGCGTATTAAAAATTGGAGCCATATTTTAAAAAATAAAACAAAATTCCTAGCATACCTTGCGTGAAAAGCACAGGGCAGATTTTGATGCCGCCACCGCTCCTCAGCCGGACAGGCAGCAGAGAGAAGTAAAAACTCTCCAGATGGAGGAACACCTTCAGGTGCTGCCTCGTGCCCTCCACGTGGTACCACACGGACGTGTCTGGAGACAAGAGACACACCACAAATCAGAACAATTGGACATGCCGATGGATTGTCCACGGGAGCCAGCACGAGGAGTCACTTTGAAATTGAATTCAGGGCCATCGTAATTCAGAAAAAAGGATCAAAATAAGTAGATGGCTGTGTACGTACTGGCCACTCTGGGTTCCCCTTGAAAGTGCTGGAAGTAGAATGTGACTTTCTCCAGGTCCACCAGCGCCACCTGAGTGTCCTCCAGCATGGCCTGCTCATCGGTCTGCAATACAATACGGCGATCAAAATTCCGCACGCAAATTAGGAGGCCCACTCAGAATTTTTGACCCTCAGTTAGTCGGGCTTCTCACCAGGTTAGGCGAGAGAAGCGATTGGAAGTGGAAGAGCAGCCCCACGCTCGCAATCTGCTCCAGCCATCGTCTGCTGGCCTCCTGAACCTCTAGTTGGTCCTGGGGGTCCTGCTCCGACTCCGGCTCGCGACCCGCACAGTGGAACTGCACACAAGCAACACTCACCGATATATAGAATGAATATTCTTATTCATATATTTAAAAAAATATATATATATATATATATATATATATATTAGTGCTGTCAAACGATTAAGATATTTAATCACGATCAAATGTATCATTTTATAGTTAACACAGAATTAGTGGTAATTAATCAGATTTTTATCTATTCTAAATTTCCTTTGATTTCTTTTTCTCCTATTTTTTCCATTTTAATGCTCTCATCAACACGGAATCGCGGATCAGTTTTCTTTGTGCAAAATGCAAATATTTACTGAAACAACAATTTAGATTTTCAATTTTACATGAACATTTTTCACTTGGAGCAGTTGTTCAAACTTGAAGCACATTTTATTATTTTAGAGCAACGTAACATCCGCTGTCATGTGGTGCCGCATTAATCTTGCGATAAAAAAAATTAATCGAGTTAAAATTGTTTTAAATTAATGCAGAGAACGTGTTAAACTGACAGCACTAATATATATATATGTCTGCCTTGTTTTTTAACTTTACTCCTTTTTTTCATTCACAATAAAACATCCTTTTCTTTGTCTCGCTCTCTCTTTTTGCCTCGTTTGTGCCCCCGTTTCTCCTTCTCTTTTGATTGTTTTGATTTTTTTCTTCTCATTTCTTTCTCTTTTGCCAGTTTTTCCTTTTTTAGTGTCCTTTGTTGATCGAGCAGCTTACCTGATTAAGAACAGCCAGCAGGTGCTCTGAAAAGGCACACACGGTCGCCACCAGCGACTGACAAAAGACCACATCTCGACGTAACTGGATCTCAGAGTCTGGAAGGGAAACCGCAACGTGTTTGAATTGGGCAAAGGTAATGTAACGAAAATAAGACTCAGAGGGTCCCGAAGTTTCATCCAGAAGAAGAACTGCAAACACTTTTATGCAGAGCCATCCTAGCATAGCGATTTGTGGTGTGTGTGGGGGGTTATAAATGTAAATAAACATCCTGTTAGGAGCGTCTGCGTTTTATAGCGCCGTTCGTGCAAAGACTGATGCGGTTTTTAACGCCGCCAGTCACTTTATGAGGACTTTTTAATTCACATGGACTTTTTTTTTTAATGCGCCATTAAGTCGAATTGAATGTCCCCTCAGGACGCCAAGTTTTACGTTCTGTCTCTGACGAGTACGTTTCTCTTTGCTGATTTGCTGTTTTGCCGCTAAAGTGTGTTGGCGTGGACGTCGAGCAGACAAACCTGTATACTGCAGCAGGACTAATAGCAGCCTCGCCTTCACCTCTACAGTACAAACAAATAAAATGAGGTTACGTCAACTGCAATCAAATATGAGCCTAAACGTAGGTGAGAAACGATGTTGTTCCTCAAAGAGAGGGCCGTGGGGAAGTTGAAATGGGTGCAAGGGTACCTTCCACAAATTTTGCGATGGTTTGCGCGAGTGCCTGAACGCTGCCGGGGAGGTTCCACGGATCCTGTTTGACGTGGAGACGCAACCTCTTGGCGTAGTTCATCTTGGGTTCCATCTCTTGCTGAAATTCTGAAAACACACACAAAACGAAAACCTCATCTAGCTGTAGCTTGCCTCATTAGCTTAGCATTTCCGTGTTTTTGCCTCACCTTGAAAGCCTCGTCCCGGCGTGAAGCACTTGGTCTGCTCGAAGGCCCGCGCCACCACTGCTCCTAGCAGCATGCTGCTGATGGAATCCACCTGTGGAGATAGAAGGGTTCAGGACAAAAGATAACAAACCAAAAAAAAACACCAACAATTGGAGACCATAAAAACATTGACACATTACACCTTCTAGTGGCTGGAATATATCGCACTGTGTCATTACGCGGGTTTTCAAAGCTGCAACAACGAGGCACTCTAAAGTGGCCTGAAGCCCGGATCCACATGCTGGCAGTCTACGTTTTTTTTTTTAAATGAAAGAAAATGGCCCCCTCCTCTTCACCTCTCTTTGCATGACATGCATGCATGGATGACAACCAGCCGCCCTAAAATGGCGACACCAGCCCTAAGTCCCTGTTCACTATATATCGCTCTGTACTACAGTGAAACTCCTCGATAACGAAATCATGTTTGCAGCAAGAAAATTTTTCACAACAGGGGGTTTTTCACTGTAGCAAATTTGATCTCAGCTGTAAACACACACACACACACACAAACGTATGTGTACTCTATTTTTATTCCAATAGTGCATAAGTATGAGCATACACTTATTTGACACTTCAGAGCTCTTCTCGTCTTACCTGCTTGACATCCAAAGGTTTTGTAGTCATTTTAGCAATGCAACGTTCTTGCTGCGTCTGAAACTAACAATAACAAATACTTCCTGGACTACTGCGCATGTGTAAACCAGTGTGGTGGTTGCTGTTACCGTTTCCGAACAAAGCAGTAGAGGTCGCTGTTGGATTAGACTTCGTTGTAGTGAATCTCGTCGCGAGGCAAGAGCAAAGAAAAATATTTCGTATAACGCAACAGTTTTTTTTTGTTGTATTGGGGGCAGGAGAGTGGGAATGGTGTTAATGCATGAAGATTTTTTCACATAAAATGGGCGTATTTCCGCCCATGTAGGTTTCATTGTAGAGGAGTTTCACTGTTTAATCGACACAATTCGGTATTCCATAGTTCTCAGTTTTTGCACATTTTCAGCAATCCTCTTTGAGCATGTATTCAACGTGAACTCGAAACAAATCTCTGAGCTCATTTTACGGGGTCTTTCAATGGTGGAGAACCTCTACTGCTAGCGTCTTCTCACCTGGCTGAAAAGGTGCTCCAGGAAGCTGTGAAGCTTCTTCTGCTTTTCGGGAGACAACCACACGCTAGATGCCGTCTCGTCTCCTGTCATGACATCAGGATTACATTTTCACGTCCGTCTCATTTATGAAATGATGGTTTGAGCAGCCCGTACCTGAGTCCATCTCATCGCTGTGGACGTAGGAGCTGCAATGGCTGCTGCAGATGCTGGTGAAGGAGGCGATGGAGTTCCTGTTACTGTTACAGTCACTGTGATTGGCGGGGGGGTGAGAAAAGACAAATCCAACATGACGTGCAAATATGAGACAATTCATGTGAAAGTGTGCTATGTGAGTTCCCTCTAGTCGTAATAAAGGAATCACCGACGTGGTTGAAGTGTTTTCTAACCTATACGAGTCCCGGTTGCTGATGGTGTCATGGCCCGAGTCTTCCTGCTCGTCCCCTGCCACGTTGAAACACACTTTCTTCCCGTTGCGCTCGCCCTTGTCGCCGTCGCCCTCGGTTGATACGAAACTCTCCGGGCTCTTGGCCTCGGATGACGGCGGATAGGTGATGGACGATAAGAGGCTGAAAGGAGGAGGAGAATTAAACAGCAGCAAGAGTCATTATGGCCATTTTATGTACGGTTATTTAAATATTTATCAAAAAATAGGGGGACTGACGACAGTATTTAACAAAATACTACACCATCAATCTATACAAATGGGACTATAATCCTAAATTCTATTTAATGCACTTCCCCTTCCTCGCTCCTCATTACTCGCACAAAGGTCCTCCACAGCAGAGTGGCATTCCATCACCATGGAGATGCCCTGCGAGCTCTGTGATTGGCTAACAGCCAAACAAGACATAAAAGGACCACTGAGGTGGAAGGTGACCACAGTTGGACAAAACGGGTGCTTTGAAGCCTCTCGTGCTGTTTTTATCCTCGACTCCATATGTGTTGTTTACATCAAGCATTACAGCCAAGGTAGACTTACTCGTAAATATGTCCGCCGTGCATCTCCATCTCCTTGACGACAGTGTCGAGTTTGTCAAGAAGCTTCTGGTAAGCGTCCAGGATGAGCAGGTCGTCCTCTCGGAGCAGGAAGCGCAGGCCATGGCCCTCCACGCGGCCCAGGCTGTGTCCCGAGGGGGCCGCCATGGAGGTGATGGTGTGCTGGATGTGGACCATGGGGCTCAGTTTACCTGGAGGAACACACGCCACATCGCCCCCTCCCCAAAATTAAAAAAAAAGGGCACCTCAGGTTACGCTCAGTTTACACAGAAAAGCTAGCTCGCTAGCTAGCACACCATCTTTAAAAAAACAATTATTTGTTCGTGGAATTAATTTTCTTTTTTTCCTCATTTTAAGTTGCAATGGAACCTTTTCCCCTGCCCCTTTATCAAAAATGGTATAATCCCATTCCTTCACATCATGCAGAGTGAACCAGGAAATTGCTAGCGATTCTATATACCGCCGTAAAAAAAAAAAAAGAACATTTGCCAGCACCCCAAAATGCAAATAGTAGCTTCCTTGCTTCAGCCGTTCATGTTTTATTTAAGAGCATTTCCTCTTTCCCCGTAAAAAAAAAAAAAAAAAAAAAAAAAAAAAAATTGGTATTCGACCATCGCCCTACTTCATCGTCTGTACATCAGGAAGTAGCTTGCTAACGTACCAATGGACAAATGAACACAAACACAGCGTTCTGCAAATAGTTGACATTTGTTAGTGGAACTGATTTTCTTTTGTCATTTCACCTTTCAGTTTTGATGAAACTGTCCCCACCCCCGACCACCCCACGATGCAAATGGTAGAGTCCGTCGAGCCTCTCACCCTGCCCAGCGGCGCAGTGTCCGCCTTTTTCCGGCGCTTTCTTTCGATTGTCCAGCTGCACCCCGAAAGAGCTGCCTAGGGAGGTGGTGGTCTTGGGGTAGGACACCTCCATGGTGTTGACGTGACAGTTGGTGGGACAGAAGTCGCTGCTGTGCAGGGGGGACACCTTGCACTTGGCCTGCTTAAAGGTAGGCCAGGCCCTGTTTTTCAGCACTCGTGCAAACTATAAATAAATGAAGCATTTGACGCACATTACAGCTCGGCGGAAGTAATCGGTGATCATTCATCATTGAAAAAATTAGCTTTCTTCTTGCGTGAGTTACATGATCAATGACAGACATGCCAGTAAAATGAAAATTGTTCTCACACACAGATGAAAGACATCCAGACAACCACCATGTATTTCAGTCAATTCAAGGAAATTGGAATGAGAACGATGGAATTAATTTGGTTTATGGAAGTGTGGCTTCACGGGCACAAAGTGAGCGCACATGCATGGTTTAGTACAAAGGATGTTTTTTTCTTAATAAAGGAAAAATAAGTCTATATTTTTGAAGCGGGCAATTTTTTTTCATAATATGATTTAAAAAAAAAAAAGCCAGATTTTTACCTTTAGGAATAAACTACCGAAGTATTTTTAAAATGAATTATATGAGAAAAAATGCAGAACATGACGACGGAAAAAATGGTTTCTTGAAATTTGTAGCATTAAAATGAGAGCTAATTATTATTTTATTCTTGTAAGATTTAAACTTTTCTTGCCACGTGATGTGGAAAAGAAAGATACATTCATAATTTTAAAAAGGAAAATAATCAATATTATGAACCAAAACTCAAACTGTCAAATTATAGTCACCTGTCTTTTATGGGAATGATCACATTTTCATTTTCATTTTTTTTTCTTCAAAATGTATTCTCTCAATATGCAACAGATTGTTCTCATAAAACAACTAATCAATAAAATGTAAATAATAAGCAAGAATATACAGCAATGTTAGAAATTCATTCTAGTCATTTGCAAATTCACTGTTGATTTTTTTTTCTCAATATTCTGACTCGGTTTGACGTTGGTGGAGTGATACGGATCAGTGATGTGATCCAGATGGACAACAAGAGCGCCACAAGTGGAGGGGACTATTCCAAGTCTTCCCTTGTGTCCTTCCAACCTGTGTCATTTCCTTCCCTCCTCCCTCTAATGACATTCCTTGCCCCCTGCCCAAGCCCCCTCCCCAGCCCCGACTTTACTTTCCTCTTGAGAAGGAATGTGACATATTACATAAAAGAGGCCTGTTTGTGGATGTGCTATTTATAAAACGACTTGTAATTAATACAAGATCAGCTTTTATGCTTTATTAGTCATTTTTCTGTCTCCAGACATACAGGCGGAAACAAAGGCCTAGTGACATTCATTATATGTACAAAAATATTAGGACACAGTGCAATGATTTTTGCATTTTTTGGTTTGTTTTGTTTTGACTAATAACTGTAATCCATCCAACATTTTGGTATTTCTGGTCTCATATGTTTGTATTATTTTGTTGGATATTTGTCAAACTTTGGTCGAATTTATGATTTCATATTTCTAGCTTATATTTTAACTGTTTTTTCTTTTTACATCCTTATCATCACTTTGTCCTAATATTTTGCATTTCTGTATTGTGGTAAAGTATGTGTATTTTTGTGAGAACATTTGTGTTTTTACGTAGTTTTTCTTATGGAGAAAAAAAATCAATATTTTGGAAATGTTTTTTTTACTTTAACCCTGATATTTTTCTAATTTTTTTACATTATTTTATATATTTTTCTGTAATATTTTTGCATTTTTTCAAACGTGTATATTTATTGGCTGATATTTTTGTATTTCCAATTTATATTTGAATATTTATGAAAATATTGAATGCTTTTTACGTGTACATTTGACTTTTTTGTAAAGCCACAATCGAAAGATACCAGTCATTAAAGTGTGACAATAACCGTAGAACCGGAAAGGGACCTTTTCTCGACTGTTCAATCCTAAATACTTTCAGATAAGTCACATCTATAAATGCACTCACCTTTCTGTAGTTGGTGATGCGCTGGTTGATGTGCTCCACCCTCTCGGCGCACACGGCGTCGAAGCGCACCTGCAGCTCTTCAGGGATGACATCGCAGCCAGCCGTCAGCCTACCGCACGTCTGTACCAACATGTCGTCATTGTGCGCCAGAGCTTCCAGGATCTACACAGGTGGATGGTGAAGAGTGTGGGGAGCTTAAAAACGTTCGGAAAGGCTGCTCTGAATGTGTCCAAAAAGGCAGATTCTTTTTACAAAGACTCCACAAATTGGAACCAAGTCTTTTTTTACTATTTTTTTTTAACTAAAGAGGTGGTGCACAAACCCAAATGCGATCTTAAAGGGGGTGTGTGACTTGAAAGGTTTTATAACGACTGCTATTTGTCATTGTTTTGACGGGTGCGCTATGCTAAACGAACAGAATACCTTGGCAGTGAGGCTGAAGAAGCCTTTGGGCTCCAGCATCTTCTCCATAACGTGACACTTGATGCCGGCCGTGCTGTCGTAGTCGTACACCACTCCGTACTCCAGGTGCACGTTGTCCACCGTGAGGCTCACGTGGTCCTTCTTGCCGTCGATGATGGCGATGGTGTTAAACTTGTCCATCACCTCTGAGACACGACCGAGACAGTCAATATCGGGGCTACTCAACAGGTAGCCGGCTGGATAATACTTTGTTTCCCCCAAAATGCATTGCTGGTGTGTGACAGGATGTTTATTCATAAAGTTAGCTACTTCTGTAACAGTTTCATGCTTTCAGAATAAAAGCATGAAACCGGAACGGTTCTGTTAACGGTATAAAATGCTGCTATTTTAAAAGCATTTTTCTGGAGTCTAAATACATATTTGTGAGCTATCACCTTCAACTTTGTACTCAAAGCCGTCAGCGTTGTCCTCCGGGGTGGCCTTGTGGTTGCTTCTCTGGTTGTCCTCGTGAACGCTCTCACTGTTGTTGTACACCCACTTGATTGTATCTTGCTGCATTGGCGGAGAAAAGAAACATTTATTTGCGTCTAAAGACCACTTGTGTGTTTGCTCTCAGTTGTATTGCAGTTCTGTGGCTCCACTCCATACGGACAAAAGCCTTGAAACATGCACGATTTTCCATTATGGGTTGGATTTGGCTCTAAATATAAATTAGTCATTTGACAAAATGTTTCCAATTTTAATTTATTCTGTCTTCGTGAGCTGTATTTATTTGTATCTTGCCACCTATTTGTTTCTGTGTTTTATTTATTCACCCGTCCATCAAGGCGTCACAATACTTCTGGTGACATTGTAGAGTGTGTCTCCATGTGCGTTTTTTTTTTCCCAGCGTGAAAAAACATAGACATCGTCACACACGTGTGCAAACAAAAACTTTTGGCATTTGGTTTTCCACCGCAGCGACCAATCTCATCACGCCACTCTGGTGGCGCGTCCGTCTCGTCTGCCCACACCCAAAACCCCAATGTGGCTTTCTGACCCAACTTTGACATGCTTTGTTCTGTGCCCGTTCCTCCGCGGTCTCGCGGTTCACGACTACAAGCCAGATGCTCTCAAACAGGGCGGTCCCCATATGTCTTGACTTAATATCCGCCATATGGAGAGTACTTCAAAAAAAAAAACAGCGAGAACAAGCAAGACTAAAATTATCGGTGAACATGAATGTCTGTCTTAATCCATTTCAACCCTTAACAATGTATTTAATGTTGTGTCATCATGTAATGTCATGTATGTATGTTTTTGTCATGTCGTTTCAGTGTAAGGTCGCGTCAGCCAATCGGTCTTTTTCATGGTTACCTGCGAGGGTCGCCTGTACTTCCGGCATGCCGTGACGTGAGCGATGACACTGGCGTGGCTCTCCTTGCTCACGTTGATGCCGTTCACCTTGATGATGCACTGGCCCGGGTGCAACCCGGCCATGGCCGCCACCGTGCCTGGTGTAGGAGGGAGACAAGGGGGGGGGGGGGGGGGGGGGGGTTGGTCAACAGGTGCAAGAGGAAACTGTTCAACATCCTGTATACAACATTATAATGAGAGGATGGAGAGGAGGGAAGTTGTTTATCTGGGGGGGGGGGGGGGTGTGATTCACAACACACGCATAGCAAGTTGAAGGCTGACTGATATGCAGTGTCGTGTTGTATCACGTCGCAGTATTATGTTGAGCAGGGTTGCGAGATGTCGAGTAATTCCTGGTAGTGTAAAAAAAAAAAAAGGGACCCCAAAAAAATATATAATGGCTTGTTGTCATGTTAATACGGACACCATCTCAGGTACTAACCTTGTTAGAATAGCGGCAGCCTTTCTAACATGCTGTGTTCAGTTAGAGGAGCACAAAGTGTGGATTACACAAGCAGTCGCACGACACGTGGGGGGCATGAGGCACAAACGCTGCGTGGCAATGATGCCGCCATAACACAACAATGCGTCCTTTTACCTCTTCCGACGGCGTGAACCACGGAGGGGCCGAAACCACGGATCTGGAAGCCCAAACCATCCACCGAGTCAGGAATCTTGACAGTCCTGGAATTAGAAACAATTGTAATAGTCATATTTGATATTGTAGAACTGGTTTTAGTGCATTTTTCAAGAATTAATTGAAGAGTGGCGCCTCTTTGTTTGTCTTTAATCACATTTTCGCTATTCTCAGCGACTCAATAACCTGTAATGGTTTGTCTTTTTTGGGGAGAGGATAAAGAATATATCCCTGTGAGTCATATTGTCTGTCTACATACGTTGCTTCAAGTTTGCGTTCAAATCTTCCTTGCTTAAAAGGGTTAAGAAATCATAACTTTCGAGGCTAATTCTGAGCACAGAATGTTTTTTTTTTTTTTCATTTTATGTTTGCATTAAGCTAAACAGAGTCTTTCTTGAAGGCAGTTGTTTGGTTATTTTCAATACACAAAACGTAATTCCGTTTGTATGCTACAAAAATAAGACATACTCTCTAGGCTTGGTGCTGACCAGGACCCAAAGAGGCCCTTTGCTGTGGAAACACTGACTGAGGAGAACCTCCACCTCCGAGAAAGGCCTGAGGAAAACCAGGTCTCCGTTGATGGCGAACAGCTTCTTCCCCACCTCTAGGCCGGCCATCTTGGAAACACACAGCCACCGTGTTGAATTTTAACAATACAAACTGGCATTATTTGTGCTCTCACCTCAGCGGGTGAGCCCTTCTCCACCGATTTGATGATGGGTAGCCTGTTCCTCTCCTCCAGGGTGAAGCCATAGCCTCCATCGCTGGGTCTTATCTGAGGGAGCAAAAAGCTCAGTCATTGAGCATCGCAAGGCCGAGAGCAAACGAAGCCATGTAGCGGAAGGTTAGGAAGCCCTGACCAGGAGACACTTGGATATGACGTTCTCCACTATTTTCAGGTCATGCTTCACCGGCTTGTGTTTGGTGTTGGAACCCTCCATCTCCTCGTCAGCGAAAAAGCGAAAGAGCAACGGCTCGTCCTTGAATTCGCTCTTCTCCAGCACTGAAGACAGCAAAATGTTACATGCTAAAGGCATTTTGCAAATATTAATATGTACAGTAGAGCTATGGGATATCATTGTGATGCTACTGTAGATAGTTGAGCTAATAGCTAAGTAGCATCAGCAGGCGAATCATGTCAGAATAGTGCTAATTTTTGCTATAGGGACATCATATTGCTATGGCAGCACTATAAATTAAAAGCTAACACAGGGATGCTAACTGCTAACACCTGCTATGATGTCCAAATGTACACTAGTGCGAAAACCGAAGGGCAAACGAATTGCTTAACGTAATAGATATGGTAGTGCTACATGCTAAAGGCTAATATCAAGACACCGTGTGGGATTTTCACACAGAAATTCACCGAATCTAGTCGAAAAACCACACGGCACATTCGCAGGCCACTTACAGGTTGGACTGCCAACTCGGAGGAGCGCTTAATTTACCATGATGCATGAATCCATTGTCACAGAGCTCAACTCCCCAAATCAGCGCCTCCTCTCTTGTTCTGCAGTCGCCCTGCAAGAAAATTTTCATCATTTTCATCCGTTATTTTGCCTGTTAAAAGAGTGACCGATTATTTTTTTCTGTACTGGTGATAAGGCTATTATAGGAGTCTTTTAAAACTCATTCACTCCCAAAGACGTTTTTAAACATCTTTTCAGACTTGGTCTAGAATTGGCTGGTACTGAATGAGTTGAAAAAAAAAAGTCGTACCTGTGCTATAAGCCAGTCAATAAGCTTGTTGGCCATCACCACCGATTTGTACGTCCTCAAATGGTAGTCCTTGTCCCTGGGAATGGATGAAGGGAGCATAATACTGTAACTCTATTGAAATGGATCCACACTGAATATATATATTTTTTTAAATAAAGGAGCCATTATTATATTCTATATCTACTTAATGTGTATTGAAATTATTTGACTCTCCCTTAGCCAACATCGGCACTAACGTGTACCAATGCTGTAGTCATGAAAATAAATGACAAAAGTGTAAGGAAGGGTTCACACTGATGGCAAATGAGTCCACGTTCTGGACAATTGGCCACAGGAAAACAACATTCCAGTGTGAGCGAGCGAGGGCCCCAGCAGTGCTTGGTCCCTGGGGTCCCCACACCACACCCCCCTTTCCCCTCCTCCTCATCTCCGTGTGGTGTTGACGGTTCTCAGTGTTGCGCGCTCACTTTGCCAGAGACACAAACAGAGCTGTGATTTTCCCATGAACGTGGAGGCCTGCCATAGGGGTAAAGTGGGGGGGGCATAAGGGCCATGTTACAGCCCCGGGGGAAAATCCAGCACAAGTGCTGTGACTTTGCACCACACTGGCGAACACTCATGAGGACTTGGTTGCTTATTGTGTTATGTAACTGGATGTGTCTGGGACAAGCGAGCCAAAAGCGTATGGGAGGAGGCACCATGCCCTCCCCCCGCTGAATAGGAGAGGCTGTCACCAGTGACAAATGGGGGGCAAACTGCGGTCTGCTGAGCACCCATATGTCCAGCACAAGGGAACAGCAGGCCGAGGCTGGCGACGGAGGGGAAAAGGAGGTCGTTTGGAACTCGCTGTACAAAGAGAAAGTCGGTTATCATGGCTGTTTGTGCTTTCGCCAGCAGAATCGGACAAAAAAAAAAAAAACAACAACAAAAAACGTTACCAATTCCCGTCAAGTTTTGGGGAGGAGTGGGAGAGAGGTCAGGGATAATTTTCTTACTGAGATCTGGCAAAAGATGCAGCTCGGTTGTTGTTACGGTTAAAATGAGGTGTGGTCCACAACAGGCACCAGTTAAAAAAACGAAAAGAAAAAAAAAACAACAACAACACACAAACATGGGAAAATTCGTCTTTTAAGATTTTAGCTACGTGCTCTGTGCTTTTAGCTCAAAATGGAGACTTCAATTCTTATCTGATGTCAGGAGTGCTATATTCTAACATTGGGAGGTGAATGTGGACTGATGTGTTACAGTCCAATGTCAACATTCCAACACTGTTGATTGATTCGGTAGTGGTATGACATCACAGTCAACATATTGATAACATTTATAAGTACGGTAGTCCTAGATGCTAAAGGCTAACATAAGGATGTTAATAATCTCCATAGTTGCAGTGATGCTATGTATTAAGAGCTAACACATTGCTAATGTTAATCGTTACTGAAGTATAGGTAGCAAGATAAGCTCTCAGTCTTTAAAGTTATCCCCCCCCCCCCCCCGCCCAAAAAAAAAAGGCAACTCAAATTACAATAAGAGATCAAGAATTTAATTCCTACCCACCTGATGACGGGAGTAAAGAGGCTGTGAAGCCGACAGAAGAGGCGAACGCCCTGCGAAAAAGAGGAGAAAAAAAATAATTAAACCGATTCAGTCTCGTCAAACTCTTATTTTCGGTCTGGCAAAAGTTACCTTGGCGATGACATCGTGCATGTCAGTCCTCGGGTGGTAGGTGCCATCATCGTAGCGGAAGCGGTACAGGACGGGCTCGGCTTTGAACTGGTGCTTGTCAGTGACTAAAAAAAAAGGAAATAAATAAAACTTTTATAGAAGGATATTCTGTTGTTTTTTCCCCACACACACACACTTTCATCTTATTTTCCTCCAAGGAAGCAATAAACGGGCGCAAAGTGTTTAAGAGTTTTTTTGGACGGTGAAGAAACACATTGCAAAGTATCTTAAGCTTCATGAGCTAAACACACAGGAAGTGTGCCACGAAAACATTGCAGCTAAAGGAGATGAATGCTCATAATAATCCCTGACAGAAACGATCGCGATGGCCTCCCTCCATTTAACGCTTCATTAAATGGAGCCAAAAAGCTGCTGCTGGAACACCAAACTGGACCTTGGAGAGTAATCAAAAGGAGCAACAGGTGTTGAATAAAATGTTACTTTCTCGTGGTGATCACCATTTCATTAGCTGCCATTCACATGCTTGAGTTACCGGGTTGATTCGAGTAAGTTTCTACTTGGTGGTTTTGTTCCATAGGATCGGTGAGCAAATGTATGTGGAAAAAGGACGTCCGTTTATTTGGTTTGGATCGTTGTTCATTGCTGCGTTGCTGTCATTGACCTGTATAGCAAAAAGTAAATTGTAGCATGCTAGTTTGGGGTTAGTGTCAGTAGCATGTGCAAATTAGGACCCATGAGTTACTAATTTGGATTTCATCTGAATGGTGATAATCTGTTTGTGTTGCCTGAAAGCAAGAATGTATATTTTTTAAGATGGCCGGTGATTCATTACTTGCCAAACGCTTGGTTCGGTAACCAGTTTTATTTTGGTAAATGTTCCATTTTTGGAGTATCTTGTATTTGGTTCTGATGTGATTGATGTTCATCAATTTGAGACGTTTGAGAAGAACGACTACTGAGTGAGCCTGTAGACTGATAACTCTAGCTTCGTGCGGCGCTGCTAATTCTTTAGCAGCTCTACACCCATTTATTGATTTTAGTTTTTACATTCTGTATTGCTCCATGGGGTCGGTTAGAAAGCAACTTCTGTGAATAAATTCCTTTTGAGTTTCACATGACTGGTGTCCATCTGTTCACGATACTAACACCAAGGAGCACTAAGTGAGGACTTCTGATGGAAGGAAAGCTAACGAGGCTAGCCAAGGGCCGAAACAGTGGAAACCAACCGTGGTGGATGATACCATTCTCCAGCAGGGCCTGACCAAGGTGCACGCCCTCCTCCGGGTTCCCCGTCTCGCCGATTTCCATCAGCCAGGATACAAACTCACTGGAGAGAGAGAGAGAGAGTGAGACAAATAAATACATCGTGGCGTCACTTGAAAATTACAAAGGCATCTTCACTGTGAAAATATCACGTGTGACAAACACAGCAGCTAATCTGATGGCTTTCATTCTGCTGTGATTACATCCTCGTCTGACCACACAAGCCAAACAAATAAGAAAAAAAAAAGAATTCACAATCTCGTTCAATAGTAAACCATCAAGGAAGAGAAATGCAGAAAGGTTCTCATGACCTCAGGCACATAAATGGCACGGGGGGGGGGGGGGTGGCTAGTGGCTAGCTTGCGAAGCTAATGTAGCAGTCTACAAATCCACATGAACAGGAGAAAACTCCTGCTAGCTTGGTTGGACTCAAAAATACCACACCACTCATAGGGCATCAAAATATGTACTTGGTCAATAATACGTCACATCAAAAAAAAAAACGGGAAGTACAAACATACTAAAGTAAAGGTTTGATAACAAATGACAAGCATGCTGTGTGGCTAGCCAGACTGGCTAAGCTAACATAGCTGTCTACCTCTTCACTCAGTAGTCATTATCAAACAAAAAATGGACAACCAAAAGAAGCCAACAACACAGTCTACCTCTTCTTGTCAAACATTCCGAAGAGATGGCATCAAATACACAACACAAGTCAGAGAGCATCCACATGAAAAACATTTTTGTCCACCAAGTCAATAATGAATCAAAAAAGGTAAAAAGTAAAAACCTACCAAAATAAAAGCAAAAGCCAAACAACTATAAAAAGCTCAAACATGAGGCCAGCCAATTAACAGGTAGTGGCAGAGGCAGTCAACATTTTGACTCTGGACTCACAAAAAAATCCATATTAAAGTGTTTTTTGCCCACAAAAAGTATAAAGTCCGAAGGAATAATGCATCAAAAAATGGGAAGAAGAAACCTACCAAACTAAAAGCAACAGTGCTTCAACATAAATGTAATGTAAAATGTTCAACACAAGACACACTAAAATCTCTACCTTTCACCACTAAGGAAGCCTTGTAATAACATGCGATATTTTCACATTCGTGGTTTGAGGTTATTTAAAATATGACAAAATTCCAACTGGTGTTCTCGCATAGTCCATGTAATTCACATCAGCAGTTGTGACCAGTAATGACGGCGGCGCTACAATAACACCGCTGTTATTTTTAAAAGCGTGCGACGGAGGAAAGGAGATTGCTGTGGCTGAGTTTACACGGCACGGCGGTTTGAGAATGAGCAGCGACCAGTGACCACGTTCCGCTTCGGTCGTTCTTCTCGCAGACACACCGCAGCGGCAACGCCGTGGGAGGAATGCATGCCGGAGGAAAACCGGGAGCTGATGTGCACCCGGCGCGATACATGCTGAAGGTAGCTTGTTAATGCTAACACGTGGATTAGTCAAGATGTAGGCTCTTACGTTAGCTTCTGAAGCAATCTATTGTTTTTTATTTTGGTAGGTTTCTACTTCCTGTTTTTGTTCCTTTGGCCTGTCATCGTTTTGTGGACAAAGGAAAGGACTTCGATTTGAATAAGAACAACAGCCTTCCCAAAAGACACAAACAAGTGGTGGAACCTCACCTTCCCAGGAAGCACTTTGGGAACGTGCTGAGCTTGCGTTTGCGGTCCTTGATGAGGTGTCCTTTGCTCATGAGCTGGTAGAGCTTCTCCCCCTTCTCAGACACCATCAGCCACGTGTCCTGCTCCATGCCCAGTGTCAGACCTACCGATAAACACACACAGGCAGGCACGCAGGATGTGACCAAAAGTATCGGGACACCTGGACATTAACCCTCTTTGGGTTTCGAGCGGGATGGAGACGTACTCTTGCGCCGTTCGCGCTCCTTCATGATGGCCTCCAGCCACTCGTGCTTCTCCTCGGCCGTCTTGGCCATGCACACGAACCATTTGTTTTTGGCCGTGTTGTGGATCTTCCAGCCGTTGTTGACAATGTTGCCGGAGCTGTGGTAGTCGGCTGGGGGACAGATTTGAAAAAAGGCATGGTGAGAAAATCGTACAGGAAGTGACACCGGCACTCTCTTTTTGTTCCACTGGACCCCTTTACTAACCAGCATTTTATGGACCACGGACAGCTATTTTGTGTTTCCATATGACCAGTTATTAACCAACGTTTTGGGAACCCAGGATTTAATTTGAATCTTCTGTTACGTGTGTGGTCCATCCAGGCAGCCAGCATATGTAACCAAACCATGCCAATCATCATCACCATGTGTCTAAATACCTCAAGGGCATTTTCTCAACCTCAGGCACAAAGTTGCTCTTTGTTGAGGGTGTTTGGATGGATTTGGGGCTTCATTATACGGGAAACCCAAGCCATAATTCACTTGTCGGACATGCGAGGTTGATATACCGCTTGCGGTGTTGGCACGATACCCACAAGCCGCCACCTGCCTACCATGTTTACGGAGACTACGCTGCGTCCGTCATTCATTAAACAGAGAGCGAGTTCAGGAAATGGAGGGCTTCCACTAAAATATAAGAGATAATCAGAGGATGCGCAGGGCCAAGAGACACAAGCGATCAGCAGGCGGGCCGCAGGAACACGTAAGGATACGGAGAAGGCAACCTCACTCAAGTACTGTATAAGTCCGAGTAATGTGTCACGTGGAAGACGTGTAACAATAAAATAAATATTAAAAAAAATAAATACAACAAAAAAAAATAATAATTAAGAACATTTAATAAAATGAATCTTTCCAAGTGAGGATTACTGACTTCGAGGAGCAGCTTGGCATGTGTTTGGCTGCACCAGCTAGCCAGCAGCAGCTCTACTGGTGTATAGCTAGTTAGCTTAGCACCTAGCATTCTCCCGGCTGGGGCAGTAGTTCAAACCAAGACGCAACTACCAATGTGACAATCAGCACCGTTTACCCACTAAAGTGATGTAAAAATATATATATAACATAATAACATATGAAACATTATCTTTTGAAACCAAGTGACAATAGTAGCTAACCAGTTAAACACGAGACGCTAACGTTAGCAGTCTGTATTTTCACTCCCTGCTTTTTGTTGAAGACCACAAACTAATGGACTCAAATGAAATTTAATTCACTTACTTAAAAAATAATATTAAACAATAGTCATCAAAAAAAAAGCTTTGTTCGACTTTTTATTGAATACATATAGAATGCGCTTGACTCACCCGTTCCGTCGTCCACATTTTCTACTTCCATCACTTCAGTGTTGATTCTGCCTCTGAACAGGTAGCGAGGAGCCTCTGTGGTTGCTTTGCTGTTTTTCAAACGTCTTAAGAGGATAAAAGAAATGGCAGGTTTGTCGAGATGGTGTATGAAACAGCGCACCCCCGTCCCATGAACACACACACACAAAAAAGAAGTAAAAACAAAGTCATTGGAGTGTTATTCCTCAAACTTTTCCTTAAACTTTTGACCTTGGCAGCCCCTCACCCCCACTTCCTGTGCACCGCCACAAAAACCTTTTGACACCCCCAACATCCCAACAGACGCGACGCACACCATCCCTTCTAAAAAGCCTTTCTGGATAGTTTTAAAGTAGTGTAAGTTTGTAAGCCAACATTCTAACATACTCGGCACACCCTCTATCAGACGCCCCCCTCAGCCCCCAACCCACCAAAAAGTATTTTGGGATACTTTTAAAGGTGTACTTTCTCAAATATTTTAATCGATGCACCCCTTCTCTTATGCCCCCCCCCAAACACACACAAAAAAAGCCCTTTTGAATACTTTCACAGTGGTCTTTTCCTAACTTTTAGACCCGCGAACCCCTGTCAACATCCTGACAGACTTGGTGCACCCCCCCCCCCCAAAAAAAAACAATTCTGGATACTTTTAGAGTGGACATAGTCAAACTTTTTAACCTATGCAGCCATTCATTATCATGACTTGGTGCACCACCTTGCCTTGGAAAACCTCCCCAAAAAGTCCATTTGGGGTTGGCGCACCCACTCGTCCCCAAATGCAAAGTCCTTTGTATACTTTTTTGAACAGAACACATTTTTGGACGCCCACAAACTTTTCTTCTTCATAAAGCCTTTTAGGAACTCAAAGTGCAGTCTGCATTGAACCGTTTAAACTATGAGAGATGGTGTACCCCACCCTAAAAAAAACACAAAAAACAGTCAATTCTGGATATTATTAAAGCAGCGTTTTACAAACACTTGAAGCCGATGAAAACAGTGTGCCCACAAAAATATGTCAAAAAAGGCGTAAATAACCCAAACAAGACAAAAAAGCCCAAACGACTCGAGGGGAGCCACCTGTTTTTTTTCTTGCAATAGACCAGGAGCTTGTCAAACAGGAAGAAGATCCTCTCCTGTACGTTCCCGGCGGAGATCTTAAGCAGGACGCCGTGCATGAGCATCTCCGTGCATGTGTCGGTAATGTTGGAACCCTGATAACGCACACGCACACACATGAAAGAGACGTTTGGATGGAGCACAATATTGAATATTCACACATGGGGAAGAGAGGAGATTACAAAAGACCGGGCCTTTCCGGTCCAATCTCTCGGGGTGCGAAAACACACACACACACACACACAAAACCCGTTTCCTCTTCTAATGGCGTCCATAGAATAACATCCTGTGTGTGTGTGTGCGTGCGTGTGTGTCATATGGTGAAAGGAAAATGTCTTTTCCCTCACCTTGCCTGCGCTCAGGGGACTTGGCATGCCATGTGTGATTGGTCCCCCTCGCTGCTAAAAATAACTTTACCACCGCCAAGTCTTTTTACATTCTTTTGCTCTTTCAGGACCTTTTTAAACATCTGAGGAGCCCAAACAGATGTTCAAGTCGTTTTGTTTCACCAGATGCTCCCTTAAACTTGTGTCTCTCTCACACACACACACACACACACACACACACAAGCCGCTCAATTTAGCATCGGCATGCCATAATCCATGTTTTACCGTCATGTAAACATAATTGGTCATTTAAAACCAAGTGGAAATTGCTCAGAGACCTTAAAATAATGTTTTTTTTCCCATTAAATTCTTTGTTCAACAACCAAAGTATTAGGCATATATATCATGGTAAATATAATTACCAGTGATTGAAGAAAAAAAAATCAGTTAAAAATATAAATGCAGGAAAATAAAATGTTTTTAAAATTTGCTAAAAATTGGTATAAAAATAATAATATTAATAATAATAAATTACTGATGTTAAAAAGTATTCAATTTTAAATATAAAAACAAAATACATTTTAAGAAAAATATATTACGCTGATATGTCGGTTAGGAATTTCATGAAAAGTTAGTCTCACGGTGTGTTGATTATTTTTAATTGTTTTCAAATAAATACAATGCAAGAAAGTGTTGCATTCATGGCTAATTGTTAAAACTATTATTATTTTTCCAAAGTCGAAAAATGTTAAAATACAATTAAAAAATGTGTGTGTGTATATATATATATATATATATATATATATATACACACACACACACATAATGCAACAAAAATATTGTAGTGTACTGTACTACTGTGCTCAAATAAAGCACCCTGCGACGTAGAACCGTCATTCTTCTTGTCATGAAAAAGCAAGTGTTGAATGAGCGCTCTATCAATCGTTCCAGCAGCTGCTTAGTTATTTTGATGTCACCTTCATTCCTTCCATCATAAAAGCAAAGCAGACCTTTAAAGCATCATTTCGTCTCGTTTCTCATTTCCTCTACTTTTAACCCACCAGAAATAGCAAACCGAGAAGTGGATGATGAATCGGGAAACGACAGAAGCTCATTTGTCCTCATTTACCACTAAATATGATCAAATGTTCAACTTGGAGAGCCCAAAAAAAGACAAGTGGTAGTGACCGGCGTGACTAAAACTCTGGCAGAGGGATGACCAGCCATCACACTGAGTTTGGGTTTATAATAAATACAGAGTACTGTGGGGGAAATTTTCCTGCAGAGGCTACACCCAAATTTTCTTTGTCTGACAAAAAAATAAAATAAAGAAAATCATTTTTTCCCCCCTTGCATTCTGTATTAGCTAATTTGTGTTTATATTAGGGACGTCTGTAAATGACATTTTTTTAATCATATTTAATCACGATTTTTTTCATCGTTAACTCGCGATTAATCGCAAAAAGTAATCGCACATTTGACAATCGTTTTAAACTGTCCATTTTGTTGACAGGCATTGAGGATTCTCCATCCCCCGCCCCCCGGGTGTCTTTGAAACGCACCTCCCAGCCCTCGATGTGCGACTGCCACTCTTCCAGGAGCTCCAGCTTCTCCATCTGCCGCTTGGCTTCGTTGATGCCGGAGCACACGGCCTTCATCACTTGCAGTGACTCCTGCACCAGCGCGTAGTCCTCGTGCTTCTTGGGCGTCCGCTTTAGCAGCTCCTGAGGGGGGGGGGATACAAAATCAGTGGTGAGAGTGTATTTTGCGTTATTTATTCTTGAACTATGAATTTATTTGTGAATTTAATGAATGACAAGCATTTTTTTTGCTAGTTATTAATTTTAGTAACTTAAATGTATTATATTTCAAGAGAACTTTATTTTTAGTTAACTCATTAAGCATTGACGGCTATCGACGTCAAAGGTCAATTTTTCAATTCACCCGAAAGGGTTAAATGACAAATTTTTAACACGCACTCCTCGCCCATTTATTTCACCACGTACCATTTCCGTATGTCAGCAATACAGTGAAAATATCATTTCCACAAGACAAGGCCTGGCAGGTGTGACGCTTCCAAACGTCTGGGCGTCAAATTACCTTGTTTGTCTTACACGTGTGCGCACATATCCCAACGGCTTTTTCGCGCATGAAAACAGGATGAAGGAGAACCGAGCCTTTGAACGCGGTTTTTCTTCTGCCCGAGTTGGCGGAAATTTGAGGAGTGACGAGCGGGAGTGGTGGACAGGTACGAACTGAAACGTTACAGCTGGACCGGCCGAGGAGGATTTGCAGCCAGCGGTGGAGACTTGATTTGAGGAATTGGATTCGGTCATACACTGAAGTGAATTGCAAGCATAAAATCATGATGCATTAACTGTTTGATTTTTTTATGTTATTAATCCTGCATTTTTACAATATCATAGCTCCATATTTTTCAGATTTTTTTTTAAATTAATGGCATTTCGATTAATTTCAATTCCCTGGAAATCATTGTATTTTGTGCGCCGTATTTAGTTGTTCCTGAATGTAATCGATTCCATTTAACTGCATTTTATTTTTGTCGAATTTGATGTTGACTTTGATTTGGCGCTTTGAATTTTATTTTTCATTCGGCGGATTTCATGAAGTAGCGGTAAGTGTATTTTTGTTGTCGTGTCGTATTTTTATGGACTTATATACAGAATATGGACAGCTATTCAAATGTTGTTTTCTCTTCTATGAATTAATCGTAATGTCACAGTTGCGCATCATCCACTTCAATGGACCCTTCCGTGTGTTGCCATCCACTGCCATTATTTTATTTTATTATTTTTTTCATTGTGAAAGACTAATAAAAATATTTGCGGCACATGTTATTGCACACACCAAAACAAATTTCATTTGTCTGAAACATTCTCTTTTCTAGATTTGAACAACTTTCAGGAACTTGAGGTGTAAACGCGTTTTCGAGAAGCGGGGTCGTTGGCAAACTCACTCGGAGCAGCAGAGGGTACTTGCAGATCCTCTGAATGGGAGCCAGCAGGTAGCCCTCCAGTGGGACTTCAGTGTTCTTCCGGCCTCCCAGTAACATGCAGTTCTACGGAAGATAGTTAAAAAGCTAAGAGGGAATCCAACTTTTTCTTTTTTTTTTTTCCCTTGCGGCTCCTTGATGCCCCCCTTGTGGAAGTCTCTCAAAGCGCAGCAGGAAGTGGAAGTCCTCCCACGCGCATCAGCTGCCGCGCTCACTCAAACCCGACGCGCGCACACACACACACACACAGCCTGTTGATGTTTTAACCCATTCAGGCGCAGGGGTTACTAAAGCGGACAGCTTATGGTGTGATCAGGTTACAGGGTGCATGAAAGGGTTAAAGCGAGAGTCCAAGAGTATTTATTCAATTCCGAAACGTGATGACACAATGAACAAAAATAAACTTTTTTGTTGTTGTTTAAAAGAGCTCCCCGATCACTTCAAAAAAATCGATTTTCAACAAGCTACATTCAAGTCATGCATCAAATTCAAGACCGTGACGTTGGCTTTACGGATCTGTAACTCGGATGTCAAAATGCCCTCAGCAGCTTCAGCAGGGAAGCTCAGACTTCCTTCTCCCCAGCCACTTCTTCCAGTTTTTCCCGGGGAATCCTGAGGTGTTCCCATGCCAGCTGGGAGACATAGTCCCTCCAGCATGTCCTGGGTCATCCCCGGGGCCTCCTGCCGGTGGGACATGCCCGAAACACCTCACCAGGAAGGTGGCTCGGGCATCCTAATCAGATGCCCGAGCCACCTCATCTGGCTCTTCTCGACGTGGAGGAGAAGCGGCTCGACTCTGAGCCCCTCCCGGATGACCGAGCTTCTCACCTTATGTCTAGGGGAGAGCCCTTCGGAGGAAACTAATTTCGGCCGCTTGTATCTCAAATTAAAATCATGGAGGAGGGCTTTATAGATCGAACATTATTCAGCCAATATTTCCTCACGATGATTCAATGATTTAAAAAATAAAAATAAAAATATGAAAAATAATACAAAGACCAAAAATCTTTTTTTTTTTAGGTGCCGTCTCACCAGCAAGCATGTGCGGACGCTGCGGATCTTGTTGAGCTCCAGCAGCAGCCGCTGCGCCTTCTCGTGATTTCCGCAGTATTCATCATAAATCTGGAAACGTCTCCTCTGCAAAGCAAAGACAATTGCTGCCCGTGCGTATATCGAACTTTTTTTTTGGGGGGGGGGGGCAGTGGATGATTTCAAACGCGGTCACTCACAAAGTGCAAGAAGCAGCGTCCGACTTCGTGGTGGGCGTGCGGGTCGGGCTGCAGGAGGTCCTCCACCATGGACAGGAAGTCTTTGTGCACCGCCAGGATGTCCACGATGTTCGAGAACAACACCTGGGAAAGTCAATGAAGAAAGTGTCTGGATTCAAGATGGCGGCACGAAGGGAAGTGCCTCAGTCCGGGCAAAACTCAAAGCACGCAGCGTCTTTGTTATGCCGGCTTTGATCTTGTAATTTAAAACATCAACACGCAGAGAGAGAACAGAGGAGGCTTTCACGAGACACTTGTGGCGATATTAAGAGCAAATGCTTGATGGGAGAAATTCAATCCAAATGTTTTTTGTTTTTTTTTGGGCCCACGAGTGGACAAAGGACGGCCGCCGAGCACCTTTCCGGAATCTCCGGAATCCTGTCATATTTGTTGCACTCATTTTGTTCTTCCCCTAAAATTGGGTAACATGCATTTTATTAAATGTGTTACTCGATTAGAATTAAATTCTTAATAAATAAATAAATAAACAAAATAAAACTTTCACATTTACGTAGAATATTTTCTATAATATATCTACCAGTATATTATCATTTTTAAAAAATATATGAAAGCAATTGTAATTTTTTTTCTCCCTAACATTCATTTTTCGCTGTTTTTCTTCTTTTTTTTTTCTCTTTTTCTTGATTCTCCTTTTGCCCATTTTTAATATGGTCTGCCCACACCTTGGCTAGCATGACATCCAGCCAGAGTCCTAAAATAAATACATAAATAAAATACAATAAAATAAAATACAATCAAATGAAATGAAATTAAATTAAATTTAAAAACGGGGGCGGTAGGTACGGCCTGTTCCCAAACAATCCATAAAATGGCGAGATATGTCAGACAACCTCAAGGATGTGCTGTAAATATCTGCTGAGTGATCGTTTATCTCAGGGAGTAGTATTTAGAAATGTCCTAAATATTGGCTCAAAGGAAAAAGAAAAAAGAAAAGAGAGAGACTTATCACCTTGACCGTCTCCTCCGTGATGTTCTTGTCCACTTTGATGGCAGCATATTGGTCCAGTCGATGCAGGAACACCTGCAAGAGGACAGCCACAGTCAGACTCCCATATATTAAACAAAACTCAAACTAATACTAAAAATAATAACAGCTCAACTAAAATGAAGCATTTCTAAAAATAAATACATTTAAAAAAACTCTTAAAACTAATTAAAATGAACTAAATTTAAAAGCCTACAATTTGCTGGATGAATTTAACCCTTTCAGGGACAGCGGTTACTACAGTGGACAGCTTATCATGTTATTGGGTGACAGGCTGCATGAAAGGGTTAATTTCACTTATTTGGGGTGGACAAGCCAATATGTCGGTTGATTACCGAGAAACACTTCAGAAGAAAACTGTAACAGTGAGTGCTGGAATTTGGATTTGAGGGGGGAAGGAGGCAACTTCAATAATCAGTCTCTTTGTTGCACCGCAACTGGGCTGATTAGCATTCTGCAGCCAGCCTCACCTCACAACTCTCCGACACTCGGCTGCATTAGCATTCATTAAGAAGTCTAATATGTATTTAAAAAAAACAAAAAACGGACCTCGACAGGGCTTTTCAGTGTCGAGCCTAAGCGAAAGGTGGGCTTCCTGCTAACGCCTTACGCCATGTAGCATTACGGAGAGAAAAAAATCAAAAGGTGTAAGTAAGAAATCACATTAATAGTCATCAAAATATTCGGTGTTGCTAGCATGTCGCCAAAAGAGACACATTTGGCATAGTGGCTAAAGTCAAAAGAATTTGGCACACTAATACATATAAAAAATGTAAACACAAATATTAGCGAACTTGGAAAATGTGCTTCACACAAATACTATAAAAAAAAGAAATATAAAGCAAAAAAAAAAAATTGGGGGAAAAAAAATACAAACACACAAAATTTGACCCCAAAAATATATTGGCAAAAAAATACAAATAGATGAAAACATGTGAAATATTGTTGCAGTTTACTGCTTCATCCCTGTTTATAAATCTTCGGAATCATTATTATGATTATTATTCATTCCGGTTATTGGTGAAGAGTGCATGTTATTCCTGGAATAAAGTTTCAGGGAAGGGGGGGGGGGGAGGAGACATGCTCCTTCTGAAGAAAAGCAGCAAAGCTTCCTGGGTAATTTAGTTAAAAGTGAAGCCCTGGAAAATGTCCAAGACGGCAAGCTGACTCATTGGATTTATGGACCCGAGCCGACTGTGAATGGAGGCCCATTTTCAGGACGGCCCATAAATATACACTTCATTTGCCTAATTGCGTTGTGCTTTTTCTGGGTCAGGCAAATGCCTTTTTATTTACTAGCAGCGGAGCAAAGCACCGATTGTTTGCATCCGCCGCTCCTTCGTGTCCGCAAGGGAACGTTTTTGAACCCTGACAACGGATCCAGGCTGTCTGGACGCCGGCCAGGCCTGAATCCCAAGTAGACCAGCATCCATCGGTGACGCTCTTCTGGGCCTCGTTGGCCATCCGTGTCACATCTTGAACCTGACCGTTAAAACGTTCAAATTAGCTTGGACGCAGAGAAGCAACTATAGTGTTATTTTGTATTCCAAACGGTTTGGTTTTATGTTTAAGAAGCGCAAAGAGGCACTGAGCTTCAGCAAGCTCGGAATGCACAATGTTGTTTTGACTCAAAACACTCAAGAGGACATTTACAGTGGTGTCTTAAACTACGAGGAATAAAAAATAAATACTGTTGTTAGCTTGCGAACCAAAATGCTCAATTCCACACGAGGCGAGGCCAGGTTAGTTAGCCAGCTAAGCTAACACACGGAGACAAGGGAAAGATTTAACTGTGACACTGTTACCATTAAAGGATATCTTATCTTAAAACAGGCCAGGCTAGTTAGCCAGCTAAGCTAACACACGGAGACAAGGGAATGATGACACTGTGACACTGTTACCATTAGAAGAGGCCAGCTTAGTTAGCCAGCTAAGCTAACACACGGAGACAAGGGAAAGATTTAACTGTCACACTGTTACCATTAAAAGAGACCAGGTTAGTTGGCCAGCTAAGCTAACACACGGAGACAAGGGAAATATTAAACTGTAACACTGTTACCATTAAAAAACTACACAATCATTTACAATAAGTTGCCTTGTTAGCTTAGACTGCTCAGTTAAAAATATGTCATTGTTTCAAATAAATGGACTTAAAACGAGACAGTTTGCAATTGAGTGGCGTGACTGGCCTCTTTGCCTCGAGCAAGATCCTCAAATTGCAGACAGACACTGTGTAAAGTCTTACTTAATCCGACCATCAAAAAAAAAAAAAAAAGGAGTGGAAGTTCCGTATTGTGTCTGGCTTTAATTTCATGAAAACATTAAGGTCCAGTTTCAGCAAACCACCATTGGATGCTCACTTAAGTCATTTGTACAGACGACATTTGTGGTTTTTATTATGCGTGTGTGTGTGTGTGTGTGGGTGTGTGGGTGTGTGTGTCCGATACACTTCCTCTGGGCTTGTCACGTGGTAAACGTTGGGTTCTCCGACTTCGGCTCTGTGCCTGCTGGAGCATGCAGCACAATGTAAAGATGGGCAGGGCCAGGAAGGAAGGAAGGAAGGAACGGAGAAAGGAAGGAAGGAAGGAAATCCTGCTTGACAGATTCACTCTGAGACAAAAGAGAAAAAAAATGGACGGGAAGCGCTGGATGGCCTTTCAGAACATGAGAAAATTCAAGATGGTAATCAAATTAGGGCTGCAATTAAAAAAAAAAAATTAAATTTAATCCGTTGATTAATCTATGACTCAAATCAAACATTTTTTCCATCCCTCAACAAAAAACATTATTTGATTTCAAATTGATTACGATTCAGTTCCTGTGTCTATATCAGAAAAATCATCAAAAATGTTGATGACTGTTTTCCCAAAGTAACAAAGATAATCGGTCTTTGTTCACTCAGGATGACAGAAATCAGAGAATATTTTTGATTTGGTATCGTGCCCTTTCTAGTACCCTCCGGTTCCGATTGGGGCTCATTGGCGGATTTTCCAGTATGGGACATGGAATTCACCGAAAATGGCTCCTTCCAATCAAAATGGCTGACTTCCTGTTCAATTTTGAATGTGAGTTTCAAAGAGTTTTTCGTGCGTCCTGCCGTGATAGACATGCTGACCCAATTTCATCTTGATCGGTGAAACTGACGTTGGGTCCCCCCCCGTCCCCCTCTTTGGTTGACAAGTGAGCCCAACGAAATCTGCCTAGCAACAGCAGAATGCCCAAACAACAAGAGGCCTTTGGGTTCTTATTTAATTACTTATCAAGGCTGTGACTGCCAAAAGCATCCAAATGAGGCCGTCGAAATAAATATATGCCAACTGCGCTTTGTAATCCGGCCAAGGAAGACGGCAGTTGAGGGAGCACTTAAACGCATCACATAAATCTCTTTGCATTGTTTGGTATTTTCCTGTCAGACATGACAATGGCTAAAGGCTGCGACACACAATGTTAACTTCTTTTTTTTTTCCTAGCTCATTCCGCCCAAGATAAACATCAGCGCCCACTGACTCTTGTTATAATCAAGTAATTACGTAACATCCAGACCTACTTGGGACAACCTTTTATCAGGACCTCCAGGATTTTCCACTTGCTATTTTTGTCCACAAAAATGCCAACTGTTGTGTTTCTTGGTCAAGTCTAATTGACACGCCATCCAGATGGGAAGTGGCACGATTAGTCTGGAAAAACAGATCACCTTTCATACTCGCCGATACAGACCACCGATACCGTTATGTTGTGCGCAAAGAACTTTCTTTCGCTGCAGTATAGCACCAAACACCGCCAAGGAGGACTTACGGTATTAGATCTCCTATTTTTTTGCCTTAAGTCAAAAGGCTGTTATCGGCAGGCGTAACATGTACCCGATACCTAAAAATAAGGCCTGTATCGGCCCGATACCGATAAATGGTATCAGTACTCAACCATTCCTAATTTAAAGTTCCAGGAATTTTTAGTTCCGCAAGGCAAGCTTTAGCCTTATTCCTTTGAGGTCGCTGTTTTCTTTCTTTTTAATTTCCCTTTTTTTTTTTTTTTTTTTGAGTGGATGAATGATCGAACGTCATTTTTTTTGCCCTATGTTTTAATGCGTTGATATGTAAAAAAATAAAATAAAAATAAAAAAATGGCAGATTTATGACTGATTTTTAAGGGGAGTGAAGTTTGAATGTCATTAGCTTTTTTATGTGTCCTGGGGGTGAATAAAAATGCAAAAATTTTGCAGATTTTTCTTTCCCTGTTTTTTTTTTTTTTTTTTTAAAGAGCTCATATCGTCTGAGCCAACATTAATCCAATTAATCGGTCGGCCCAATTTTATACAATACAATGCTCTGTCTTTATCATGAACTTAAAGCAAAGGAAGAAAAAAAATTAAATAATCGGGGTGTTTTATTTGGTGCCTGGAACGGATTAACGTCCTGTTAATTAATTTCGATGAGGTCACAGAACGAATTAATCCCATGAATCAAGGGAGCGCTGGACAAATAAAGGAACTTGATGTGGAACTGCGTCGAAAGAAGGACTGGCGTGGAGTGGGCTCACTCTTCAAGACTTTTCATGCCTCTGTTCCAAGCTTGGACACCGGTGTTCGTGTTTGTGTGTGTGTGTGTGTGTGTGTGTGTTTGTGTGTAGGGTTGTTCAAGGGGGGGAAAGGCAGAAAGGCAAAAGTACAGGGCGGGTCACAGAGAGTGGACGCTGGCCAGGAGGCTCTGTGGAACCGGTTTTGTAAAGCACGCTTCCTGCGGGAGGAATTCCTCCGAGGTTCGGAAATGCTGTGGAACAATGAGGGGGTCGCCTCCCGCCCCCACCCACTCACACACACACTCCAAGAGAAGAAGAAGAAGAAAAAAAAACAATACATTTTGCACATGCTACAGTGGTGCGAATTGAATTTGCGACCAAGTCACCAAAGCTTGAAACCGAAATCTGAATTCAAAAACTGGTCAAATCAATTTCATGAATTGCCTTCATCTATTTCAGCCATGAAAAAAAAAAATACATAATTAACAAAATAATGATTAAAAATTTAAAAAGAAACATTGTGAAACTTGAAACATATCATTTATACCGACTCATCTCAGCTCGTCTGATGGCCCTCGTCGGATGCATCCGGCACCGACGTTTCCGGGCAGAACAGACTCGCCTTGTAACGGAGAAGCCAATTCCCGCCCCGCCAAAATGAATTCCGGTGGAGATAAAAGGCGGGAGGAGGATGAAGAGCGACGAGACACACACACACACACACACTCTCTCTCTGATGCCTCTTCTGAGAAAGGCCAAATTGTGATCCATCCCATACCCACTTGTCCCTAATACAAGCTCCATGAGAAACATGTGGGTCCGATTGCGATTATTTTTATCAAGGTCCTCTTCTAGGGTACTTTTTTAGGCCCAGCGCACCCCAGAGGAAGCTGGAGAATTTGAAATTAAAACATGTTCGAGATACTGCCTGGGTTTCCCAAACAAATTGAAGTATGCACACCCACGGGGGGTGCGCCAGAATTATCACATACAGTATTTTCAATCTGTGTGAGTTGATCTAATTATTGTTCCGCACTACAATGAGACTGTTAATCTCATGCACCTGCAGGGGTGTGCATGCCACATGTTTGTGAATAGCAAAAGAAAGTCTGTATCTAAGCATTGAGGGGGACGGAGGTGTTGCATATTTAATGATTATAAAGAGACCGCTATGATGTGTGTAATCACACGCACCCCCAGGGGGGTGCACATCATGCAAATCATTTGAAAAAGATGACCCAAAATCAGTACTAGAAGAGCTTTTCCCAGACTTGTTTACACCAAGCGCACCCCCAAGTGTGTTCCCCCCCCCCCCTCATATTGGTATGCATGTCTCGTTTTACCACATTTCCTGACATCCTTTATCAGGCAATGCACTAAAAGAACCTTTCCAAATTTGTTTCCACCATGCGCACCCACAAGTGATTTGTGGGGTTTTTTCCACTCCAGATGGGGATACTGAATGGGGTGTGCATGGTGGGTGTGCTGCGTTTCCCGATTTTTTTGTCAGGAAATCCACTAAATCAGCCATTTCAAACTTAATTTACGCCATGCGCACCTCAAGGTTTGTTTTCTTTCCACATATGGGGAGAGTGATGGAGTTTCCTGACTTTTTGGGGGTCAGAAATTGCACTAAAATTCTTTTCGAACATGTCTACACCACGCACACCCCCAAGTGGGGTTTTTTTCCCCACAATTGGAGATGCTGAAGGGGCTGCACATGCCTCGTTTTATTGCAATTTTACTGTTTTTGTGAGAAAAATCACGAAGAACAGCTCCCACAAACTTGTATAAAACATGCGCACCCACCATTTTTCTCACATACAGGTATGCATGTCTCGTTTGACAGCATTTCCTGACTTACTTTGACAGGAAATCTACTTAAAGAGGCTTTCCAAACTTGTTTACACCATGCACACCCCCTAATGTTTTTTTCCCCTTTCAGGGATGCCAAAGGTCTGTCTTGTATCTTGTCAAGTGGTTTTATTAACTTGTACGGGTATTTTTTTCAAATCTTTCTTATTTTGTTGTTATTTCACTGCATTTCAGTCTACACTGACTCTGACTTTATGACTGAAGCACCTGCAACATACACCGTGACATTTTCAGTACACCGCAGCCAACTCTGCACTTCTCCTAATCTGACCACCAAGCGTGTCATCACTTTCGCTCAATTTTTCAAGAAAAACTCACCGAAAGGAACTCCAGCGTGGAGACATAATCCCGTTCTGTCTTGAGAAGCTCGTTGAGGACGCACACCCGCAAACGAAGCTGCTTGTCCAAATCCTTCGCGTTCTCAGTTCTGTGCTCGCTCCTGCTCTCCTCGGTCATGGTGTCAACAAAAATAAAATTAAAAATAACGAAGGCAAACAAAAGGATAATTACACTTACTCGGGCATAGTTAAAATAAGAGTGAGGTTGGTTGCTAACTTTGCAGCAACTTCAGGACAAAGGTAAGTATAAAGAGTGGTGAAAAGTTGGCGAACACAAAGCGTAAAGTGGAGGAAGGATGCAAGCCGGTTTAAAGTGAGCCAATGTGATTCCCACACATCTTTTTGGGACGAGTCTGCTTGCTAAGTGGCGGTCAAGTGAGAGTCGATTAACAAGCTAATTCCTGGTAAAGTTTTCAAAGTAAACTCATACCGTCTTCCGGTTTTAAGAAAACGGAGTCATTGTAATCTCGAAATTCATCAAATAATATTATATAAATAAATATGTCATCTCTAAATTCATCAAATAATATTATATAAATAAATATGTCGAGATTTATGCATTCCATCCTGCCCGTGTGATTGTTAGTGTCCTGTTGCGTACCCGTATTTTGTTAGTTCAATCACTTGTTTTCCCGTTTTCCAAAACCGTGACTAATTAAACACATTTATTTAATTTTTTCACAAACGACACAAAAGAGGCAACATTACTTTAATCACTGCAACTACTGTGTTAATAATTACTCTACAGTACATTCCATTTTTTGACATGATAGCAGAGCTAAACTTGGCCAAACATTACCCTCTAGTGGCCAGATTTGTTATTGCAAGTACCTCACCATGGCTGTGATGTATATTTGCCACCACTAGAGGGGGCCATTGGTTTTAACTAAAATAATTTTCCTCACTGCACTCAATATTCACACACAACTAAAAATATTCGACAAAAAATACACACACAGACACACATATGCACCTAAAACCATTAGGTGAAAAATACAACAATGCTTGAACTAACTAAAACTAAGCCTGCTCATCAAGTGTGAGGAGAAACGAAACATTCCCGTGCTGCTGCCACAGTGAGTGCGGGGAGGAGTTTACTGTTGTTTTGGGGCTACGTAGTACAGTATACTATCCAGCAATTGGGCGTAAAACAGGTGGCGCTCTTGTTGACATAGAAGGCAAGCATGTGAAAAATCTGCTGCCGTTGCGGAAAAATCACAAAAGAAACAAGACGGTGGATAACTTTCGATATTAAATCAGCCCGTTGGAGTAAAACAGAAGTAGAGAACTTCGTGGAGTGAGACGCGCAAGTTTGACGACATCATTAAACGCTCTGAACATTTTCATGATATAGGCAAACACAATGCCCATTTCTCATATAATATTAGGAATAATAATCATCATCATACGAAAAGTATTACTAAGTAATTATTTCGGTCTAAAAATACAATTTTTTTTAATCAACTTCAATAAAAAATGTTTTTATGTTAAATGTTAAATTTTAAAATATAATGGGAAAAACGTGCATTTCCAAATTGTGCTTATTGTAAAATGATTTTGTCTTACTAGGAAAAAATACAGACATATTGAGGAAAAATACAAACGTATTCGGAGAAACATTATGTCAAATTGGGGACCGTCATGCAAAATGTAAGACGGAGCAGAAATGTTCACAAATTAGCATCGTAAAATTTCATGAGCGATAAACTAATCAAACTATTTGAAATATTGTATACCTATATGTATCAAATATCATTTCAAGATTAGATTTGCGTACCGTTTATTTCTATTTTGGAGTCTCGAATCGCACTTGTGAATGCGCATGCGCAGTGGGGGGCTCGCCACTGCGCCCTACGTGAGCCCTCCTCGTCACTGTCGTCAGCCAAGCAGCCTGGTTTAAAAACAGGCGAGGTGGTAAACGCTCCCCCTGCCTCCCCCTCCTCTTCCTCTTCTTCACATTTGGCACCTCCTGCGCATCAGGTGTCAAAAACCGTTCTTCCAGTCTGAGGTGGACCGAGTGGAAGTGGACTCCAGTCACTGGAGTAATTTCATCCATAGAACTTTGACCCCCCACCTCACATGACATGATGACAGTGGACTTCGGGTGGCCATTTCGTCTTTTTTTGCTGCCAAGTGCGATAATCTTCAGCGCTGTGCTATGCGCACACTCACTCTACAAGAACCGCTACGCTGGGTGAGTAAAGAAGAAGACTCCCAGCCCCCACCTCACCTCCTTTTCCATTCATGTGTGGCCATGAGGGATGAGACGCAATTGCAATCAGATGTGTCGCAGTGTGGATTTTCTCATCTGGAGCGAACAAAGAAAGGCTCTATATGTGCTTTTTGTTGATTTAAGCCCCGCATGCAAGAATGTTACACTTCAAACTTCTCCACCTGGACGGTTTTTGTTTTTTTTTGTTCGAGGAACTCATAGGAAGGCATTTCATCTCTTCTCAAGTCACTTCCAGAAAGTGTTTGAAGTAAACGTTTGAAAATTCCTAGCTGTGTACAAGTGGAAAATACCAATGAGTATGGGGGATACTGCACGAGGGTGGGGGTGTAAAAAGGTGCAATCTATTCGGGGGGAAAAAAATGGGAAAATTTAAATTGTAATATTCCAAGGATAGTCATATATTTTTTAGATTATCGAGATATTACAAGGGCCGTCGAATGTTTTTTAAAATTCATTTTTACGTTTTTATTACGAGAATAAAGTGCGACATATTTCAGATTAAAGTCGTAATATTGCAAAATTTTAAATTTTATATGAAAGTCAAAGGTATTTTTTTCTAGACAAGATTGAAATCGTGCACTTGTGTCATTTCAAGACTAAAAGCAATATGTCAATACAGTCATTTTTAGATCAAATGATCTCTCTATCATGTCCCGGATGAATCTTAAAATACGCAAAAGAGTTCGTCAATGGAGCTTTTGATGAAGAGGGAGGGAGGCACCTCGTCTCATTTCCTCCTCCATATAGGCAAGCGTACTGTACATTGATGTATTTTGGATGGATGTCAAATAAGAGCCTGTCTGGCTGACGAATGAAGGGGAGTTCTACCCTTCACATAGACGATAATGAGCGCCATTGTTACCTCGGTACATATGGCGCTCAAACTTGTAATGATAATAAAGTGCCCTGTGAGTGTTTGGTCGTCCGAACTGACGCCTTCATTGAGGGTGTCCCGCTTCCTGTGGGACATTGTAAAAACCTTTCGTGAGCGAACGCGCGCGCGCACACGCATGCGTGCCGACACACGACCCATGTTTTTAATCCTAGCGCAGGTACCTCTATTTCTTGTTATTTTTTAAAATATAATGGGAAAAACGTGCATTTCCAAATTGTGCTTGTTTTTTTTTTTTCGTTTCTTCAAAATTTCTCAGCATTTTGGGTTTGGAGAAACAAAAGTAGGTTCACCTATTGAAGGTACGGCGGCCGGGAAGTGCCAAATAACATTACAAACTGTGAAACGTATGTAAAACAAATGGACATTTGGATTTTAAGTCAAAGATTTTCAATAAACGTTCAATGTGCTCCCACTAGATTATTGGAGTATGGTATTCTTCTTAATATTAAGCAGAAGAATCCATGTGTTTTCCCATAATCTCAGCGTGCTGCCATTTTGTCCGTTCTCGCCCTCTGTAGTCGACTGAAATTGACTCGTGAAAGCACTCGGCCTCGCATTGTGGGCGTCTAATTCCCAAACCCAGAAAACACGTTCGTAATGCGAGCCCGATGCCATTTTGATGTCAATTTCCGGTCGCCAGCAGAGGGCGGTGTTGAACAAAATGGCAGCACCCCGAGACGCATGAAAACAATTCTTATTCCACCTAATGCATCTCCATATTTTAAGACACGTTTGCCTCACATGCCGTCATCTAAACATGTGCTGCTTTCGATAAACATGGAGCACAGCTGCTTCCACCACACTACGCGCCACCTGTTGAAACCCGATCCCATAATGAAGCTCGGCGCTGCCGTCGCGTCCACCTTCAGCGTCTTCCCATCAGACGTCTGCTGTGCGGCGTTTGACAGAAAAAAAATGGACGTGGTGTCTTTTTATTCGAGGTGATGGTAACTTAACACTTGTTATTCTTGCAGCGATCAAGTGTTCAGAATAAACCCAAGTAACAACGAAGAGGTTGGCACACTAAAAACCATTCTAGAAAGCATGAAGGTAGGCTATCTTCTTGTAATATTATATTATCTTCTTGTACATTCTAAATGTTTATGAACGTTTGCAATGTAATAACAATGACTTGGTTTGATGCGTTTAAGGTGGACTTGTGGCAGCCTAACAGCGTTTCTCTGATCGGTTGGAATGCGACGGTGGACGTGCACATGAAACGCAGACACACGCAACGACTCCACGCCGCCTTAAAGGAGGAGCGTATAAAATACAGGTAAGATGTTCCAAGAGTAATATTATTAGAACAATATAGTACGTTTCGTCGATTAATATTTTCATTTTACAGAAAATAAGTTGAAAGTATGAACGGCGAAGTCAATGACGTCCAAAAAAAACAAAAAACGATACCGTTTTGAAAATAGTAAATTACAACAAAACAAAAGACGTCGTTAGATGAATAATTTAAATTTGGTCATTTAGGAGAAAAAAATACCCGAAAAGCACCATAAAAGTACGTGTCTATCTTAAAGCAAACATTTTTAATAGGAGCGCTGCAGTATTCTTTATAACGTGACGTCACTCTCCTCCCCCCGCAGCGTTTTTATCTCTAATCTGCAGCAGGAAATTGAAAAGCAGACAAGACTTCGCTCGTCCCGCAAGCGGAGGTCAGAGAGTCAATACGACTACGAGATCTACCACTCCTTGGAGGAGGTAAACGTCCTTCCATGTCCAGCAAAAACCAACTACACTAACTTTGTGTCATGAGAAAATTTGATTCACACGGCACGGGATGCGCTCTTACTTTTCGAAGAGATCCAAATCGTGACACTGTTCTTAGTCCCAGAAATTAAATTGAGTTATTGAGGCTGAGAGACTTGAAATGCTGACTCTTTTTTTTTTTAGACTTTTACCAAGGAACATGAAATTTGGTAGACCCACAAAAAATGGCTGAAGAACCCAGGCCCGAAAAAAAAAACAGGAAGTCGGCCATTTTGGATTGAAGGGGCATTTTAGGATCATTTGGGCAATTTCCAGTTTCCGTAAAAAAATGTCTTCAGATTGCGACCAAATTGGGTTCCCTTGTTTACTTTTCTAAGAAAGCCGAGTCATGGCAGTGCTGCTTTCAAATCCACAAAATTATAGTTAGGCGGGCTATGCTTTCCACTCATTGGATTGGCATTGACATCAAATTTCTCAGATATTTTTTGAAAATTCAGCCCCTGTTGCTGCTTCTATCGAGCAACATGAAATTTGGTCGGCATATCTATCAAAAGTCGACGCAAAAAAATAAATAAAAAAAAGTCTCAAAAAACCATGCCCAAAATGACACAGTCTGCCATTTTGTATGGAGCGGCCATTTTAGGGTGGTTTTGACCTTTTGAACTACAGCTATTGTGACCAAATTGGAACCATGTCTACAATTTATATTTTCAGTATTGCGAAATTTGACCCCAGTTCCGTCTCAGAGATGCATAATAAACCCATACTGGGTAAAATGTACTTATAAAATTATTCCATGCATTTCAAATGGAATGGTTTGTTTAGATTCAGAGGTGGATGTTTGAGATGAACACAACGCACTCCGACCTGCTCAACATGTTCTCCATCGGGAAGTCATACGAAGGACGACCCCTTTACGTCCTTCAGGTAAGAAGCGCGGGGACGGTTCAAAATAAACCCTAAACGGACAACGCTTACCTGCCGTCAGCTAGGAAAGAGAAGTCGGGCGCAGAAAAAAGCCGTCTGGATCGATTGCGGGGTCCACGCCAGGGAGTGGATAGGACCGGCCTTCTGTCAGTGGTTCGTCAAAGAGGTAGCGCTACTTTTTTTTTTTTTGGTCGAAATCTATACATGAAAATACGCTTCGACCTTGCACGCTTGTGCTTATAATTAAGCAACACACGTTTATGGTCCAGAAGCAGACGTTTACAAGTTTCATCATGAACTGAAACTCTTAAAAGTCACGCCAGAGGCGGGCCAGAGCCACACTTTTACAATTTGTTTAATGGTTGACTTCGTTTGAAAGGCACATGGCTTTGCTTCAGGACGCCTGTTTTTCAGTAACAGCTTAAGATTTCAGAAGGTTGTGGGGAAAAAAGTATGCTTTTAATTATTGGACGCGCCAAAAGTTACAACGGTTTGTTTCTAAGTCAATGCTTTTGGCAAGTCAAGGCTTTTTCTGCTTATTAATGTTTGGGCCCCTCTCCAAAAAGCAAAATCATTTTTTTCACACTGCAGCCCCCAAAGCCAATTTCTCCACATGAAATTTGCTGTTTTTTTTCCCCCACCATGAGGAAAGCTACAAAAACGCTCAAGAATATATGCCTGAAAAGAAACATGAAGTCTGCCATTTTGTTTGAAGCGACCATTTTGGGATCATTTTGGCCATTCTTTTAATTCACCCTGGAAGCCATTTTTAGCTCGTCACATGAAATTTGGTAAGTTTGTCTGCCATTAGCAGGCCCACAAAAACTCAAGAACCCCTACCTGAACAGACACACAGTTTTGTATTTTGGTTTGTGGCGGCCATTTTAGTCTCATTTTCGCCACTTTCAGAGGTTCTTTCAAGGAAGTTCAGACCCCAAAGCTATTTTTAGCGAGCCACGTGAAATTTGGTGTGCTTGTCTGTTTTATTGTGTGTTTGTATTAAAGCCAAGGTGCTACTGAAAAGCAAACTGATTTGTGCTATCTTACACGAGAGAAAAAAAATGTATGCTGTTAACATGTACGTAGACTTGCTGGCTGTCTCCAAAATGAGCCGTTTTTCCTGCAGAAATTTGTCAGGTTGCAAATCCATTCTTTTTTTCCCCCTGTGGCACAGTAATAAAATACCCGTGATCAAATTTGATGATTTAATCCAGGCACGTCCAGCTCCGGTCCTCAAGGGGCGCTGTTCTGCCCGTTTTCCATCTCTTCCTGCCTTAAAACAGGGGGGGGGGGGCAGCCCCTGAGGACCGAGTTTGAACAGCCCTGGTGATAAAAAAAAAAAAAAAGTTTGATGCTACTCTTTCATAAACGCGAGAATGCGATTTCATCAAAATGTACAAAAACTCCTTGTCAAGACTGAGAACTATGTTGGACTCAGTTGTGGCGATTATTAGTATTTCAGTTTTTCCACAATTAATTTAATTAGCATTTTAAAGGACATGCCTGACACGATTTGATGCTATACGCTATTACAGGCGCTTAATTTGTACCGATACGACACGGCAATGAGACGACTGCTCAACCAGCTCAATTTCTACATTATGCCCGTCTTCAACGTGGACGGATACCACTTCAGCTGGACTACGGTACTTGGATCGACCCACACGTGGCGATAAACACATTTTACAAGCCGGTGTAAACAGCAGGTACCTGTAGCTGCATACAGAATCTTTTTTTTCCTCCCCCACTGTGCAGGATCGCTTCTGGAGGAAGACGCGATCCAAAAATGGCAAGTTCCACTGTCGGGGAGTGGACGCCAACAGGAACTGGAAAGTCAAATGGTGCGGTGAGTGCAGTCATAAAACACACACACAAAAAAAAAAAAACGCAGGGAAATATTTGGAGAACACTCAAGAGGAAAAAGCAGGTGGGTATGTTTTTAACGGTATTTGCAATCAACTAATCGCTCAGATCAATGGAATGTTAAATGAGTTTACATCATTTTGTTGACAATATTCTAATGTTAAATATTGACCATAAATTGAAAGAGAAAATTTATTTGAATATTCAAAGGTGGTAGGAGGGATATATGTATTTTTTGCGAAACATAAATACGGAAGAAAATAAAGTACTTAAAAATTATTTGAAATAAACAACATTCCTGTTTTGTTTTTTTGGCGTTGTTTAATGGTAGAAGTGGAAAAAGAGTCCAACCGCCATTTTGGACCTGAGCAGTTGGTAACGTCACTCTGCCTCCGCTGTATCTTTTGACGGTCAGATCACAGGACTCTCCGTTGGCGGCATTACAGAACTGAAACTAAATACACCCAAAAATAAATAACCAAATGAGAAACATCAAAACCGTTTTGAGGGGAAACCCTGGATGCTGAATGAAGTCTCATGAGATCAAGTGGTCCCAACCGGTAAGGTTTTTGACGTGTATTTCCGCAGCGTTTGCCTGAAGAGCCTCCAGAGTGTTGTTCTAGACCAGCCGTCTCCTTAAAAACTCTCCCAAGTGCATCGGCGTCAATACTACTGCACACGAATGACCCCAGACTTGTTAGAAAGTTGTCGGGGGGAGGCCAGATCGTCCAGGTCGTCTTGCTTGCCAAGCGCAGTCTCGGCATCCAGATGCTCCGGGGTCTCCGGTTTGACTTTGACGAGCTGAGATGTCAACTTCTCGATGTCGGCGAACAACGTAGCGAGCAGATCGTCCTTCTCCCGCAGGGCCTGGCTGGCGTGCCTCTGCATGTGCTCCCACTCGGCTTTAAACCGCTGCCACTCGCTGTTGATGGCCTCCACCGTGGTCTTGGTGTTCTCCTCGGCACTCTTTTTGAGCTCCTCGCATTCTTGCATCCAGTACTTGCGCACGTTGGCCGTTTCTTGTCGGGAGGCCGCCAGAGCGTCCTGTAGGTCGCTGGCCTCCACTCGTTTCTCCTGCAGCCGAATCTCGTCCAGAGCTTCTCGGAGCATCTGCTTTTCCTTCCGGTGGTGCCGGCGCTCCAGTTCAATCTCCCGCGTGAGCGCGGCTACGGCCGCGGGGAGTTCCTCGTCCACCAGCGTCCTGGCCTCCCGCTCCTCCTTCAGCTCCTCCCTCAGATGGAAAACGGATTGTTGCAGCTCGCAGGCTTCCGTTTCCAATTTGAGGATCTGTCCGGACAAGGCGGTTTGGTCCGCTTCGAGCAGGCGGTTTTCTTTGGTCAGCTTGGCGATCACGTCGTCCTTCTCCACGACGCTTCGGCTCATGTGCCACTGCTGGCGCTCCAATTCCGCCTTGTAGTAAACGACGGTGTCGGTGTTGTGCCTCTGGACGCTCTGGAGTTTGGCGTTGAACTGAGCCGCCATCTCCTCGGCGTGCCACTGGGCGCTCTCCCACTGAGCTTGCAGCTGGGCCGCCGCCTCCTGCTCGCGGACGCTCCACCACTGCTGCCACTCGGCGTTGACGGCCGCCACGATGTTCTCCGAGTCGTCCTCGCGGGCCCTCTTGAGCAGGTTATGCTCCTCCATCCAGTACTGCCGCACCTGCACCGTTTCCCGCTGAGCGGCGGCCAAAATGTCTTGAAGGACGCCCATCTCGTGTTCCCTTTCCCGAAGCTTCTGCTCAATCGCCGGTGCGCTCCGGTCACTCATCGCCTCGTCCAGAGCCTGCTGGAGCCTCTGGCGCTCCCTGTGGTGACTCTGGCGCTCACTCTCCATCTGCGCTCTCAGAGCAGTGTTTTGAGCAACCAGGTCGCGGTTTGAGTTCTCGCTGTAAAAGAGCGCCCGCTTGAGGCCGCTCTGTTTGAAGTAACCTCCTTCCGACACCATTGCCTGGTGCCGTTGGTGGTGCGTCTGAAACAACAGGTAAGATATTTGAGCACACAGTAACTCGATGCGCAGATGCCTGGTTTTGAACCTGTCAACCCTGCCCTGCGGGTTGGCCAAATCGTGGTCGAAACATTTGGGCCGCTGGAGACCAGACACTCAACCGTTGGTGGAATTACTGACATGCATATTAGGGGAATCCAGAAAAATTATATGGCCCCCACTGAACCTCTTTACAACTGAATTTCCAGATCTCTGAGCATCCCATTTTCTGTTACTTTTAGAGGTAAAGCTGGTTTTATACCACAAGGTCCAGGTTGGCCAAATCGGGTTCCAAACAAGTGGCCACTCTCGGCCATTCGTCCCAAGATCGGTTCAATTTGCGGTCTGGGAAAATCATAAACTTGTCACGACTGGATTTCACAATTCTCCGAGCGCTATTTCTGGTTTTACTTCAAGAAATAATGTGCCATCAGGAATGCAATTTTCCCAATTTGTCATGCAAATTATGACTAGGCTTGATTATTATTGTGTACGCTTACATCAACATTTTTACAGTTTAATACATTGCCAAAAGGGGAACTCACCCTCCTTGGACAGTCTGCTATTGGCGTGCTTGTATACTCCATGGTGCCCGCACTTGGGCTCCGACTCTCCAAATTATCCATGCTTTTTATTTGCTAATTAGTCATCGTTGTTGAATAATTTTGTTGGGGTCACTAAATGGGTGGGTAAAGTACAGTAATGCAGTATTTTGGAAAAAAAAACAAAAAAAGAGGTTATCTCAATTGGGAAGGAAAGGGAGAGTTAATCGCGTCAAAGCCCTCTGGTTACAAAGGGGCGATGTAAAGAAATTGTCGCTTTGGGGGCTTTGTGATCAAGGTGCTTACACTTTAATGACACGTGTGGAAAAAACATGACCTCATCATCTACAATACATCATTATACACGAAGAATACATTTTCCAATAATTTCTGATGTTGTGACGTCAATCAAAACTGACATGACTCAAACATCGGTGTACCGAGCATTAGCTTAGCTGGCTAACTGGGATCATAACATTTGGTTAATCAGCATGATTCGGCGCAGACAAAGGTGGGATTGTTGATTTTAAGAGCCCTAATTGCAAAAAATAATATCCCCAACTGTAAAAATAAAATGGATTTGCTGCGTTTCGCAGAAGAGGGGGCTTCTTCTCACCCCTGCGACGACACCTACTGCGGGCCCAACCCCGAATCGGAGCCAGAAGTAAGGGCTGTCGTCAAGTTCCTGCGCAAGCACAAGAAGCGTGTCAAGGCCTACATTTCTGTGCACGCGTACGCCCAGATGCTCCTCTACCCATATTCCTACAAGTACGCCGCCATCCCTAACTTTAACTGCGTGGTAAGACCGCCGAGTGAGGAATAATAAACTTCAGACAAAACCTATCATCACCGGAATTTTTTTTTTTTTTTTTTAAGGAGTCAGCAGCTCACAATGCAGTGAAAGCATTGTATTCAGCCTATGGAGTCAAGTACAGATATGGACCTGCTTCTACGACGCTTTGTGAGTACACATTATTGTATCTTTTGAGGTACTATTTACAGATAGCGGCTCCAAAAAAAAAAACCTTCAGCTCCTCTCTGGGCTTCTCAGTACAGCAGTAGTATTCGCCGTGTTCCGCAGAGGATAAAGAATATATGCCGATGAATGTATATGCTGTTACCACACATGATGCTAATTGCTGCCCTGTGGTGTTTCCCATTGTATGTTAGCACTAAATCAGTTAAGGCTTTTTCACAGCACCACTGTATGCCGCTAGAAATAACCGGGATGAAAAATGCGAAACGTAAGGTGCAGGATTTTGCTTTCTGTTCCTTTCTGTCACAAAGACGTTAGCTCGGGCAGTTCCATAGACTGGGCCTACAGGAATGGGATCCCATACGCATTCGCCTTCGAGCTGCGAGACACGGGCTACTTCGGCTTCCTGCTTCCAGAGACCCTCATCAACCCCACGTGCAACGAGACCATGCGGGCAGTTAAGGCCATCGCATTGGGCCTGCTCAAGAAGTGCAACACAGACACCGAAGCCTTCACGTACATATGAAGGTGTTTCGACCATGACAATACACAACATCAGGACGATAAGCTGCCATTGAAGCACTTGTCAACACGTTTTGTTAAAATTCAACAACATTCAAATGACCTGCTTGGAACTTGTGGATGCAAACGTTACAATTGCCTTCATTACTGCAACATTGTCTGGGTATCTCAGTTGCTATCTATGTGTCTTTTAGTGTCATTAGGATAGGTCGTTGTACCTTTTCAGTTATTGCTCAGGTATGGATCAAAAATGTTGAACTTGTGATATATTGTGTATACGTGTGATCATGTGCTTGAATACATTTTCTTAGACGAGTTGGGCTGCTGAGACCATATTGTTAAGAACACAGGGTTCACTTCCCCTTTAAGGAACCCTGACCAAAAAAAATCATGTCATTCTTATACTTCTTAAAACATTCAAAATAAACAAGCGTGGACATGTCATTCTTTTTGCTAAAATAAATAGTAAAAAGTAATAAAAAGTCATCTGTCTGGAAAAACAAAAGTAGTTATGTTCTTATTTTGCCAATAGATGTCACTATTGCCGTGATTATACCCGTTTCTGCATGATTGTTTCTCACGATACCATCTAGCGACCACGCACTGTAACAGCCATATTATTCGAAGCTCAAAAAGCCACAACACAGGAGGTTGAAAGCACGATAAATATTTAGTCATTGATGGAGAAGTAACATTAAATTTATTTCTATCTAAACTTCAGAACGCTTTCATTCTTGGGTAAACTCAGAATTGAAAAACCAAAATCATTTGAACGCGTAGCAAACGAAACAGAGCACTACTGGCTATAATCCACATCATGCACAGGGAGGTGAATTGCGACGTGATGTACTCAAACCTCGAACGCCGTTGTGTCCCGCGAGTGGGCAAGTCTCACTTGCCATACGTAAATGTACTGTAGTGAAAACGTCGACAAACATTTGTGCTCACGTAGCTTGAGAACAGGCCGTCGTCGCCACCTTGCCGCACCTGCGCACCGTGCTTGATTAACGTGTCATGCACGCCTGTCCTCATTTCACCGTCGTCTTCTGCTCGTTATAATTATATATATATATATACATGGGAGACGGTATATTGTCGACTTTTTAATGACAATTATGCATTCAAGTCACCTGGAAATCAAACGTCCACGAACAGAAAAAAAAATGACACTTTTCTGCTCCTGAGGAACACTGACGCCGCAATGAAAAGCTTTTCAGAATACTGGACAGTACTGTACTTTTTTTCCCAGCGGGGAATTATTACAATAATTCACACTTGTGATAATCATCATGAGGTCCAAGCTCCTGCTGTTGGTCATGTTTTTGCAAAACTGTAACAAAAACTTTTTTTTTTTTTTTTAAAGGCCGGTTATCACTGAGAGGAGAGAGAAGTGCATTGTGGGTAGTCCCTGTCTGCTGAACTTGACAACAGCACGGTTCAGGCACTGCCAAAGACAACTCCAGTTTGTATTCCTGTCTTTGAATGACAGTTTATAAGTACTTGTCATCTACACGCTACACTATTTGCACTTATCAATAATTGTTACAATCGTCAATATTTACAGGATGATCACGTTTGAGGTACAGCTTAAGTCACGCCAGGGTGGAATTAACGCACATAGACACGTGTGTGTGTGTGTGTGTAAACTTTAGCTCATCTAATTGTAATAAAATGCATTTTTTTGTTTAATGTTTAGTAAATGTGTGTTTAACATTATGCTTATATACAATATGTCCGTATTATGGTGATCGATTTTTTTTCACATTTTTAGGGGATGATAAGAGTAATAGACATGCCATTTTTGTTTTCTAATGCAGTGATTCTCAACCAATGTGCTGGGAAATTATCCAATTTCACTCAGTTCCAATGAAAATGATTATTAATTTTACATCGGTTACAAAGTGTCGTCATGAGCAGGTTGCAATAGAGATGGAAAGAGCTGGAAGAGTCACAGAGGGGCAGAAAGGTGGATATGGATCAAAACACCGGTTGGGAATTTTGCCATTCAGCTTCTTGTTCAGAGAAATTTTTCGAAGTAATAAACTGACAATGCGTGTGGTGGCAAGCCAATAGGTGGCTAACTAGCGAGTGGCTTGCCCGAGAAGCGATTTGACCCCAGAACCTGTGAGCCAGACGCACTCATCACAAAGTAACCCAAAAGGTCTATCCGGTTGGGGTTTGTACAGCGGTGCCTTGAAATACAAAATGTTCTGTTCAAAACTCAAAATAATTTTTGGGGGGTGTTTTTAATAAAGGAAAATATCACCCTCTAATAGTGTACTTTATGTAAATACGTGATAAGAATATAATAGAGCAATTCAATTTGTTGTGGCGCTCCTTCAAGTGTGCCCACCTTGACCACTGGGGGGCAGCGTACAACCGCAATCCTGCACATAAACGAACCAGCTGTTCAATGTTAGGGTGTTTTGCATTGACGTTAGCATTTAGCTCAGTGAATTTACCCAAGTAAGGCAACATTTCTGATTGTTTTAAATACACAAGCTGTAATTATGTTTTAGTTTGGCAGTAAACGGCGAGTGGGAGTGGCATCAAACAGCCTCGTCGTTGATCAGTCGCTCACGATTCGGCAAAATGAAGGAAACTTTTGGGTCAAGCGTATCTCGAGGTACCGCCGCATTGTGATGTCATTTCCAAAATATCACAAGTGACTTGAAGTAAGTGTACAGTAGGTGTTCTTGGCTCAAGGACCGTTTCGAGCATCCTGCTGCGCTATGTACATAATACAATCATGAATCATCACCATCACAATTCTGACGTGCATCGTGAATGATTTCCGGCTCACATCTTTGGGACAGACAGTCGAGTTGTTGGAGCTGAGGACAGAGTCGGGGAATCTTGCATAGAACACAGTTTGTGCTTTTGAGTGGGAAATGAGTTAGCACCATGACAGGCGGAGTTGTCAATCAGCCCTTGAAGAGGAGGGTGAGTGGCGTTTTTGTTCGCGAAGGGTCATACGAGCCCGGAGCCTCTGGGCGTTATTGCTTTGAGGCTGCCGTGGCAGAGCAGCAGCGTGGCGGCGGCGGCGGGGGCCTCGGGTCGCGCCGGCGGGATGAAGACCGGGCAGGAGCGCGTGCGCGCGTGGCTCTTGCGAGCTCTCCCGGGGTGGCCGACCAGCTCGCTGACGGTGCCCAGGAGCAACGGCGGCGGCGAAGGCGGGTGGGGCCCGGGGCGCCAGCGTTCCACGCGCTCCTCCTTGTGCTTGATGGAGTACCACGTGAGGAAGATGAAGACGAAGCCCACGAACTTGAGGCTGGCGGCCAGGCCGAAGTAGACGAAGCGGAAGGCGGTGACGTCGTACTCCCAGCACGAGCCGTGGACGCCGCAGTCCTGCTGCCACAGCATGCAGGTGGTGTCGATCACCGCGCCAAAGTAGATTGGCGTCGGGATGTACGCTGGCGACAAAAAAAAAAAAACATCAGTTAACACAAGAGCTGGTGGAATCTTGGTGAAGACTGCATGAAAAATATTTTAGAAATGAGAAAATGCCATTTCTGGAAAATTTGTGCCTGGATGCTGGAATGTGGAACAAAAAAATGGAATGGTGTCGAATGGTGGAAAATGTGCCGCTTTTTTGCCACTAGGTGGCAGCTTTGTACCATTTAAAATGGAGCTATCTTCTATCTATCTAAAAACTTCAATCAACTCACCCAGAGTTCTGAGAAGGACAAACTGCATGCCGAGAGCAAAAGGCCTCTCTTGTTCATCCACCGACCTGAACCAACACACACAAGACACGCATCAGCATGACTTATTTTTTTCTGCGGGGGGGGGGGGGGGGGGGGGGAATGCTTTTTTTGCAATATTGTAACTTACGGAAGCCCGTTTTCTGCCACACCAAAAAAAAGTTCACTTTTTCACTCTAACCTTCCATCACCATAATATTCCAACGTTTCAATGGAAATTCTTGTAATAAAAGTACTTAATTTTGATAACTGAAGCAATTTCATATTTCATATCTGACTATTTTGGTTTTTATAAAAAAAAATTTGCCAACTGGAATTTTCCAGTTGCATTACAACTTTTTTTATGGTTTAAAAAAATGTCTCAAATGTAAAAGAAAAATTTTGTACAATTACGACTTTGGTCTCCCTCCAAAAATTTGGGAATGTTTTATTTTTTTTACAGTATGATTTATCTTAGTCATTTTCATCCTAATTCTTATCTTGTACAATTTTCCTCTTCGCCCCACCTGAGCGTGACGATGATGGCGGAGGGCTGCGCACAGGCGGTGATGAGGGTGACGATGAAGAGGAAGACGAGGAAGGGGATGAGGGTGCCGCACGTGCGGTCGCACTTCCCCGACGTGGCAAAGCCGTTCTCGTTCAGGTACGTCTTGACGATGACCAGCTGGAGCTGGTTGACGGGGCCGCCGCCCGACTGCGGCGTGATCACCTGACGGCTCTGAACGCAGCCGCACTCCGTGTAGTTCCTTATCTGACCACAGCGGGGACGGCAAGAATACTTACAACCCAAGTCATTCAAATCCATCTCAAAGAAGACTCAAAATGTACCACGGCGGAGTCCCCCAAGGGTCTGTCTTTGGTACTCTTGGTGTTAATCATTTTTTAAAAACATTTATGGACTGTTAATGCATTTCCTGTGTTAGACATTACTATTGGACAATTTGACACTTCCTGTATCTGCCAAAAAAACTGCGTTCCGTCCAGTGCACTCACCCCGCTGCTATCGTTGCCGACGGCGCTGCATCCAGCCAGGCAGGGGTTGAAGTAGGTGATGCCGTCCGAGCCGCACACGGGCGCGTACTCATGGATGCGGCAGCCGCAGTTGACGTTGCAACTTCCCGTCAGATTCCGATGCGTCAGCGTCAGCGTCGGACTGCAACCACACGCAACGGCGCAATCGTCACGACACCGCGTCGGCAGCTGTGATGTTGTAATCGTTTCTTTCAGTGATGGCTGACATTTGTGTTATTTTCCTCCAAATATTTTTCTTTATTTGTCCACATTTTTTTTTAAACCTTTTTCCCGGTTTTCCCCAGTTCTGTAAGATTTTGAGATTTCTTTTTGGTGTTACTACTTTGGCTCTTGTCGAAAAGTGCAAGTTTTGAGTTTTGAAATCACAAGAAATCTAGCACAAATATCATAATGGTGCTGACTGTGATGCTGTATGACAGTCGTAGTGTATCATCTCCAAAGAGTATTCACGCGTATATTCTAACTTTGGGGCCTCTATTTTCAGGTTGACAACTTTACTGGCACGATTGGAATTGTTTGGGTTTTTTTGTCATTTTGTTTTGTTTTCTTCCCAGCACTGGTGTCTAGACAAATGACGAGGTTCGCAAGTTTGAAAAGGAAGGGCTCCACATTCCTCACAAAGGCGACAGCAGCCACGCCGGCCATCCCAAGCCAGCTTGAGAAACGTCGCATTTATTAGCAAAACCAAGGTGCGGGAATTGCAATGATTTTGTCGTTCAATTTCATCCTCAAAACGAAAAAAAAAATTGAAGTGCAAAAAAAATGTTTTACTTCAATCTTCATGTTTTACTTCAATCATTTACATCATTATTATATCAACTGGATACATATGTATATTTTTGCTTTTTTTTGTTTTAATTTTTTTTATTTAAATCCCAGCACAAGGTATAAGAAAACAACACATATTTAGTTATTTTTTTAATCAAGTACACTTTTTTTCATACTTTTGTTAAATGGCCAACTTCCTGTCTTTTTGAAAAAAGGTTCCCGAGAATTTTTTGTGGGTAACCTCATGGGCGATAAACTTACCAAATTCCTTGTTGCTCAGTGAAGCTTTGGGGTCAGAATCTTCCCTTTTTTTTTTGTTTTTTTTTTTGGGGGGGCATACAAACTATTGACTTAAAATTATCTTTATTTATTCGTATGGAGGAATTGGCTTTTCTGGAAATGGTCAAAATGACTTTCCACTGGTTGCTACAAAACCAAAATGACTTCCTTTGACTTCTCAAGAATGGGTCCTTGAGACTCTTTCATCTGCCTACTCAAACGATACATGCCTGGCAAATGTCACATTGTTGAGTGAAAGTGGCCTCGGGGAAGGCTGAATTTTCAAGGAACTCCCAATTGTGGCTGTTACGTGCTGACCCGGTGGTGTAGGGTATGTTGATGCCTCCCAGGTTGATGCTCTCGCAGCCCACGATGAAAAGCGTGGAGAAGCAGAGCAGCGACACGCCGCTGCAGATCATGGCCAGCTTGGCCGACTCGCGGGCTCCCAGCTTCAGCTTCTTGATGATGTAGCCGCCTAGCACGATGCCCACGCCCGCGCTGGGCACGATGATCAGACCTGGAAGGAGAAAAAGACGAATGGGGGGGAGGGGGGGCGAAAATCGGTTCAAGTCCCATTTGGTGTCTTTTATACAAAACATCTCTATTCCGGATGTTCTTCTTGCTTGTTGTTGTTCTTGTTCATTGCATCCATCTTGACATGGTTTGGGTGTCCATGGCAACAGGACCACCCTTTTGTATCCTAGCAACAGTCAGTTGCGACTCTTCAATAATGTTTATAGTGTTGTGTGTGTGTGTGTGTGTGTGTGTGTGTGTGTGTGTGTGTGTGTGTGTGTGTGTGTGTGTGTGTCCGTGCATGCGTTTAGGAAAGGAGCATATGTTGGCCCGGCAAGACGCTTGGACACGACAACAAGGCTTCCCGCTGGTGCTGTGGTAATTCCGAGAGCTGTGCATCATCATCATCAGCAGCAGCATCAATGAAAGATTAGATTAGGACCGCACAAATGGAAAGGGAAAGAAAGAAATGTCCGCCCGCAGGAAGTGTGCCACTGGAGGGACAGTTTTGATGACCAAATTAAAAGTCAGAAGGACGGCAATGAGTCGCACGAGCCAACATGAAGTATCAAGCGCAAACATAACGACGACCTGTAGCGGTGCGATTTCTTGTTTGAGTTTCATTCAAATCTTAAAAAATAAAATAAAATATGGGACCCATCGACCTAAATTAAACTCAACCAAAACTAAATTAAACACAATTGCAGAATTGACGGGATTTGCTTTCCTAACAAGGAGCCTCAAGAGAAACAAGTAACTAACTAACTAATTAATTAATTGGTTGGTTAATTAACAAATTAATTAATTAGTTAATTTGAAAAAACATGATTTAGCCCAAACTACTGAGGCGAGAACGGCATCTTACCCGTGTAAATGCTGGCGTTGGAGGCAGGGATGCCAAACTGGGACTCAATGAACTTGGGGATGAAGGTGATGAAGGCGGTGACGATGGCGCACTCGGCCGTGTAGGACAGGCTGACGAACAGGAAGGTCATGTTGCCGAGAATCCTCAGCGCCGCCTTGGGGAGGTCTGCCGGAACAACAACAGCAAGACGCAGCGCTTGGGTCTCATGACAGGACAGATAAGGATCAATAAAGTTTTTTTTTTCTTTTTTCTTAATGGCCAGAGATGCGATACAGTGCGTCCACTAAGGCGGTGCTTAATCTCGTTTCATGCCGTCAAGGGCAAACGCGGGCTCTTTATGTGTGCCCGAGGCCGCTGTCCGGATGATTTGGCGACCGCGCGTTGATTCCGTCACTCGCCAATTATGTGGTCAGCGTAAATAAATATGGACGTTGCTGTTGCCGGGCAGATTACACACACTCCCAAAGATCATTTCGGGAGCTCCTTTGCGTCTCGACGGCATCTTGGGCTGACATTTGGTGGCAGGCGCTCGCTCAATCCCACCGCCCGATGAAATATGAGAATGTTGTGGAGACGTTGAATGATTTCCCTTCCTATTGGGGGGGTGGGGGGAACAGATGGCGAGCTGTCGATGGCTCCTGCAGCTGTTGCACACCAGCGAGACACACCAGGCTTGTAACACTTGTCACACTTGTTTCTTTTGTGGCGCCGCATTTGCATCCTAACAGCCCCACTCAGTGAAGGGGCAATTATGAACACTCCCAAAAATGGCAGTCCATTCATATTGGGCCAAAACCCAGAGCACGTGACAAGTCGCTCGACTGCGGCATGGCATCCAGCGCTTCAGCGGAAGGACAAACGCACGGGTGCAAGGTGGCAGCAAAACAACAATCCTCCTGTCATGGATGCTTTCCGTGTGAAGAGCGCTTCCGTTTGGCTCGGCAGGCTGGTTTTGTCGATTTCGACGAATCGTGACTGTGCTCCTTCGGGAATTCATTTAGAAAAAAATAAGCCGACAGAGAGCGAGGAAAGCTGGGAAAGCCCACAAGCGCAATGGAGGGAAGATGGGGGTGTCCCTGGTTCATTTGACTCTGAGGAGAAATGGGCAAAATACGCCCTGAAGCGCTTTCAACGAATTACCTGCTTGATTAGGCAACCCCTTAAATCAATAACATCCTCGCCCGAGATCTGAATGGATTTCACACCGTCGGAAAAGACGACTAATCGTGGCCACTGATTGATTGATTGGATTACAGGCACTTTGTACACCGTTAGTTCACGGCTAATCTAAGCGAGATAACATCGAGACTCCTCATCCTTTGTCTGGTCTTTTTTTGGGGGGTGGGGGCGGGGCTTAATAGAACTAACAGGAGCAATATCAAGCAGCTAGCGACTGCGTCGTGTGAATGTCAGTCAATGCTGCAGAATGCTACGTTAGCCTCTTTTAGCGGGACTTTTTGTTTCTTTTTGGGGTGTGTTCATAATCTAAAACATTGGCTATCGTCTTAATAAAAGGTTTTAGCCAAGTCGTTGCTCACCCCTGATGTCCTTCCCGAAGCCGATGGAGGAGGACATGCTCTGGCCCTTGCCGCCGGACTTCTCCTTCATCACGTCGTCTTCGTCGCCGGAGAGGGCGGCGGGCGAGGCGCCCATCTTTTTCTTCCTCTTCTTGTGGCGCGGCGGCAGCTTTTTGGGGAAGGCGAACATGGGAAAGATGACCAGGAGCATGGCGACGGCACACAGCAAGAAGCCGCTCCACCTGAGCGACAAACAACTGATCAGTATGAGCTTTTCCCAACAATTCAAAAAAAACAACATTGTGGTGTTTACCAGTTGCCCACAAAGCGAGGGTCACTTTGCTCAATGTTGACCACGGTTTCGGGATCCACGTAGAAGCCGATGAGGACGCCTCCCAGCAGGTAACCGGCTGCCGGACCCAAGGCGCCCATCACGTACATGACGGCTGACGGAAAGCAAAACAGAGACAATGATGACATGTCACAAACGGCCAAACGGCGCAGTTTTGATTCTGCGGTGTGGATTCCGAGGCCGTTTTTCACATCTTCTGGAACATCTAAACAGAGGACCTGAAAGCAGCCGAGGCCTGCAGCTTTCCAACCGCACAGGAGCGCGTAAAAGGGTTAAAGAGAAGGGCCAAAGAGCCAATCAGACGCCTCCACGGGGAAAGCAAAAAAAAAAAAAAAAAGTTATTAAAGTTAGACAACCCAGACCGGACCAGTGGTGGGGGGAAAAAGGCCCCTGCAGCAGAGACATTAAAGTCAAAGCCATTTAGCAGCTACAAACGGGGTGGGAGGTGGGTCAGACTTTCCATAATTACGCCTGGAACATTGCTTCAAGCTATCACAGTGTTAGGATTAGCACTTTAGAGTGCTGTGTGTGTGTGACACACACACACACGAGAACACACACACACAACACAAGTCAACCTAATCAGATCCTTAATCTGGGGCCCAGACGTCGAAGGAATAGCTCCTCCCACCCAGCCAGCACATGACATGTGACGGTCGGTAAAACTTTTTATTTTGGCCAGGCGGGAAGTTGTTCCGCCACGTTTCCTGCCTGACATGCGTTTGACTATTTTCAAAGGATAAAAGAATTATAATTTAAGAAAAATATACAACCTTTACAGAGAACGACAGTCGGAGGCCATATTTTTCATTGTACTTTTCCGTCAATATTTTGAAGAAAAATATTTTTCAGGGTTTTTTTTCCATTTAATACGGGACAGTATTTTTTGTGTATTTTTGCTAGGATATTTCCTTTTATTTGTTTGTATTCATTGGATGTGATTGGTGTACTTTTCATGATCTTTTCCTAATATTTGTGTATTTTTGTTCATATATTTCACAAATATTTGTGTCGTTTTCATCGAATATTTATCCCCACCCAAAATTTTTTCCTATGGTATTTTTTTTGTCAAATATTTATCTGTCCACTGAATTGGACAGATTACAAGATAGATTTTTTTTCGGGTTTATTTTGGTCTCATTTTTCAATATCATTGGCATTGTGTACACAATCCAGAAAAAAAAAATAACGCATGTTACGTATCCATCATCTTTTAACAGCGCCGCTTCTCGTATTCCGAAGTGGCGGGGTTAGGAGACGCCTAACACAATGTGGCAGGATATTAGCGGGGGTGGGGTGGGGGGGGGGCGGGTGGACAAGCTATTTAATTAGAGTTAGCAAGCGTGGTGAAGGGTCTTATCTTTTTATCTCCTCCTAGCGATGAATAATGGCTCGCGGGCGACATAAAACGGCCGAGGACGGTCCGGAATGAAATAAAAACGAGACTGGGTCGGGGGGGTGCTGCGTGATGAGAAAGTTACAGATGAGAAGTTGCCTCATCTAAAATTGAATGCAGCGTAGTTGGCAGAAGCACACGGGAGTGGTATGCAAATGTGGAATCGGAAGTATGTGCGGAGGGATGTTTCGGCGGCTTACAAGGACACTGATATTTTATGTCTTCACGGTTTGGCGCCTAAGTGTCGGACGAAATTGTTGTCGTAAACCTACGCCTGGCTCAGCCCGTCCGCTCGGGACCAGGACCAAGTGAGTTTCGGTGGGGACTTGGAAGCCAGTCAAGAAGGGCAACCGGGACGAGAGCCTTCAGATTGACAGATTGTGCTGGCGCAGCAGCAACAGCGGCCGGGGTGGCTCCATCACGTGCGCACAGAGACACAAACTGGTGGTGGTGGGGGGGGGGGGGGGGGGTGCCAATGAAGAAGCGCCGCCCGATCGCAAGCTTGCTTGACTCAATTACACAACAGACCTTCAGTGGCGGCACGTGAAGGACAAAACCTTCCAGGCGTCGTGCGACTTGATCCGTTGGGTGCTATTGACTTTCCTCGCTTGTTTTTTATTTTTATTTTTACCAAGTCAGCATCTGCGTGGCCGCTGTGGCAGTTTTTCCCTTCGCATTCGGATGCGCGTGACAAGTAGCCGCAAGTACCGAGACCAAGGCCGACTTCTTCGAAATCGCACGGGAATAGTCCAGAGAGAGAGAAAGAGAGCGGCAAAATGGAAGGAAGCGTCCCATGAGGGGAGAAAGCGGAGGCGACGCGAAAACAGACGCTTGGGCAAGAGACGGCAAAAAAAAAAAAACATCGGAAAAGGCGGGCGATGAGCGGGTTTGCCTGAACATGAAGCGAAAGGAGGCCGCGAATGTACATGTCTTTTCTCCGATATCCTGCGAGGTGCGGCGCCCGGCGGTGTCTGGAACCGCTTGGACTGCAAATGGACGCATCACAATGAAACGGGGGGTCAGCGGAGCTTAACCCCGCCCACTCCAATTTGCCTCGTTGCTCCCTCCTGAGCTCCCCTGACCTTGCCCCCTCCCCATACTCTTGACGAGGGCGCCAGCTAAACAGTTGATGAGAAAGCACACTGACTAACGAAGCAGCCCCGCCCCCTCCGCGGCCCCCCGGTGGCCAAAGTCATTACTTGGGGGCTAATGATGTGATTTAATTACTTGTTATACAAGATACAAGTGACCAAATGCATGAATCATTGGATTGTTCTCTTGGAAAAGTGTCCACCGGCTTCGTCGTCTCTTTCGTTCCGTTGCCGGATAACTTTGATAAATGACTGTCGGGCCCGCTCGGCATGCAAACAATCTGGCGACGATGTCACGCGGGAACCTTGGGAAAACACGGATGACCTTGTTTAATCGACAAAACGCCGCGCCGCTTTCTCGTCTTGGTGTTATTCTGCGATATGGAGGGGGGAAAAAAGCCTTCTTACATATTCCCCGATTCAACGGGACAAGAGTGACAATGAAACGGCATCGCCGTGGCAACTAGCTGACACGGCACATGGGCGGTGTCTTCTTACAGGATGCGGACAAACGCATTCACGGCGAAATAAAATGGACGCCGCGAAACCGTAAAGCTTCGACATCTTGGGGTTGGAGTTCCCCTTTTGGGTTTTACGGGAGCAAAAATCCAGAGCGCAAACTTGAACTGGCGCGGAAGCGGCCGACGGGACGCAGTGAGCGTGCCGCGCGGAATGTTTTCACGAATGAAAGGCCGCCGGTAAACATGTTTGATCCAGGCGGCTCGTTGGTACCGACGGGTACGGACCAGGGGGAGCTTAGACTTGAAAGAGATGAAAACCATCAAGCCCTTCCCACATCGGCGCAGGCGGCCACACACGATGTTTCCCGCTAAGTCGAGACATGACCGGTCACAAGGGCGGCACAGAAACCAACCGAGCGGAATAAATACCACTTTCTTAGTTCGACCGGCCTCCCGAGACACTCGTTCTTCGGTTTTGGACTTTTTGGGGTTACACAGACAATATGTAAGATCTCTGGTGCCCAAGTTACTCACTCTGCAAGACCAAAAAAACTAAATCCTGTGTTGAGGGGAGCGGGGGCACTCGAATATCCGCACGGCTCGTCAGACAAATGTTCCCTTCACTGTATCAGAAAATGAAGGAGATAAAAAGTCTGCTCCTCGTCTCCAGCAGAGCCAGAGGCGGCGAGATGTCAAGTTCTTTAACGCCGTGTGCCACATCGCATCATTCCGGATAAGAGCGGCACACTTTATAAAAGCTTCTTTTTTTTTTTAATTTATCATGACAGAAGCAACGGAATGACGTCCGCTGTGCAGTCGTACAGACGTGAACTACCAAAAGTGGCTAAAGACTCACGATGGCTGTGATGCCCAAAATTTGGCTCAATTTGTATCATCACATATTCAAAAGGCGACATGCCCACTTTATCCCCCTTGGAGAGCAAAGCTGGCAAAGGGCACTGCAAGTTTTTGACACCTCCCTGTCAAAAGCCACATTGAGCTGCTTGTTTCGCTTTCAAGACCAACAAATGATGGAAAATCACAGAAAAGAGCCCCAGCCCAGTCGGAATGTGCAAAATCCTTCCCCTTTCCACACTTTGATTTCCCACATTGGTGTTGACTCCCGATAATCAAAATAACGATCACCGTTGTTTGCTTTTACAACCCTTTTCACACTGACACTCAACCCTCTCCACCTCGCCCAAAAGGAGATCTCGCAGGATCCTCGCAGCGGGATACTCCTTTTTTTTTTTTAATGTGATACGGTGGACATTCACACAGCAGGATTTTTATATTAACCCCTTGCAAGTGCGGCCTTCCACAATGTGGCTTGCTCATCATCGCCACTTGACTGCCCCGAAGAGGGTGGTGGGCGAATGAAGCATCTTAAGGTAGACGTCAACACGTCGGCTCGCCAATGAGCTCGCACCTGCAGCCTTTTCAGCCTCCAACCCTTGCACATCCATTGGCAGCCATTACCACGGCAATAATTTGACCCCCTTTGTACTCAAGAGCGGTACTCGAGAACGGTACACCCCACGAGCGCTCAGATAGTGTCGTGTAGCCATAACAACATATCTGTCCATCCATCCATCCATTTTCTACCGCTTACCCACTGTCAGGGCAACAGCTTTAGCTGGGAAGCCCAGACGACTTCCCTCTCCCCAGCCACTTCTTCCAGCTTTTCCTGGGAATCCCGAGGCGTTCCCAGGCCTGCTGGGAGACTCTCTCCAGGGTGTCCTGGGTTTTCCCCGGGGCCTCCTGCCGGTGGGACGTGCCCACAACACCTCACCAGGGAGGCGTCCAGGAGGCATCCTAATCAGATGCCCGAGCCACTTCATCTTGGGTCCTCTCGACATGGAGGAGAAGCGGCTCGACTCTGAGCCCCTCCCGGATGACCGAGCTTCTCACTTATCTCTAAGGGCGAGCCCGGACACCCTATGGGTAAAACTCATTTCGGCCGCTTGTATCCTGGGATCTCGCTCTTTTGTCCCAGAACGACGTATCTGATGAGATCGATCGGGATTATTTGGGCTCGTCGGCAATTGTATATGCTGCTCTTCTGCACTGCCTGTGGAGCAGTGACTAGGGCAAAAAAAAAAAATAATAATAATAACCTTAGAGGCGGCGCAGCTGTGGAGGCAGGTAAGCAAAAGGAAGGACAAACGCCTACCCACGGCACAGTGGCGAGGTTCGCTATTGACTCGTCTTCTTTCACACGTGTTTGTCTTTGCACACAATCACAGATGTGTAAACACCGTCCGCTGGAATGCGATTGCGAAATGCTCCCAAACCTGAGGGCATCGAGGTCCCGCCACACTGGACAAAAGTTGGGACTGATAGGCAATGCTATTTTTAGTCACGTCGTGGAATCCACGAGAACGGCCCCAGCATCCGGACGAGAAATCTGCCGCGACGTTCCCGCCTGTCAGGCTGCATCTTTTCTGATCTCGCAACAGCCGTCCGGCCGGGTGCGATCAGGCGAGCCGTACGTCTCCCTCAAGTTTGGGAACGTTTGGAACAGACGGGGGGACTTCAAGATGAGAACGACTGCCTAAGGCCAGCAAGGGACAAAGCCGATCAAGAAACATAAACAGATTGTCAATGTTGGAAAATAAATGATGGACGACTTGAGCGCGTTCGGGAAAACGAAAGCCAGGCAACCGCAACGAACCACAATTTGTAGCTGGATCGTCTAAGCTAAGCAGCTAAGATGGCAAAGAATTTTCATCTCGACGCAGAAAGGTGTCAAACTCTTTGTAGTTCAGGAGCCACGTACTGAATGATTTTGACGACAAGGTACGATGCGTCTTTTTCACATCAGACAGATTGCATCATCCAGACTATCTTTGGCGGGAGGTTAACGGGAGGTTAGCATCATTGCTAATTCCTCCGTGTCTGCGATCTGGAATTTGTTCGTAGTCGTGGGGACTTCTGGGAAGCTGGGTGCTCCTCTTTGGATTTGTTCATGACCTCAGTTGACCTTTTTTAACCCATTCCCTCCCAAAGATGTTTTTAACTCATTCACTCCCAAAGACGTTATTAAACGTCTTTTCAGACTTGGTCCAGAATTGGCTGGTACTAAATGAGTTAACGAAGCTTAGCGATAAGAAAGAGGGAATGTGTTCTGCCGCGTTGCGCTACTTCGGTATTATTTACCAAAAACATTAACTGATCATATCATTCGATGTATCGCCAAGGCTCCCATCGATTTTTGCGGGTAATTAATCAGTATTCGTTGGTGGAATTTTTTAAATTTCCATCCAACCGGGGGGGGTGAAAGGACGATTAGGTGAAACAATGCGGGCCAAAGAGTGAGCAAGAACAAAGGGGAAAATAATACGTCCAATTTTTTTCTTCTCCCCCTCCGGCAGCATAGCTGAAAACAAAAGGTTTCTCAGTGTTCCTGCAATCACAACCTCGCTTGTGGCATTTCCCCAGGAACCTTCCCACACTGTCAAAACAATCCGGCCAGTGCGCTGATAATGGCCGGTGGGCATCCAGCAAATCACGCCGAGCGCCGACTACACACACACACACACACACACACACAAACACACGCTGCGCTAGGACGTGAAAAGTGAGTAAGACCTCCGCCCGTGGAAACAAACAAGACTCCCACACTTGCGACGAGGGGGGGGGGGGGGGGAGAACACGGTACAAACACACTGAGGCCTTGAGCGCTATCGGTGGCGCAGACTTGGAAACAGAAAGGTCACATGGCCTCGAGGGGAGTCTGCGCAAAATGGCGTCAAGGACAACCATGAACGACAAGCATCCATGACGCCATGTATGGCGGGTCGAACTGTACAGCAGGTTTTAACCGATGGTTCAAAAAGCGCACACACACGAGGAAAAAAAAAACTGAAGCTGGACTGCCGGAAAATACAAAGACGAACAAAAGAGTGCTGGTGGAAGAACTAGATGATGCTAGGCTAACTGTTAGCTTGTATTCGCCCGGTCACTTTTATCAGCAGCAGCTTCAGCGAGCTTCCTGATTGGCTCGACATCACATCGTAAAGCTGAACATCTTTAGCATTCGCTCGAACGTTTCCCTGGCGGGAGAAATCACTCTTAACACATTGCAGGCCGCAGGATAATTAATTGATCATCGCTTAGATGACAGGTGTCAAACTCAAGGCACGGGGGGCCAGATCCGGCCCGCCAAGTCATTTTATGTGGCCCGCGAAAGCAAACCATGTGCGTCAACGTGCTAAAATCTGTCCTGAAATGTCAAATTGTCGTGTAATAAATAACGTTGAGATTTTGCAATAATTTTGTGACCTTGTTAACACTCACTTGAACAATAATTCAAAAAACTATTACATTTCACTTGACTTAATTATATTTGCGTCCCGCTTAAGCAGTATAAATCTCGACTTGGTTTTGAAATGAGGTTCCAGAGAACCCTTTCACCCTTGAAAAATTCGAGGAAAGACAGAGGAAGGGGAGGGCGGGGGGGTTAGTATTGAACCCCGGGGTGGAGCAAGCTAATATGGTGAAACCGGAGTGGCCGGACGGCGTAGCATGATCTGTCAGCCCTTGCGGGAACGAGACAGCAACAGCCCACTGAGGCTCATCGAGGTCAGCAAGCCTGGTTATTACGAAACAGAGTAAGCAAAGCAAATCCATAAAGCACACACGACAAACCCGGTTTAGGCCGTTGACCTCTACTACTTATTCGCAATTCATGAGTGTCAAAATAACGGCGTCGCACGTGTGCTGCTCATCTCAAGCAGGGAGAACCCACGACGCTCATCGTGAAAGTTGAGGAGGCGGCTGCCATTTTGAGGTCAAATATGAGGTCAAGGTGTCCAAGTAGCAGCGGACATTGACTCTTTATAGGGAACGTGCACAAGGCGCTCTTGTCGCACAACTCAAGCGTGCCTTTCCAAGTTTGAGAATGGCTAATCCTTGGACATTGGCCGACCATGTTGAAGGGATAGCGGGTAACCCCCAAATCGTCCGAACACAAGTGGACATCCTAAAATGGACAATACAGAAGGGCAGCAGAGGGTGTCCAGCTGGAGAGGTTGTGATGACACCGGGTTGCCGCAGCAACGCCGGGCCAAAGCTGCATGACAGGTCAGAGGAAATAAAGCGCAGAGATTGATACTCATGTAACGAGGAGCTCTCTCTCGTCACAAGTAACTCCCCCCTCTGGCTCCTTACCTATTTGCGGAGGGGGGGGGGGGTACCTGAAGGTATGCTTGGCTGAGAATTGGTTAGCATCTAGGATGCAAATCAAGGACGTTTCTTGCCTGGCGGACATGACCGAATGTGTCTGCAGTGCCCTGCGCTGTAAACCCACTCAAAGGCAAAGTGAAGGTCAAAGCGGATACTAAAAGACGACTCACTGCAGGGTTGTTGTCGTCCCCCCCCCCCCCCTGCCGGTTCAATAAGTGCCGCCGCAGTGGCTTGCTGTGATGCAAGGATGTGATAACGAGACAAAAGTCTTGAGGGCAGTGGAGGAGGCGACATGAGGACGACTTCCATGTGTCAGGCCGCGCGTCTAAAGTAACGGGTGGGATGGGGGGCGACCTGTGATCGTAAATGTTTGATTGCCGCATTGAAAACACACTTTCGAAATAAAAAGGAGTGCTTTGGAAAAAAAAATGAAACTACAATTGACCTTTATAAAACTAACTAGAACACTGGTCACACACATTTCGGTGCCAAGAAAATGCCAACGGTTAAAATGAAGACACCCCCCCCAAAAAAAATCTAAACGAACCAACTTCTAAAAACTAATTCAAACTACATGAAACTGAAATTAAAATTGACTGTCATGAAAAATCCCAAACGATTATAAGCCTGGTTGGTACCTTAGGAAAACGGCGTCAGCGTGAAAGGGGCCTTGCGGCGAAACGCCACCTCAATCCATCGGATTGTTTCGCCTGTTTCGTGACATGACGGGGCGGGGACACTGTTCTCACAATAAGAGGTCAGTGGGACAGCAAGCATCTGCGTGAAAGCCTTCAGCAGATTGAAGGGGCGCTCCACCAAGACGGTCACATGGGGAGATTACTTTCAGAACGACGAGCGCACGTCCCGACAGACGGGAGGCACAAGGACGATGCCGGATACCCGCTCGGTTTACGTGACACCCTCGCAGAGACGCCCGAATGCATCTCCTGTCCGTCCGGCCAGCATAACTTGCCGTTTCACGGTGTGCGCGATTACACGCGCGCGCGCGCACACACATCGCACCGCTCCATTAATCACACGCAACCCAGTTCTGCCCGACGAGCCCACATTCCCTCTCGCCGTGCCGCAGGTCCACTTTGCAGTCTTTGTGGTTCCGCACCGGCTAGACCCTGACAGGCTTCTCAAACGACAAACAATCACGCTGGTAGCAATTTATTGTGGAAATCCAGGGCAAAAATTAATTAATTTTTTTTTAAAATAAAGAAATAAATTTTAAAAAAGGACCAATTATATATATATATATATATATATTTTTTTTTTTGGGAACTAGAAAAAAAATATATATAGCGCAACTGTCAAGGGAAAAAAAGAGGATCTTTTGGGATATTTTTTTTCAGAGGCTGCTGACAATGATCATCAATCAATCACCCCATTCCTCTACTGCACCCGTGCTATTCGCCAACAGACTACGCGCTTTGCTTTCGAGCGTTACACACATATGGAACTACAGGATGCAAGTTATAGCTTTTTTTTTAAAAATACATATAGTTTATAGATGCACCTTTTAAAAAGTCACTTTTATGTTCTATACCCGTAGGTACTCTCCATGTTCAGGGTTCTAGATTTAGATCAGTTTGGGCACCCGAATTTCTTAATTGTACGCCGAAAAAAAAGTCTTTTGAGTGGTGGGATAGGACGGTATTGGTGACTCCGAATACCTCTGTACCAAATGTTTAATATTTGCATTTTTTGTGAAGAGAGTCTGTTAGATGGATAAAAACGAATACAACTAACGACTACTAGTACTACTTTTGAGGAAGTTGCCTGGCTTGTGGAATTGGGGTTGAAAAAAAATGACTTTATGATCACCACATTTTGTTCGCCATTTATCGGACAGTTTAGCACGCCCACCTCACGGTGCAAAGGTGCAGGGTTCGATTCCGGCTACGGCCTTCCTGTGTAGAGTTTGCATGTTCTCCCTCGTCGTCCCTGTGTGGGTTTTCTCCGGGTACTCCGGCTTGCTCCCACAATCCAAAAACAGTTAATGGAACACTAAATTGTGATTGTGAGCGTAAATAGTTGTTCGTCTATGTGTGCCGTGCAATTGGCTGGCAACCACTTCACGGTGAGCCTCCAATAAATGTAGGTTTATAAATGATACAACATAAGTTACTGGAAATAATTTTGCGGACCCCCGGGGACCACCTGAACCCCCTTTGAGAAGCACTGAATTTGACCGAGGTGCTGACACAAGATTTGGATTTGGTCCCTGAGCCCAAGGCGATTGCTGCAGCCAACACATTTTGCCGTACCCTGTCAAGCATCTTCAGAAAAAGAAAAAAAAAGTGCATTCTGAAGCGCAGGTGGCCTTACCCAGGTAGAGAGACGCATTCTCCTTCTTCACGTTATCATCCAGATAGGTGGGCCCGAGGGTGTAGATGGGCGTGGAGCCCATGCCCACCAGGATCTGGGCGCAGATGAACAGCGCCACGTAGAGGTTGTGTTCGTTGCCTTCGTGGTCACGGTGGCACGACGCCGCGTCCGCCGCATCCCGCCCGCTGCCGTTCCCGCCGAGGCAGAGACCCTCTTGGCCCACCGACGCGTTCATTTCCTGGATCTGGTATGGCGGCGAGATGAAGTGGGGCAGGGAGAACAGCGCCGCCCCGGCGGCGATGACCACGGCGCCGACGGCCAGCCAGCGCGGCCTCTGGCCCCGGCCGCCGAAGTACGAGATGAAGACCACCACCAGCAAGCTGCCGATGTCGAAGCAGCTGACCAGCAGGCCCGACTCGGAGCTGCGCAGGCTGTAGCGCTTCTCGATGGTGGTGATGACGCTGCTCAGGTAGCCCGAAACCATCAGGGACTGGATGAACGTTAGGTAGCACATGCAGAACAGGAAGCAGCGCGAGTCTCCGAGGATAACGTGCACGTACTTCCTGGCTGGGACGCGGATAAGGCGAGAGAGGGAGAAGCCGACCTTCTGGCCCCCATCCGGCCTGTCGGGGTCCACGGGTAGGGAGCTGCTGAGGCCCACCATGCTGGACACAGAGGGGGAGAAGTCTGTCCTGGAGGAGGGCGACTCGGGGGTTTTCGGCGAGAGCTCTTGTTTCTCTTCCACATGAACGGCAGTGGCGTCAAGCAACGCGGCTTCCTTGCAGTGATTCTGGCACGGTGCGTTCAGGATGGGTAAGCTTTTGGACTTGAAGCAGCTTTCAGAGTCCAGGTACTGGTCCTGGAGCTGGAGGATCTCCAGAGATTCGGAGTGATCGCTGCCGGCCTCGTCACTGTCTGACGACGTCATGGCGCAGCCAGGTAAGAGGAAGAGGAGGCAGAGGAAGGGAGGTGTAACTCTAGAGGGGGCCCCGGCTGTGCTGAGAAGGCTTCTAGTGTGACATAGGGACTCGGTTGGGAGGCGTTGAGGACGAAATTAACGACCTCCCTGCCGGCATCAACACACCAGACTGGATGCCTCTGGTAAAGGACATTTTTTTTCCAACTGTTGGTAAGACGGCGCACCTAGAATCAAATGATCTTCACAAGCCAATAAGCAAAACCTGTGAATACAGTCCATGAGTTCTGAATCTTGGGGGGGGTCATCTGATTTCTGTCTGATTTAGACTCCCATTGTGGTGCTGCGTGTTATGGCTCTTTGTTAGATGCTCGTTTTCTTTGTTCCACAGCAGAGCAGCAGCCTAGAGACACAACAAACAACAAGTATTGATGGTGTCCAGAATAAGGACGTGTGCACTTTACGCCTCAGGAAATCCTGAGGCCAGGCAATTCAGATGCTGAATCCTTTCAGGTTGAAAAGCTTTTTACACACACAACTGTATTCTTCTCATCGAGGATCATGATTTTTAAAAGTTGCATATGGGAAAATTACAATACAAACAAAAGAAATAATTGTTTTGGATTTTTTTCCCCACTTGCCAAGTTTGTTCTGTAGCCTGTTTTATCCCCTGGTGAAATTTTACATTTTGGAATTCACTTGGGAGAATGTACTTTTTACGTCATGTTATTTTGCACCATCAATTTAGTCAAGATACTGTTGTTGCTCTGTAAAAGATATTGTGCACTACATATTTTCATTTTGTTTGGTCTATGTACACTTGAATTAATGTTGAGTTTGAAAAAAAAATAGAGTATGAATAAAAATACGATATTAAAAATGATTATTTTGTTTACTGCCACAATTCCTGACATAATTTCCGTATGCAGTTTGCCTGCGTTGACCAAATGGTCTCGGATGCACACTTTTTAATCACGAAACTACTGAATTCTAAACCAACAGCCGACCGCAAACACCACAAACAAAGCGTACGACCAAGTGACGATGTTGTCAAAACGTCCCAAAAGACTAAAACGGAAATTTAAAAAAAAAACTGCAGCATCTCTCCCTTTGTCACCTCACAAAAACACAGTTGGAGAACAAAAGAGCACGCTGTCACTAAACGTCTCACTCAGTCACTCTGACGACAAACACGCCGCGACAACGCCACAACATAGATATTATCGTACGAATTTGTCCCGAAGAGGCGATATATTTGAATGTGTTGCTGAGAATGACTTTAAAGGGCGGCTGTACTCACACAGGGCACAAAAGAGGTAGCCTGTTGTTGTCCTTGTAGCGGGCGCTCGCTGAATGAAATCGGTTTGATGCGCAGAGCTGGTGCTGTTGGCGCCGCCTCCACGGACCGTATTAAATTAGACAACTTTTGCAGTTTCGCCACCAAAAGCTACGCCAAAGGAAATATGCACACACTATTCCAACTCAAAAGTTATTTTAATATTAATTCGTAGCCTATAAATAAATAGTTACAATAGTTTACAAGGCGACGAAAAATATGTGTTTTTGAAGAAATTAAGTACCTTGAACGCATCGCGCCACCAGTTGTGAATTGTTGACAACGTCAGCCATCTTGGGACTCGTAGTTTCCAGTTTTTGGTGACATAACTAGCTAACGTTAAAAAACTAATATTAACAAAACACGTTACATTTACCGCAAACAAACTGGAAAATTAGCACTACTACGTTTTTAGTAGCGGTATTACACTGACATAGTGACATCGAATAAACGAGACTCGAAACCTCCGTACTTTTTGTACCAGCATGCATTTCGGCCCACTATGGCGGCCTGTTGAAGAGGACTCCGCCATACGTCATCTCAACAGCTGGTCACACACAAACGCCATTCAGCACACTCGATATGTAATATTGTAATATACAGTATAACTGATTTAAATATCACACACAAACGCCATTCGGCACACTAAATATGTAATATTGTAATATATAACTGATTTCAATAGCAACATCATTAAATAAGACAGCACATCGCACTATTTGCAATTTTAATATTCTGATGACCTGTTTTAATAATCTTAATCCCTTGTAAAACGCACAGCAACCCCTTTTTCCTCACAAATTTCAGCACCAATCTGGCACCCCACAAAAATAACTGTGGGGGTAAGGGTGTGACGTCACACGATTGACTCATCGTTTATTTTCACATTTGAAAATGTGTTGTTGTTTTTTTATATTATATTTCGGGTTTCTTATCTGCGACCAAAAGAAGCCCAGTAAGGTTATTAAAGAGTATGTGAAATACTCTAGTAATTCTGATTTGTACATAAAATTCGTATTCTTGTGTGATCTGAAAGAACTGAAGGAGGAGAAACTGCAGCAGCTGACATTGTTACAAACGACTCCAGTGACGTGCAACTCCATTACTGGAACAAGACTATGCTACTGTTAAAAGAATGACACACACATATGAATTGCGTATGTAGTACATCAGTGATTTTTTTTTAAAACCAGATGTATTCAACTCATCTGAAAAGGGACAAGCCGAAAGGAGAAGATGTATTCAACTCATCGACCACCAGATGGTGGCCCAGTAACGCTGTAAGACCGCCATAGAGTAATGAGCTGCAGCTGTTTGCAAGAGTAAATTTTGACACGGTTAAAGTACCGTGACAAAGGAAAAATTAATCCGCAGATGCAATACACTATTTGCGAAATTGCAAAATGCAAGAATATTTGTGTGTATTTGTTTATTTTGAGAGGAAAAAGATGCTTTGGTACAGAATACTTCCACTACAAAGAAATCACAGACTCTGGAGACAAAAAGGAATTTGAAGCGCTTTTTTTGTTTTAAATCAATCCAGAAAAATCAAACAAACGTAGAGACATCTATGAGGGAATTATATACTACATGAAATCAAACTTCTGCTGACAGGAAAGTTTAGCATGCGAGACACGGGCAAGTGAATACGATTCGGAAGCCCACCGCTAGATGGCGGCAACGAACTTCACAACATCCAGCCACAATCAATTCACATTGAGAGGAAGGACAATAGCAATTGGCTGGGGGAGGGGGGCGCAAGATGGCGACCGAGTAGACGGACTTAACTGAGCTGGCGTCTATTAAATTTATTAGGTTGTATATGTTTTATATTTGAATACTGTGTCCACTTTGTTCTTCCCAACATTTGTTTGTGAATTTAATTGTTCAATCAAGAAAGGGGGTGGGATATCAACTGGTGGCAGTAATGCAAATCAAAATGGTTTCGAAGAAGATAACATTAGGTGCAAGTCAAGTTTATATGTACTGTGTTTTTATATAATCCACTGGGTGTTGAGGGCATTTTATTAAAATGAAGAAACCTGTAAAAAATAAATGTGGGTGTTTTGGGGCGGGTTGGCAGTGGAATGATTGCATTTGCATTCATTTTAATGGGTTAAGAGCATTTGGTTGCGTGTGTAAAATATGAATGTTACAGAACAAATTAAAACTTGTATCTAGAGGCACCACTGTGTAGCCTATTATTTTGTAAACGATAAAGATGATTGTTTAGTTTGGGAGGTTTTTGGTTGCTATTATTAACATTTCATATCATTTTTATGCTCAAGTGAAACTTAAATCGTCCTGATGACGACATCAGCCGCAAATGTTCCCGCTGGCCTTGGGAGAGGTAAAAGCCACAGTGGAGGAGGGGGCGCGCACACTCTTCCTGTCAACCGTTCCCACTTCATTGACACGGACAGGAATCGCTAATCAAAGTCTGTCTGGTTCTCTGACGCTGACCCGTGTTCATTAATGCAACATGCACACAGACACATACACGAAAACATTATTCAGCCTTGGCTAGTTGCTGCGACATGTACGGTAAAATGAGGCGAGGCCTCGTGTGACCGGAAGCATTGAGAAGCAGAGTGCTTCATGTTGCAAAATATTTGGACTGCTAAAGAAAGCCTAGAGGATGTCGTCATTACTTTGTTTTAGTAAACCAACAGGGTGGCCAGTCATTCCTTTATATTGCAATACAAATTATTATTCTTTAAATGGTTCGACTTTGTATTGTTTGTAGTCGGCTGCGCCACTACTTTACGTTTTTCTGTTTGTGTTTTTCTGCAGCTCCTCTTTTGAGCACCTTCCAAGAAAAAAAAAAAAAAAAAAGGCCTGGCTTAGAATGAGTCTTTTGTGTTGTATGTTTAGAACCGCATACAGTCGCGCTTGCTCCCTAAATGAGCCTTTTCAGCCGACGCTAGCCCAGCGAGCAGCTGATGCATACGAATCCCAACCGGAGGGTGCTGGTGTGATTGTGTGTTTAAAAAAAAAAATGCAAGGGGAAGCCATGCCCCCCACCACCGGCTAAAAATAAAGACCCCCACCATGATGAGCAATTGGAGCAGATTGGGCTCTCCTAACTCCCATTCCATGCTTATGCTAAAGCCGAGCCACCCACTGAATGACAAAAGGTGGCTTCCTAATCAACGACGAAGACATGAAGAATAATGCAGTCCTTTCTCTTCGCGCTGATGCTCAACACTGATAGCACGCACACGCAAGCGCGCTCCCATGCTGAGAGATGGAACAACATTCAACGTGCATTCCAGTTCTCAGCGGGAGGCCATTCGGGGTCCTCGGAGAAGGATATTGTCATGCACGTTTTCTTCTGATCAAACAGTGTAAGAAGGATAGTTAAAACAGGAATATAAAAATGTTATCAAAAAAGTTTTGTATTTTTGTAGGAGATGGGGGAGGGTGGTAAAATAAACCCACTATGGACATAATGAGGCTTCTTGCAGATTTTTATTAGATTACACCCAAGTTAAAATAAAACCATCTACTTGTCTAGTCAAGACCTATATTTTTTGTTGAACGCTTAATTTTATTGGATGTAAATCCACTATGGCCCACTAGATGGTGGCAACCTTACGTGTCAATTTGAAAGAAGAACAAAAAGCGTCAGCACAGTTTTTGTAGACAATTATTGACTCATCATGAAGTTGCATTTACATTTTGGGATATGAAGGATGTCTCGCCTATTTCATTAAGTGTGCCTCGTCGCTCTGGGTGGGGTTGGGGAGGAGCTGTTGTGACCCCCCCCCCCCCCGGCCCCACATTCTAAACAAGAAGCCTGTCATTTATTAGTCAACTGTTAATTGAAGACGAAGATGATCAGTGGCTTTTATTGAATCCCATTCGGACGGCTCTTTGTCAATCATGACGTGAGCATCAGTGCAGATGCGGCATCTGTTACGTAACGTGCTGCGAAAAAGCACACACTGGCCTGGGGGCAATGTTGCGTTCAAGTCGGCCGGAAAGTTGAAGGCGCAAAAATGAACCAGCTTCTCTTCAAACTGTTGAAACTGTTAACTAAAAATGTTTTTAAAAGTTCTTAAGAAGCATTTCACGTAAAAATGAAGATGGCAAAAATGAATAAGAAAATTATCTCCCCAGGTTAAATAAATGCAGGATGAGTTTAACAGTAAACATGTCAGTTAAAAAAAAAGTTTTGCCGTGCAGAAAATTAAAAAAAAAAAAAGTTTGTTATGGCAAAAAACAGTAACAAAATCGTAATTTCCCAGGTTATTTGAAAACAGCATGAGTTTTACAAAAAGGAGAGTAAAACGGATAATGAAAAATAAAGTTTTTTGTGCTGTCGAAAAACGTTATGTAATGACCCTTGTGTCATGAATGCAGCATGCAAGTCACAAAATGAGAAACTAAAAAAAAAAAAACCTGAAAAAAATGTTACAAAGTACCTTTTTACCTTTTTACCTACGTTCCAGAAAATTTCCCAATTTTCTGGAACGTAGCCTCACAAACTGAGTCTGTGTGCGTCTGTGGGTGAGTTTGCAGTGCGGGGCACACATTAATGATCGCCAGGCTTAAACAAACCCTCTGTGGTTGTTCGCCATCGACCCGCTGATCCGCCGATCACAACCGGCTAACGGATCCGCGGAGGCCGTAATTGACTTGCTCTTTGGGCATTCACACACACACACACGGGCGCGCGCAAACACAAATACGTGCGGGATTAGCAGCCGCCATTAGCCACGCCCCTGTTGCTCTTTTTGTTGAATTGTTTGTTGTGCTCGTGGCGCTAATTATAAGCTGTAGAGAAACGTGTGATTGCGGTGCTTGGTTGGAGTCCCAGAGGGGGATCAGTGTCTGGGCTGCCCTTTGCGCTGCCTGATTAGAAACGAGGGGGGCAGACAAAAGTATCGATTTAGCTGTCAAAAACGAAACTCCCGTGGAGCCCCCGCTATTCGCTATTAATTGACGCCCATTGTAATTGCAATGAGAAAAAAGATGGGGATTGCTCCCCGCCTCCCCAAAAAAGTTTTTATCTAACCGGAGAATCAGCTATTTTAATGCCAACATATAAGAATGTGAAACGCCGTAGACATGCTAACTGAAATTAGCGCAGATGTTATGGTAATGACCAAAGTCACACCTTTGAGAGTTTTATACTATACTAATCCATTCAACTCATTCCTATTTCAAAATAATGCTGATTTAAAAAAATAATAAAAGCCCAAATTATTTTTTATATTGACTTTTCCTCGTTCTAATGTTTAATTTTTCAGCTCATTTCTATTCCAAAAACATAAAGTCCAAAAATGAAGAATTTTCTTTTGACACACATACCTTCTGTACTTATTTGGAATGAGACCATGGAAAGAAATTCATTTTCATTGGGAACAAAGGTCCCAAGAGATGTGCAAAACAAGCCTACCTGGCTGGCCCATGATGTCTTCACAAATGCAGCTTTCGGATTTGGAGGAATCAGCAAGCCCATACCAAATTTTTGCGGGACGTTTCTTGTCTTAAACAGTATATTCTTCAGAAAAGGTTCCTGTCAAACAAAGCATCAGTCAAAGACAATTACGTGTTGCGTATTTAAAGCAGCTACAGCCTTTGCTACCCGAATGCTGGCATACAATGGGAAACTCCATCGGCACACGAGCTAACAATTAGCATCTTGGTTGCCGTCTTGTTACCCTTCTAACAATAGCTATCTGAACACAAAAACTGTTGAATTATGATTAATTGTATTTAATGATGTTATGACTGTAAGCTTTTATAAAGTTGAACATTATAGAGTCCTTTTTTTTCCCTCATTTCAAGCAAACGGTAAACCAGACCTTGCTAACAACGGAAGCTTGTTGGCAAACATCCGCAGTCACATAATCACTCAAAACATCCCCATCTCCGTCCCCTCCCTCATTTTACCCCAAATGAGCTCATCCTTTTTGGCTTCAGCCCTTGAAATATGGCCCCCTGGTGTTTATTGGCCCATAGGCGCCATTAAGGGAAGCAGGATGGTAAAGGTGTGTGTGGTTTGGTTGTGTTTTCGGCCTGGATGGATGGCCCGTCATGAGTTCCCTCCATCGTATTTCTGATTAACTCAAGAGAAAAAGTGTGTTTTTGTTGTTGTTTTTTTTAAAGGACGCTCCCTATCTCTTCTTCCTTTTTCCTTGCGCCCTATCGCTTTATTTATTTATTTGGAAACTTTTAATTAGCGTCGTCATGCCCGACGGCGGAGGATGACTTGATTAAGGCTGTCGCGCGCAGTTCCAGTCTCTAGCCCGCTGATGGATGACTCCCAAGCTTATTAACTTACTCGTCACTCCCGACAATCAATAACGCGCCGGACCTCGAAATGCAAGGAAGGTGAAGGAGGAGGAGGGGGGGGGGGGGGGGCAAAGGGCCGCCATCATGGAGAGACGCATGATTAGCCCGCGTCGCCAATATGGAGAGAGGAGCACAGGTGTATTGATTCGGATGGATTAGGCTCAGTTGCAGAGGCTTAAAAGCTTCCTTGTTTCCTCCACTTTTGCTTGTAATCGTATCTGACGCTGTCATGTTGACGGATTTTTTTATTTTATTTTTTACCAACACTCAAAGCAGACCAAAAAAATATTTTGTTTCACCCCCCCCAAAATAAATGCTCAATATCAGATTTAACGGGATAAATATGTTTTGTGATAAATCCGACCATAGAACATCTTATAATGTGAAAAGATCACGTTAAAGTGTGACTTTTGTCATGTTTTAACGTGACATTTATCAGGGAAAAACGCAAAATTCATCACTTTGCATCATAAAACCTCACCTGTTAAAAAGCTACATTTAAGATAGCCTTTATTTCTCACATAAGGTGAAATTGATCACGCTAAAACCTCAAATTTACCACGTTTTAAGATGGAACAAATCGGAACTTTGCACTTCCGTGGGACGGGAATTATTTAAAAAAAAAAAAAAAAAAAAAACTTTCAAAGGCTACAAGTCAAACCCGCCGGTTCTTGAGCACCCTCACGTTTCCTTTTACCCGAAAGACCACCCATGAGACAAGGCAGATGAGGAAAGGTCACAAAAAAAAAAAAAAAAAAGAATTCCCAACGGGGTGGCTTCTCCGCTCCACCAGGTCTTTTCAGGAATCGGAGCTCATCATCGAAGATCATTTTGCCGCCAATGGAGGCGCTTCAGCGTGCCGAGAAACCTTGACATGTCTGAAGGTAACGTCCCCGGCTGATGAAACACACAAAAGCCTTTTTCGCTCCGCGTGTTGCCATACTGATGACGACTTGATGCGATTTCAAAAGAAAAGAAAATGTCGGAAGCGGTGTCATTACATCTACCTTGGACATTTCACCTGCAGTTCCTTGTTTTATGGAATGGGTTCTTCAGATTTTTTTTTTTGTGGCACTCCTCAGGATAAGACAGGTCTACCAATTTTCATGTTGCAAAGTGAAATTCTTTGTAGATCACCTGGCAGTGGATGAAATGATCCTAAAATGGTTACTTCAAATCCAAGTGGCAGAATTTCTGCCATGGATGGGTTCTTGAGAATTTTTTTTGGTGGGTCTCCTCAAAATACGTACGTCTAATCTAATCTAATTTCATGTTGCTAAATGAAGCTGATTTAGGGGGCTGAATTAAAAATATACAGGATGTGCATTTCTTTTTTTTTTTAAGGACGTCACCTATTAAAAAAAAAAAAAAAACTCTTTTCTGCTGCGCTAAATCAACACAACTTTTAAAATTCTGATATAAAGAGCGATTACAGCATAGTATACTGACCTCTGGTTCTCCTCCGTTTGTGTTGTGAAGCTTCCTGGGAGGGAAAGAGCCCTTTGAGATGATGCGCGCCATTAATGTGACCGGTCTCCGTTTCCCAGCCATTGATCTCTCGATGCGGAGCCTCCAACCCCGACCGACTGCGAGAAGACGACAAGCATGATGAAGACTTTCGAAGGTCATCGATACAAGAAATCACCGCTTTTATTGATGTATTTATTTTGTGACTCACTGGAAATGCGAAAAAATAAAAATACAAAATTTAAAAAATTTGAAATCCTAAAAATACTATCTTTAAAAAAAAAAAATCGAAAAAATTAATGTTACAAACATGAGGTTAAGGTAGAAAAATAAGATTGTACAAAAATGCAAAATCAAATCGTTTTCCTTTTTTTTAAAAGATTTTTTAAAAAAAAATTTGGGTGAGGGTTTCAAAGGTTTAAAAGATTGTTTCTATTCACCATTAAGAATTTCATGCAAATATCTCCTGATTTCTGAAATTATATACAATGACAATTTATTATAAATGTGCTTCCCATTTTACAACTTGGACCCAGCAACGTCAAACATCGAACATATTAAGAGTAAAAAAAATAATAATTACACCGAACTGTCCATTTTGTCCTCGAGTGACATAATGTTGCACCATGTTTTCCCAAGTCCCCTGAAAGAAAGTTAACTTCTCCACGAAGCTTTCAGCTCGGACGTGTGAAGGATTGATGTCATAAAAGCCATTAAAAAGACAACTGAGAGCGACGTTTTCCCAAGCCCTGCCTGCCCACTTAGTGGCTACATTAAATCCCTGCAAGAGAAACTTTGTCTCAATTACAGAAAATTATTGCCGACCTCTGCATTTTTTTCCCCTCCTTTTTTTCCCTCCCCCCCCCCCCCCGCTCTGCTGCGATGCACATTATGAGAAATATAGAGCGGCTTTTACCGTATGCACTCCAGCCTGAGCCGTCATCTGTGACTTCTATTAGCTTGCCGCTCAATAGCGCTCTTGTCCTTGAATGTAGTCTTTCTATTAACTTTTTTTTTCCTAGTTTGTTTTAATTAAAACCGCTGATGGAGTCTTTTTGGATGGGGGTGGGGGGGGGGGGTTGGAGTCGGAGATATCACAACAGCGCTAATGAATTGGTGATATGTCCGGCAGATGAATCAATGCAGATTGTCTGTATGGCTCGGCATGAATCAGACTGTGAGGGGGAGAAAAAAAAAAAAAAGCATAAACAGATCAATTGAGCTTTCGCGGCTTGCATATTGCTGACATATCCCAATCCTGGCCAGTGTGTGTGGCCAACTTGCAACCAGAGCTGTAACGCAAGCTCATTTAACATATGGCATCTTTACCATCGGTGGGGTAAACGCAGCGGGGGGGCGCGGAGGATGGGCAAACACACCGCGGCGCACACATTAGCACACGCATGCCACACACTAAGCCGATGGAAAGCTTCTTTATGACCCTTTAAAATGGATGAACTTTGGAAGGAATATATATTTGTGGGCCGAGCAGCTCAAGGGCAAATGTAAAAATGTACTCGATATTCTCGGGACTTTTGTTTGGAGCTCACGATGAAAACAAGTCCATCGAGGATTTGTCCGATTTTACAAACAAAATGGCGGTGCTCATCCCACAAATGTGTGTTCCTTACAAAAGAGGCATCGCTTCAAAGCATTTTGGACAGTCTTTCTATCTGCCTTACCTATATTTGCAGGACCCGATGTTAGCGTGAAGTAAGAATCCACTTTGTCAAGGCTTCAGGGTCAAAGCAAGAGCCTATAGAAGATTTGTCACATTTTACGAAAAAAACATCGTGCTGGTTATTCCACAAATTTATTTTCATCACAAATGGGGGTGTCATTTGAAAGGGTCATGTGCAGGCTTTCAATCTGCATTTCCTATAGCGGGACAGAAGCACGCACCTTGAAGAGTGGGTCACAAGGATGTCGCTATCAGCTGTCAAAGCTTAAACCTTAATGGAGGCTGGCAATCCTAACAAATCAATGCGTCCCCAACAAGGGGCTCGGGTTTCCAACCACACTCCGAGAGCGGGCATCACCTGACTGGAACGGCCCCGACAATCATACGTCAATCTAGAAGAAAGAAAAAAACAAAATCGGATTCTTTTTGGTTTTAAGAGTTTAGACGCCCAGAAGCGAGCGGCGAGTCAGCTAGCAAGCAGGAGGTGACGCTAGGCTATGCCAACAAGGCTGTAAAGTAGCCGTTAGGGTACATTAGAGGCTCTTTGAAGGCATCATGAATTTTTCAGCGAAGGGGGGGGCGGGGGGTGCATGGTCGCAACCTTAAACACATCACGGGCCCTTCAGGATACTCTCACCTTTAACCCCTGTTCTCCCTTGGGGTGGGTGGTCACGGTCAATGATCTGCCCGGTAACAGAGGACTATCACACGGGGGTCAAGTGGATGTTTTCACATCCTCAGACTGATTAAGGTGCTAAATAATGGCAGAGGGGCAGGCTGACATTGATACAGTGGCATCATGGGCTGATTTATACACAGTGAAATGCGCTCAAATTAATGTTGCGTTTGATGCTGCTAAAATGACATTAAATGCCTCTCAGGGGAATGTGGTGATTAAATGTACATTGGATGTTTTTTAAAAAATAATTACAATGGATGCAAAAATATTCTGTCTTTGTAGAGAGCAAACTTGTAATTTTATTTTAGGGTACGTCTTTGGGGACAAAAAATCATTAATATCCTTCCAATGAATCAGAATTATTCTGGAGCTTGTCTGTGTGCATTACTCATTATTTTCTTTTTCAATTTCAAAAATTAATTATGGATATCATTACAATGAATTACAAGGATTCTGTGTGCAGAACCAATTCATGATGTAATTTATTAAAAATATAAAAAACATTCCATTTCAAGCTATAAGAGCATATACAGACTGTAGCTTGCTTGTATAAAGTGCTGATTATTTTTGTAGTCAACTCATAAAAACAATACATTAAAATATGATTATGTAGTTTGATTTTATTGAGTTTTTAAATGCGTAATCACATTTAAAAATATAAATCAGGGAAACCAAAAACAGAGACTATTTTTTTTCGAATTGAATTGAAAACAATTTTTTTTCTTTTCCTTTTTACAATTTTTTGCTTGCTTTCACTTTTGTCAATTTATTGTTGTATTGTGTTTTATATGTTCAATAAAAATGAACAAACAAAACAAATATAAAAACGGTTCCAATCAACAAGTACACGACAAATTTCCAATGAAATGAAAAGCTGTAAAACCACGACAGAAAAAAAATGTAAATCAACAATTTTTTTTTGTTGTTGCTGTATTTCCTACCTTGTAAAATCAACACCGTGAAAACCTCCATTACTTATTATGTCAATTTGTAAAATAAAAGGCATGACAGTAGGACGAAATGGATGAGATGATGAGGGCGGGTGTGGACACTTTTTTTTGGAGGGGGGGGTGCCCTCCGTGAGCGTGAGTGTGTGTAAATGGATTTAGTTTAGGCGAGATTAGCCGCACAAAGTGAGGCAGAGACATGCACGTCGTGCATGCGCTGGGTGTCGGGAGTGTCCATATGCTACCAAGCCTTCCCTCGGGGACCAACACATGGCCCTCCACTGCACTCGATCAAAATGGACACTTTGAAAGAAATATTTGGAAAATACTTTTTTCAGCCTTCAAAAAATAAATTAATTAAATAACGTTTGTGGTCGATGAACCATAGCTAGTTGGCTTCATGCTAACACATAATGGAAAACGTCATTGACTGACTAGCAAATAACATTAACTTTAAAGGATTTTAAAATTATAATATCATATGTTCTCCCTCATTTTATTCAAATACCCAAATGAAATTGACTGGCTCACTCACCTGTGTGAATAAATTTGGTGTTGGAAAGAGTCTACGTCACAACAGCAGCTTGGCCAATTAAGTAAAGCACCACACGTGTTTCAAACACTATGAAGCGTTTACTATGTCCCTGTTTTTGGTGGACACGATTTTATTGACCATCTTTTTGGTGGATAGTATCAAATCCTCACGCACTTTCAACGAACTCTCCACGACGTAGAAGGAAAATAAAAGTTACTTATCTATTTGAGATCGACGTTGCAACGGGCTTGACACGCTCTTCTTCTCAATTCCAGACTCGCGGTTGGAGGTGATGTCTGCCCTCGTGTGGTTAATACTGGTATTACATCTTTCAAAGGCTCGACAACATTCATTCATTCATTCATTTTCCGAACCGCTTAATCCTCACTAGGGTCGCGGGGGATGCTGGAGCCTATCCCAGCCGTCTTCGGGCAGTAGACGGGGGACACCCTGAACCGGTTGCCAGCCAATCGCAGGGCACACAGAGACGAACAACCATGCGCACTCACGCCTAGGGACAATTTAGCGTGTTCAATCAGCCTGCCATGCATGTTTTTGGAATGTGGGAGGAAACCGGAGCACCCGGAGAAAACCCACGCAGGCCCGGGGAGAACATGCAAACTCCACACAGGGAGGCCGGAGCTGGAATTGAACCCGGTACCACTGCACTGTGAAGTCGACGTGCTAACCACTGGACTACCGGGCCGCCTTGGCTCGACAACAGTAATAGTTTTATGTTTCGGAAATTAATATAGGGTCAGTCCAAGTGTGGGTGGGCCGCCAGTTGCCCATTCCTCTTTCATTAAAAAAAACAACTAAATTTATGTCATGATTTAATCCGTAAAATTCCATCTGATTATTATTATTTTGAAAAGGCCTCATATCGGCCGATATAATGGACGGACAGATTGATCAACTGGGCAACCAATATTTGAATAGAAAGAGTGGAACAACGCATGTAGATAAATCTTTGAAAAATATTCACAGGCAAATATTCTTTATCCTCTGCGAAAATATATATTATGCTTCCTCTTATTTGACACCAGGGACAAACTATTAGGAACAGTACCGTACACCAACCGCCTTAATTATGTGTACCATCCAATAAGCAACTCTCTGTAAGTTTTTATCAAAAATGGCCATTTTGGTCTCGCCTACCTCACGTCGTGCTGTTATAGTCGCGGTACAAGAGGGTTTTGTGTGGCGCACGCCGAGAGGAAACCAGCGTGGAAGAACGTGGAACAAGTCGAATGACAAAGGCGAGTGTCGGCCTCACATGCACATCGTATCTCTTCCGCATGTGAATGGAGCATCTTCCTTACTGCCCTCATCTTTTTAGTACGCTCACTTGTCTTATCATGTTGAATGGAGGCCTGGAGGGGGCCGGAATATGTTACCCCACGGGAGCACAGTGGTTCTCCACTGCAACCCCTGTGGAGCAGGGTGAGGGCCATCTGCCCCCTTCTTCTTCTTGGGAGTAAATCCCACCTTGAGGAGACACACACACAGCGCACACACACAATATGGAGGGGCGTTACAGACTGTGTTTGATCTGCCTTTCATATGGTCTTCAGCAACCTGCCAGCCACTGAGACACTCGATGTGTGCGTGCGTGCGTATGTGCACATATGTTAGCGGTGATTGCACCCCATGTACCAAATTGAGAGAGAGAGACTATATGTAGTTCGATAATAACAACACATTGTGTGCTGTGAATTGCTCTAGTGCCTCTATTATTAATATTAATATAAACATAAGCGCTGATGTCTCAATGGACCAATGATGGGCCAGTAGGGGCGGGGCTAGACTGTGGATGATCTCTCCGTTTGAATGTCATTCTCTCTCTCTCTCTTGCTTTCTTTCCATTGTCTCTCATTCCATCCCGCCACAAAGCGGAGGAGGTAGTGGGGGGTGCACTTTTCTTTGCGGAGACCCCCCCCCCCAGGGGGTCGTATACATGGCAAGGAGGGAGGATCCGCTCCAATCATATACTTGTTTGAGCCTCTATAGTTGTTCTATTTGAAGATGACCCTTCACCCCCGACTTGCCTGCAGTCCATCCGGCCATTTTTCAATGGACGCTTTTTGTCTACTGCACAAGTAAAGTTCTGATGTTCTAGTCGGCTTTTCTTGACGTTGTCACACAATTCGGTCTGCAGAGAGCTTCTGCGACATGAGAAGGGATGTTAGTGTTTGAACGTATTAGTCGGGAGAAGGCCGTAATGCTCTATCAGTCAGTGAGACATGTGGTGACAGAGTGTGGAGGCAGATGTCAGTCAGGCTGTTTCATTGTACTTGTGGCAGTCGAGGGAACTGGCAGCACAACACACTATTGTCATTCATTTGCCCCACGGGGACTTGTTTCATTTACACCCTGCTTCTTACATCAGCGTCACACATGCGACGCTTGTGTATGTACGTCGAAACACACAAACCAAAAGGCTATTTTAAATGGAGATAGTTTTGTATTATTGAGCATTATTTTTTATTCATTAAAAAAATTGCATGAATAACAAGCCACAAATCATGTGTGTATTATTTAATTCTTTGTCAAAATGATAAATAAAGGAGGCCACTTTTTCAGAGGAAATATGATCAGACCTTATAAATTACGACAATGAAAAAAAACGTCTGTCTCTGAACACAAAGATCAAATAATAACAACACAGTCGGCAATAATAAATGAAATAGAAATCTGGGTTCACAATCCACAGCAGTGATCACATCCATATAAACAGTTTCACACACGTTTGCGTGATGATTTGAATGACGGTGTGCATCAATACAACAAAATCTTCCTCAACAGTTACCATTTGAAACCAACTGTTTTTTTGTTTGTTTTTTTTTGCCTGTAATTGGGCAGCATTTTTTACAGTCCCGTTTTGGTCAGTGGATATTTCGGTGCTGTTGGAGAGTCTCCGTTCGTGCGGCTGGATGGATGGCTGCTGAGGAGGGCGTATGCAGGAATAGTCGTTACGATTGCATGACTGTCCGTGTTTTATGTTGTGTTCTTTTATATTGTGTTATTTTATGTTAACTGTTCTGTAAAGCTTTGTCCCAGCTGCAGACGTTTTGAAAGCGCTATATAAATAAAGATATATTGTATAATAAACTTGTTTGACTTTAGTTCCATGGACGATATTCCGGATTTAAAACCGTGATACCAGTGTAAAGTTGGAAGTTTCTTTCGGTGTTTCTTTGACTTTTTGGATTGTCCAAGAGAGATTCCTCCGCTGGTCCATTTTCTGGAGTGAGAATTGTGCTGTCCAAGATTTGCCTGGCTAAAAAAGAAAGAAAGAAAAAAGAAAAACTAATTAATTTGAAATGCATTTCATATTCATATTTCTTTCACATGGGGAGCAACAAAATAAAAAACACGTATAATATATTTAAGTCTGTTGTATCTTATTACTGCATTTTACAACAGGGATTTATTTCGATTCCACAAAGAAAAAAACGCTCCAGTTAAATATTACTCCACAAAAAAAAAAAAAATCACGTTCATAAATAAATCGAACACTCTTAAACGCTTAAAAAACTCAACTAAAAATGTTGGTGCAACACAATGATTTAATTTGTTACTTTTATGACTTTTGGCGTGGTACTTGAGCTCCGGCTCCTCCTGGAAGGAAGCACCACACAGGTCGCAGGGGAACGGCTTGTCCCGGGCGTGAGTCCGCCGGACGTGACTGTCGTGGGCGGCGTGTGAGGCGAAGGCCTTGCCGCAGTGCTTGCACTTGAAGGGCCGCTCTCCGGAATGCTGGCGGATGTGTGTGCGCAAAATGCTGGAGGCAGTGAAGGCCTGAAGTGGAGGGCGAAGGCCGGGGAGGGGAGGGGGCGACAAAGTAGTTCCACATAAAACTAATTTATGCATTATGTGGCAGTCTAATAAGAAAACGTGTTAAATTTAATTGAATACACATGAATATTTTGTTGTTGTTCTTCTTCCTTTCATAATTTTGCTGCTGTGAATTGGGGATTTCTCCATTGCGAGACTAATAAAGGCTATCTTAATCTTAATCTTAATATGTGAATTTCGTGTGGACATTAAATATTATATGGAATAAAATTATAATACGCTTGATTCCATTTGAGATTCAAGACCGGTGATTCATGATTTTAATCAGGAAATTAATTTGAATTACAATTGCTAACATTTGTGGCTGCCTTCAAAAAATCAAAACGTGCCCAATTTAATTGTTATTTACCTGTGGAAGTTACATTTATTTCATATGATGTGTAATAAATCCATCTTGCTGTTAATGGGAATCATCGCTTTGAGTCTTGTCATTAATGTAATTCAAAAGGTGATAAAGTAGTTCCACTCAGAACACGACTGTCTGTAAAATTAAAACTTGATGACTTAATACAAAATGAATGGTTATTTTTTTCCTTTTCATTAATATGCTTAATTATTGTTGCGACCAAAAACAATCATTTCAAGGTTTGGCCTGAATATTTCTAATCAGTCAATAAAGCAGCTCTACTTCTTAAGAATTTACGTTTGTCTTTCAAGGGTCTTAAAAATAAAAATATGATATATTTAATACACAATAATTTGTTGCACTATTCTGTTAAGTGAAATATAATTAAAACGCTCAATTCGTTTAAATGAAATCCATCGTTTTTTTAAAATAATACATTTCATTAAACATACTGCACATTTGACAGGTAATTTCCCATCATCTACAATAGTGCAAAACCAGAGTTTTTAATATTGTAATTCACATTTTTAATCAGGCAAAATAGTAGTTCGGCTGTACGCTTACTGTTTTTGTCTTTTTCTCAGTGTTTAAAAAATATGTGCAAAATAAAATCAATCTAATTATCATTTGTCCGTTTCTGTAAAAATAAAATGGGTAAAATGCAATGTGAAAGAAGAAAAAAAGAACAAAAAGGACTTCTGCTCATTCTACGGTCGTAAATTAAACGTATAATGTGACGAGACAAAAGGGTGAATGTACATCTGGCGATAATTAGCATGCAAGTGTATCACCGAAGTGTGCCCGCGGAGGGACACAATAGCCAAGCGCTGAATGCGCCGTAAAATAAGGAAGTGAATGAGTGACAATACCGCACAAACATGGCGATTAAAATACGCACCATTTTCCACAAATCCTCCACACCAGACGTACATTCAAAACAATAATTTATAATAATGATAATAACAATGATGATGATAATAATAATAATAATAAATATATAGATATATTTCACCTTGTTGCAATAGACACACTTGTACGGGCGTTCTCCCGAGTGGACTCGCATGTGTTTGTTGAGGCTGGATGACTGCGAAAAACTTTTTCCACACACTGTGCACTGCAATATAATAACAAATCATGTTATAATTGTTAATAATGTATCAAGCTCATGACAATAACATTGATTTATTGTAAATTTACGAAGATTGAATGTTCGGGTTCACAGTTTTGTCCTGCCTTTTTTTTCCTTTTTTTTTTTAAAATAATAACATTGAGGCATAATCTAAGTACCTTATGCGGCCGGTGTTTCTCGTGCACGTGGAGGATGTGTATGCGCAGGCGGTCCCTCTTCTCGAAAGAACGGCTGCACAGGTGGCACGGGAACTTGCGGTCACCACGGTCCACGCAGCGCGTGTATTTCAAATGCTTGTCCCGGTAATACTTGTAGGCAAACACCTTGCCGCACCGGTCACACTTGAAGCCCTCGCCAGCATCTGGAAAAAAAAAAAGAAATAATAAATGTACAGGTAGGTTTTATTTGTAGTTTATTCTGTAGTTTCTTCCTGTGTGCCCGCATTGGCCACTAGAGGGCAGTATAATACACTTATACAGACTGAAAAAGACACCTCTCATTGACTCAATAAGTTCGAATGAAATCAGTCTGTCTTTGCAGAGGATCAATAATATATGCCTGTCAGTATGGTGAGATTGTCTGCCTACATGTGTTCCTTGTTCAAATGCAATTTTTTCGAAAATACAAGGGCCACTGCAGTTTGTTATTGGTCCCCATCTCTGATTCCTTGTCTCACCTTCAGCCAGAGGTAGGGTGTCGTTTTCTTCGTCGGGACCCCTGAGGGCGAGCGGGATGCCCAAGAACTGCACGTAGCCGTCTCCGTACCACACCAGGAGCTCCTGCTCACCTCTGATCTCCTTGCAGGCTTCGTAGAAGATCTGACCCTTGACCTGAATCGCCGCCAGGTTCTGCTCATCTGCGAAGCGGGCGCACTTGACTAGCGACATCCAGTTGCCCGAGCCGCCGCGGCCGTCCACAAAGTGGCTCAAGCGGCCGTTCTCAAACACCTGTGGAAAACACAGGTCGTTCCACAGGATAAAGAATATATGCCTGTGAGTATTGGTAGGTTTGACCATAAATATCCGTACCCTGACTCCACAAGACGAGTCCTACCTCCCACATGAGGGTGTTGTCATCATAGGTCTTCATCTCGCTAGTGTTGACCAGTTTCCCCAGGAAGGGTCCGAAGCGCGTGCCTTTGGGCACGTTGCTTTTGGCGTCAGTGAACACGCTGCAGTGAGACACGGTGCCCCAGCATGCTTGCACAACGCTGAGACCTGCAAGAGGAACGTTGCTCACGTTCTGTCACGCAACAGAAAAGTGCACTGCAGCGACTTTTAGGCTCACCCTCAGGAAGGTCCAGAGCGTCCTTGTCCAGAGGGAGGACAGGACAGTCTGAAAGGGAATCAGAGTGGATTGGATGACATATTTGGCATCAATTCATTGATAATTAAACATGTATCATATTTATTACATACATAGGTACATGGAGTACAGAATGGATTTTTAAAAAAATGGTGGCGATTCCATATTCATGTTTAAAATTGTTATAAAATAATGGATTGCATTATATAGTTCTTGTTTTTTTATACCCGAAGCTCAGAAATGGAAAAATATATATAAAAATTAATTATATATATATATATATATATATATATATATATATATATACACCAGATTAGTGAGTATCTATCAAAATATTATAATTCTGACTTTACCTGATTTTTTTTGATTGAAAAAATATTTGTTGTTGAATTAAAAAGAATTGTTGATTTTATTTACTTAATCTGTAGACATTTTTCACCTGATTTTTGAATTGTTTTCACCCAAGTAGTTACGTAACTGTTTAACTAGAATTATTTTATTTCATTTTTGCTTTTTTAAACTGGATTATCTCCCTTTTTTTTTTGGAAACCCGATTGGTTTTTTTTAAACCTGATTTTCTTCAACCGAATTGTCCATGTAGGCCTCTGTTTATTTCTTTATTCCTCGATTGATAATTTTTTTTAACGATACAAAATTGCCAGTCAGCATAATGAGTTAAAAACAAACTCATTTAAATATATATTTCGAAAAAAATTTGTCACCTGGTTTGTCCGGCAGATTAACCCCGGAAATAGCGTGGCCCCCGGTGCCACCGCCCGGCTGCGGGCCCGCCGAGTATCCATACAGCACCGCGAACAAGTCGTCCTCGCTGAAGTTGAAGCGGCCTCTCTTCTCCGGGGACGCAGCTCGACTTGTGAGCATCTGCTTCGCTGGCGAGGCGGAAACGCACGATGACGTCCCGCTGCCGTTCCCGCCGGCCGGACTACTCAGACTTAAGTCCGAAAAAGAAAGAGAACCGGAGGCGTGCCCGGTCAGCACCGCTGCCAGGTCCTCCGGTTTAGACGAGCACAGCGGGTGACCTGGCGCCAGGTGTCCGAGGTAAGGCATCCCCTGGGCGGCTAACATGTGCTGATGCTGTTGCTGGAGGTAAGGGTTGAGCACCAGCGCGGTGGTGGATTTGACGGGCTGAAGGAGGGCGTGAGTTCGGGATAAGAGGTCCATGTACGGGTGGTGGTGGAGAGGGGCGGGCAAGAAGCCCCGGGGGGTACTTGTCTTGAGCATGTCCTCCTGGAGGCTTCTGTCCTTGGGCGGTGAAGAGAGGCTGGATAGGGTGAGGAGCATTTGGGAAGGAAATCAGCCCTAATTCAATAAGACATGTTGGGACACTCATTGAGCACTTTAACATTTCGTTAAGTTTTTTTTTTTTTGTTGCTGTTCAAATTAATAAGCGTAACCTTATTTTTCTAATGAAATGAATATATGGTGTCGTTTTTTTTGTTTTGTTTTTTTTCCAAACTGGCGTTTTGAACTACATTTTTAAAGCACGTTGTGATTATCTGCAAAAATTGCTACCAAAAATCATGTATACTTATTTATTTTCTGTTGAAGTTTTAATCAAAGAAAAAAAAATTGCAAGAATGTTCATCAAACCACATTTCGCTTCGATAAAAGGACACCACACATACTGAAATGTCTTTTTTAGTTTAAAATTGTTATTTTAAAATTTTGAAATATGGACAATTCAGAATTTCTTCAGCATACCCTGTCACATCTACTATAAAGCTTGTGATTTTTATCTGAAAAATGTTAGGTTTTTGGATTTCTTTTCAGTTTGATTTAAAAAAACAAAAACAAATGAAAGCGAGTTCATTTCATAACATTTTGCTTCAATAAAAGGACATCACACATACTCAAATCTCTTATTTTTCAATGGCTCCAAAAGTTGGATGCTCTCTCTCCCAACCCCACAAAAAGAACACACTCATCCATCAATGGTGCACTAAGAGTATTTTAGGAAGTGTTTGACCAGTTCAAAGAGAAACAAATCAGGGTCATGACACTCATTGAGGTCCGTCAGAGCAGAGGTCAACATGCTTGAAGCTTTTTTTCTCTTAATAGACCTTAACCCTCACTGAAGGCCTATTTTTGCTGTGGCAACATTTAATTTGAAAGAAGCCTGCAACTGCTAGAAAATCATTAAAATACACACGCACAAATGTAAAACAAATACTTTTTAAAAAATGTGTTTTGAAAGAAATAAAACTTACCTTGTTGCCAATTTAGAGGCGTTGCACAGAGAAGCTCGCTGTCATCACTGCTCCTCCAACTCACAGGAATAAGCTTCTCCAACTGGACCACACCGCCGCGGTCATCTGAGGGCATCCACGCTGATCCGCTGAGGAGGATGCTTGCTTCTTCCTATTGGCTCCTGGCTCATGCAGCTCAATAATGCCTCTTTTCTCTCGCTCTCTCTCCAGGGACAGCCCACCCTGTTAATTTGTGGACATTTACATATGACCCCCCCCCCCCTACCTCCACTCCACTCAAAAATGTTGATGTTATCTCAAGAAAGCCCCCTCGGCACCCCCTGGAAAATGTTAGCTTTTGAGGTGAGGGGGAGGGACCCTATGTTGAATTTTTGAGGTTTTAAATGCACAGCACTTTGAGTTGCATATTTGTGTGAAAAGTGCTATATAAAGAAAGTTGGATTGATTGACTGATTCTAGTTTCACCCGTGAGGTGTCCCTAATGTTGTGGCTTGTGAGGGAATAAATTAAAAAAAAAAAAAGGTTGGACATCTTATTTTATTTGTGTTCAGGTTAAGTTGAAATAGGCTTTATATAATACAGCTTTTTCTCCGCTGTGGAGATGACAATCCAAGTCCCTTTTTTAAAAACGTGAATAATTATGAAAAAAGTCAGAAAAAGAAAGAAAAGTTAGAATCAGCAATGTTCATTTAATTTTAAGAATTAGTGAATTATTATTTTATGGTAAATGTTCTGTAAAGCGCTTTGTTGCAACTGCAACTGTTGTGAAAGTGCTGTTAAGGTTGTATTGTAGTCTTTTCATCTTTGCAGTGGGAGGACATTATCAGTTGGTGGCAGTAGTGAGCCGTTAATCTCCTTTGCCAAGCGCCAACATACACCACAGAAGAAGAACGACGAACGTTATGTCGAGAATTGCGATACATTTTCGGTTTTGCAGATTATGTGGAGTGAAAAATTTTACTTTTAGAAATAATTAACACGTACTCACCCTCCCCAAAATCACTAAATAAGAGTTGTTGACAAAAAAGCCGATATTAGCTCTTTAAAACTTAGCAAAAATTTAAGTTGTTTTTCATTGACCAATGATCGCTAACTCTTATTTTGCCATTCTAAACTAACAAATATTCAAGGGCAAAAGTACTATATACTGTCAAATGTTCTGCCTGTAACTCATATCTTTATTGTTGTAAGCATTACGGGACACAAAAATTGCTCTTGTACTCATGACAGATTTGCTCCACGAATTAATAAAAGGTAGCGCGGGGTGAAAAATCTCAATAAGATAATTCTTTATTTACAAGGCAAATAGCATCAGCAAAGCCATATTAGTTGACAACTTGCATAACTGTGGTTAACTTCTCATGTCACTTTGCATAAAACACTCACACTTGCGCGCGCACACACACACACTTGGGTTGCAAGGGGGGCGGGGTGGGGGTACAGTGTGATTCTTATGAACAATCGAGGAGAAAAAAAAAAGCGTACACACACAAGCTGTGGAAAAGCAAATTAGCGTTCCTGGGGGGGGGGGGAAAGTCTGTTATAATACATGAACATATAGCACTTCCTCGTGGATCATAATGTCACACCAGGTTTGTTTTGTACAAGTCATTATACAAATGTATACACACTGCCACGTAATATACAAGAGCGGACGAGATCTAAGGCATTTTGCTAGATTTTTTTTGTCATTTCATTTTTAGCTCTAGGAAATTGGCAGACAATGCAAAAGAGCATTACAAGTAGGAAAAGCAGTTTTTTTGGGGGGGGGGGGGGGGGGGAGGGTCAGAAAGTGATCGTTGCACCTGCACATGGCTTCTCCACACGTTCTTTGGAAGCAATTTTGCAACGGGCTGGGATGAAAACGTTTCCAAATGGCTCTAGGAGGCACATTTGATACAATCAAAAAAAAACAACAAGTGTTTGTCGAGGATTGCCAAGGAAGTCGGAAGGGGCCCTTTGGCGCGAGCGCGCCAAATGAAGACGTCGACGATATGTTCAACAAACGCCGTCTCTGATTGGACCCTGTTGACCTGACATCATCGGTATTATAGGAAGCGTGTCCCAAAAAAAAAAAAAAATCTAAATTCTGATTTCCAATTGAGGCGTGTTCGGGTTATTTGGCTTTTCTCCATGCAGCGTGGCAGCAGATCAAAAGGGCGGGGAACCGTTTTCAGTTTCTCCGAGAGACATGACCATATATATATATATGCACACATGTTTTGTGTGAAATATTCCTACATGCAATGGAGGAAGAACAGTGACGCCTTGACTTACAAGTTAAATTGATTCCGAGACCTCGTTTGTAACCCAAAACACAATTCCCCATTGAGATGAATGGAAATGCCATTTATCTGTTCGAGTTGCATTGCACTCCAGCTCCAGTAATATTCTCCACAAGTTGGTTACTCTAAAACAATTTGCCCAGCTGTTTTTAAAAGGCACAACAGTTCTGTTAGCTCGAATCTCGAGTTAACTCGAAAGGCGATTTTCACAACAGCATAACTGAATTTTACTTGAATTGCCCAACTTACCGTCATATTTTTTTCTTTTTTTGGAAATTGTAAGTAAACCCAACTTTTTTTTTCAGTCAAGTTGCATAATTCTTTTTGCTTTATGTTTAATCCATTTCAAATTGGAGAAGCAATTTCCTTTCGACAAATTATTCACGAGCTGCCAAATTGCTGCTTGTTGTGACGTTCGCTGCCACCAATGAGCACTCGTAACACATTTTGGCTTACAAGTCAAAGCAAAAAAAAAAAAAAAAAATGTGTGTATATATATATATATATATATATATATATATATATATATATATATATATATATATATATGTATATATATATATATATATATATATATATATATATAATCTGCAGAGTGATTGCTTGTATTTGAAAACCAGTACTGGAATATTCAAAGTGGGATGGCGGCGGTGTGAGAAGGAGTAGTGGAGCGGGAGGAGAAAAAAAAAAAAAAAAGGAACTCGCATCTCCCGCCCTATTACGTTGAAAGCAATTGTCACAACGGCCACTGACGTCATTGAGGGTTCCGTGTGAAAGGCACTGGCGAATACATTTCGCTTAAAAGGGGTGATATGAAAACAACAGAATGGACCAATTGTTAATTATGCACTGTGGAGCATTTTTGGCTTAAAATTCTTTTTTTTTTTTACAATTTTAAAATGTGAGAATATTTGCAGGTTCCCCACCCCTGTAATTGAACGAATATAAAAAAAATTGAGGCGCAAAAAAAATAAAAAATAAAAAAAAGACTCGCGCGCCATTTTAAGTGAATCACTGCCTGAGGACATTTCAATATGGCTGTCTGTCTGTCAAAGAGCCCGTGCCGCATAATCTAAAATGTGTGTGAGACAATTGACATTTATAAAAACAAAACAAAACCAAAAGGGCGTTTTAATACTGCATCCAAACACACAGTCCAAAAAAAAGGTGTCCTTATTTTCAATTATTTAAGAAACTGTACAAAAATCACCCCCCAAAAAAGTTATTGCTCGTTTACATGACACCAAAAAATGCACCTAGCAGCTTGTATGAAGCATTTTTTTTTTAAACTCCAGACAACATAGAAAGCACTTTTAACATTTTTTTTTCAATTCAAAGTTATCGTATGGCTGTGTCGACTCGACCGGTCTTGTTTAGTGGTGGTCTACGCTAAAGGCAAGAGAAGCAAGAAGCAAGTATCATCTGTACACTGTATACACCGCGGTCCCGCCCTGTTCTGCTTTGTACCGGATGTGCTGAAAACAAAGAAATATGATGAAGTGAGCAAACTCTAATAAATAGGAAAAAATAACCCCACCATGGTATTACTTATTGGTATATACAATTCATTCAATTTGGACTTTTTTTTTTTATCATAGTCTCTTTAAAGTCTCAGATGCTACGAAGATAAAGCCATCTACAGAAATTAATTCTTATTAAAACAGAATCTATACAGAAAAAAATAAAACTTAATTTAATACAGGATGTAAACCTCAAATCATTCTTCTTCTGCAGTGTGTCTCCGACGACTTCGTCCCCCCTCGCTCCCGAGGACAATATTAATCATCGTCCGCCGTACGATAAGAAAAAAACCTGGCTAAAGTTTGTCTGTGGGAGAAGCCACCAAGAGTCAGGTTTTCCTCCTTTTTTTTGCGGGGGGGGGGTATTTGAGATGAGATTGTAAATAGCCGCAGTCCGCTGAGAGGAATACATTCATCAGGGCACGGGGAGAGGGGTGGGGGACGGGGGACGGGGGGGGTGGCTACAGTAAGTCACACGACGGTGAATGCAGACAGAAAGCCTGGCTGTATTTTGTCATCTTTGAGGGCCGTGGCTCGCTTACACGTTTGTACACTTTGTTGTTGTTGCTCCGGCTGAGGTCCAACTCAATACGAGTCAACAGTATTTCTGCAGGGGGGGAGAAAAAAAAAAACGATTGCGTGAAATAACACCGAAGCACTAATGGTCAAACGGTAAATAATTGACATAATCTGAGTGCCGATATGTTTCTCCTGTCTGTTAACTCCAGGCGCCGGTGTTGTCATAACCGCCTGCTGAAATATTGATGAGCTTTCATTGGCCCTGAAAGCATCGCAGAGAAGCTGCGGTTTACGGCGGGACGACATCGACGGCCGACCGAGTGGATTGAAAAGTGAGTTGGGGGGGAGGGAAAGATGGCCCGTTCACAACGTAGGTCAAAGTTGCTATCCTCTGACAAAGTATGAAAAGTAAGTTGAGTTGATCTCAAAGACTTCAACACACTCGCTTGACCTCAATTAATTTACGTCTTGTTTTTAGACGGGCCTTTGGCTCCACCTTGTGGCAGATGAGGGCATTTCAGAAGGGGCGCCAACATTTAAGTGGGTGAGTGAGAAATGAATTGAAATAATCTGTTCAAGCCTCACCCCCCAAAAAAAAAAAATCTAAATAAAAAAATTGTGGATTATTTTCCGTTGAGAAAAATCGCACTCTAATATTATATTTTATGAAACACAGTCATGACATATACAAAAATAATCTTTTTTTTGTCACCGTTTCTTTCAATATAATGTACTTTGGCTGCAAGTTTCTCAGAGAATATCAGAGGCATAATAAAACCAGAATAAAAACCTCTTAAGACTTCCCATTGATTAGTGGCTATTCCCGATTTGGTATTTGTGAACTCCCTACGTCGATAAATCCAAACCGGAAGAGGTAAATCGCAACTACAATATTCCAGAGGGGGAAAAAAAGATATGATTTTTCAAAATTGTTCCAACCTACTTCATCTTATTTAAGATTATTACTATTCATGAAGTTGCAAGACGAGTTTGAAATGATACGCGTCACATTTTTTAAAAAGTTTTTAGCAGTTGACGTGGGTCCCGGGGTCCTTACCTGCTCTTGTCCCATGGAGGGTAAACCGGGCGACGACATGGACGTCACGCCCATCTGAGCCATTCCGGGGACGCCGTTGTACATGCCGCTGTTACTCTGCTGCTGCTGCTGGGTGAACTGAGGGGACGCCTGCTGCTGTGAGAACATACTGCAAAGGATACAACCAGAAATCACAAATTAGAAATTAAAGCCCCCCGCCCCCCTTTTTTCCCCCTACCTGCTCCCTGCCACGTTGCCCTGATTCCAGCCGTTGATGTCGGGCGAGCCCTGGAAGGGGGTGCCGCCCGGGCCCTGCTGCATCATGGGGGATTGCTGGGCGTGCGTCACCCGTGGGGACAGCAGAGGGCTGGGTGGGGCTCCGGGACCACCGAAGCCACTCTCCGCCTGCTGGCTCATACCTGTGGCGATAGCGCGGGCGGGGGAAAATGGGTCAAGGAGACAAGGAAAAGATTACATAATTTAAAAAAAAAAAAAAAAAAGGAAAGTATCATTCTATGCATTCAGGATGTTTACTGGAAGCAAAGGAGGGAAGCGATGAGGTCAGAAAGCAAAATCGGCATCTCGTGAGAAAATATTAACATATGATTTACGATGAAAGGAACAATGCCCCCAGGGAAGCTTTACTGTCGGTGTCCTATGTGTTGTGTTGTGTTATTTATGTTATTTTGACTTCAAAACGGCGCCGTGAGAGTGGCTGCCTTTCCAGCAGCTCCTATATTTTGTTGTTCTACTTCTTCCTTTCATTACTTTGCTGCTGTGAATTGGGAATTTCTCCATTGCGAGACTAATAAAGGTTTCTTATAACTATAGCTGTTTTTTTTTTAAACAGGCAAAGTTAAACGTCAATAGATGTTCAGTATGATGATCGCATTGGAAGTAGAGCTGGATTTATGTGTTTAGGGCGCCCTCGGGTGGCCAGAAAGTGTACAACGAGCTAAAGCGATTGTGTGCAGCTCCTTTAGGAATCAAATTCTTGCAAACGTGTGTATGCTGGGGAAAAATGTATGTAAATATATTTTGGGGGTTTCCAAACATGACACCCCAATATTCAGTAGATGGCATCCCATGGATCCATTTAGCCGCCAACAAGGGTCGGACATGTCAATCACAATGGGACACATGAAAAGGTGTCGATGGAAGGACCGATGACCGAAACTGATCAGGAAGTCAGCCATTTTTGTTTGTAGGAGACAGTTTGGGGGAGAATCCATCAAGGATGAGTCTGTTAAAACGAAAATTAGCATCCGACTTCAGTTTCACTGATTGAAAAACTTCGGCAGATACATCAGTTAGAACAGGATGGACAAAACGTCTTGAGGTAGGCAGGAGGGCAACCATTTTGATTTGAATCAAACCTAGCATTCATTTTCACTTATATAAGACAAAAAAAGGATTTGCTGGGTTATAATACTTTGGGATTTTTCATTGTAGTTATTTTTGCATTTTGCGTTGATTTATTTTCATTTAAACACATTCACTCCCAAAGACGTTTTTAAACGTCTTTTCAGACTTGGTCTAGAATTGGCTGGTGCTGAATGAGTTAAATTAATTTGTTTCAATTCTTTTTTTTTGGAGCAGGTTTGTCAGTAATTTTTTAAATGCTGCCTTTCAGATGAGTTTTTATCAGTTTTACTTTTTGTTTACTTTAGTTTTTGTCTAGATCGAGACAAAAAAAATTGCCCTACATGTGCTGCTCAAAAAAGGAGCGGGAAGAAGAAAACTTCATTAATCCCACCCCCATCTCACATTTATATTACAAGTCATACATTCATCCTATTTCATTCTCGAAAATGCTTCTTCAATTGGAGTTTGGGTTATTTCTTTTGTCGAAAATGACCTTTGGTGGGTTGATGGCGTGCACACAAACAGAAATGTACACAAAGGGGATTTGAGGTGAACCGCGTGTTTGTGTGGTGGAGGACGGGTAGCGGGAGCAGTACCTGAGTTGGGAAACTGAAAGGCACTGTGCTGCATTTGGGGGCTGAGTACGGCCCTGTACTGTCCGCCCATCATATTTGTGTTTCCCATCATCATCTGCTGGGAGGAGGAGGAAGAGGAGGAGGAAGAGGAAGAGGAGCAGGTGCCATGCAAGTGCAGCTGGGGGTTGGCGGGGAGGGACGGCAGGCTGGGGGAGGAGAGAGGCGAGGAGGAGGAGAAGGGGCTGCTAGGGGGAGGTGACGAGGCCAGGCCTGTACCGGTACCGTAGCTGGGCGGGTAGGGGAACTGCTGGGGGTTGGCCTGGGGGATCCGCGGGCTACTCATGTTGGGCGGCAGGTTGAGGCCCTGCGCCCTCATGGCCATGCTCCGCTGCTGCTGCTGCTGCTGCTGCTGAACCTGCTGCTGCTGTTGCTGCCTTTGTCGCAGGTGGTTGCTCAGCAGCTCGCGCTGACGCTGCGCCAGCATCTGGGCGTTGATGGTCCCCTGCGGGGAAGACCATAACAGGTGGGCCCATGTTCTCCTGCAGGGGAGGTGGGGCGGTGGGTGATGTGCATTGATGGTTTACCTGGTTAGGAGCATTGGATCTGAGAGGTAGGTTGACATTTGACACGCTACTCATCTGAGTCATCATTGGCTGTCGGTTCTGATTGGAAGGGAAGGAACAGGAAGAAAAAAAAACAATTAAGGCCAAAAGTAACATTTTGTCATGTGACAATATTTGAAAAAATAAAAATAATAATAATAATATACCACGGCTGTGAAGCCCCATTCATCACGCGAACATTTCAAACCCGCGATATTCAGAGGGCATGTAACACTTTTGGGCTTTTATATTTTAACCATTATGTTAAAATGCCATTTTTTGTGACGTAAGATTTAAAACCTATTTTTTTCTATTATTGACATAGTTTACAAGCAAAAATGTAGAAAATGCAATAATAGTTGGATAAAAATTTGTTTCCAGAGACTTACTCGACAGCGAGATGATTGCAGTTAAGAGGAACTAAAAAAAAAACAAAAAACAAAAAAAAACATTTTCGCTAACAAAATCGAATAAAAATGAGAGTGCGTTAAATTTTTTTTAAAAAGTCCTTCATTTTCATCTTTGAAAATTATTTTCATACATGAGCTTTTTTGGGGAAAAAAAAGTCTTTTTGAAAAAAATAAAAACTCACAATAAAAATGAAATATCTTCCTCGATATTTTATATTTCCAAATGAACCGGACATTTAAGCATCAATAATAACATCGACACATCATTCAATAATTCGACGAACCTGCTGTGACTGTAGCCGATGTTGCAGCTGTAGCCGCAGCGTGTTGGGCTGGTTGGCTACCACCCCGCTAGGCCTGAGTCCCGCCCGGGCCTGCATCCTCATCATCGGGTAACCGGGACGCGGCGGCATCTGGGCGGCCATGGGGTGGAAGCCCGGCGGCTCCTGCATGGGTGCGCCAGGGTAACCCCTCTGCGTCAGATGCGACGGGGGCGGGCCAAACTGCTGAGGGGCGTACATGGGGGGCTTTTGTTCCAGCATCATTGAGGAGGGGTCCTGCGGAAACTGGTCCTGGTCTAGCGTCTGGTTCTGAAAGGATTATGGGAAAAGGTACGAATAATGAAATGGTTTTTTTTTTTTTTTGCGCTTTCACTGTATCGTCGATTTTGCATCGCAGGATCTTGCTGGTATCATTTTCATTGTACAATGATGACAGCAGCGTTGGAGCTTACTTGTTCTACCAGCGCGGGGATGCCGAGTGCCCGGTCCAGCTCCTCGAGCCCGTCGAAATCCTTCAGTGCCGTGTACAGCTGAGACATGAGGGCCCCCTCGTCCAACGGTCCCCCTTGCCCGCCGCCGAGGCCAATGCTGCACAAGTCCTCCTGAGGAGTCGGGTGCAGCGACCTGGCCAGAGGAGACATTTTGATGGTAAAACAATGCCGAGGGGGTATGCGAAGAGTTAAATGTGTGGTCATCATCCAATCCGAGATGGGAACGAGACTGTTGGAATTTGCCGTGATTTATTTGGATACCTGTTCTGGTTGACGAAAGCCGTCTGCTCGATGGGCATCATGCTGTCCGGCCAAGGCGCCGTCTGATTGGGCGGAGCCTGCTGCTGCTGCTGCTGGGAGAAGTGGCCGACCATACTGATGTCCAAGTCAGGTTGAGCTAAAGGGAGACCAAACAATCAACGAATAAATAAATAAATTTCATAAAAAGATAGACTATGATGGATGCAGGTTGGTTTACGTCACTGCCAAAAAGAACGGAATCCACAGGGGTCGCTTTAAAGCTATAACTGGGTTGGCAAACTTTTCTGTTACAAGGGTTACATTTGATGATTTAACAGACATGGGACAGGTAATTTGTCGACGAGGCTTAAAAAAAAGTGGTTTAAAAAAAAAAATATTTTCCTGAAGAAATTCATTGGTAAAATACTTTTTCTACAGATGTCAAATGCACACCTAAAAGTGTTCATTTACTTTTATGACGGTGAATGTTGGCCGAGTTGCAGTTTGCAATTCACAAATCCACTGAGATCTGAGACTTGTTTTTTTGTGGAACCGATCCTCACGCCCGGGGACGCCACAAGATGGTGCCAAAGCACCGGCTAATACAAAATAAGTCATTCATTAGTATGTTGAGCGGGGTAAGTATGATGACGGGACAATTTTTAAATGTTCTAAAATCTTTGGGTGAATTTGTATTGTTTGAACATTTGTAAGATTTTTTTTTTTTTTAAGGGGGTGCCAATGACTGGCAGTTTTTCGCTAATCACAGCGCGGCTCAGCCCCCAAATTCCGCGGATAACAGATCCCTGTACATACATTAAAATTAATTTAGGAACTAAAGAATAAATAAACAAAACTAGAAGGGCCCGATGTATACTCAAAGCAACATTGGTCTTCATTGTGATGGGTCACACAACGCATTTTCCTCACCGTTGGGCATCATGGAGGTCTGGAGCATTTGCCGAGGCCCCGGCGGCCCTCCCGGCCTCAAGGGAGGGCCGCCGGGGCCCATCCGACCCTGGGCCAGCTGCGGAGCCGAGGCTGAGCCCACCCAGCCCTCCTGCTGTTGCTGCTGCATACCCGGCCGAGGAGCGCCTGGACCCATGAGGCCTGGATGGAGAGGAGGGTGACAGTGGGTGGAGGTCCTTGGTTGTAAAGCGCAAAGGGGCGACTAAGCCAAGTACTGTTGGGATAATGATAACGCACCTGGGACAACCATGTTGGTCTGGCTCGCCATCATGCCATGTCCTCCCACAATGCTTTGCTGCTGCTGCTGCTGCTGTTGTTGTTGAACTAGCGTGTACGGGCTGGTGGTCCTCATGGGGTACTGCGGTGACGCGCTCATCTCCAACGACACACTCCTCGCCGGCCCGGCCCTGCCCTGCGGGCCCGGCCGCACGCCCCCGAAATCTGTAAGGCAAGGTGAATTGAGTGACCATGTAGAAGACTTCCAAAGGTCGTCTAAGTAAATACAAGACATACTGTACTTTGATCAAGAAAGTTTGCAAGTTCGAATGGTAAAACAATCGACGTCAAATCTCATTAACATGCTAACGGAAAATTGGTATTCCGGGAGCAATAATCTTCCTGTTAATTAAGATTCGCACACAAATGCCGGAACCAATTTATTTGGTGGTTAAATTAAATCTAATTTACAAGCGCACTTGACTTGATTTAAAAAATAAAAAAAATTAAAAAACTGTTTTAGCCTCAGCAACATGCAGTCTGAAAAGTTTTTTTCAGATACCACTAGAGGGAGCAAGCGCACGATTCGTGCTGGCATTTAGTCACTAAAAACTGTTGGCATAGATTGACAATCAAACAGCGTTATTGTACTTGTGGTAAATTTTTCAGGTTTGTGACTTTTATTTTCGAGTACGAGTTCTTTTGCTACCGATGCTGGCACAGTTTTTGCCGGGGAATCGCCGTGCTTTGGTACTCACTGGTGGGCCCCATGCCAGCGGTCACATTCTTGTGCTGCAGATGCTGCGCCGCCGCGGCCGGGCTGCTGTCGGACATCTGCAGGATGTCGTTGATGATGTTCTGCTTGTCCATGGGGCTGGGCAGCGAGACGGGCCGCGGCTCGCAGAACAGCTGCGGCTGGGCATTCTGCAGGTCGTTCAAGATGTCATCCAGCTCTGACGACTGCATGCAAAGGGGGTGGGTGGGTGGGTGGGGGGGGGTGTTAAAGATGGATGACACTTGAGAAATTTGAAGACATGGGGAGCAGGCCTGAGATAAATAAGCTGCAATGGCTACAAGTGGCCACCAGAGTGCAGCAAATGAAGACTCGTTGTGCGGCGTGCTCCTCAACAGCAGTTTTCACAAGACAGTGATAAGCAAATACCTTAAAAAAGTAATTAGTTACAAATTGCCCCACCACCCCCAAAAAAAGTCATTAAACTGGTACATGAATTACTCGCAGAAAAATTTAATTAGCTAACCAGGGCAGGTACTTCTTTTTTTTAATATGAATTGTTTTTTGAGTTTTTTTTTTAACAGATCATTTGGCTAGGGTAGACCAGCATGGATGAGTATTTTAATCAACTCAATATTTATTGAACCTCCAACCACGACTAGTATTTTCTTTCAGTCATTCCTTAAAAAAAAAATACAAATAAAATGCACAACTTCCAGACAGCTGCTACATACGTTTTCCATAACCTGTTACATTAATTTGATGACACATCGCTATTTTCCTAACGCCGTTATTTCCGACACCGCTAACTAATTGGGGAATAATGAAATCAGAAGGATGTAGGAATAAAATAAGAAGAAAACATTTAACTCACTCGACCATAAATCAGGCACGGTGAGTGACGTGTGCGCCAGCGAGTGGAGTTGGCTGCTTGTTCACGTCGGTGAGCGAGTCGGTCAATAACTGCACAACAAGCATCGCCCTGAGAGCTCTCTTTACATTTTGCAACAGTGTCACGATCCAAATAATTCAGATCATTTTGGCCATGATATATGTGATCTACATTCTCCTGCGCTTTCCTCTGGTGGCAACTGTACGGGCTATACGGGAGTGCTATAGTAAGTGTGGATATGGGGGGGAGGTGACAGCTAAAAGCCCTAATGAGGTCAGGAATGATGTAATGCTCCTGTACACTCTCACTTGCATCGCTTCCTCTCTCGTCCCTCTCCGCCCCCCCCCCTTCAATCCTTTCACTTTCTTTTCTCTCGGCCACACTGCTTTGCTTTTACACTTAATGGCTCCTGTTTCTATCAATCGCTCCCCGTTTTCAAGGCAGCGTTGTAACGCGATCTGTATCCTGTGCGGGAGCACTGAGGGTACGCTGCAAAAAAAAAAAAGAAAAAAAAAAGCAGAACGGACACAGGAAAACTATTATCGTGGGGATTCATTGTAACGCTTCAGCTCCTTTATCAGCTGACCAGTCCCGCACTCGTATTAGCTGGTGTAAGCAGAGAATTGGAAAAAAAAAAAAACATACTGTACATGTTGCTGTTCTCAATTTGTTGCTTAAAGGTAAAAAAAAAAAAAAACGGCACCGTAGACGCTAATTAGTGTCAGTATTAAACTGAAAGCCAACGCGATGGTTGTTTTAAATACACCAGGTTTAATTCTCTTTGTTTGATGTTTATTTGGACAATTGGAACAACGGAGTGGCTTTAAACAGAATGATAGAATTTCTTATTTTCGGTGAAACAGTATTAAAATGTCAAGTTATGATAAGCATCTTAAGGTTTTTCAAGGGGGGAAAAATGCTTTCACGACAATTATCTGTACGTTAAAACTACCGGAAGGAAGAAATATCCTGACAAAAGAACAAGCATATTTTGTCTTGATTTGAGATGCCGATCGCTGGTTGGATTTGAGTTCAGTTTAGTTGGAAGGAAGTTGTTATGTCAAAGGGGGAATTTTGGGCAGTGAGACCACGCCACGGGTCAGGGTGGGGTGGGGGCTGGGGGGGGGGGGGCAAAAAGGAAGTGCTTTCTCTCATGTCGGTCAAAGTTGATGACAGTGGAAAATTAACACACACACGCACACATAATATTCCCTTCTGCCTTTCGCCACAAGTCAACTCTGCTCTGATTTCACATGTAGTCCCCGCATCAATAATTCAGCTCTCAAACAATCATGAGCATTACAGGAGGGAGGGGGGCGGGAAAGGCGGGGGGGAGGATGTGTGTGGGAGGGTGACACTAGTGGGGGAGAGAGCAGTGGGTGAGGTTAGACTCCCTCCCCGGCCTCTAAACCAGAGTAGTCATCGTTCACACATGGCTGAGCAGCCATTCACCAGCAGCCCACTCGCCAGATAATGAAGTCGTCACAGCGTCCCCCCCCGACTAAAGACAACACGTGCGCTGCGAGAAAGGGGAATGAGCTCTGATCATATTACACGTACTGTCCACTTGAAATCACATACACTGCCTTTTTAATGTAAATTGTGCTTGAACGAAGCCAGCATGAAAACAGTAAAAAATAAATAAATAAATAAAATAAAATAACATGATTACGAATTCTCCCACAGTGGTGCCTTGACTTTTTGAAGACACGAGCTGTTGCTGTCCATTTTTTTGGTTTTACTGTATTGGCCCGAATATAAGACGGCCCTGATTATAAGCCTATTATTCAAGACTCAAGTTTGAAAAAAGACTTTTTGAACACCAAATACATTTTTATACAGAAAATAATTACAGTACACATGAAACAAATGATTATAACAATATATTTGAGAGAAAAAGCATCTTGAAGTTTACACCATAACTTCTCTTCAGCTGCCGGTTAGCCTGGCCGATCTTCGACCCACTTTTCTCCAGATTGTCGCTATGTTTCTCCATTTTCTGTTATCTCTATTATTTTCTTCTCTTTTCTTTCTTACCGCTATTTTTTTTATTTTTATTCTTCGTGCTACCGCTATTTTTATTTTTATTCTTCATGACGGGTTCGTTTTGGCCTGAAGAGTCAAGTTCAGCATTCGCTTCAATGATATCTGGCGTCATCTAGCGTCATGAATGGGTATAACGTCTAGACCCCGAATATAAGACGACCCCCATTTTTTCAGTCTTATTTCAATGCAAAAAACACTGTCTTACATTCAGGCCAATACGGTAAGTTACAAGCAAAAAAACAAAACAAAAAACCCCACTACCACATTACGGCATCAGCAAATTTAGTAAAATCCAGCCGCCATCATTTCACAACGGTTTCATGACAGTGGAAGGACAATATCAGTTGGGGGGCGGTGACGCACCATTAGACTGATTTGCCGACCGCCAGCAAACCCCACAGAAGAAGAATAAGGACGCTCGCGGGTCATATGGAGAGAAAATGTGTTTTTTTCCCCTCTGTGACAAAAGAGGATTTTAAAGTATTTTAAAGTAATGACTTGATTAATCTGAGCATAATCAGTAGAATCAATTCAAATTTGGCCCAGCACTCCATCTATGGATGCTTTACGGGTTCGCGGTAGGGTCGAGGTCAGGGGACAGAAGCAGCCACTAAGTGACTTTTTCCTCCCCTTATATCAATGCGGCATAAAACAAAGCGTTGCTGCCGGCGCTATTTTTAAGTGGTTGCCTCCTCGCCACGATCACCATGGCAGCGGCACGGACACGCAGCAGCATATGGCTCATCGTGTTCACTACGCCTGCCGGAGCTCTGGGCTCTCCTGGGGGGACTATGTGCGACTCCCCGCGTCTCTCTCCTCTTTGGTCCCCATCATCCAAAAATGCTGAATTATAGTTTGCCTTGATTTAAGATATTTAATCCCAGTTCTTCAATTTTTGCAGTGCGAAGGTGGACTTGTTGGTATATTGCGGGTCACTGTCCTGCTACATCATCAGGCAGCTCTTGAGCTTGAGGGCACAAACCAATGGCATCATTTAGAAACCGCATTTTCTTTCTAGTTGGGCTCAATCAATGCGGCGCATGATCTGACCTGATTTCGAGACCCTCCTCCACACGTTACCCTCCAACGAAAACGCTCTACCGAGCACAGTTGTTTCAAGTCCGGCCTGACTGAAATTCGGTGGATGTGCGTAACGTGTAATGCGTGTTTTTAAAACGGACAGGTGGGGCAGGTCTTTAGTAGATGAGGCCAAATGTGTGTCTGGTTATCATAAAACAAATCACGCTCAATCTTTTTTAAAATTAATGATCAGATATAATATATCATATATAATAATTGGATGATAAAAATACATTTTAAAAACATTAAATCCATCTGTAAACTTGTTTTACATTTCAATAAAATTCTTTTAAAAATATGTTATTGAAAATAATTATTAACCAATGAACAAAATTAATTTATAAAATGTACACCGGTAAATTTGTTTTATTTTGATTTCCATAATTTATATTCAGATTTGTAACTCATTCAGCACCAGCCAATTCTGGACCGAGTCTGAAAAGACGTTTGAAAACGTCTTTGGGAGTGAATGAGTTAAAAATTGTACGTGCCCCCTCGCCGCTGGCCACAATTTGCCCACGCCCGATGCAGGACATGGCAATTGAAATTTCACCAGCAACACTCTGCCTCTTCATTCCAGAATCCCCTCCTCCCTTACTTTCCCCTTCTTTCTGTCTTTCTTTCAGTGCCAGCCATGACCCGAGCTGGCAGCCAAACCCGCAGATTCCTGCGCCAGACGCGAGCGGGGATCAAATGGCCGGAGCGCCGCGGGGGGCTGCTTCCAAATGTCACAGTCGTTTGAAGCGCGTGGGACGCAGCTTCCTTTTGCGCATGCCGCCAAACCAAAGTCTTTAAAGATATTTTGCTTTTTGGTCGAGACACCTGTAGTTTGGGAAAAAAAAAAAAAAACGAATAAACAAAGTAAACGAGCGGAACTGCCAGAATGTGGCAAAGCGAGTTTTTTGTGGAGTAGCCATGCAATGATTGGAGCGCTTCCATCACACAACGGGCAGTCGGTGATCTGATTGCATGCGCTGCATATGTGCACACAATGTAAAAAAGGGAATCAGCGGGCTGCGGAAAAGGCAGTTTTGCATATTGGACTCAGCGCTACAGGACAATTAATTAGCAGCAGCCGCTAGCCCAAGTGACAAATGTATTTGAATGACCTTGAGTCAAGGCATCCTGCATGGAGCAGGCTCATAAATGTTTTGGATTTGTCATTTTAGTTCATTTTAATTTTGACTTTAGTTTTTTAAATTCAGTTCGTTTTAATGAATTTTTAAGCAAGCTTGTTATTTTTTAGAAAATACTTTGAGTTTAGTATTGATTAAAGTTGTACTTTTTTGTACATATGCAGTATTTGTTGAGTGCAAGATAAAAAAAATTAAATATTGTCATGTCAACTACAACTTTTTGTTTTGTACATCCGAACAGCAATTCCAAAATAAATACATTGGAAAGTAATTCACAGAAACAAAGCATAGGACATTTTTTGCTCTAAATTCAGATACCGGTGTAGTTTAATTAGTTTTATGATTGATATGATTCTTTTTTTTAAGAGCAGTCTTGTTTTTATTTTATTTCATTGTTATTTCAATTTTAGTTTGTTATTTTTGTCTTTTTTTTTCCAGTATAACTTTAACTTGGAACTGCACAACCGAATGCCAAGATGTTAAAATTGGTAGATGTGTAACCCGAGCATATTAACCCCCCCCCCCCCAAATAAAAACAAAACTGACCTGTTCAGCTTGATCGTAGCCGACATCTGCTTTCTCCGTTTTGACAAGCGGGTGTTTGCCCCCTTCCGCCTTCACCTCCCCAGGTTCCAGTTTGGGCGGCTTGTCCTTCAATCCGCCATCGTCCTTGTCCAGTAGGTAGCGCAGCAGAGTGTTGTCCTTCTTCTTGGGGCTGAGGGGCTCCTGCTTGGGGGCGCCATCTGCGCCGGCAGCAACCTGGCCTTGCTCCTGGCCCAGCTCCTTCCCGGTGGCCTCGGCGGTGAGCTTGGCCAGGTCCACGGGAGACGTGCTGTTCTGGAGCAGCTGGTGGAGGATTTTGTGTTTCTCCTTGAGGGATGTGGCGTGCGTCGTAACTCCGGGGAGCCCGCCGCGGATGCCGGCCCCTTCTTTCGCCTCGGACCCCCCGTTGGGGGACAGGGGCGTCTCCAGAGGTTCCGGTTTGTTGGTGAGCAGCTGCAGCAGTTTGGTGTGGCCCTTGTCGTGAAGGCGAGAGTGAGCGTCGTCCTCGCGCTCGTCTTTTGGATCCACCGGGTTATTTTCCGTCGGGCCCGCCGCGTGCCCGCTCTGACCCGCTTCAAAAGAGTCCGCGGAACCCGGTCCCGGTCTCGACATGGGATGAGCCCCCGATCCCGGCGGGGCGCTCGCCGGGGAGCCTAACCTCCGATCGGGAGAGCCCAGCGTGTGCCCGTGACCGACTCCGTGACACTCGCTTAGGGCCTGAAGGGCCGACAAAGAACTGCTGGTGTAGCCGCTGCCATGGCTGCCCGCTGCGCCGCCACCCATCCCCACCGGGGAGGGGGAATGCAGGCCGACACGCGGGCTGCCCGCCCCGCCGGGGCTGCCGCGATGCCTGGGGGAGAGCATACAGTTCTGCTGAGACGGATGCGGGCCACTCACCGGGCTGGGGCTGGCGCGGGAGGGACTGTTCATTCTCCAGTTCTGGCCCTGCTGCGGCGGCTGCATCCCCCCCGCGTGACTGTGCAGCGGGGGGCAGCCGTAGCGGTAGCTCTGTATGTGTCCCCCCATGGCTGCCGGCTCTCTGGGACCGGTGGGGCACGGCGGGGAGAAAGGCGTGCTGTTGCTGATGTCTTGGCCCTGAGGTCCTGCGCCTGGCAAGCTGCCCGGGGTTGGGGGAGTCATGGATGGGGTGGAGGAGTTCATGGGCTTGGGAGCCATGCCCGTAGCCTGGGTGCCAGGACCCATGTCCTGGCCCACGCCGCACACAGTCTGCTCCCTGGAGGCCAAACAGCAACACGCAGCAGCGGTGTTTACCTCAAAGCAGTCGGCAGACTCCATTTCGATCAGCGTTCCATACATGTTCATATTTTTCAGCATTGCAGTGAGAATCTGCCACATGGAAGGTATGAGCTACAACAGGTTGAAAGATTTCGGACATACCTCTGGAGAATGTGCACCGACATGTAAAGCTGTGGTTCGTTGGTGACGTGGGAGCGCACCAGTTTGCTCTTGGTGTGGGCCGACACGATGGTTCCGTCCGAAAGGGAGAAGCGGTAGATGGGGCTGAACGCCTGGCCGTGGCGAAGCACTGAAGGAAAAAACGAGGGTTTACCAAACGGGCACGTGGGTCGCACCGCAAACAAATACATCCACGCCCGGCGTGACTTACCTTCTTGTTGATGTCGTTTGGCGAAGGACATCTCGCCATCGTTTTGCAGGTGAAAGCGTTGGATGCAACGGCGCACCAGGTCCTCCCAGCCCGGCTTCATGGACGCCCGCAGCAGGCTGGTATCCAGGGAGGTTATCTTGCCTTGAAAACAGCAAACAATAGAAAATATCAACTCATTGGAAGGCTTCTTTGTGACCGCAGTCAAGTTAAAGCCTGGTGGGGGTTCTTAAAACTTTTTGGATGCAGGTACCTGAGGCCCAAGGAGTATGTTACCTCCCATAAGGCAGACAACCAATCAAAATCTAAAAGGCCATGTCTTTTCGCAACGTTATTTATTACACGTGACAATCTGACATTTCGATCGAGATTTTAGCAAGTTTACACACATGATTTGCTTTCACGGGCCACGCAAAATGACCTGCCGGGTCAAATCTGGCCCCTTGAGTTTGACACCAGTGTCTTAAATCTTTTTTAAATCTCTAAGTCTTTTTTTTTTTTCTTTCTTAAAATGTCAGCAAGACTCACAAGCTTCCGGTCAAAAGCCACAACATGAGCTACACCTGGTACACTCTAATGTGCTTCAACTGAGAAACCAGGTCATGCCATCTGTCAAACTAATGGATCTCGTTAAGTCTGTGCCTGCGATGTTGCTGTAATTGGACTAGCGCGTAAGCATCGAGGGCAGCACGGTGGCCTAGTGGGTAATGGATCTTGCGTCACGCTTCTGAGGTTGCAATGTGCCTGACGTTGGTGGGATTTTTGGACCGCATTGTGCTTTCTTGGGTACCTTGAAGGTCCTGGCGCGTGGTGAAGCTCTCTTGCGTGGGCAACATGGGCCTCTCCTTCATGGGAACCCGGCGAGCCACGCAGATCAGGCACGACTGGAAGTCTGAGGGCGGCAGAGAGAAGCCGGAGATGAGGACGTATATAGAAATATATTGAAAGCGGTGAGGGGCGAGGGGGTAGGTGGATGATGGAGAGAGGACGAGGTGGGGGGTGGGAGGGACAAGAAAATGAAAAGATATGTTATTCCCAGGCAGCATCATTAATAGGGTTATTAATGAGGACGGGGAGCTGGGCCCCCCCCCCATCCCCTCCCACCCCTCGTCTTTCATGAGGAGGAGCAGCTATGCTTGGCAAAAGAAGTGATGACCTTTGAGTGTCTGTGTCAGTGTGTGCTCCAGTAGGAGGGGAATTGATGCAGCGTTTCAACTCACCTGTTTCAAATAGTTGAAACAGTTTGGAATTTAAAAAATATATATTTAGATTAAATATTTATATATTTCTATATATCTAAATATTTCGAGAAAATCTAAATATATACCGGTATATAAAATCTTGGTTGATGTCTTTCAATCAAGATGAAAGAACAAATTTGATACATTTATAAATACATAGAAAGTCATTTTACAATCTGTTATCTCCTAATCAAGTCATTACGAAGATGACATGGAGGGAGAATCTAATTTGGATTAAATGAATCGTAAAAATCCCTTTATAATGATGACATAAGTCACGCAAAAATATCGCAGAATATCAAGATAATTAAAAAAATTTGGCGCAATTTTTGAATCCGTTGCCTCTTGAGCAGCATCAAAGCAGAGGTGATAGATATATTTTTTAAAATCGTCACACTCCTAAAATAATGGTCTACGTCATTTCTTTCAGATAACTGAACCTAGATATTGATTATATTATTATCATTTCATTTGAGGGGTAAAATCGAATGATCTGTTTAACGAATGACTTTGCCGATCTTCGCGGAGATCGATAGTGACATGATTTTAAAAATTCCGCATGCTGAATACTTCAGGCTCCTTCTCATGTTCTCCCATTACGCCTCAGTTTTACAATGCAACCGCTCCTCGTCCTTGCGTACCGTCGCCTTCCTCCTTGATGGACTTGGGCTCCGACACGGCGAAGCACTGCATGGTCTCGTACTTCTGCTGCTGCGGCGGCTCGTGCTCGTGCGTGTGCTCGGGGCTCTCGCTGTGCGGGTTGACCAGCATTCGGCAGTTGAAGGTGTGGCTGTTACGTCTCGGGCTGTCACTGGACCACGGCACGCCGTTCACTGTGGGTGGTGGTGGGGGGGAGGGGGGCAAAGAAAAAGGATTCAGTCAGTGAAAACGCAGGTCGATGAGTGCCCGAGAGCTTTGCAAAAGCCGCGATTCAGTCAAATGTTCGAAACATTTGACCTGAGGTATGTGCAGATATTCAACGTGCTTTTAAAGGATAGACAGCGAAAGGGTTTCGACTTGGCTGGCTGTTAAAACTCATTCAGTACCAGCCAATTCTGGACCAAGTCTGAAAAGACGTTTAAAAACGTCTTTGGGAGTGAATGAGTTAACTGGCTAGAGAATTAGCCGAGCAGCAGCTGGTGTGTAAACGTGCGCTTGCATTCATTTTGTTAGCTTTGTTCGATAAAGCGCCGCAAAGTTCATTTGCGGCTGTGTTGTACCAAGAGATCGTAAACTAGAACTAGCGGTGGTAAATTAGCGACCGATTTTTGTGAGGAAGACAAATTCAGAGCCCCTCGAAAAGTTTGCATTCCAGATCCACGAAACTAAGCATATTCATCCGTCCAAAAACACACACAACTCGCTTCACTCGAGCAAAGTCGCGTTCCCACTCCATCTGCTGATCTCGTTCTCTGCATTGATGATAATCTCCCAGTTATCTGGGACACAGCCCCGCAATTGATGCTTTTTTTTTTCTCCTTCCCGGGTGCTTCTTCTTCTCCTCCTCGCCGCTCGCTCTCCCGCCCAGATGGCCGGGCACTTGTCAGACCTCAATCCCGAGCACCGAGGGGGAGGGGCAGGGGAGGGGGAGCACTGACATAGATTGAAAAATCACCTCCGGCGCTTGATTAGTGGCCAAAAGAAGTGGATGGCGAACGTTAAGGGGTAAAAAATGTTTTTATCATACACATACAATATTACGACAGTTTTTTTTTTTTTGGCGATAGCACAACTTTATTTTTATCATGACTTTATTATTCTCTTGTTATGGCTTTGTAATGTTGTAACTTGACTGTCGCCAAATTAAGACTTTATTCAAGCAAGATTCCAAATCTTTTTTTTTTTTTATAAAAAAATTGTTCTTATAATAATATACATTTTCTCTCGTAAAATGGCAATTCTCTAAATAATTAGTGTGTGACAATTTTCACATTGTGACTTAATTTTCGTAAGAAAATTGTATCTTTTTTCTCTCTCTCTCATATTATGATTACTCTTGTCATGATACCATTTTTTTTCGAGTAATAAGACTATTTTCACCAAATTAATAAAATAGTCCACTATTTTATCATGGTATGATGTCATTCTCCTAAAATTCCTCATTTTTGGTTATACAATCACTATACTTTCCCTGCAATATTTCACATAATATAATTTAATTCTTGTGATAATTTTTGTGCCAGATCATGAGTCTTCTCCAAAAAATAATAACACAAAATAACTTGCGTTAAAACACGGACGTTTGTCTGTAATCTTATCCCGACTTTTTTCTCACCAAATACCACAATTTCAGAAGCAATATCAAACCCGCCCCCCCGCCCCTCCCCAGAAGAACTAAATGGGAAGATGACAGCAAAAAACGGGAAGGTAACATCCTTGATGTGACGACGGAGGCATAAGATGAGAGTCTGGGAAGGAAGCCGCGGCTGACAGGGGAGAGAACCTGAAAAAGGAAGTTAATTAGCTGAGAAGGGGGCTTGACGGAGGAAGAGTGCTGCGGGGGGTGGGGGTGGAGGTTACGGCATCGGGCAGAGGAGAAAATGAACAACGTATAAAATATATGGACTGACCCACAAAAAAGAAAAGTGGAACGCATCGAAAGTCTGCCATCTACGGTTAAAAACGCAAAACGCGAAGCCGAGATTGTCAAGCCGTGTCACGGTCAGGTTGGCACGTGGGGCTTACCGAGGGATTTGGGCAGCAGGTTCTTGATGAACTCGGCGTGGTCTCCGACGTGCAGCACGCTGTAGACGCTGGTGTTCATCAGCTCCTCCTGGTTGTAGTGCAGGTACTGCGTCACGTTCTCGGACACAAACACGATGTTGCCCTCCATGTTCACCACGAAAAAGAAGCCGTCCAGGGCCTGTGCGGGACAACGACAATATGATGTCAAACGCTGTTTTTTGTCCCCCCCCCTTCTCCTATTTCTCTAATGGCTTTTTCCCCCCTCATTGGGAAAAACAAAAATGTTGACGCTGCAAGGATTGGAATTTGCAATTATTTTGTTTGCGCGTTATGACTTTATTATCATACAATGATTTGATTTTTTTCTCCACTCAGATTACAACTGATTCAGATAATGTGATGTGTCAAAAAAACATTTTCCTTGTAACATGGTCAAATTGTCAAAAGTCACACTTTTTTTTTCTCCACTCACTCTTTTCTTGTAATTGCCAGTAGTTTGAATATCCTGAATATTCTTGTCAAATTGTAATTTTCATCACTGATAATACAACAAATCTTGTGATACGAACTTTTTTTCCTGGCAATGTTACGACTCTAAAACGACAGCTTTTTTCTGAAAAGAACCCATTTTTGTAAATGCAACTTTGAGTCATTTTATTTTGTTTCAAATTCCACTTTCATTGGTGGTGTCAATGAGGAACAAATGAGTGACTGTTTCATATTCATCCGAAAATACACAAATTAAGGTCTCGTCCCCATCAGACACTTTTTGCTTAATCTGCTCGATTGATTATATCTTCATCTCCAAAGTTTGTGGGCAATTCCGCTTGTTTGCTGTGCTTGTTGGGTAATTCTCCATCGTATTGACAAAGCACAAGCTGTACCGAGATGGCCGCAGAATTACGCAATACGGGCCATCCATCACTTTTCCTGTGCAACTGCACTGAATGAAGAGGAGGGGAAGCACTTAATTGAAAGAATATAGCCTCAGGTTAGCCATTACGCACAAGATGGTGGCAATTAGGCCATCAAATCACCCGCAGCCCTTTGGAAAATAATTTTTAAAAATAAATAAATAAATTGGTGTTTGGCAATCTGAGGTGCTCCTCTTCCACCTCTGCGATGAGGATAATCAACCATTAGACTAATTGTTTTCTACGGGCGCCCGTCCATTTTTAAATGCATGAAAACGTCGGACGCTTCCCCAAAGTCGAGCCCAGCTGAAAATAGAGCAGCGGCCGCCGACATCATCCATCGTGGCACGCTGAGTGCATTCCGTGTGAAGAAAGGCCACGCGCCGGACAAGTAGGGCACATCGAAACGGAGCGAGCCTCCTTCCAGACAGCGCTTGGGTAACGCTGCGGGGGCCAATATGCTAATTGTACAGTGCTCCAGTTTAAAAAGACCACTGTCACACGTCAATGTTACTTGGCGCTTTCACGAGAATGAACATTAATAATCCTACAAAAACAAAATTGCAATACTGCCCGGAAAAAAAATCCATGATAGGTCTAGAATAAAATTATATTTTTAGCGGGGGGAAAAACTGTTTATTATGAGGAAGGAGGGGGGAGCCATATTACCAGTTGCATTGTGGGAAAAGTTTGGTTTGATTATAAAAAGTTATATTTTTACATGACAGGAAAAAAAGTAATTCTCTCCTAGCGCATCCTTTAAATGAACGCAAGCTATATTTAGCCGCCACAAGTCAGTGTGTCGATTCGGTGACGCCGGACCAGGAGCGCTATAAATAGCCCTCAACGGGACATATCGAAAGGCCGACGTGAGAGAAATGTGAAATGAAGAAAGGGAAAGAGAAAGAGGAAGAGAGAGATGACTCGCCGAGGCGGGCTGTCGCTTTCGTCCCCATTTAGACGCAAGCACTTCAGTGCGCCTCCGTGGGACAATGGGGCCATTCCAAGACACCGGTTGATTTAAAGCCGATCGGAGAGATATTTGGAGCCCATTTACGGCATCCCTGCGGACGGCTTTGAAACGCATCGTAATTGTGGATTCAATTAAGTCATTCAGTTCCAGTCAATTCTGGACCAAGTCTGACAAGACGTTTAAAAACGTCTTTGGGAGTGAATGAGGTAAGGAAGCTATACGCAGCGCGCAATACCCAAAAACCTATTCAAATACACTTTTTAAACAAAGCCCGCCCCCTTTTGGACAGCGCGAGTCACTCATATGACGAGGCAGCATCGTGCGCATTGAAACGGAGATGCCCACCTCGAGCATCATGGGTCCCAGGGCATCTTTATCAATCACGCTCTGGCCCGTGGATGAAACATCGGCCTTCTGCACCTCCTCCTCGCTGGTGGCGGCTGCTTTCTCTGCGGGTTGGATGAAGTTGGAATATTAGGATGAAAATACATAAATAAAATAATTATGTGTGAATCACCGAGAAATGTGGTCATACGAGAAACCAAAAAATTATAGTCGTCATATTATAACTTACAATATGGAAAAAAAAGATGAGTATTATCAATAAATCTTTGTCATAATTTAAGAGAAAGCACCAATTTTGTGTGGATAAAGTCATAATAATATGAGAAAAAAAATTGCATTGTGAGGGGAAAAAAATAATTAAATAACGTAATATTTTAACCAAATAAATAAATCAATCAATAAATAAATAAAAGACCAGACCAAAAAAATAAATAAAATTATAATATGAGTTTTGACAACACTGCAAATTTCCAATTCTTACAATTGTTCAATCATAAAGTCGGTCCACTTCAAGAAAAAAAAGCGAAGAGTTTTTACTTACTCTTACCGAGGTTCAACTTCTCTTTTCCATCATGTGCATTTGTGGCTCTTTTCAGTGTGGTGACACCACATTCTAAACTCATCTAACTCTATGTTCGTGGTGATAAAACTAAAAGTGTTGCCCCCCCCCCACTCCACCAGAAGCTTAACAACAATATGCTATCTTTTGACATCGCCAAAAGGAGCGCCGCTTTTGACAACTTTCTTTTCACACTGCCACCGCTTGTCGGCTTCCAACACTCGTCGCCTTCATTCGCCGAGATACCGTCGAGCCACGCGAGCGGTACACTCGCCGGCTTGTTGACGGGTTGTTTACCCGTCCCCGGAGAGGCGACTTTTTCGATTGGTTCCCTCGCTTGTGTCTTATGGTGAGGGGCCGCGCAAGCATTGAGCGACGGCTGAGTATATCCTGGCCGGGAAAGGGGGTGGGGCGGGAGTCTTGCAGCTGTGCCGGCGATGAATGCGCGGGTCTGTGTGGCGTTGCGCAAGCTCGGTGTAGAAATATTACATTGCTTACATGCAAAATTGAAGGCACGGGATTGTGGTGTTTTTTTTTTTTTTTTGCCCGCCTTCCTTCGTGAGTTAATCGTGTTCATGCGAATTGTTTCATCCGGCCCCAAAAGTAGGTAAGGGGACACTTGAGAATGGTATGCATCAGCTCTTTTCTCATGGAGCCTATGCTCGTAAAATTATGATTTTTTTGGGGTGACGTTATAGCTTTTTGTCTCACATTATGCGATGATTATTCTGGAAATGTTTTTAACTTCTTGCCTTGCAATGATATGATGCTTCTTTCGATTTCCCGTGGAGTTAACCAGACTTTTTTTTTGCCTTGCAATTTTAATGACTTCATTCTCATACAATTACAAATTTTTGTCATAAATTTGTCATATAATAATAATAATAATAATACATTTTTTAAAAGTATGTTTTTTTCCTTTTCCAAAATTACATTTCTGGGGCTTTTTTTTTTGGTAAAACGCAGTTTATAAAAAATAGTGCCGATGAACCTCGGGAGCAATTTGAAGACAATAATCAAAATTCTCGTAACATTGCGTGGCCTATCGGTCCAAATACGCTGCGATGCGACTCAAATTTGAGGGCCATTTTTTTCCTCTTTATGTTACATTGCACAGGTTACATAACAGTTGCTGGCGCATCAAAACAAGACGCCATCGCTGTCCACTTATATAATTAGACCACGCCGCGGCGAGCTTAGGTCTAAACTTACTCAACCCATCCATACTCGCCTTACACATCAACATGAGCGATTCAAACTCTACTTTGGAGCTAAAAGGACTTTCCATTCGTTTGGATTATTGAATCAGAAAAGCAATTTTCCGGCTGATTAAATACAAAAGTAAGGATATGGGTGCTTTCGAAATAAAAAAAAACAAAAGAGCCCTCAAATGACTTCCAAATGAGCTCAAATAAGCATCTGGACAAATAATTCCGCAGCGCTGATTGATGTGCCTGATGTTCTGGCTCGTGACGGTGGAGGGAAAGCCAAACAGAGTGCTCTGAATTATGCGCGTTACATGATGAAGTGATGGAAGGAGCATTAATCAAACGTAATGCTGTTTGGGACAATATTCAATTGCAGGCGGCAGCTTCCAAAAGGTAATATGGCGCAGTTGGATTTAATTTTTATCGATGTATGTAATTATTACTATTATTATTTGGGTTATTTTTGGCTTGTTGTGGTGGACAAAAAAGTCCATCAGCAAAACTTGTGTCAGTGTTTTTTTTTTTTTTCTTCATAGAATTTATAGCTGCTTCGCAGGCGCTCTGGAAAATGGACTGACAGATAATAACAGGCACCCCTTTCTGGGCATCCGCCACTCGCGCGCACCTTGCTCCTTGATTTGCCGAATCTGCTTCACGGTCTCCTTCAGGATGGCACATTTGTCGGGCTTCACGTTGAAGTTGTCGATGTCATTGAAGTTGGCGAAGATCAGTTCGGCGAGCTCCTCGATGTACTTGTTCTCATGCTCACGGTTGCGTTTCTCGTTGCTCCGCTTGGGACTGTGGACAACGAGAGAGGAACGTATTCGTCAATGGGCAGATGTAATAAAACTAACGGCATGTCCCAAAAAGAAAATCGAAATGACCATACAATGTAAAAGTGTTTCACTTTTGGCATCGGACAAATGAAACTGACCGAGTTGTCCGAGATTATTCACATTTATTGAGATGCACCTTCAACAGCTACAAAATTAACTCATTCACTCCCAAAGACGTTTTTAAACGTCTTTACAGACTTGGTCCAGAATTGACTGGGACTGAATGAGTTTTAATATGCTTTTAAAAAATAAATACTAACAGAGGGTGAGCTGCATGTTGTATCAAAATCTACATACGGCATGTCGAGCCTTACCTTGGTCCAAGAAGTTCAGCAGAACATTCTTTACGTTTTCGCGACTCTGCCCTGGCAGGGTCGGATGAGTTTTCCCCGATGCCACTCATCCTCAATGCATATCAGCGTCTACAAATAAATAAAAATAATAATAACAATAAAAATGAAGTTTAAATGCAGGCCATTGTTATGGCACCAGTGTGTCAAATTTTAATTTTAAAGTTTTGAAATGGTCCCTTTTTCAAACCGCGGGAAATCTTGAAACCGGGAACCCAAACGATGCCTCTCATGACTTCATCTGCTGCACATTCTGCACAAACGACTCCACTAAGAGCCTTTGGTTGTAAAAAACATCGCAAACCAAGGAGCCCCTTGACTTTCTTTTTTTTGAATTTACAAATCCATAGTTTGATGTCAGAGGAACAACCTCCTGACCCCCCCCCCCCCCACTCCCTCCCGAAGGCAGGAGGAAAGAAGGCTTTCCCCAGCACACGTCGTGTTGCGATCCGCTGCAGCCATGGAAACATGACAAGCGCACATGCTTGCTTTGCCGACTCCTCCTCGATTACATAAGGCAGGACAGGCAGAGTGGCAGCAGCACAATATAGAGCAGATGTAGCGTATCTTAGGAGAGAGAGAGAGAGAGAGAGAGAGAGAGAGAGAGAAAAAAAGCTTCTGGCCTGGAGTGACCTACTTTGGAGGCAGGAAAAGGTGCATGGACACTCAAGAGGGGTAACGGCGTGGAGGACAAAATGACTTCAACGCCATGCCTAGCAACATTTGCATTGAATTTTTATTTGACTTTTTCACCAACCCCGCCTCCCGCCGCTAGCAGAGGTGATGCTTTTTTTTTTCTTTGAATGATGACAACGGATATCAGGTTGTTAAAGCGCTCTTAACGGCTTAAGTGATTCAAGTTATTCCTATTGGTCGCCCAAGTTACCATGGGGATTGAGGCAGCGATTGGCCGCACCCCCGTCCTGCCAGGGTTGGAGATGATTGGGTGCCTCATCGTCTCTCCTTGACATGGCAGTTAACGGCGGGTCACTGTATGTTTGAGAGCGACACGAGAGGGGCTCCCACGTCCGAGTGAGGCACGTCTCAATGACGAGAGAGCCAGACTGTCTGCACAGGAGAAACGTAAGCAAGTGGACTACACGTACAAGACTGACTAGCCCCGCCCCCTCCCCGATTTGCTTTGCATCAGACACAGCTGAAATCTTTTCTTTTTCGGAAAGTGCAACACTGACAGTTGGATTGATTTTTTTTACAGAGGCTAGAGATTAGCATACGACTAAAAGCCTTGCAATGCAATTTCAGGGAACCCGACGTAAAGTTCCCTGATTGACTATGAGTGGGAAAACACAAAAAAAGACGTCGAATTTATCAACTGGATTTTAATAAGTTGGGAGAAGGTCTCTCTGAATGTTCTGAGCTCCTGTTTCCATGCTAGTCAAACAGAGTGAGATGACCCTACTGGGAGGACAGTCGACTAGCCGGGCCTTAAACAACCCACGATTTATCGGTGAATTTGTTGCTCAGCAGAGGCGCCTCGCCATCTCCGTTTCTAAATGCGCCCACTGTGCTCGCGCGACATAACATCCTTACAAAGGAGCGGGTTACCTTACGCAACGTTCCGAGAACGTGGTCAGAGTGAAGCATAATCAATAACAAATTAGATTGACTGTGTGCAATCTCAAGATTCTGCAGGGTTGATCAGTTCCAGCTGAGGCGCCATTTTTTTATTGCAGCCAAAATTTCAGCTGACCCGACCGCACCAATTAAGTTCAGAAGCGAGCGAGGCAAGTTCACTCACTGGATAATGTGTAGTAAAGAAAAAGAAAAAGAGGCAACATCAATGTTTGATTGCCAAGGGGTGGTGGTGGGCATGTTATTATCTGCTGCCCCTGTGACTACGTAGCTCCGCCGGTCTTTGATTATAAAGACACGGCCGATGTGTGATGCTTGGAGAGAGCGCAGCCATATTGAACACAATCAAAAAGCAACATCATAATAAAAGGCCCCTCTCAGGACGAACCACCACAGAAAACAACGCATGTAATATGTCTGCCACATGACTTGTCGGCAGGCAGAAAAGGCGGGGTGGGGCGGCGGGGTCTAAAACCAGCCATTTCGTACAGCGACTCTTGGGAGGAAACGCTGGGGTAGGCCCGGAGGACTCGCGCCGTCTCGCTTTACAACCAAATATTTGTGCGGTGGAAAAGAAAAATAAATAATAAGAGGTGCCAGGAGCCAAAACTCACAGAAACCCTGTCAAAGGAAGGGGAGTAGCGGGAGCGCGATATCAAAACCTACTTCAGTCAAACTCAGAAACTCTCTCCACTGCCAACAGCTGCCGTTACCTTGAAGCAGATGCTTCGACGCAAGGTCGGGGTCGAGGGTGCGGGGAATAGTCACTGTTTATCCTGCGTTCCAAATTGCGTGGCGAACGCCTCCAGCTAATTTTGTGCCCCCCCCAACCCAGACCGATTGATATCGCTCAATACAGCGTCACGCTCCAGCTGTTTTAAGTGCAGTTGCAGCATTGTGCCACCAGGGAGGCGCTATATAAACAGGAGTGCACAGAAAAGACCTGAAGCAACTACCGAAGAAGAAACACATCGAATCGTGCCCCCCCCCCCCACAACCTGATAGTCGATGCTAACGGCGTTCTGATTATCCCTGGCGAATGGTACAAGCACGTAAATATTGCCGTTTTTTTTCCACATCAGTTGAAGTTGACTATCCCACTCAACATGAATATTTTAAACAACCATATAACTTTGAATTCGGAAAGGCTCTTTGGCTTGATGCTAAAAATGCTAAACGTCACTACTATGCTAACGTTAGCATGAATAGTCACTGTTTTAGGCACCACTGATTCAGTTTGGGCTTCAGAGATATTTTTGGAATATGTTGTCCTCGTTTCAACCTCAGAATGTTACAAAAGCCTAAAAAGCAGTGATGGAGATTTTACGAAACAAGTTTCTGCGCACAACACTTGCGGACTCACCGTTGCACAACATTGAAAATGTCAAGCAAGAAGCGAAAGGAGAAGAAAAGCCTTGTGGTCTTATCTGATAGATACAAGCCACTATTAGCCTAAAAAAAAACCCACTGAGGTAAAATTACCAATAAATTTCGGTGTTTTATTGGATCCACTTCCTGGCATTTTCGAAACACCCCCCACCCCCCTTCCTTCCCACCAGCCCTTATCACCTTGGTTTCAGTGCGCAGAGTCCCTCAGGCCATCGCTGCAAGACGACAACATCGGGAAAGCATCGTCCACTTCTGCAAGCTGAAAGGCACAAGAGAAATAATGATGAGTCGGCACATTTACCCCCCCCCCCCCCAAAAAAAGGAATATAATTGGGGCACGCTGTTAGATCAAAGATCATTTTTGGTGTTGGGATATTTACACACGTGCACAAAACTGTTGGTACCCCAATGTAAACATTTTGTGACCATTTGTGTTGTCTCAATTTGTCATTGATTTTCCTCCCGCGACCAGGTTCACGGGGGTTCGCAACAGTCCCGTGGATCTTCGGTTTCTGAATAATATGTGCAACTGTAGTCGCAGGGACAGCAAGCTGCTAGTAGCTGGCCTCTAGCTTCAACGTACGTCTATAATTTCTTTCTAATCTCCTGTGACAACGCTCTCCTTCGCTTCCTCTGGTCCATGTTTAGTTGGGTCCACACCATGGGGCCAAAAATGCCCCTTTCGTCCAAACATTTTTCATCTTTTATCGGGGTACCTTCATATTTGTGCATGTTTTATGAGTTTCTCCAAAACAATTCTGTGGAACCCACAATTCAAAAAAACGGCAGCAACGTAGAGATTACGGCATAACCGGAATGATATGAGACAGCTTTCGTGCCAGAAACTAAGCTCTACGCTTTCACGGCCATCTCTGTCTTTTTTCTCAGCACGTTAGCATAAATGTGTCTGCGGGGTTGTTCCATCTCCCGGGAGGGCTTGAAAATTACGCCGTGTGTGCCTTTCTAATCACGGCCCACAATTAATTAGACACACGGAGAAGTCATGTTCCCCTTTAGATAATTAGAAAATACAACGTGCGACTGGTATGAGAGCTCTGCGGGGCCTTTGTATACCATCATTGTGCCAACTAATCAAGTCACGCCTCTCGTATAATTCCGCATTTCTCAACCTTCCTCTTTTCACTTTCCTGCCAGCCGCTAAAATTCTCATCCTGCGGAGGAATTTCCTCTGAGCTCTAAGGCCGTCACATGCTCGTGCCCGATTGGCAGATCGAGGTGACAGGACAAACACGACACAGTTATTGTGAAAGGACAAAGTAAAACAAAACCCCCAAAAAGATTAAAAACAAGGTACATGCAGCAAACTAGGGATGTCCCGATCCAATCATGTATTGAGTAATCAAGGTTCGATCACGTGCTTTTCAGCTGAAAAAGATTTTATTAATTTCTGAACCTTTAAAAGGACGCAAAGCTACAAAATTATCCAAATGTGCAAATATCTTGCCAAATAGAACAGTCGTAGCTTAGTTTTATATTTCACAATTGGGTTTTCCTTTTTGTTGATTATATTTTGTAGCCATGCAGGTAGTGTGACATGCACACACCCACAGACACGTGCAGGCAGAGACAGAGCGCTGGGTTGGTGTTCCTAGCCTGTTTGGAGGTAGAAGCAAGCCGAAAGATGCCCGATATCAAGAAGCCCATTCTATGGTAATGCTTATGTGGGGCAGTCAACCAAATGAATACCCTTTGTGGAGTTTGCATGTTCTCCCCGGGCCTGCGTGGGTTTTCTCCGGGTACTCCGGTTTCCTCCCATGTTCCAAAAACATGCATGGCAGGCTGATTGAACACGCTAAATTGTCCCTAGGTGTGAGTGTGAGTGCGCATGGTTGTTCGTCTCTGTGTGCCCTGCGACTGGCTGGCAACCGGTTCAGGGTGTCCCCCGCCTACTGCCCGAAGACGGCTGGGAGAGGCTCCAGCACCCCCCCGATCCTTTTAAGGATAAAGCAGATCGGAAAATGGATGGATGGATGTCTTTCAATTAGTATTCAATAAGCATAAATGTAATGGATACACCGCCTGTATTTGCTAACGTCACGCTAAAGACCCACAGAGCTCTAGTCCAAAAAACTGACATGATAAAACAAGTCCTAAAACCGGTACAAGTTGAAATGTTCCAACGTGTATCTGCAAATCTAATGCTTCAAAAAAAAAAAAAATGTGAAATTTTATTTTCAATTTCAGACTAATACAAAGAGCAATTGGCACTGATTTGGTGGAATGGTCGGGAATGAGAAAAGTCGGATGCACACACTTTTTTCCCCCTGAAAGCATTGCCCAAGTCAGGACTTGGTATCGGCTGACTGTGCTATCCCAAAAGGTGTGATCGGGACACCCCATAGCAAACTGTACAACTTGAACCTCAGTGTGAAAAATGACGACAAGAACATCTAACCGTTGGGAGTTGGAGCTCCTAGCCATACGTCTCCATCGAGGCTTTGACACCCATTTTGGCTTAACAATGCTATGAGCTAGCTAATCGGGTTCAGACGGGACAAAAGCGGGTGAAGGGATCACGCAGCAGAAAGTGAAGCAGGTCACAGCGGGGTTAAACGCCAATGGAGTCCCGACCCCGGTGCCTTCAGAATTACCCACTGATGGCCTTCGATTCAATTAGATTGAAAACACCCGATGTAATTGCTCAGGGGGGTGGGGGGGTGAGTCACGCTCAAGGTTTGCTTCTGATCTGCAAATGAACGGCAATTCAGAGAAGATTGAATTGACACAAGGAACAAGGCGGCAAGTTGTCTTTTGTTTCGAGTGAGGAACGCGGGATCCATTGAATAAATCATAAAAGCAATCCAAATATCCGCCGCTTGACATTTTAATTCGGTTTTAGCTTTCTTCGGAGGTTTGCTTTGTTTCACACACACTAGGACACGAAATTTCACTTTGCTTCATTCATGCAACTACGGTGGTTCAGTGCGCTGTTATCTGCATGTGTAAACATGGAGAAACAAGGGGGGGGGTGCAAAACCTCGACAAACAAGTCTTTCAGCTCTGAATTTCAACCGAACTTTGTCTCCCGGGGCCTAACAAACTCACCGAGGCGCATTCTTGATAACACCCGGGTGCTCGGCCCGCCGTGCTCACTGGAAGGTATTTATAAACGCGTTTGACGCCGCGCCAGCGGATTTCAACGGCCGCCTCTGATAGAGACGCCGACTCGTGCCAGGTGCCGGCACATCTGTTGTTGCGACGGCAGCTGCTTTCGGCGGGGACGGCGGTGACAGTCAACGCCAGTCGTGTGCCGTATCGGGAGCCAATAAGAGCCAGGGCACCCGGCGCGATCCTTTTCATGAGCGCCAACGTAGCATTTGACATCTTCAGTCGGTAAAACGGAAAAATTCAGATGCGCCGCACTCGTCGCGGAAGACCCAAATGAGGGTCTTTAACTTATTCAGTACCAGCCAATTCTAGACCAAGTTTGAAAAGACGTTTAAAAACGTCTTTAGGAGTGAATGAGTTAAACTCCCGGTGGTCAATAAAAGGCTCCGATCCGAACGAACGCAGGAAGAAGATGCTCGTCTCGTGACCAGTCAGCACCTCAACTGCCGAGCTCTCGCGCACCGTTTACGCATCGGACGCCATTTAACGCCCGTCACAGTTTCTATGGAATGAGTCCCAGTTGAGGCCCGAGGCTGTACAGTGGCGGGGGAGGAGGGAGGTGTCAGCTGACACAACTATGTCACGGACTTTATTAACTCTAAAGCCTGACACAATCCGCAAGAGTGGGATACAGTTGTAATATTCCGCTGGAGGTAGATGAAGTTTTTAAACGCGGTGAGGACAACATTTTAGGACATGACTTTTAAAAACCGGCATGAGCTGATTAGGACCTGACAGAGGAACATGTAATTGGACCAGACATTGGAGGGAAGCGGTGTAAAAAAGGAAGAGTGGGGGGAAAATAAAATCTACTAAAAGCAAAGCATAGCAGCTTTTTCTCTTGCCATTCAACTTGAGTAAGTGCCATTCCTGAAACAGACTGACAAGCAGGTCAGGTGGACCCGCTGACTCAGACTATTTAACCTTTTTGGGGGCAAAGCGATCACAGTCGGAACAGTATTTTGCTGTTTGTTTGTTTTTTTTTGGGGGGGGGGGGGACTAACCGATTCTCGACGGCAGCGGTCAACCGAAATATTTGGCTACAGCACTGATCAAAGTGCGTTACGCTTGCTTCTCTCATTCAGTACCAGCCAATTCTAGACCAAGTCTGAAAAGACGTTTAAAAACGTCTTTGGGAGTGAATGAGTTAAGCGTGCTACGAGAAAGAATGCCAGCGTACAGTTCAGTTGTATTTAACTTTTATGTTCACTTCATCTTGAGCAACTGTTTACAAACATATTTTGGAACTATTTTTATGTAGCTTTGATTTTGATTAAATCACTCTTGATTTTTTTTCTATAAACGCAGTAATACTGTGCAACACATTACAATCTCTTACAACAGCGACCATATTATGTCTTAACACTGAGTCCATTTTTCCCATCAAGTCCAGAATAGGATATGAGCAGACGGCGTGTTGATTTATGGATAATATTCACATGGAGCTAGATCTCATTAGCGCGGTATGGAGAAAGGACACGGAGAGCTCGGTTCGGTTCAGCAGACCCCCTGCGGTGGCGAGGGAGGAAACAACGAAAAAAAAAAAGTCAAGACGGCGGTGGACAATGCGGGTCAGTGCAAGAACGCTGCCGAGTCAGCAAAGCGCCACTCAGCGTAATCCCTGAGTGGTGCTCCTCAAAAAAAAATAATAATAATAAAATAAAAATAAAAAACAACGCACACAATCCAAACGCACCCAAAGGTGACGCCTCACATTCCGGCAGCAAGAGGGTGAGAAAAAGCCCTCGCCGCTCATACTGCACCTACCCCAGCTCTCCCTACCCACCAAGTCCGGCGGACAAGCTAGCCAAATGTGAGGTTTTTTCACCCCCCCCCCCCACCCCCCCTACCCGCTTCCGCCTCGTGCCAAGGATTCCCTCCCTGTTCCAACCACATACTAGCACCCAGAAACACGAACACACCAAGACGGAAGCAATTTCGCCCATCATCACAACGACAACTCAAAATCTTTGTTGTACAGTAACGGTTGTTTGGCTTTGACGCTATATTGTTTCACACGGTTTGTGGAAGTGAGAATTTTTTTAAATCTACTTTCCTTCCTTGGGGCATTGCAAAGATGGCTAAACATTAGCAGTAATGCGTTCGAATTACAACCTGCCAAGCAACTACAAAGTCAATGGCAATAATCTGGCATTATTCTATATCTATTACATTGTATTTTCCACACTAAAAGGCGCACTGGATTATGAGGCGCACCTTCAATGAATGGCCTATTTTGTAATTTTTTTCATATACAGTATTGGACGCACCGCATTATAAAACGCAATCTACAATGCATCCACTAGATGGAGCTATGCTCAAGGAAATGCCAACAGAACATGACACGACACTACACCCTGATTTACATAGCGACGATCAGATGTCAGTAAAATTTATTTCATAAAGCAGCGACACAGTACACTTAACTGACAGCAAGTTAGAAAGCCATTTTGGGGTCGACGTATTACCGTAATGCGCATCGGATTTTAAGGTGCGCTGTGAGCTTTTAACAAAATGGAAGGCGTTTAGGTGGGCCTTTTAATGCGGAAAATACGGTATTATTGCGATGAAAGAGCCTCGCGTTTACTTCGGATGGAACAAATAGCGCTGAGGTCTTGCACAAAGCCGCCTCGTGTGCCCGTCTGTCCAAATCACGGGCGGTCGGAGGCACCTTCTTAGCCGCGACCTGGCACATCCCCGCAGTATCATTTCGCTTAGGATCAATACGCACTCGGCGGCGGCTGACCTACATCGGAGGACTTCGAATGGCGGGGATGCCAGAGACGGGCCGGTGGCGAGGCGTCGCCTTTCCGCTCTTTGCCTTTTCATGAACAATTCAAACACAAGAGTCAACGTATCGCTCTGAAAATTTAACAGGCAAATAAAAAGAGTATAACCGGTATCACTGCTCTGTCGCGGACACCTGCGGAGAGTTTCGGTTTTAATCTTTTCATTGGAGGCGGTGTTTCTATCACAATGGTTCTGGGGTTTTTTTTTTGGTTTATCATTATCATCATCATTATTATTTTTCTTATCATCGGGGCCTGACCGATTAATTAGCAGATGTGAAAAAACCGGCAAACACATGACAACATGAGACAGAGATCGCCAAACACTGTTCCTAAAGCTTACGCTCATCCTTTTTATTACGAGAAATCAGTGAGTGAACAAATTGGGCGAGTCGAAACACTGGTGTCAGAAGTGGGATCCATTCATTTGTCGGCCTGCCTGGGTTATCATGCCTTTATGTGAGTTTTACCTTATTCTTTTTTGTTTTTCGATTAATCTGTTTTTATTTTTGAAGAGCATTTTGGTTTCTGAATCCACCGACCGAAAAAGTGCTTTTGTTCTGTGTCAACAGTAACTGATTTGAATCCACTTTAAGAGACTCAAATAAAAATATGGACAGTATATTCAATAATATGTGAAAGCTGAAATATTCTTTTGTAATACCTGTATCTGCACACTGGTGTTTAACCTGTTGTAAAAATTGCGATTTCCTAGGATTGGCTGTTTGTAATTGACACGAGCTTTAGTCCTCCTCCAACTTGTTCCGTGTGATTTTTCTCCCCGTTATCCACGTCTGATTGCCACCTGACTGGGACCTTCGGAAGTGCCCGATTCCACGCACGGGTTATTCTGATGATGCAACATTGACTTCATCTCGCCCTCCCCCGACACCCACTCCCAATCCCGGCAGATACTGTACTGTGGACGGATGGGCTGATTTCAGGTCAGTTAAAAAAAAACAAAAACACAATGACGGAACGCCTCAGAGAACAGTGGGGGTAAATAGTCTCACTGCTCCTCTTTCGTAACGGCGTCCCATCAACCATAACCCCCCCCCCCTTTCCCCCGCCCCATCCCTCCATCCTGTCGCTACTGTAAGCCTGGCCATTACCCCCGCGGCTCATCCCTCACACCCACCCAGGACCTGTCACATGGCTGTTTCCATGGCAACACCAACGCAGAGACAGCAGGGTGAGGTGCCCAAGCTGATGTCAGCGGGAGGGAGGGATGAAAGGAGGAAGGGAAGAACGAGTGAGGCATCCTGTTGAGAAAGCACTGCGGACCTCACACAAGGACTGATGGACGGATGAGTTAATACAATCAGGCTCGGGGCGACTGCTGTTTGTTTACCGCCAAATAGCCACGACTCCATACACTTGCGCTTCCCGTCACGCTGATAGTTTGGGAAGGGTTGCAATTGCCGGCCATTTTGTGCTGAGCGTTACCGCCGCCTACAGGACGGGAGTCGACAGGAACGGAAACGACGAGTTCCGTTTTTCATCAACCAGGCAAATAGTTCACAAGTCACAAATTCACCTTGAGGCCACGTCGGGGTAGGATAAAGGCCAATTCATATGTCACACTTACGATTCCATATTGAGATCGGGCGTGCCCTGCCGAGAACTCAAGTAGGATTCATAAAGTCGCTCTTTCCTGATGATAAAGAAGACAATATATGACCATGAGTATGCATGGGTCAATTACCAGTTTTATGGTTTACTCGGCTTTTAAAATTTCAGGATTTCAACCACCACTCCAAAAAATAAAAATAAAATTTAAAAAAATCTGCCGTCTTTAGGCTCATTTTGTTGTCGGCACATTCCAAACCGGTAACATTTCGAGTTTTCCAACACTCCACGAATAAGCTACGCGAGCAATGGAGCCGCCGCGGCTCAGATGGCTACATTCACATCTTGCTAGCAGTTAGACAACTGCAAACTGCACCTTTGAAAGAGTTGCAAGACAGCCACATAGATGCGACTCATTGCCCACGTTAGCATTAACTTTATGCTAATGAGGAATGAGCGAA